>NC_133100.1:6272126-6935182 GCF_019914945.1 Typha latifolia
AGGGAAGGTCAAATATAGGGACATCCGGTCCAAAAAGGAGAGAGATTTAATTTGGTGGATCCCATTTGGTATGGGATGCCAAGTGCCTATAGAGACGACGTGGTACTTGAGTTGCAATTGCATATAATTTAATGTGGTGGATTCTCTAGGAATCTGCATTTATGGTGATGAGTGGGTGAGGTACAAACAAGCCCTTAGATTAAAATCTAATAATTGTATATTATACACAGTATAACAAATATATATATATATAAGGCAAACCTAGTCAAGTCGAGCCGGTGAGAGCCGACTTTGGATCAGGCTTAGCATGAATTTTGTGAGACAAGCTCAAGCTGCTCGTCTATTTTAACTGCCATACTTCTACGTTTTTAGGATATTGGAGATCTATGGGGGGAAAAATATGCACAATGTTTTCAGATGCATGAATTGTAAGCAGTATAAGCGGTTCTGCAGCTGCATTTGATGCGTTTACCCTGCTGTTCCACACTAATAATCTGAGCCTAATCATGAAAAAGATTGCATGTCATGTTCAATAACACGACTCTTTTTTAATAAAAAATAGAAGATAAGAAGTATAACAACCACAGCGTTCATCGGACATAGGAGCACCTAGATCAAATGTATATAACATAGATTTAAAATCCCATATCTCCAACAAAGGAGATAATCTCAATTGTAATGTGTATTAAAATTTCATGCCTCTCAATTATTTCAACAATCACAATTTCATATAACAACAAACAAAAAGCTACAAAACTACATGACGAAGATTTCTACAGAAACAAGAAAGCCTGGCAAAAACAAAGATACCTTGGAGAAACATGTTATACGGACACAAACCTTCAAGTGTGTATGAGAAAGTCTAAGGCAAACTACAGATGTGAGGCAAGCAGCTTCTGTATGATGCTCTTTAATGCCAGTGCACTTACAGTGCATTTCTGGTCAGTGAAGCACGATCTCCCTTCTTCTGCAGCTTTGCAAAGCTGTGGATCCATCGGCACCTTTCCGAGAAAAGGGACACCCATTTCTCTGCACATCTTCTCAGCTCCACCTTGACTGCTATCAAACACCTCACTACAAGTAACAATGGACAATAGCTCTGGAGCTTTTTCTCTAATATAATTCAGTGCCCATTCTGTAGCATCACTCTCATCACCATTCTCACTAAATTTCAGAAACCTGAGATCCGAAAGTGACTGCTTCAAGCCACTCATGTTCTCCACAACACCCAAAACCTGGATGCCAACTTTCTTACAAAAGCTTATCTCCTTACGTACATCAATCAGTGACACCTGCTGTGGAGTGGTTACGATAATTGCACCGTCAATTCCTGTGGCTTGCAGGAACTGTACAATTGAAATGTGTTCATCAGATGTTCCAGGGGGGGCATCCACCACAAGATAGTCAAGCTCTCCCCAATCCACATCCTTTAAGAACTGTTTGATAAGTCCATTCTTGCGGGGTCCCCTCCATATCACAGCCTCATCGGGGTTGGGTAGCATGAAACCAATGGACATGACCCCTAAATTTGATTCAACATAGATTGGAGACCAACCAAGATTGCTTTGATGGATATCCTGTCCTTCAAGGCCCAGCATTTTGGGAATGCTCGGGCCACATATATCAATGTCAAGAAGGCCAACCTGGTGTTCCATCTCAGCCAGAGAAAAGGACAGCTGGGCAGAGAATGTGCTCTTGCCAACTCCACCCTTCCCAGATAATACCAGTATCTTGTGCTTAACAGTAGCCATTCGCTCCATTATAGCAACCAAGTCTGATAGCAAAAATTTAAAATTCCATCAATAGCTTGATCATAGCGTTGTATACTGTGCCATTTAAAGCAACAAGGTCTTATTTATTGGAACATAGATGAAAAAGAGTAACAGGTTTATCTTAGTAGACATAATAGGTAAGACATCTAGTGTATCTATGCATCAATACATGAATAACTGAGAACAGTACATAACTATGATCATAGTAAGGTATACTTTCTCTGTGCCTGCCAAGTTCATTAATTTGTTAATATATTTGAGAACTCTCATACTTATAGTTTCGCAACTTAGGAGGAAGACTTGTTTATTTGTATGAATCTCAAATTTTGCAATGTTCTGTAATTTTTTGTGTAGCCAAAATTTGACTACAAGTACAATCAAATCGCTCAAGATTATCATACTGTCCTATCATAAACTCCATTCAAACTCTTCCAATAGTGAATCCACCAAACCCATAGGTTACTTATATTCAGTACCCTAAAACATGGTATGAGAAAATTGTGAAAAGGAACTGCCAGTACTTGAAGGAACAAAAAGTTCAATAAAAGAAACTTTGTTCGTCATAGCACAAAGCCACAAATGACCAAAAGAGCCATATAAAATTAATCAGCCCAATAGGCCATACAAATGATTAGAAGAGCCAAATAAAATAGGTTCCATAAAATGTGTAACAGATAAGTTCCTCTTTGTTAAAGGGATTTGAGTCACTAGGATAAGGATCCAAATGCTCATAATCCCAAGTGAGGATCCAAGGGAATAAGAAAAAATTATTCCCTAGTCCTTAATGGGACTTGAATCTAGGAGTTCCAAAATTTGACCATGATCCAGTTATGAATTTATCAAAAATAGAACACTTCAGTCAGAAGAACAACTGTTCCTTTTCCCTCCTTTCCCTGAACCTAAGCAACCTTGAACACAAGAGTTCATAATTTCATGTATGAACTGTTCATGGCTTCAAGCATGACTAAGCCTATCGTTGGAAGTATAACATAGAAAATACTGTAGATGGCACATGGACATGACAAAACCTACTTACTGATCTTCTCTAAATGACTATATGACTATCATCTTCTATATATACTGATCCAACACTAATCATCTAATCTAAAGCTTTGATCATAACTTTTTATTATTTTCATACTTTTGCTAAAATATATGATCATAGATAATGATTCAGAAATAATAATAATAGAACATGAAGAGTTAGAAGGAACAGAAAATAAAACCATTTTCACAAAACAGGAAAAGAAACAAAAAAGATATGGTGATGCAAAAGAGACAATTAGCTTATAGAAGGGAGGAAATCCAAGGATATTCAGGTACTTGGGGAGAAAGAAAAATCTGACTTTCTAAAACATATCATTCCAATAATAACCCACAATGCTTTGAAAAGAGAAGTGGTTATATATATATATATATATGTATACTTTGATAAAAAATATATATACACACATACATTTATATATACATATAGTTAATTTGTGATCTTTTATTGTTATGGTTGTAAATTACTATATAAAATATATATCATATATAATTATTTTTTATTTTTTATATAAAAATACTAGACCGTTTTGGCACCCGCCTTCCGCCTAGACGTTGGGTGGTGGAGTGACCGCCTGCCACCCATGGACGCCCTTTACTACATTGATAAAATGTTATTTAATGTATCTCACTTGTTTAACTAAGTATGTAGGTTAGTATATGATAACAGTAAGGATTGTTGTGCCAGCACAATAGACATGTGGCATGAGGTGAGCGTGTGTGCTAGATGTTGGGAGGAAGAAGACATCCACAAACCCGATCTTTTATTCGACCCATTTTGGGTCGTCTTCTCCCTCCTGACATCTAGGGCATGCTCTCCTCTAGTCAAGCAAAGATGAGAGGGGCGGCAAGAGAAGTGTCGAAGGCAACAATGACAGCAACGACGAGGGTGGCATGGTATGTAGTCTCCCTCTCACTCTCTTCTTTTCTCTCCCTTTAGCCAATGACAAAGCCTTTTTTTTTCTCGTGGCATAATCGACAAGTGTCGTGGCACGGCAATCCTTGGCACAAAAGACACTATCTGTGCATTTTATTTTGGGATTCATTCACCTTACTATTGTGGTCTACAAGATAACTTGAGTATATTATCCAGGTTATCTATATGACAATCTCTTAAATCAACCAACTTCTGCTATCTATATGAGAAGCATGACTCTTCGAATCTTTTTCTTAAAAGGTATTCAGATACAAACACCTTAACTGCAAGCTAGTTAGAGGTTGATTTTCTCCATGCAAGTCTAATATAATGGTGGGAAAAGACCTAAATCCTACAAAATTAAACAAATAAAGTTCTGGACACACTTGTTACTGCCAGTCAATAAAAGCCATATAGTTCTTTTCCAATCCACCCTATGGACGATCTTCATATGCCAAAAAGACAATATCTAAACAGCACCAATATCTCTCAATAATTTAGGAAATCTCACATTTACTGAACCAATAAACAAGTTAAAACACCCAGTTAACAGTATCAATATAAACAGAAAATCCATCAAAATCGCACCTTTAACAGGATTCAGATAGAACTGAGCATCTAATCTACAAAATTTCAGAACTCAGAAATATCATACCAGGGTCCGGGCCTTTGGGAGCAGTAGCGCATATCTGCTGATTAGGGCATCCGGCGCAAGAATCGGACTTCCCCGCTGACTCCGACTGAGGCCCCGGACAATCTGTAGATCACCAAGAGATCAAACAAACCCTAAGAATCATCAGATAAGGGAAGAAAATTTCTCCCAAAAAATCGAAATTTCTACTCGCATAGATGCTAATAAAAGGTAAAAAAGATTTGTTTCACCAAAACAAAAACAAAAAAATAATAATAAGAACTATACGTACGCTCGTTCGCATCCTCCGGAATTTCGTTGCTTCCATTCTCCATCTCTCCGTTTCTCTTCTTCTCTTAGACTTCTCTCTAATAGATATATTCCAGAGGCGGTGTGGATTTCTTTAAAAGAAGTTTACAAATCAGGCCCTATATTTTCCCTATTTTCTTTTTAACTCTTCCTCTTTAATTTTCATATAATATCCTGACTTAACCTAATCAAAACAAAACAGAAGAGTATCAGTGAAGTAATTAATACTGTTAAAATACACTGAGTAATTTGTAAAATATTTAAATTTTCAGTAAAGTAATATTGTTAAAATACACTGAGTAATTTATAAAATACTTAAATTTTCCCTTACAAGAGAGGATCTAGTTTAGGGAATGATATTTTAATGTTACCAGGGGTAAGGTTTAGTTTTAAGGAGTATTTAGATTTAATGGAATGAGGTTTAGTTTGGGAATAGAATTTAGATTTAGTGGGGTTTTAATTTTGGTGAAGAAGACTTAGATTTAGAGCAACTCCAATCGGGAGCCCAGTTGAGCTTCAATGGGACTCTAAAACTGGCTCCAAATTTGAAGCCCCACTATAAAAATGGAGCCCGGCTCTATTTGTTATTTCAACCTTTTGAAATACCAAAATTGCTCAATAATTATTACATTCAATAATTTTAATTTAATTTATATTTTTTATTAAATAATTTAGTTAGTTAAACTAAATATATAATTAGTTTTACTAATCGGATTTTAACAAAAAATAATACCATTGGAAATGTCGCATCGAGACCTTTAAAATGAGTCTAATATTAAATTATTTTTGAGGTAATTTAAATTTTAAATTTTTTAATATTTATAAAAAATGAGTCTAATAAATTATGTGTCCTAAAATATAATTATTTAAAATTATTCTCAATATAAATATTAAATATTAAAATATATTAGATATAAAATACATCAAACATAAAATACATTAAAAATAAAACCGAGACCGGAACCGGTTGCTACGGAACCAGAACCAGTGGCTACGAAGATGACTTACGAGAATATTAAACATCTATTATTTTTACGAAGATGACTTACGAGAATATTAAACATCTATTATTTTTATTATGTTTGGTTAATTTTTGCTAATGCAATTTTGATATTTTTAGTTAATGACATGTAATGCTTATTTCGATGTTTATTTTATGTAATGTAATTTCGATGCGTTTAATTAAAAAATTAGTAATTTAAAATTACTTCTGAAACTATTAAATATTAGTCTTATTTTAAAGATCTCAATGAGAGTTTTCTAACCATATATTTTTTATTAAAAAATAATAACACTAAAATGACCTATTAAGTAATTTAAAATAGCTAATATAATAATATATATTATATTATTATTTTAATATATATGGAGCCCGGTGCATTGGAGTGCAGGATGCTAGAGTAGAATTTAATTTGGGGAATATAATTAGATTTAGTAGGGTAGGGTTTAGTAGGATAAATTAGAACTTTTAAGGGTAATTTGATTAGTAGATAATGTCAGTTAGTTAAATTAATGTTAAGATAGTATATAAAATTATAGAAAAAAAAAGATCAAATTATAAAATTGTAAAACATCGGATGTGATTTATATAATTTCGCTTAATACAGGAGGCTTGCAAAGGCGGCGTAGGGCAAAGGGAGATCGAGCTAAAATTTTGGATTCAAGTTCGAAATTTCTTTTTCTTTTTCTTTTTCTTTTTTTTGAATTAGGTCAAATAAAAATGCGTTAATTACTACTAGAACCGTAAGCTATGCCATTTTTACATAGATCCCCCTTTTTTTGACACTTTAACCCCTTGACTATTTTGATATCTCTCACACCTGATAACATAGGTAAAAATCATCATAGAATAATTTTAACCCTCAATTTCTTTCTCTTTCTTTTATTTAAATTAAGAGTAATATAATTTCTCGCCTAAAATAGCATAGACGGAAAGACAATTAAAAGGTTTTATAGAATTGTAGGGACTAATGTATCAAATATATATATATATATATATATATATATGAAAATAAGCAATAGAAAGGGGTCTTAGAAGTAATTAATGATACTATTAAAAAAATATTTCATTATCAGATACAAAATAATTTATAAATACCTAAATTATTCATGTCTTCTTTATCATTTTTTCTCTTAGAAAGATGGTGGCGGCGGCAACAGCAGAGGAGGATGTAGATAAGGAAGATTGTGAAAGGATATAAAAAATGAGATAAAATTGTGACGATATTTTAGTAACTTGGTCAATGTTAGTTAGTCAAAATAGTATTAAATGAGAATTATAGGGAAAATGATAGGTCTGTTACAAAATTTTTAAAGATAAGGTATGAATCATAAAATAGATAAAATATAAGGTATGATTTATAAAAAAAATCCCTATAAAATATAGATACATGATTTGGTTTGGGGAACCAATCTCGCTTCTCCTCTTTGTCTGTGTTCTTTCACACTAAGATCAATTTTTTTTTTAAATTTCAGTTAGACTCTAAGTTATTATGGTTTTCTACATGTATTCTCATTTATGAGGTCTATATAGTTTCTTTTTCTTAATTGAAGTAGTGTCAACAAAAATATAGAAAACATACATGAAAAAACAACTATAGTTCAAGAGTCATTTTTTTTTCTACCGAATATTAGAATTTTGCATACACATAAAAACCTCCAAATTTCACAATTCTTCGGTTCTTTTACTTTGAAAGTTGTAGACACAACTCAGTTTCCAAAAGTTGGTCCTTTTTTTTTCAAATCCATCTTCATAATACCCGCATCAATAATCCTCTTCTATCTTACTCTCCTGCTATTTCTATATCTCTTTTTGTCATCTATCTCTCCCCGCCATTATTGAAACACACATCTCTAAAAATTACGTGCTCCTCACGTGGAAAGATCCACATGACTTTCACATGACCTTTCAGTATAATAATCTCATAAAGTATCTAAGATAAGTCTAAAAATACCATACTAATTCAAGCAAATAATCCAAATTTATAATTATCATAGTATCAACAAGCCTCCATGGATACAAGTCTATACACAAATTTAAAACATAATAACCCTCGTAGGGCTAAAGTCCAACTAAAAATAACAGAATAAGCAATCCTAATAAGAAAAATAAATCCGCTATTCCTCAATATCTGCATCCTTCATAATTAACTCTAAAATATTTCCACCAAAATGACGGTGAGTATACGGCCCAATAAGTATAATCCAATAGTAATCTATGAATAATATATTGCACGATAAATAGAAATGCATACCCATAATTATCAACATATTAAGGTAAAAGTGTACAATGTAATTTTTAATAAACTTTCATTTACTCATAACACACATGAGTGTATAATATCATCATAACTCAATGTATAAAAATACACATAGCAACCGAGTCCATAAAGTCATATTCCACAAAGCAAACATAATAACGAGGGGACTAATCATCTAGTTGTATTATCGCCTATATATGTCTGGCGATGCTGCATATGATCGATTATTAGTGGCCATCAGACTACGACCCCCAGTTATAGGCCCATCATCAACATCATCACCACTATAGTAAATAGAGCAGAATCATTACTTGTAGCCGAATCATCGCACAAAGCAGAATCATCACATACAATGAAAAAGAGCTCACAGCTCAATAGACTTCCTGACTCACATTCTCGGGTATCGCTAGAGATATAACCCTACCTCTCAAACATCTTTCTAATATCATCCTAGGCTAGTCTCCAAATAAGGCAGTGTAATCACCTAAATGCTCCATCAGCTAACGACCCCAAGTGTAGATCGCTAATATAATAATACTATACAATACACTCTACCTTCAACCCCAGGTTGAGTGGGTGAGAGGGGCACTGCCTAGTTGGGACTAGATTAACAATGATACGTGCATGTGGTGCCCTTATCTTCTATTACTTATATATATTATTATCATCAGGACAACATATATCATAACTAAGCATAAAGTAAACAAATAATGCATGTAAAGTAATCAGTAATGACATAATGTAATTATCAGCACAACAATAATATTATTCATAGACTAACATAGGATCTAACTCGCCTGAAATATCTCTGGAATCGGACACACTCTCCTAAATAGTCGGCTCTTCATGAATCTAGAAATCCTCCTCGCACGATAATAAGTTTGGGGATTAGATTGAGGTTTCCAATTGGCCGCCAGCGCTCCAGTGATACGCGATCCTCGTCGAGTTCATTGGCGGCATGGAATAGAGAAAAGAGAGGAAAAGGTAGAACAGCAAGAGAGACTGCAAAAAGAAGAGAGCAAGAGGGGGTGTTGGGATTTATATAGAGACGAGGGGGAGAGTGGGGGCGGAGTGGAGTCCGGCTCCACTCCGACACCTTTCTCTCCCACCTCTCGCATTGGGTCAGCGCACACACTAAGCGTGTGCGCTGCGGTTAGAGTGCACTTGCATGGTGCATGCGCTAAATTTATTATTTTAAAGGTGTGGGTGTTACAATTATCGATGACAAGAATGGTGATTTGGAGGGCTCAGAAGAGCTGCTAAGGATTGAAGAGGAGGAGGAACGTGGGCTCGCCTAAGGCAAGCCATCTGAGGCCTGAGGTGGTGAGCAAAGCCCAAAATTTTGTTCTTGATCAGGAATGACAAAGCCCAAGTGTGTGATTGATGAGAACGAGATGATGATACTTCTAGGTTACACTCCATGGTGGAGTGCGCCAAGAGTGCAGAATTGACATCGCAGTTTGCTGAGGAGAGGAACTTGCTCAGGATGGAGAGAGGAGAGAGGAAAGAGGAGAGGAATGTGCTCAAGAGTATTATTAGAGATAAGAGAGGAGGAGAGTGTGGGATGTTATCTTAGATAAAGCTAGACATAATGGTCTTTTTACCGACTTGAGTGAGAAGTTCATTAATAGGGGTGTTGTGATTTGTGAACCTTCAGTATGGAGATAGTACTTGGGAAGATTGAAAAAAATCTTAAGGAAATAAGATTGGTTTGATAAAAAAAACTCCTGCCCTTAAATTTCTATTTTATTGTTAATTTTGTGAGTATCTTTGGTTTGATAATTAACTTCAACAAAAGCTCTGGTTCACTTGGGAAGTGTTGATGGGGAGGAGCAAAGGTTTGAAGATTGAGAAGTTTATGTTAGATATTTGGGTCTCCTACTTCATAATAATAGCTTAATTTTGTGAGTATCTTTGGTTTGATAATTAACTTCAACAAAAGCTCTGGTTCACTTGGGAAGTGTTGATGGGGAGGAGCAAAGGTTTGAAGATTGAGAAGTTTATGTTAGATATTTGGGTCTCCTACTTCATAATAATAGCTTAATTTTGAGAGTATCTTTGGTTTGATAATTAACTTCAACAAAAGCTCTGGTTTACTTGGGAAGTGTTGATGGGGAGGAGCAATCTTTACATCATTTAGGCATTCAAAATTTGTGAAAATTGCGAGCAATCTTTACATCATCAGCATACATCGTCAACAATGACTTTGCATCACTATTCTATCCCCCTTTAATATTTCAAATCGAATCTGGATAAAATATTATCCATCCCGTTTTCAACTACTAGGGTGCAGGTAGTCTACTTCTATCTCAGCACTTGTTTTCAAGCCTCCTGGATCCATCTTTTTTAGTTTGGTAATATATATATGTCTTTTTCATTATTAGCTACGAATAATCCAAGAGCCAGCTCCATATGATAGAGATTTTATATGACTAATCTTCTAGGAGTAGTTGAGGATGGAATCATGTAAATAAATTAGAAATAATTACACCTAATGATCTGAACTATTTTCACAATGACAAGTTCATTTATTTTTCAGGCTTATAAACCCCATTAATTATGTAAATTATCTTTCATTAGTTATCCATTTGATTTTTTTATTACAAAATATCATGCGCCTATAACGTAATTTTAGGCAATTTATAAACCATTTACCCTTGTTTTGAAAGAAAGAAAAAAGATAAAAGTTAAGGGTAAGATAATTATTTGATGTTTTTTAATAATACAGTAAGAATTGTCCCAAAAATTAAATGGATTTAGGGTTGTTTTCTTCTTCTTCTTCTTCTTTTCTTTTTCTTTTTTGTGGGTCTCCTGGAAGATCTTTATTTACTTGTATACTCATAAAAAAAATTTTGGTATTTGTGTGAATAGCCTTCCAAACCTATTGGTTTTGCATGGATAAAATCTAAAGTATTTAGTAGATGAAATAAAAAAGATGGTCTTATTTGAGAGCAATGTATGAAAAAGATATTTTTGCCTTCCACTATTACATGGATCAAACTCAATTGTTGGTTAACTCTCATGGGTCTCTGTGCAAAAATTAAGGGTTTTAACTTTTATTAGTTTAAAAAGTATACAAATAAATATCAACTTTACTAGAGTATATATACAAATAAGATATTTTAAAAGGGTATGCCAAAAAAAAAAAATTCTAAAATCTTGTCGTGTATAAGTAGTTTGTTACTGTAATTCGGTGAAGAGATCGTACTTCTCACATTTAGGGTGTGTTCAATTGTTAGAAAGAGAACTTTAATAATTTAATAAAGAAAAGTAAGGAGTGATTAAGGTAGAGAAGGTTTTAGAAGTGGATGCTTTTTTTCTCTATTTTGTAGCAATCAAACACCCTTTACCTTAGATAATGCAAGTAGTAGAAAATCAATGGAATTAGTAGAAAAACAATGGGTTTGAGAGCAAAGTCTTCAATGTCTTTCTTTACTTCCAAAAGTCTGCCATAAACAAACCAATATACAAAAGCTCAGATCCTAAAGTTTAGGATTAATAATAATTAATCTAGGAAAGCAACAAGCCAACAACTAATCTAGGAAATAAATAGCTACCTAGATACACAATGATAATTACAAAATCCTAGTCTATCTTGTACAACTAATAATGGACAGATTAAGAACAACGTGATTGGAAATCTGATAACCGAGAATCTTTGGAGATAATCACGCTAACCTTAGCAAGTCATAAAATATCATTTGTTACATTGATCTTGACCTTAGAGAGTTAGAGGAGTCATGAAAGATGTATATATAAAAAAAAAATTCTCCAAATTTAAAAAGACCGATCCAGGCGACTTGAAAAACTTACAATGGAAGCCCAAAGGACAGTGGACTATATATACAGTATTCCTTGCTGCTTCTCTTCTCAAACTCACAGTTAATTGCTTCCTTCATCCTTTGTCCTCCTCCTCCATGGCCGAAGTAGCAATACTGGCAGGCTTAGGGTGGGTGTTGTCGCCCATTTTTGCTAAGGTGATCAACGAAGGCTTCTCCTACTTTGGAACCAACGTGGCGGACAAGCTGAAAGATCTGGAAACCACCATCCTTCCACTGTTCGAGTTGATGTTAGAGAAAGCCGAGAAGAGCCAGCAAAAGGATAAGGTTGTGATGTGGCTTTCAGAACTCAAAAGAGCGATCTACGAGGCAGAGGACGTACTCGACGAAGTCGACTACAAACGCATTCAGAAACAGGTGGAGAAGAAGGTACGTACCTACGTTTGGTATTCTTAACATAATTACAGTAAAGTTAATTATCTCTCTCTCTCTTTATATATATATATATATATATTATCTGTTGTAATAGTCTATTTCCTATCTTAGTTTATCTGAAAATAAGAGTAAGTAATTTCGTCCCAGCATCAGATTTCATTTGCTTCCTTATTCAGTCCAGAAGAATTCAACATCTATGAAGTAATACCCCAACTGAATGGAAGCAGAAGACAAGAGAGAAGAGGAGCGAAAGTAACATGAGAGAAATATTTGAGTAAATATCAACCTACTTTTGTATACTTTAAACTTAAGCAACTGTTAATTAATTGTTAACGGTGATGTAAAAAACTTAGTCACTCCTATAGAAATATAATATGATATAATGATAGTACGGATAGTTTGTTTAAAAAAAATTTTATAGTAGCAATTTTACCTAGATCACAACAACATAGTTAAGAACTTGAAGTTAAAGTATAAGAATTTATATTTAAGTCGAACAAAACCATAGATGAGTAAATTATAACTTACTGAAAATATTTTCTCCTATTTAGATAAAAAATTTTAGGAAAAAATAGAGAAAGAAGTGAGAGAACACGAAAGAAAAATATGCCTCAAGCTAGAAGTGAGAACGCACTGGATAGTGGTAAAATTATATATATTTGTATCCATAATTTGTGGGAATTGATATTTCCATAGCAAAGTATTCCAATATTACCTGAAACTAAATCAATTTCTTTAAAAGTTGGCTATGCTCCATTAGCAATAGAGGTCAAACTTGCCTAATTGAATTCTGAGATCATTCTATCAGCCTGGATTATGACATGCTACCTTCTCTACACCAGATCAGAGGTTGAGAAGAGTAAAGCATTTGCAAACGATCGAGCATGAAAACATATTAGCATGAGTTTTAAATTTCTTTTCAAGAGCATGGGGGTATAATTAATAATATTAAACACTTGATGAGATGATATATTAATTAAGAGGGCAAAAAGAGTCGAAGTGAAAGAAATTTTGAATTGCTCCATAAATAGTAAGCCTTGGTCAGTACTTTTATAAAGAGTACATAAAATAATTCTATCTCCTCTTATTTGAATATACGATATAAAATAGGGGTTCTTTAATTCGGATTTACTCAATGATACGAAGAAATAAGTTGGTTGTTAGTTTATTTTATATAATTACCAAGTTTATAGTATGAAAAATAGAGTAGTGGTAATCAAATCCACCATTTTTGATGTAGCTATGAAAAATATGAAAATTGAAAAACTGAATTTATGTGAACACTTAGAAGATAGGATCTATCACACGCTATATATAATAATATACGAAAAATAAAATATAAAAAGAACAATCACAAACACAAAACTTTTTCTATGGAAAAACTCCAAACCAACTAAAAAATCACAGATGCAAACTTGGATCAAAACGAATTAATAAAACTTGTAGCAATTAACAAGAAGCTTACACATCAACCGTCGATTCTCACAACTCAATTTGTATCAACTTTATTGGTTAGACCCTATGACACACTGATTCTCGTGATAGGTTTTCTAATATCACTAACCCTCGAGATTGATCATTCCGTCTCAGCGACTCTCGAGACATAGTTCTTCTATATCTGATATAGATGTGTTGAGATGAAAACGATTCAGCACATTCTATCTAAACTAGAGAAGTGATTTCTAATAGACTACAAAAGATTATCTCGATATGATTATATGCCACTTTTTTTATTGTTAGATTGAACCCTTTTATATACCTTTTATATATAAATTAAATACATCTTAGATTTAAGGTCAAATCTAAGTCAAATCAGATCTCATGTAACTCTAAAAATTACAAGTTACCTGGGGGCATTTGAACATGGCCCGAGTGCATTTGAACATGGTGACTAATTTTCCCGAGCATGTTCGAACAGCCAAATCTGAAACTCTATATGTGTGAACGTCTATGAACAACTACACGATGCATTCAAATAGCCAAATCACTACCTCTGTACTTGTGAACGCTTGCGGGGAGTGTATTTGAAAGCCTGTGAATGCATAGTGAACGCGCTGACTTAAATACTTCAAATCTTAAAACTCTTCAAACTAAATCTTATCAAAACTTGCAAATATGCTCATATATATGTGTAAAAATATTTATGATATTTTGTACACATTTACCAACACTAAAATTTTAATAAAAATAATTGTGTCTAGGTGCATTATGCCAATAGTGGTTTAAGGGCATGTCATTGTTAGTGAAATTCTTTGGTTTCACGTGACCCTTGATCTCATGGCAGATAGGAAGATGAATTATTAGATGTCACAATATTCATATTTTATTTCTCTACATGTTCTTTAACATTTTCCTCTTAAGTTGAACATGAGAAGTACTTGCATCACAAAAAGATTTGACAAAAAAAAAGATAAATATACATTATATTACACTTTTGGAAAAGAGAGATTTGAACTTTTACCATAACATCCTAGTCTTTTCTTTCTCCCTTCCTCTCTTTTGAGATCTAAGTAGTTGGTTTAGATTTTTTAAACTCACATTATATTTAGGAATAATTTCACTAAGGCCTCTTGAATTATTACTCTTTTTTATATACATCTTTAAGAAAAAAAAATTATAGTGTACATCCCTTGAACCAAAAGGTTTTTTGGCTTAGATTCATATAGTTCTTTTTTTTAATATTTCAAATGAATGTATATGGATATTCTTCTTAATTCAAGTGGGTGTATGTGGATAATAAAAAAAAATTAATGAGTGTATATAAAAAACAGTCATAATTTATAGGATCTAAGTAAAATTATCCCTTAAATTTATCAAATACACTTTTAGCATTTTGAAGAACAAACTTGAGACACTTGACTTTCTATGTAAACCATATCTCAAATTCATCTGTTCATACACATCTATATCTGAAAATCTAATTTTATCACATAACAAGATATTTTGAATATTTAACAGAAGAGTGAGAAATCTCCAATTGCTTTTGGAGTTTGAATTTTTTTTTTCTTCTTTAGATGCTCTAGCTACTTGATATTCTCATTAAGATGCTCCAACTCCTTGATGGTCTGATGTGATCCGGGTCAGAGACATTGGGCTCGATTGATCAAATTTATTTATCTTTTAATTATTTCATGATTTAAGTCTTTAGGCAACTCTAGTTTAGTCATATAAGCTGTTAAGGCAAGTCAAAATAAGTCATGACAGCCCTTAAAATAAGTCTAGTTAAGTCAAGTAAGTCTTTAAAGCAAGTCCAATTAAGTCATGTAAGTCTTTAAGGCAAATTGTAATTCGAGAAGTGTTAGCCTTTAGAGCTAGTCCTAATGGAACTCGTTGTAACATACCTCTATATATAGAGGGTTGAGCTCCTTGTTAAGCATCCAAGCATTGATAATTAATTAATTTTGGTTATTTTTTTATTACCGTATTTACTATTTTATCGTAGCCGTTAGATTATCTTTACTTTTCTAAGAGTACATCATAGTCGTAGAATCTCCAAAGCTTCCAAACCCTAGCCACTACCTTCCTCCAGCAGTCATCTTACCCTACGGCCGTCCACCACCACCCTTGGCCGTCTGTCACCCTCCGACGACCACCGCAACATTGGATATTTACCGTTCTGCCTAATTCTGACCTATCTCTACTGTTTTCTTAACTAGAGCCATTAGAACTCTAACTCCGATGCTATCACTACCTAAATTTTCATAATTTTTTTACATCTAAATCAGTTTAGATCTTGTTCGTAACATAGCTTTTGACATTCTGTTCCAAATCGTTTGAATACTTTTTGATGAAATATTGAATTTCTGAACCAAAACTTGGAATTCTTTATTCCAAACACCTAAGTAATGTGTGCCTTGATCATGTATAATAATTCTAAAATTATACACATGAATTTAATATGTTTTATGTCTATGAATTTGCCATCTAACAAAAAAAAAACACTCACACATCTAACTAATATGTGGGAACACATAAATAAAGGTGTGAGAAAAAGGTGCAACAGACAAATAAGACAGTAGAAAGGGGAAGCGTAGGCTCTCCAGTTTTGTTTTTTTTTTCCAGAAACTAGGATGTTACCTTTTTCTAATATATGGCACTCAATCTTTACTTAGGGAATGCTTAGTGTAAGGTTGACTCCATTAGTTGATCATTTGCAAGAAAAAACAAAATGGTTTTCGACTTTATAGAATCGCTGGTTTTTTGTTTCACTAAACGAACTCCCCAATACTTTTCTTCTTTTTTTCTAAATAAATACGAGATGAATAGATAATAAATAAGTAGTTAGTATATACCTGCCACAGTCTTTCTTTGAGAAGTAATAGTTACATGTTGGGAATTAAGAGAGGGAAAAGTGAAAGCTTCTATATAGACTTTCGAATTGAGTTAAAGATTGCATTAATCATGATTTACAAGGATTAAAGCCCTGTTTGATTGATAAAGTTTTCTCACTTCTTCACTCAAAGATAGAAAAACATATATAACTTAAAATTATACACTCTTATGCACGTTTCTAGAAAGAAAATGGAGTTTGGGTGCTATTTATAAATAAAAGTGAGATAATTTGTATATAAGAAAGACTTATGCACCAACCAAACGAGAAGCAAAAGAGACTAAAAATGCACACTCTCCATGCTATGCCACTGATACTATAGAGGCTCTAGGCCAACTTGAGAGAGGATCTCACAAACCGCTGGTTCTGCTCAAAGTTTCTTTTTTTATTTATTATCTGTCAATTCCTATTTTTATGCTCTATTATTTTCAGCTCAATTAAGGGGTTTTTTTTATCTAATTTTTATTGATTACTAGGTTTGCTTCCTCCTACCCTTCCTCAGGTATCAGAAAAAGATGAAACGCCAAAGAATGGATCACTCAGTTTGATAAAAAAGATAAAACTAAAGTCTATTTTGGCGAAATTAGAAGATGCTTCCACCAAAGCGAAGGGTAATATCCGTGAGCTATTGGATGTACACATTACAAAAGATAAGAACATCATCAGCATGGTACCCCTTAACACAGTTCTAGGTCGAGACACAGATCGAAGAAACATAATAGAGAAGTTGAGGAAGCCAGTGAGCGACGGAGGATGCACTGCACTTACAAGTCTTCCAGTAGTCGCCATATTTGGTCGAGCTGGGATTGGGAAGACCACACTTGCGCAGTATGTATGTGAACATGAGAAAGCTGGAGATCATTTCAGCCGGATAATGTGGGTCAATGTATCGCACCCTTTCCGCGCCTTCCCTGCTATGAAAAAGATCTTGGAATTCGTTTCATCAACTGAATGTTTCGATCACTATGGCCATAGACATGCTACTACTTGTACTACAATGGCCACTATGGGCACTCCCAGTGATTTAAATTCGCTTCAAGCAAAGCTTCAGAAGAAGTTGGAGGCCGGAAACTTTCTGCTGGTTTTGGACGGCGTCTGGTGGGACAAGGATCGCATTGATGAATGGGAGCTACTGTTCAGATGTTTGGAGGTGGGGAAGAGCGGAAGCAAGATTCTCATAACAACTCAAGAAACTAAAGCAGCGCAAGCCTTTGGTGCGATAGGAGGCAACTTGTACAAATTGCAGGAACTAGAAGAAGGTGAGTTCATAAAGCATTTCATGCGGTATGCATTGCCTGCTTTATCATCAAATAGTAGTCCATGGGACCGGAAGGAGTTTGAAGAGATTGGCAAGAAAATTGCTCAGAAGCTGAAGAGAGATCCAGCAGCAGCCAAGAGAGTGGGTATGCAATTGCATCAAAAGGGAGTGGAGTACTGGAGGGAAGTTTCCGAGAATGACTGGTTGGATGAGACATTAATAGCTCCGGTGCAGAGTTTCCAGCGGTTACCAGCGCATTTGCAGCGCTGCTTCTCTTTTTGTAGCATATATCCTAAAGGTTTTGAGTTTAAACAATCCTATCTTATTTCTCTTTGGATTGCAGAGGGTTTCATTATAAAACCTCTAAATTCAAGTGAGCAAACGGTGGACATGGTGGATATAGGCAAGGCGTACCTGGACGATCTGGTATCGATGTCTTACTTCCGGCTGTCTAAGGTTGATAAAGATGGGATGTATTATGTCATGCATGAGTCATTACATGATTTCGCCGAAAGGGTTTCCAAGGGCGAATGCTTCCGAGTAGAGAAAGATTGTAAAGAAATCCCACCGACGGTCCATCATCTATCCATCCGGGTAAACGAGGTAGCTGAGCACAAAGAGAGCATCTGCAGATTAAAGAACCTGCGCACCCTCATCTTCATGGAGGATCTTGAGGGCAAAAGTGCAAATGGTCTTCTTGAAGAGCTTCTCAAGGAGTTGAAAAAACTGCGTGTCCTGTCCCTGTCTTTCCGGGAGGAAGCAAAGTTTCTTGGAGTGTTAGGTGGTCTGAAGCATCTTCGGTTTCTGAACTTAGGTGAAACTCCAGTACAGAAGACCAACTCTTTTTCCACTCTTTATCATCTCCAGGTGTTGTCTTTCACTTTCACCCAACAAGGCCAACACTTGTCGAGCATATGCAACGATTTGGGTAACCTGATTAATCTGCGGGTGCTGGATATCACTGTCAAAGAAGGGACATCAGTGAAAAAGCAGGTCAGCCATAAGATAGGACAGCTACGTAGGATGAAGGAGCTTCGCGTTCTTTCCATTAAGTGGCTAGAGAACATCAAAGCTCAAGAGATGGCCATGGAGGCCAAGTTGAAGGAGATGAAGCATCTTGATTACTTAGGCTTAGAGTGCCCTTCTAATGAGAAGGAAGATGCTCTTGAGGGCTTTGAACCACCTGCAGACATTGCAGAATTGACTGTGGTCAGCTATCAGGGTTCCACATGCCCGACTTGGATGAAGGGGGGCTCACACTTCCGATGCATCAAATGTCTTACGCTCTCCGACTGTGGCATGGAGGAACTCCCATCCTTGAAGGAGCTGATCCCTCGTTGCCAGACACTCCGGCTAGAAGATCTACTGAAACTTAGGAGATTGCCCAAGCTCCCCACAAACCTAACCAGACTTATAATTGGCAACTGCCCAGTCTTGGTGGTTAAAGAAGATCTACAGCATGTTTCCCCACTGCCGCTGCCGACAGCGCTTAGAGAACTTACCATCAAGGCTTGCAACATTACCAACGAGGCGCTCTCTTCTTGTCTCCAAGAACTCAGAGCTCTTACCTATCTGCATTTAGTTGACGTCCGGTCAATGACCACTCTCCCGCCCGAGGATGTGCTGAGCCACCTAACAGGTCTCCGACATCTTCATATTGAATCCTGCTCTCATCTTGAATCTTTCGGCGGTTTTGGAGTTCTTAGTTCCCTGAAGCAACTCAAGATACGCCGATGTCATCGCCTCCTTTTGGACCGCCTGGTAAATAGTTCTTCCCGGATGGATGAGGGCAGTGTCCATGAACTCCAGCTCATCTCTCTCTCTGTCGAGGACTCTCCTGATTCAACATCCCTGCCCGCACGCCATTTGACATCACTCGTGAACCTAGAGGTCAAGCACTGCCCAAAGCTCGTCTCCCTGCTGTCATCGCTCCACAAGCTCACCGTAGATGACCCCGTGCTGCTCGCCAAGCTGCTCTCAAGGGAAGGTCTCGCTTCTCTGAAGGAACTGACCATCAAGAACTCTAAAGAGAAATCTTTTGCCGATGATGGATTCTCACACCTCTCCTCCCTCAGGAGCTTGCAAATACAGGACTGCACAAATCTGGAGTCACTGCCGCACCTGCCAGAATCACTCGAACGCCTTGAATTAGTTAACTGCAGTGCAGAACTACAGCAACGGTGCGGTGAAGGAGTCGGCTTCGACTGGCCCAAGATCAAGCATATTCCTATAAGAAAATTTATCCAGCTTCCTAGTAAGTTAATCCTTCGACCCGACACATTTTTCTGGTAACGATATCATTGACTACAATCCACTTATGATTCTCTCTTCTGTTCATCTTATAGAACCATCTGATGACGGGGAGAGGAAGAAGAGAAAAGGGCATGAGGAGGAGGAGGAGGAAGAGGACGGAAAAAGGGGGAGAAAGAGGAGAAAGAAGTGAAACTCTTCAGAACCAACTGGTACGCCTCCTCACTCTATTATGCTTCATAATGAACATTTTCACAGCATGCAATTGGTGTGGGGAAACTCAGTTGAGGCGGCCATCCCTGATAAACTTGTGCTTGCTGATGCTCTTCAAGGTCATGTTCGCTTATTAATTACCAGAGCTGATCATCTGAAAGACTGAAGCAGTCCTCCTCTGCATCTGACGTTGTGGTTTCCTAATTATCATTTAGTCGTATTCTGTCAACTATCCTAATTCTTATAGGATTCCTAAACTCAAAATCTTTCTTCTGTAAGTTTTCTATGTCAGAATGTCTTCTATTTAAATTAGATTCTTGGTCATTTTAGCATTTTTTTTACTCGCTTTAGGATAGTTTTGCGTTGTGTATGGTAGAGAAAGTAGTATTTTTTTTTATGGAATAAATTATTAGTTCTATTTGGCAGTAGTAATTTTAGTATGTTTTTATTATTTTGTGTAATATTTTTTAGATTCTTATAACTCTTCCAATCGTCGGCGCATTAGAGAAGAGCCTGATGTTATTTTTATACCAAGTGGGGTCCGGGACCCGCTATTATCCAAAATAAACTACACCAAAAATAGTTTGAATTGATCTAAAAAACATGATAATTGAATAACGAAGATAAACTCCTCTATTAACTATACATAAAAAAAAAAATTAAAGTATAAAAGAGTGCAAGACAACTTCGATAAATTCATGGATCCAGCCCCCCAACACAAACACAAATAATAGTGGCATCGTGACTCATCTGCTAACCTCATAAATGGATTTTGTTTGTTGACTTCGGTCAATGTCATTAAGGATATTTTGTTTTTATTTAAAAAGGATTGAGACACCCGCTGCTTACAGAGACAAAACTCCCAACGCATCCACAAGAATGATATAGTCAAACTCAAGAGGGTGAAATCAACCTCTCAGAGTACAAAAAATGCTTCCATCTACCAAAATGAGCAGCCTAATTTGCTACCCTATTACATTCTCTATAGGTACATTACTGAAACCCTTAGAGATGGAACACTGATAGATGAGGTTGTGAATGGCCCGAGAAAGTTCTCCAACTCTTATGATAGATGATGAGGTTGTAAATGGGCCCAAGAAAGTTCTCCAACTCTTAAGATTGTCGAGATGACTATTTGAGAGTCACCCTCTAAAATGGCGTTGGAGAAGTCATGTTTAGCTGCTAGAGAAAGTTCCTCTCTCAAGACTAAAGCCTCAGCTTCCAATAGGGACAAAGCTGAGACCAACCTTTGCACCGACAAAGTGGAGATTATTTTTGATATCTCTAGCAACAATTATGTTAGATTTTTAGTATCAGCAAATGTGTACAAAATAATTTAAGTGCTTTTATACATATACATGAGCATATCTATAAATTTTTATAATATTTAGACTAAAGATTTTTAAGATATAGAGAGATTCGCTAGGTATGAATTTTCATAGAGATAGACAATCTTTAATTAGACCTCCTATTCTTGATAGATTAAACTATGGATATTGAAAAGCTAGGACGAGAGCTTTTATGAAGTTTATAGATGAGCATGTTTGGCTTGCCGTTGTGAATGATTAAAGTGTACTTATGCACTTGGTGAACGATAAATTAATTGAAGAACTTCCTAAGTCTTAGGATAGGTCGGATTTTGAAGCAAAGCAATTATATTTTCAGTTGTGTTTCTTCAGATGAATTTTAAAAAAAATTTACATGTGAGATTGCTAGAGATGCTTGGATGATCTTAGAAATTACACATGATGAAATCATGACTGTTAAGCTTTCGAAGCTTCAAATATTGACAACTAGTTTTAGAACTCTCCGCATGAAGACCAATGAAAATCTTGATGAGTTCTTAATTAAACTTAGTGAATTAGTCAATTCTAATTTCAATCTAAAAGAAAAAAATTTATAAATATAGAATTATTCAGAAGATCCTTAGGTCCCTACTTGAAAGGTTTTATGCTAAAGTCACTGTCATTGAGAAAAATAAAGACATCGATACAATGAAAATTGAGCAATTAGTAGGTAATCTATAAAAATAGTTAACTCGACCGGTTCGCAAAAAACTAGCCAGGTTGCACAATTCACCAATTTAACCACTAGGTTAGTTAGTTTTTACCGGATTGATTGTTTATCCGGTCTATTAACAAAACTGAACCGATTTAGTGGTCGATTCACTAGTTCATCGGTCTGACTATCCAATCCGATCTGATTCTGATAATTATGTGAATTATGGTAAGGAATGAAAGTAACGCAGAGATGCCTCCACAAGGGCATTTCAACATATACATGGTAGTAAGAAAGTTAGTGTGGTTGTGAGTTTTTAACCAAAATGGGCCTACGCGTAAAATATTATTTTACTAGAATGTTCTACCAATGAAATTTATTATTAAAGGGGGCTTCTTTTATTCAGTTCAACTGTCATTTCGGCTGAATAGTTTATCAACTTACTACTACACTTATTTGAAGAATCAGTCTGTAGCTCGGTGTGAACCAAAAGAAGACTTTCTATTTCACAAGAGTAGTTCATCCTAAAATTCATCTGTGAGATAATTTAAACACTCAAACATTGCTATGTCGAGAGGGGTTGTAAGTATGTTTTGTTTCTATGTCTTAGCGGAATATATTTATTCAGTTTGATCCATAGTTTTTTTTTTTCTCTTTGATAAGAGAGAATTTTAATGTTAAAAAAATTATTTTACTTTTCCTATTCATATTTGACTCTCCTTTCCACTGGCTTTCGATTTTTAAGGTACATTTATAATCCAATTTTCTAATCCTTAGGATTCACTTTTTTCTAAAATTGATCCGATTCAGTTTTTGTCTTTGGTTTTGACATTTCATACATACTCATACTCATACCCAGTTAAATCAGAAATCCAATCTCTTCCAAAATTTTAGTCTTCCAAAGTCCACCGAAGTCCCGGCTTGAGGGCGAGGCGGTCAGCCGCCGTCACTAGAAGTTGACGGTGACCAGGCCAGGCAATCTAGATCACCAAGCATCCCATTGGTTGACAAAAGTATTTGCTGGTAGCGCTAGCAATCTCGTTGGAGAAGATTTTGTTCGATTAGGACCTTATTCAAGTTAGCAGTTTGCACATGAAGGAGCTCTCTCACCACCTTGATGGCTTGATATACCCTCGGGTAGATTGAGATCTGAGATACTGACGAGGTTGGATTGGCAGAGGTCACAGTCACAGAAGATCGAGATCTTGGTGTCATCCCAAGCTATCCACTTGTGTAACAGCCCATTAAGGGAACAGTTGAAAATAATTATACATTTGTTGTGCAAATACTCGAAAGGAAGCGCAAGCAAAATCTTCACCCCCAAATACTACAATTGAATGGTAATGGCAAAACCAATATAAGTTTGGGAAAATTTCTAATATAGTGCTAATAGTGATGGAATAGTAATAAACAAGTTCTAATTACGTATTAGGCATCCTAATGTAAGTAATCACAAGAATTGAAGCAAAAGAGACAATAGAGAGAGAGGGGGAGATAAGATTTACGTGGTTCGGCGATGTGTCTATATCCACGGGCGGAGCAATTTTCTTCACTATGCATATCTCCCAATTACAAAGAGTTTAGCAACTCTAATCACTTTCAATACAATGGTAGTTCACCCTCATAAATATTTTCTTAACAACCCAAGCCCTAAAATGGGGCTAGCTCAAAATGGGGCTTTTCCGCGGGGCATTCGAACGCTCGCGGGGCGCGCTCGAACGCGCTTAGTAAAAACACTACTGAACCCAAACTGGCGTTCAAATGCAAGGGTTCCGTTCGAACGCCAACATCATAGTTTGCTCTCAGATTGATATTCACATTCGAACACGGTTGGGCCGTTCCAACGCCTGCATCAAGTTTGCTCTCGGGTTAAGATTTACGTTTGAATGCGGCTCGGTCATTGGAACGGCTGCATCACGCAGCCCCAGGGCTCGTTCGAACGTACTAGCACAGAAATGCTGAAATTTGCTGAAAACTTATTGAAACTAAATCTGAGTCAAATTTTAACATACATATTTCTCCGGTCTCGTTCATGTGCTCTATGCCTCTATTTCTCCACTATTCCACCTGCCCAACATCACCCAACTTGCTCTATTCCTCCACGTACTGTTTTCTTTTCTCTCTTACCCTCTCCTACATGTTACTCACTACTTTCTTAGTAACCTCTCAGATACAGAGCTGTTAGGGAGGAAATGTTGAGAAGTACCCTTCAGCAGAGACGAGCTAAGAGGTTCGTACAATATAATTGTTATGCTGCTTATAACATTCGAGTATGTGACAACATGTGTACTTTTGTAGAACTTTATATGATATAAACAGGTGTTCTTAATGGCTTCTCATGGATTGTCATATGTGATAATGTATGCTGGAAATGTTCATTGAGATTATAATATAAGTTATTTCTGGAATAGATAGTTTTTTTTTATTATTACTCCTCGTCGGGTCTTTCAAGACATGATTATTGCCTTCTGGAGAGTGCTTTTCACGTTGAGGATCTGAGTTCCAAACCCAAGAGGCATCTAAAATAACTTAGATGCACTAGTTGACTTTGCAGCAGTTGACCGCGAATATATATAGAGAGAGAGAGAGAGATAGTAAGCGTTGTTGCTTCTCTTCTCTAAACTCACAGGTTTAACTCTCGATCTTGCTCGACAGCGATTCCATGGCAGAAGCAGCAATACTTGCAGGGTTGGGGTGGGTATTGTCGCCAGTTTTAAACAAGCTGGTCAACAAGGGGCTGTCCTACTTCGGAACCAATTCCGAGGACAAGCTAAAAGATCTGGAAGCCATCATCCTTCCCCAGATCGAATTAGTGTTGGAGGGAGCCGAGAACAGCCAACGCAAGGATAAGTTTGTGATGTGGCTTCAACAACTCAAAGAAGTGATCTACGAGGCAGAGGACGTGCTCGACATAGTCGAGTACGAACGCATTAGGACAAGGGTGATGGAGAATCAGAGAAACGAGAACGAGGTACGTTTAATATATATTTTAACATAGTTACAAGAAGTGCCGATCCTCTCTCTCTCTCTCACACACACACACATCTAGTCATCTCTTAAATTTCCTTTGATTTCTTTTACTCCTTTCAATAGAATTCAATGGATTTTATTTAGGAATTGTTGTATTGCACAGTCTAACAATGGATTTTCATCTTTTCTTTTCTTTTAAAAAAAAAGTCCACATAGTTGCAAGCTTACAAGTTTTTAAGTTCATACCTCGCGAGCTTATAAGCCCGTAATTATTAAAACTATATTGTCTTATATTTTTCCTTTTTTTCAAGTCTTATTTACATGCCCACAACCATCAATTTGTTACTTGTAGAGGATTATGATTCGACCATGAGAGTCGAGTCAGTTATGTCAAGTCGGATCGAGTCGGGTTACTTGATTTTACTTATTACTTTTTAATTTTAAATTAAAATAGTTGTAAGCTTAATGGGGCAAATTAGATTCGATTCGCTATGACTCTACTATTACAAATAAGAGTAGTCATGAGTTAACTATCATATGTGGAATGAATATTGAGTTCAGCTAATTATTTATTTGGCATTTATCATTTATTCATAATCATTATATTGTCTTTACTTTCCTAGGAGTAGACCTAAACCTTAGAACCATTTCAAGCTATTAAATCCTAATCCAAAACTCGACTCATGAGTCACTCTACCATATGATCGTCCTCCACCCTTAGTCGTTTGCTACCCTCCGACGACTGCTGCAATATCGGTTAATCCGGTTAGCCCAATTTTAACCTTATCCCACCATTTTGGCCATAATTTCTTGCTTTGATCTTTAAATCCACTCAGATTCTAACTTGTGAGGCTATATCGTGTATTAAAATTTCATAATTTTTCTATGAGTGAATTATTCTATATATGGTTTGTAACGGTGGTATTAGAGCAACTATTCCTCAGTTGACGATTAACACAAGATTGAGGAAGACGAATGAAAAAGGAGCACCCATGAAGGACTAAGAACTCATTTCCATACCTATGGAAGTTTTTAAGGCGCCACCACCACTACAGCCACAGACGTGGGCGAAGGCGATATTTATATAATTTTCAACCAATTTGAAAGAGAATTTGAAGGAGATACAAACTTCCCTCAAGAACTCAATCCAAGTCTTGGCAGAGGCTCTAGTAGCCAACTGCCATCACCCTACGCTGCTGGCCAGGGTGGAACCAGGCCCCCACAGCAAGAAAAGCTCAAACCATGAGGGAGGGGAAGAGCAGGCCCAAACTACAGCAACCACCTGTCCTCTGATTATGGTGGAGATCCCTTCACCCCTATAGACCCATCTCACCATAGCAGCATCGTTGGAGCAGCCCGCGGTAGTAGTTCCTGAGTCGTTTTGCCCACTTGCGATAGAAACAAGGGCCTAAAACCCTAGTTTTCCACCGGCAATGGTACGCCCCAGCTCAAACCATCAACGTCGGTCCCTTCCCTATGACCTCCACACCTGAGCCAGCCTAGGGGTAGATGCAAGAGATGGCCAATAGATTGTCCGCAATAGCCCTCTCTGTTGTAGCAAACCCATGCATGGCAGTCTCGAGGTCGGCGTTCCAACAACCATCGACGACCATGATCGACTTCCACTAGCCAACTACAAGCCCATGGTCAATTGACTTCACAGCCTTTGACAAGTGTTAGATGGTCGAGTGTGTCCCCCTTCTGCTCTACAACCTTCACTTAGGCTTATCTCGTCGGAGCGCCAATTAGATTGTCATAGCTCCACTACATTGGGGCCATGGGTACTAGCCAAGGGAACCGCTGGAGGTGCATCGTTGTGGTCCATGCAGCCAAATAGGGCTACCAAAATAATCAAGCCAGCTCGAGCTCAACTCGATAAAGCTCGATTAAGCTCAGCTTGAAAATGATTTGAACTGAGCTTGATTCTCAAAACAGGCTCAAAAGTTCAAGTCAAGCTTGTTCATGAGGTGGTTCAATCAAATAATCTCGACAAGGCTTACGATAATATAATATATGTACATATAATATGAGTAGTATTTTATATACTATACTATAATTCTATTATATTCTATTTTTAAATTAGGCCTTATTTTAAGTTTGATTTAAGCCTAAATCAAGCTTAATTTAATTCAAGTTTGATCAAGCTCAAAATTTATTTATCTTGAGTTGATTAAAGCTTGAAATTGTTTATTGATTGGCTCGTCTCGAGCTTGAAAGTAGCTCGAGATTGGCTCGAATTGAAATGATTTCAATTCAAGCTTGATCATATAGGCTCAAAATCAATTTCAATCCAAGCTTGATTAGAGTCGGGCTTGATTACACCCCTACAACCAATCCAGCCAAGAAGAATAATCTCCTCCCACCGTCGCATGTTGATATTCCACCACCATCGAGATCGGCTGGAGGTCGACTATCAGCAGCCCATGCCTAACCTGGCTACCACCGATGCCCATGCAACCCGTGGTGGCCCCTAGGCCGAAACACAATTTTGGGCCTAGGGCTAGGGTTAGGTCAATTAAGTGGAGGAAATGAAGTGCATGTAACTCGAGGCAGGTTGAATTTTTTTGAATTGGCTCGACCACCGTGTGAACTAGTTGGGAACTCATAAGCACAATTTGGTGCTTGAGTACAAGCCCGAGGACAATTGGTGGAACAACTCGATGGCCCCACGTGAGCTAACGGAGACGAACCCACATGCAACTCCAACCCGATGCGAGTCAGACCTATGAGCTCATGACCCATGTGACCAGCATCCATTGCGAGGTTGCTCGACTCACTATGGTGGACCATATTGGAGAATTCAAGCTCGGATCATCAAGCATGATTTCTAAAAGTTCTCAGGAGGAGACCCGTTAAACTGGACCTACTTGGTGGAAGAGTTCTTTTACATATCATGGCACACTCGACCACCAAAAAGTCTAGTTCGTATCATTTCACTTGAAGGGCGTGGTTATTAGGTAGTACCAGTCCAATAGAGTGGACTCAACCATTTGAGTCTTGGCAGGCTTTTGCTAATGCAATTTGTGCTCGATTCGGTCCGACTTAGTACGAGAATATCTAGGCCATTTTGACTAAGTTAACTCAGTCAAAAATAGTTCAGGCTTACCGACATGAGTTCAAACCCATCTACAACCGAGTCACCAACCGGTCGAAATCTGCCCTAAAGAGTACCTTCATCGGTGGGCTCAGATCTGACATATAGGCTAAGGTCAAGAATCTAAAGCCTACTATTTCTAATGATGCGTTCTCCCAAGATGCACTGATAGGTTCGAAGTTGGACCAATTGAACCAATTTCGCAAAGAGGAGAGGAGGAAGGTGACTCACACCCGCAGCCCACTTGTGCCTACTCTTGCTCCAGTTCAATTCAGCCTACACAGGCGGCTCAACTCAAAGGCTAGCAAATCACGCGTTGCTTATACCTAATGACTTGGAGGAGCGTAAAAGAATGGCTTGTGTTTTGCCCTAAATGCAAGCGCTAGCTAGCTCACATTATATTCCTAAGTAGGCTCAAAGAGGATAAACTTTAGTCCACTGATTGGCGCGATTAACCCTACGAGTATAAAGACATCAGGGATTAGTCACCTTAAGTACAAAGTGTCAGAAGCGTGATGGATTATTATGATCTCATGGTCGAGTCTAATCTAATTAGTTGATTTTGCCTATTGTTTTTAATTTCAAATTAAAACGGTTGTTAGCCTAATAGGGTGAATTCATCTAACTCGCAATGACTCCACTCCTATAAATAGGAGTAGTCATAGGTTAATTATCATGTGTGCAATGAATATTAATTTTAACTAATTATTTATCTCATATTTACTGTTTATTTGTAGTCGTTTCTTATGAATAGATCTTTAACCCTAAAACCCTTCCAACCTACCAAACACTAATGTACACTGACTCCTCCCACAAGCCACCCTACCATATGGATGTCCTCCGCCACCTATGATCATTCGTCACCCTTCGACGGCTACCGTAACGTCGATTAATCTATTTCAGCCTGATTCTAACCTTCCCTTATCCTTTTGAATATAACTTCTTATTTCAATCTCCAAATCTACTTAAATGAGATCTAAAAGAATTCTAACTCGTGAGACTATTATCCATTAAAATTTTATAATTTTTCTACGAGTAAATCGTTATAGATCTGGTTCATAACATAGGGTTGTAAGCTCACAAGTTTTTTTCCATCCTTTTTTTTTCATGTCATATAACACTCAATCCTTGGAGAATACTTGATACAAAATTGACTATATCTAGTTTGGTTCTACAAATCCCAATCATGAATCTTCACATACTATTTTACTATGCATTTATTTCGCGCCTACTATACAGAGTAAATTCACTGTTCGTATATATATATATATATATATAGTAATTGTGGATTAACTTACTCATTCACATGGTATATTTGTCTTCTTTCGTGGCCCAGGACACTCGATCTTTATTTTTTAAGTAAGAGAAAGCCAATAGGTTCTCTTGCAAGGCTGCAAAGGAAAATGAAATATTGATACTTTGGCACCAAAAAAAAAAATATTAGCTTTTCATGCAAATTAATCATCCCGTTACCCTTCATTAAATTTTATCAAAACAACCCACCACATATTTGATCATCCACTAGAGAAAACAAAATGATTTTACGAAGAGGATAAAGCCACTCAAAATGCACGCATGGTGACAAAGAGGATGGAAGCCAACTTGAGAGGTGGATCTAACAAACTGTTAATTCTGCTGCTCAAAGTTTTTTCTTCTTCTTTTATTAATTACTTAATATCTGCCGATTTCTCAAGTAATTAGTGTATGTTATCCCCTCCTACCCTTCCTCAGGTATCCGGAGGAAATGAAATGTCAATTGGACTCATAGAAAAGGAAAAACTGAAGTCTACTTTGGTGAAGTTAGAAGATGTGGCCACCAAAGCGAAAAGTAATATGCGTGAGCTATTGGACGTACAAATTCCAAAAGATAAGAACCTCATCAGCATGGTACCCCTTAACACAGTTGTAGGACGAGAGACAGATCGAAGAAACATAATAGACAAGTTGAGCAAGCCAGTGAGTCTCAGAGGAGGATGCACTGCACTTACAAGTCTTCCAGTAGTCGCCATATTTGGTCGGGCAGGGATTGGGAAGACCACACTTGCACAGTATGTCTGTGAACATGAGGATGTTAAACGTCATTTTAGCTGGATAACTTGGATCAATGTATCGCGCCCTCTCTCTATGAAAATGATCATGGAGTTTGTATCAGGAACTGAGGGCACTCTCAATGATTTAAATTTGCTTCAAGGAGCACTTCGGATGAAGTTGAGGAACAAAAAATTTCTGCTGGTTTTGGACGACGTCTGGTGGGACAAGGACTGCATTGAAGAATGGGAGCTACTGTTTAGATGTTTGGAGGTGGGGGAGAGCGGAAGCAAGATTCTCATAACAACTCAAGAAACTAAGGCGGCACAAGCATTCGGTGCAATAGGAGACAACTTTTACCAATTGCAGGATATAGAAGAAGGTGAGTTCGTGAAGCATTTCATGCGGTATGCATTGCCTGCATCATCAACTACTAGTCCATGGGACCTGAAGGAGTTTGAAGAGGTTGGCATGAAAATTGCTCGGAAGCTGAAGAGAGATCCAACAGCAGCCAAGAGAGTGGGCATGCAACTGCTTCAGAAGGGAGTGGAGTACTGGAGGGAAGTTTCCGAGAACGACTGGTTGGATGACACTTTACAAGCTCCGATGAGGAGTTTCCGGCGGTTACCAGCGTATCTCCAGCGGTGCTTCTCTTTTTGTAGCATATATCCGAAAGAGTTTGAGTTTGAAGAATCATATCTTATTTCTCTCTGGATTGCAGCTGGTTTCATTGTAAAACCTCAAGATTCAAGTGAGCGGATGGAGGACATGGTGTCTATAGCCAAGACGTACCTGGACGATTTGGCATCGATGTCTTACTTCCTCCAGCTGGCTAATGTTGGTAATAAAGATGGAACTTACTATGTCATGGATAAGTCATTACATGATCTTGCCGAAAGGGTCTCCAAGGGCGAATGCTTTCGAGTAGAGGATTCTAAAGAAATCCCACCAACTGTCCATCATCTATCCATCTGGGTGAGCGAGGTAGCTGAACACAAAGAGAACATCAGCAGATTAAAGAACCTGCGCACCCTCATCTTCATGAAGGAACTTGACACTAATGAGGCAAATGGTCTTGGAGAGCTTCTTAAGAACTTGGAAAAACTGCGTGCCATATCGATGTCTTTTCGGGGGGAAGTGATGTTTCTTGAAGAGATGGGTCGTCTGAAGCATCTTCGTTTTCTGGAACTAGGTAACATTCGAGTAAATGATCCCGATTCTTTTAGCAAACTTTATCATCTGCAGGTGTTGTCTTTCACCCAATGCTTGTCGAATGTACACCAAAATTTGGGTAACCTGATTAATCTGAGAGTGCTGGATATCATTAGCGAAGAAGCTTGCTCGATGCCGAAGATCGGAAGCCTGACTGCCCTCCGCAAATTAGGGAGATTTTTTGCGGAAACAGAGACCGGCTATGACATAGGACAGCTAGGTAGCATGAAAGAGCTTCGCTTTCTTTCCATTGACAGGCTAGAGAACGTCGAAAATGGAGAAAAGGCCATGGAGGCCAAGCTGAAGGAGAAGAAGCATCTTGAGTGCTTACACTTGGAGTGGCATGGTGATGAGATGGAAAACAGACTGGATGACGAAGACGTTCTCGAGAGCCTCGAACCACCTCCGAAGCTCGTAAAACTAACTGTGGTCGGCTATCAGGGTCGCATATGCCCGTCATGGATGATGGAGAATTCATGTCTTCCATGCATAAAATCTCTGACACTCTTCCGTTGCCTTATGGAGGGCCTCCCATCCATGAAGGAGTTGCTCCCTCGTTGCGAGACCCTTCAGCTGGAAGATCTCCCGCGGCTTGCCAGTTTGTCCGAACTCCCTGCAAACCTAACGAGGCTTGTGATCGTCAATTGTCCACGGCTTGTGGTTAACTGTGACGAAGATGTACGAATGAGTGACCAAGAGAGGTCTGCTTCAGAGGCCAGGAAAATGAAGCTGAAGGGTTTTCTGATAACAGACATCATTTATGACACACTACATGCTTCACCACTGCTGCTTCCCTCATCTCTTAGAGTACTTACTATCAAGGCTTGCAACATTACCGACAGGGCTTTCTCGGCTTGTCTCCGAGGGCTCACTGCTCTTACCTATCTGCACTTAGCTGACATCCTGTCGATAACCACTCTCCCATCCGAAGAAGTCCTGCACCACCTAACAGAGCTCCGAGATGTTCGTATCGACTCGTGCTGGTGTCTTGCATCTCTCGCAGGCTTACACGCGCTTCATTCCACAATCCAGACCGTGACCATTATGGACTGTCCCAAGCTCGCACATCTGCCGTTCCCAGTGAATCTGTCATCGCTCCACAGGCTCACCATAGATAACTCCGTGCTTCTAGACAAGCTGCTCTCAGAGGAAGGTCTCGCTTATCTGAAGGAATTGACCATCATTAATTCCAAAGAGAGTTCTTTTGCTGATGATCGATTCTCACGTCTCTCCTCCCTCAAGAACTTGCAGATGCAGGACTGCAGAAATCTGGAAGCATTGCCGCACCTGCCAGAGTCACTCGGACGCCTTGAAATAATTAATTGTGGTGCAGTACCGGATACGGCGCCTTGAGAGTCTCGGCTTTGATTAGAAAAATCATCCAGCTTCAACCTATTGCAGACGATTTGCTACCCCTTTATTCTCCAAGAGGGAGCCTCTTGCAATATTGTGATATATTCGATCAGTGAAAAAGAAATGGTGTACAACATATTTTCTTAGCAGATTTCAAGTAATTCTACTTTGTTACGTACCTTTCAATGGAAAGAACTAGTTCGTTGAATTTTATGCTAGACTGTTCCTTCTGCACTGCATCGGTGCATTCTTTCGTTGAATTATGACTCCTCATCTGGGATTATATTATTTTTAACAACTAGGACGTCGGATACAATTACAACTATGATTTCAGTCTTCACCCAACTTTTTGGACGACTTTCCTATCGGATGGTTGTTCGTGATAGTTGCCATGATCAATGAGGTAGAACTGATCTTTTTTATAAACTATTTTAAAATTACAAAAAACCTAAATTTTAAATAATAATAATTAGATAAATATAAATTACTTTCATGTATAATCTAAAATTAATAAAAATGACTGATTTCAGAGTGGGATCGGGATCGAATAACATTATAAAAATGATTCATATTTGAAGAATAAGTATGTCTTTAGATTACTAGGTTTTATTTCAATTTAGGATAGTTTGGGAATAAAAGGAGGGTTTTCTTAGTCAAACTAGCCCTCTTTCAAACTTTATAATGATATTTTTAAAAGTCAAACCTGATAGTTTTCAGGATATAGGAATATTGTAATGTTTTCAAACTTTTCAACAACCGATGAGTAAAAGGAATAGTGGCAGAGTTAATGTACTCGGCAATGAGAAAAGGGCTGGACAAGTATGAAGCAAGACACTCGTTGATTTCATTATACCTGTATAATATGTTCTCTCGATTCAATTTACACAGTTTAACTGAAATCCTATTTGAATATCTCTAATCACAAGCATCATGAATAAATAGCATACTGCCAGCATCTAAATTTATCTCATAACAATAGGAAAAGTTGAGAACATCTAGCCTACCATGAGCAATATCATAAGCATTTGCATTTCCCTGTTTTGCTCATACAAACGTATTTATCGGTTAGTGAATTATCATAGAATAAGCTCCTGAAACTAAATGATGTCTCACATTAAGATATGAATTGATCATTCATTCTGTCAAGCGACTAGAACACCCAGACAAATTCCTTATTTGACAAACATAAATATGAAATATAGTAATCATTTACAAATTATAAGGGATCAAAATAGACATCATTCATCCTTGCGTAATACTACTTTTGCAATTAATATAACTTCTCTGGAACTCGGCAAATAAAATAGTAGGAAAATGTCGAAAATTAACTAGTATATGCTGACAGCGCCCTGACTAACAACACCGATACCCTATACAAGTTTATGAAGAAAAAAAGAAAATTAAGACTTGGTTTAATGAATACCATCACCTCCTAGAATTCATCATTTGCTATCGGTAAAATCAGCATCGATTACATCTCCATTGTCAGGCCCCTTGCCAGATGAGCTTGTGGGACCAGCATCAGCACCTGGGGCTGGCCCAGCCTCAGGCCCAGCTGCACCCGGTTGGTTGTATAGGGACTGTCCAAGCTGCATAACCTCTTGATTCAATGCAGCCATGGCATCCTTCATCGTTTGGGTTGATCCACCAGCGACGGCATCTTTGAGCTCATTGAGCTTTGCTTCTACCTTCTCTTTCACAGCAGCAGGGACCTTGTCCCCAAGCTCTTTCAATTGCTTCTCAGTCTGGTAGATGACCGATTCGGACTGATTCTTAGTGTCAATGGCTTCTCTCTTTTCCTTGTCCTCCTTAGCAAATCTCTCAGCTTCTTTCACCATCCGCTCCACCTGAATTCACATAACAAGTGTTATGATTCTGAAAAATATTTAAAGCCCACTATGGAAGATGCACAACAATCAATTATGTTTGTGGAAATATATATATGAATCTACAAATTACAGACAGTTGTGAGCTGCCAAAGCTATTTAAATCTGATTTTCACTGTATTAACAGATTAAATAGGCTTGGATGGAATATTTACACAACACAAGACCTATTTCAACAATATTCGAGAGCATTTAACAGGAGGGAAGAAAGGACAAAGATCAAAGAGAGGCAACATTAACCAAGATATCAGACATCAGTTTACAGGAAATCAAAGAAAACAAAACCGATCAACAAACCTGCATTGAAACAAGTAATACATTGGAAAATGCATAATAAACTTAACGATGCACTTCATTAAAAGCTTATTAAAGATCAGAAAAAAAAATAAGGTTGAATACTTGGCCAAAATTTTAACTAGGATATCAAACATAATTTTGCAGCAAGCTAGAGAAAGAAGTTCAAGAAAGCAGCTTTGAAAAAAAAAAAAGTAAAGCTTTGTAGAATGTCTAATTCAGTGAAAAATGATCTTCGTTCATCATTCAGGTATTTGATTAGTTTGTTCAACGCCCAAACTCCACAGATATCTTAAAGCCAAGGCAACACTTAATAGTCATATACCATATATGCACAAATGAACCTACCAGTGCCAGTGCTAGAAGATTCCTAGCTAAAAGAAGAGGAAAACATTAGCTATTCATTTCCTGCTCATTATACACTAAAACAAATCATTTGAAATGGAAGTTACTAATCTCAGGTTGACTTTCAAGTGGTATTACTACTGACTAATGATATAACATACCTCATCGCTTGGCAAGGTGCTAGCCCCAGTAATGGTAATGTCTTGCTTCTTTCCAGTCCCCTTGTCCACCGCAGTAACAGAGAGAATACCATTGGCATCAATATCAAATTTAACTTCAATCTGAGGTACTCCACGTGGAGCTGGAGGAATCCCATCTAGTCGGAAGCTTCCAAGTGATTTGTTGTCCCTGACAAACTCTCTTTCACCCTGAAGAACATTGATCTCAACACTTGTCTGCCCATCAGCAGCTGTAGAGAAGACTTCTGATTTTGAGGTGGGCAATGTTGTGTTTCTTGTGATGATCTTTGTCATAACCCCACCCAACGTCTCCAAACCAAGAGATAGTGGAATAACATCCAAAAGAACAATGTCACTCACATCTCCAGATAAAACCCCTGCCTGTTACAGGAAATAATTACCAAAGAAACAAGAGAAAATGTCAAAGCTTAGGAAATCTATAGACAAATTGTACTGAGATTATGCAAGCTGGAAGATTTAAGGTAGTGGTAGCACATTGATGCCAGAGGGGCAAACTTATAGGGTAGAATGGGGCATAGTAACTCAAGCTACAAATGGCAATGCATAACAGCGATACACACCAGGATTCCTGACTATCTATAAGTTTCCTGGATTTTTCAATATGTACTTTTTTGCTATGTTCAAAAGAGACTAAAGTTGAATACCACCAAAATAGATCCACAACAAAAGTAAGCTGGTTGGAACTCCGAAATATTCTCTCCCAAAGGCCAAAACTAAAACAGAAACAAACCTTGCTTATGAGTTCTTATATTGTCTAATGAAACTATAACTGCAATACATTGTACTTAAGAAAGAGTGATGAGAAAACTTGCCAATTATGGTGTGTGGAACTATAGCACTGAATACTATTTTATATGTTATACCAACAAATCCTTTAATTCAAGGGCACAAATATTCATCTCATTTTTCAGTCTACCATTACAAGATGTGATTAATAAAATGGTAAAATAGATATTTTTCTTTTATTATACTAACAATAAGAAAATATGAGAAACACACATACTCAATGACATCTCAAAAACTGACCTGAACTGCTGCCCCAAGAGCCACAACCTCATCAGGGTTGACTGTAACATTGGGATCTTTTCCAGTCATTTTCTTCACAAGTTCCTGGACAGCTGGTATTCTGGTTGACCCGCCTACCAGAATTACCTCATCTATATCCTTGAATGAAAGCTTTGCATCTTTCAGAGAATTTTCCACAGGAGTCTTAAGCCTAATCAGCATGAAAAAGCAAACATGAGCTTCCCCAAAACAGGAATAAGTTCACATGACAAAAACTGGACATTACATGATCAAGATCACATAATCGTATGAGAAAGAATGGGTTGGGTCATGCTTTCCTCAAAAGATCAAAAAATCACAAACAAAGAAGTGGTCTTCTCCTGCAATAGGAGAAAAACCCATAATTTCTTGTCATATAGTATCAATGCAACCAACAATTAATGCATACCTGTCAAGAAGATCTGAACACAACTCCTCAAATTTAGCCCTCGTAAGTGTTGCTTCAATATGCTTGGGCCCATCAGCAGTGGCGGTAATAAATGGCAAGCTGCCAAAGAGCATTTAAAAAATAAACTAGGTTATAAGAAAGCAAAAACAGAACCCACAAAATCATGACAGAACTTAGAAACACATAAATAAGCTAACCTAACATTTGTCTGTGTTAATGATGACAATTCCATTTTGGCCTTCTCTGCTGTCTCCGTAAGCCGTTGAAGGGCTTGTTTATCTCTCAAAAGATCAATGCCCTCATCTCTTTTGAAGTTGGCAGCAAGCCAGTCTACAATTCTCTGCTCGGGATGAAAAAAAAAAAATGAGTATATTTTCAACCTCAACTGTGGTGCGTACACATGCATGTGTTGAAAACATGTTTCTAGGCACAAGCAGGTTACAAAGTTCTAATGGAACTACAGTTCTATAAGGCTTCTCACTGCAAGCAGCATAAGTACGGATTTTCTTTTTGGCCCTTAAACCTTATAATAAAGTTACAAGTTGCGACCATAGAGGAAACTAGTCCAAGAAGTTATTGAATCAACTAGCGTCTTTTTAATCAGAAGTATATAACAAAAGGGACATATACCACACTTAACTCTGTTGCAAGAAATTATAGCTTTGTAAAGTGCCGGTCAGGGCATCACAAAGAACTTAACGAGGCAGCAGAGCAGAAATGTCAGGATAATGTTGGTAACAATACATAGGGTAAAGAAATAACATGGATCGGTGTGATACGCCAATATGACAGAAGAACTACATTAAAGCATCAAGCAAACTTCTCAAACCAACAAAACTAATTTGGATATATATATATTAATCCCGAACAAATCCAGGATTTGCTGGAAGCTCACTTGCATTTTATAATAAATGACCTGAGACAGGATGGGAATCCCAAACCTATGAGAATGGCTTCGAATTCATAGAAGGAAATGAAGCTCATCTATATATATATATATATATATATATATATATATATATATATATATATATATTACCAGGTTCTTAAATGACCATAAAAATAAAACAGCAACCTAACCTTTCAGTTTTTCATGCGCAAAGAGATATCAGAAGAAATAGATCAAGAGAGATTCGCATTATGGCTCTCTTTGCTTAAGGCAGTAGAATAGGTTGTCCATCATTAGGGTCCTCTTTGCTGTAAGACTCATGTACATACATGCAAGTTTATCTTGACTTAGGGCTGCCATTAGCATGCAGTTTTAACTGTTAACAGACACAATACTTGCATAAAATGACATTGTGAATCTTCTTTTAATTTGCTTGAGCTCAACTCAATGAGTCACATTAAATGATTAAATAAGGAAATTTTGCAGATTAAGTGCATAATGGCATTTACATAAGGCATATATTTATGATGAAAGATGACACAAGATTATCATGTGTAAACATGTATCCAATTACTTCATATGACTAGTTATGCTATTGCATCATAAGGGAAGGGATGTAACACAACCTTGTCAAAGTCATCACCTCCAAGATGAGTGTCACCAGATGTAGACAGCACCTCAAAGACACCATCTCCAACCTCAAGAACTACAGCATTATGTAATGACAATGATCACTTTACAAGTAGTACTAATAAATAACCAAGAACAAGACCATTCAATGTACATTAGCAAAGTTCTGCACATCAAGCAACTGTATTTCCTACATAACTTTTTGTCAAGTTCTTAATAATATGTATACAGAAATTATATTCTAGCATAATACTTAAAAAACCAAAAATATAAGCTATTATTGATGTCAGACAATGTCTGTGGAGTTGCTTAGGTCAAATGAATTGCAAGTGAAATGCCACTTTTGTTGTAGTTTGCTGTGGGAATGTATCTGGCATTTAGTCCTGTAAGTTAATTTGGTTGAATGGGCCATTTTTTGGTAAAATCGCTTATTCATCCAAATTAAACTCCACAATGTGAGCTGTAAATCCAGTTCTATTCATTTTTTCAAAAGTCCATTTATGTTGTCCAACCCCATTAATCACTCTCAAAACCTCCATACGCAGAAGAACATGTCCATTTTTAGCTTACTAGACCTAATCAACCAAATAATAGTGGCCTGACTATGCCTAACTGCAGCCTTGAATTAAAATAACCAACTTTCAGAACAGATAGTTTGACAACTCTTTTCTTTCTTTACAACTCTTGTCTTTCTTTTCTTACTTTTTCAATTTCATAATCAGAGCCAACCTTTCAAAGCAGGAACACATTCCTCATCCCACATCAAATATCATGGAAAAGCAATCGTAGTTTGGCCTCAAGATTGAGTTCCCACAAGAAAAGCAAGGGGATAGAGGCACCAGTGGAACAAAGTCAAAATATTATTTTGGAGAGAAGATGCACTATTATTAACATTAATGATTTCAATTATCCTATTACTATCAGAGCCATATTGTAATATTACTTTAGCATAACAAGCTTCTTAATTAACACTCTTACCTATTTCCTAACAGAGAAACAACTCAACCTACATGACCAAGTATGCATCTCACAAGTAATACCCCTAAAGGAATCCTGTTTCATTCCCCTCTGCCATACAACATAGAATTCTACTTTTCTTTCTATCTTACCACAAAGCCCTCTTTCTTGAGTGTCTTCTCATCACATCAACGACGGACCTTAGTAGTCATTAGTCCAAGGCTGCTTCTAATAATTAGTTATCAAGGTTACAAATACAATAGCAACTATAATTCGAACCAGAAAAAGGAAAGATATCTGTTTCGGGCCTTTCAGCGAGTTTTATACCTGAAACATCAAAGGTACCACCTCCCAAGTCAAACACCAGAATTGTTTCATTGCTCTTTTTTTCAAATCCATAAGCCAGAGATGCAGCAGTTGGTTCATTTATGATGCGAAGAACTTCCAATCCGGCAATACGTCCGGCATCTTTTGTTGCTGTCCTTTGAGAATCATTAAAGTAAGCAGGAACAGTAACCACTGCTTTAGTGACCTTGTCATTTAAGAATTTAGAGGCATCATCAACTAGCTTTCTTAAAACCTGCAAAATGGATGTCTTTTAATGTTCAAACTCAAGATGAATATTGGTTCCTATAAATTTACCAACATCAAACAGCTTCAACTACCAGCAAGATACATATTAACAATTGACAGACATTAGCTAAGCCCACAATGTTGAAGCTGTTGAGCAAGTTTGGGATAATAACCTCCACAAAAATGCAAAACTACAAAGGAGATTGAAGGAATAAGCTAGCAGTAAAAGCACGAAACATTTTGATCCATACCAAGTGACACTTCCACTCCACTTTTAAAGCTTACAAGAAGCAAAGTGAACTCCACGAAACAACAGAGGCATAGGCAGTTAGTAGGTGACCGAAGACCCAAAATAATTCATGTCCTCATCAAATAACAGTAAAAAGAAGCCCAACAAATTGATATGGATTCAAAAGCCTAAAAGACTAAAAAAGCACGACATTCCCAAATGACGTTATATTGAAAAGAAATTAAAAGCCATTTTCACAAACGCTGATCCGTTTATTATAGAGAGGAAAGCACAATAAAACAAGTATACCTAGAATTGATAGGCTAATTAAATATTCCAAAGCGATAAAATGATAAATACTGATCTCAAAAAGAACACTCAATTTAAGATCTTACACTGAAACGGGAGAGACGGAAAAATGGCAATAACATATTGTAATAACACCCAGATAAGCACCAATTGCTATTTGAAGTTCTAAAGAAAACTAAAATCAGTGGAAAGCAGAAATCATACTGGAATTCTTCAAACTCACTTCGAGAATGTCAGTACTAAGACAGAATGCTACCTACTGGATAATATGCAGCAATAAATAAATCAAAGTTAACATAGAACCAATATAGGATTTAGAAGATAAAAAAGAAGACCTGAGCCGAAATCTCTTCAGCAGCAAACTGCTTCCCAATGGCCGGGCAATCGAGCTTCACATTCCCATTCTCATCCCTAACAACCCTATAAGACACCTGCTTGGACTCTTCGTCGACCTCCGACATCTTCCTTCCGATGAATCGCTTCACAGAGAAGAAGGTATTCTCCGGATTCACCACCGCCTGCCTCTTTGCGATCTGCCCGACAAGCCGGTCCCCGTTCTTCGTGTATGCCACCACCGACGGCGTCGTCCGCTGCCCCTCGGCGTTCGTCACGATCGTCGGCTTCCCGCCCTCCATCGCCGCCACCGCCGAGTTGGTGGTTCCGAGGTCGATCCCCACCACCTTCTCGCACACGACGCGGAGAACCCCCGCACCGCCGGACCGCCGGCGAGCCCTCGCTGCCGCCGTGAAGCGGAGGGGGGAACGACGACCGGTGCCGAAGAAGAGGGAGTTCGAGGAGGAGATTCGGTTCTTGGAGGAGGGGAAGGTGGCGGTGGCGGTGGCGGTGGCGGTGGCGGTGGCAGTTGAGCCGACGGCGTGGATTTGGAAGGAGGAGGCAGCCATCTGAGGAGCTCAAACCCTAATCCTAACCCTACTTGGGGGAGAAGGGAGAGAGGAGGGAGCTGGAGCTCAGAAAATAGAACGAGAGCTAGGAGAGAGGAGGGGATAAGGGGATGGGTTTTATTGGAGAAGAAGAAGAGGGGACGGAAAGGGACACGTGGATGATTCTGGAAGGTGTCGGAAGAAAATCGGAGCAATCTCGCGTTGTCTTTGGCCAATCTGAGCCTTCATAAAAACCTATTTAGCTTAAGTGCTTCACCGTCAAGACTTGATCAGATGGGTTGCAAGCTGAGGTTCTCGTCACTTACTGGGATGTCATTGATTGGGCCGAGCCTGTCTGCGGCTGTCATGTAATTCTTCGAAAACGGGGCATTGTCGGCAAGCTCGGGACGCACCTTCATCGCGCTGATTCTGAAGAAGGAGAACCCAACGTTGACTAAGGACTATAGCCTTATTGTGTTGTGCAACTTGGCTTATAAGGTGATAGCAGAGATCCTAGTGCGCCAGTTGAAACTATTTTTGCCGAAGCTTGTACAGGTAGAACAGGCGGCATTTGTCACAGGGAGGTCGATTCATGACCTCGCAGCCTAGGAGATGGTGCATTTTATCATGTAGAACCAATGTAGTCCGCCAATGATGATGGTAAAGCTTGATATAGAGAAAGCTTACAACCGTTTATTGTGGTAGGCTGTGAATCAAACCTTAGAGCTGATAAACTTCCCTCCCAAATGGCGCAAGTGGGTGGCAGCATTTGTCTGCTCCCCGCAATTTCGTATTCTGATCGACGGTCAATCGAGCGAATGGATCAAACCGCAAAGAGGGTTGTGGCAAGGCGATCCACTGTCACCGTATCTTTTTATTCTTTGTTCATAGATACTTACCTCGCTATTCAACAAGGAGGTGTCGCGAGGTGGGGTGGAAGGATTCAAAGTAGGTGATGGGCAGATCTCGCACCTCCTCTACGTGGGCGACCTATTAGTTGTAGTTCGAGCTAATGAGGGGAATGCAAGAGGGTTGATGAACATCATAGACAAGTACACAAATCTCACTAACCAGAAGGTTAATGCTGATAAGTCGAAATTGTTCCTCCCAGCCTGAATTGAGAAGTCGCTGAAGGTAGAGCTAGCCAGCACACTCAACCTGAAGCATGCTAAGATGACGTTTGTCTACTTAGGGTTGAAGGTCTCGGGAAATAGAGTCTATGTCCTTAGTCACAGAGATATTGTGGACAAAGTGAAAAAAAAAAAAACTCATTGGTTGGAAGAGGAGTACTCTCTCCCTAGCATAGGATCACGATGGTCCAAGGTGTTCTTATGACGATCCCTTACTATGGATGTAGTCGAAGTGGCTACGAGAAACTATACTCGACACAATCATGAAGATAGCTCGTGCGTTTCCGTAGGAGAAGGCTGCTAACCAGTGTAGGTTACATCTAGTGGGTTGGAACACATTAACCAAACGAAAGGTGGAAGGTGGTTTTGGGCTGCGATGTCTACGGATGGTAAGGAAAGCTTTGATGGGGAAATATGTGCTAAGCCTTTTCACCAAAGACATGTTCTCTGGGTTAGCATCATGTTACACAAGTAAGGAGAGTTCTCCGTTTGGGAGGAGATGAAGGAGAAGAAGACGTCGTGGATATGGCGTGGTTTGGTCCGAACTACTAAGGAGATTAGATAGGGGGCTCTGGCGATCCATAGGGAATGGGAAGGATACTCGAATTCTTCTGGACCCATGGATCAATGAACTACCTATCATTCGGACTCCATGCTTGGTCAATCTTCACAACGTGGATGAAAAATCCAAAGTATAGGACTTCCTTGCGGAGGAAGGGTGGAATGTGAAGAAACTATGGAAGAGTTTTGGTGAGGACGTAGTCTCCAAAATATGCTCCTCATGCATGGAGGAAGAGAGCTAGAAGATATATGGATTTGGGCTCTAGCAGAGGATGGTGAATCCAAGATCAGGTCCATCTATCATTTTTTTAAGAAAATCAAGCTAGTAACTGGCCCGAGTGAGCAGCTCTGTGAAAGGTGGCTATGACGCCTAGGATTCGGCTTTTCATTTGGCAGACTCTAGGGCAAGCTAACTGCACGAGCCTACTTGCATGGCATCAACTGTGGATCAGATGAGGCGTGTGAGTTTTTTTTTTTTTTTTTTTTTTTTTTTTTTTGAGGAAAGTAGAGCTTGTATTAGCTTAAGAAAGATTTGTCTCCACCCCTGGTAACCAGGATTAGGAGTCTACAACCAATAAGTTACATAACTCTAGGGAAAAGGGTCTTTCTGGCCCAATTATAGATTTCATGGTTCCCCTTTTTCCCCGGTGGGTTGCCCAGTCGGCCACCTTGTTACAACTCCTATCAATATGGATCACTTGAACATTCCCCAGTCCCTTAATCTATTCGAGACACTCATGGACAAGGTTTCTCACCCTCCATGGACAAGGTATCTCCCTTCTTATGATGCCTACTGCCTCTATCAAGTTCGACTCAATGGTTAGTTGCTGCGCTCCTTCCATCATTCTAAGACCCATCCGTAGAGCCCATAGTTCTGAGAACAACGTCAATTCACTAGGACAAGGCTCCCACAGTACTAGCTGCACCGACCCATCCTCCTTTCTAACCACTGCGCCTACTCCACCTTGATAATCACCTTCAGTGAATGCTCCATCAACATTCACTTTTAGCCAGCCTGGTCTCGGTGGTATCCACTTATTTATATCTTTGGTCTTGATCTTAGAAGCATTCAATGCTTGGCAATACTCTAAGGTGAGCTGAGTCGCCCTCATTACCGCCACCTTTGGACTCGCTCGTTCGTTCCGGAATGCTACGTTGTTCCGCTGCTTCCAAATGGTCCATAAGGTAGATGCTATCAGACATCTAGTCCTCTTAGTATGCTCTACTTCTTGGTGGACGTTTCCCATTAGCCAATCCTCTCTTGGGTTGTACGTCATCCCCTGGTTCTGTGCATGAAGCACCTCCCAAACCTGCTTTGCAAACTGGCATGTGAAGAGGAGATGTGTCATTGTCTCGCCATGCAGCCCACACATTGTGCACAAGTCATCCGAAGCCATTCTCAGTGATCAAAGGTAAGTCATTGTTGGCAATCTGTTCCTACATACCTTCCAGCAGAAAGTTTTTATGCGAGGTGCTATTGACAAGCTCCATAGCCTCCTCCACCCCGACCAGCTCTCCTTTTTGTGACCATTTAGGAATTTGTATATGGACTGCACTCTCGTCTCACCTGCTGGTTGCCAGCTCCAAATCCATTTCTCCTCCATGGTGCTACTCCCATACTGCCTCGACTCAATGTGAAAAGCCACCTCCTCACCCCCTTCCTATATTAGCCGTTGCCTCGACCATAAGCTACTGTCCAGGAGGTGTGCCACTAGGAGTTCTTCATTTAGCATAGTTGCGCTCATAGTTAGTGGTTGCTTACACCATGGCGTTTCGAACATCCAAGGGTCCTTAACCGCTCTGATTGAATTGCCATTACCTACCAATTTCTGGCAGCCGCCTTTAACAGAAGCCACAGCCTTGTTCAGAGCTCGCCACACCCATGAACACACTGGCACCACCCTCGTCTCCCACGGGTCGAGCTCTCCATATTTTGCTCTAAATAGGTTCACCCACGGAATGTTCTCACGATTAAGAACCTTGAAGGCTAGCTTACCTTGCAATGCCGCCCTCACCAACTTCAGCCGTCTAACCGCCAGCCCTCATTCATCTTTATTTAGTGTCACCGCTCCTAACTGATAAGGTGCATACCTTGACTTTTGTTGTTGCTCCACAAGAAAGCACGGGCAATACCTTCAATTTTGTCTAGGATCAAATCCAGCACCCATGTACAGCTTAACCAGTAGGTTGGTATAGCCATCAACATAGCATTTACTAAGGTTAGCCGACCAACAAGAGAAAGCAGTCCCTTCTTCCAACCCGCCAGTTTCCTCTCTACTCTATCAACCAACCCTTGATGCTCCTTAGCTCTGACTCTCTTTCCTAAGATAAGAATACCCAGATAAGTGAAAGGCATTGCAGCTCTCCTCAGGCCAAGCATGGCAGCTAACTGGTCAGCTAAGGCTGGACTCATCCACTCTGGCAGGAACAGTTTCGACTTGGAGAAGTTTACCCTCTGATTGGTTAGGGATGAGTAGGTTTGTAGGCACTTCAATAAGCATTCTACATTAGTGGTGGTAGCCTGAACAGTTGTAACAACTTGCCCAAAAAAAATATTTTAAAGTTTCTGGGCACGATGTGGCCTGCCACACTACGGCCGACCTCGTGCCCATGCAAGTTGCTCATGCAGCTTGCGTGGTGAGGCGCCACGCGCCCACTGCCGCTACCACAGCCAACCAGCTGCGGCAAGCTGGCCGTGGTGAGCCCTTGCGTGACAAGACCATCAAAGACCATAAAGGCGTTATTTTGGGATTCCGGAGGAGCCAGCTAGCTGACGAGATTTAGCATACTGTGGAGACCCCCCAAGCGAGTAGAGTTTATACAAGTTTAGAATAATGTAGTTGCAGTCATTATACATGTCATGACACTGTAGGAAAATATCGGTATTAATACATGCATTTAGCGTACCACGTTATATCTTTACATATATAGTTATTGATAATTTGCTCATCATGATATTATGAGATTGTTAATGTAGCATAAGCATTAGTATGATGATGCTCTACATATATCCTGTATGATATACTCTTGCATATATATATATATATATATGTTGTGAATATAGAATGTAACGATCATAATGACTATGACATGTTTTATACACTCATAAACACTGCACCACTTCCACCTATCATTAATAGTCGGAACAAAGAGTTCTTTAAACCAGATAAATGTACACAAATTTAATTTAGTAACCAAACACTAGTTTTTCTAAAAGCACAGTTAAAATTGAGCATGAGTGTTGGCTAATCTCATTTTGCTCCCTAATTTAAATGATCTTAGGCCCAAAATAAATTTACCATTTTATCTTTGACAGGATTAAATGGAATAACCAATCATTTTGTGCCTAAAACAGTCATTGCATACCTCCAAGCATGCATTGCTTACTTGTAAATAGGCATTGCATATATAAAAAATTTGTATTGTAAAAAACAAAGCTCATAAAATAGATGCAAAATAAGAAGACTATAATTCAACATACATGAGAAAAAAAAAATTTGAAGGTATGAATAATCGGTTCACCACGAAAAGTTCGTCTTCTTTGTTTTTAAAATGGGCAGTGGAAAGGGATTAATTGTTGTTGGGATTAATTTTAATTTTTATAAATATTATTTTAGTGTACTACATTCATCGACTCCAAAGAGTATTTTGGTGAGTTTTTTAAAATATCCTCAATCTTTACTCCATAAGTTAAGAGTAAGGAAACTTAATATGTCGAAATAAAAACAATGCTTACAGACACTATTAACTAAAGGCTATTTGAAGAAGAAAAAAAAAACTCTTACATTTTAGTAATAATAAGCTGAATGTATTTATTTCAGTACGTATATTTTTATAATGAAATATATAAAATGTATATAAGAGATACATGTAATTACCTAATTTTGTTAAATTATCATTTTTCCATTGAAAAAAAAATTCAAACAAATATCGTCTCTTTACTATCCAATATAAAAAAGATATTTTCACAAATTATCTTCTAAATGTATTACTTTTTTTTATATCATATCAAGTGTAATATTGACCTTAAAACTAGTTTATAATCAAATATCATATTTTCTCCAAACTAACTTAAACTATCTTAGTCAAGTTTAAAAAGAAAATGAGTGTAGCTAACCAGGAGTTAATGCCAGAATATGGCTGTATAGTATGAACACCATTTATATTAGTAACAAGCTCACATGAAACGTAACACTTCTCTACCATAAAAGAAGAAAAGGATATTGATATCAAACAGTGGAGAGGATGATAATAGCAATTCTACTCCAAACAAAATAAAAACAAAGAAACGGTGGAAAGAGAGTTATAACCGTAGGATTCATGTGAATGTCTCGTGCCTTAGACTTTGCACTCATTCATTGAGAAAGAAAGAAAGAAAGAGATATTCTGAGAGAGAGAGAGAGAGAGAGAGAGAGAGAGAGAGAGAGAGAGAGAGAGAGAGAGAGAGAGAGAGAGAGAGAGAGAGAGAGAGAGAGAGAGAGAGAGAGAGAGAGAGAGAGAGAGAGAGAGAGAGAGAGAGAGAGAGAGAGAGAGAGAGAGAGAGAGAGAGGTTTCTAAACATAGAATTAAGACCTAATTAACAACTGAGTGATGGGTGCAAAAGAAGGAGCTTCTTTTGTAGAGTTTTTGGCCAAACTAGTCTTATTATTATCAAATATAGTTTAATTCACTGCGACTCTAATAAAAATAGAGAACTAATTAGCGTCTTATGTATATAAATTCTTTTAACTTAATTTTTCAACAGTTAAGATAAAAAAATATTTGACTATAAAATTATTTATTAGAATTACAGTAAATTACTTCTCGTTTGATAATAATTTAAATGACAATTTATTTTGATAAAATATTATATAAAATGAGTCGAGTTTGGTTTAAAAAAAAACCTCTGTTTTATATGCCATCTATGTTTTAATATTACCAATATTTCATTTCCTCTTAAATCCTACCCAAACATAGCAACTTAGTTGTCAGATCCTCATCCACTCAATCTCTCCTCCCCGCCCAGCAAACAAAATAAAATAAAAATATTCCGGCTGTTCGAAAGATTCATCCCCTTCCACCTCCCCTTGCCTTTTCTATAGTTTTTTTTTATAACTATTTTAAGTTTATGCCTACATATTTAATTTATTTCAAAATTTAAAAATTAAATGTAATTATATGAAAATTTTAAATTCTCTGAAAAAAAATTGGTAAGTTTTAGTGAGAAATTTTTATATAACTCGTTTTGATATTTAAGAGCTTTCAAATATAATTCGCCTGTAAAGTTAACAACTTTTAATCGGTTCAACGATTTTCTCTAAGCTGTTCATTTCCTGTCCTTCAGTAAATATTAACTATTATTGGAAGAATAATTTACTACCAGCAAAAAGAAAATTAAAATAATAAAAGAATAAAGAATGGCAGAAAGAGTTTAATATGGGTGTAGAATCCTTTTGTCATGCCAAATATTATACCCAGATAAATAAGTTATAAATATATGATAATTATTTTTGGATGTAACTTATTAGTTGAGCAATTTATATAACCGCGCAGAGAAAGAGTGATGTATATTAAATAAAATTATTTAATTAAGTAATATGGCATTTATGTTGATAAAAACTCAATTAAGCAGGTAAATAAATTTATAAGTCATCTAAATATATTGTATAGTTTGCAGACTTAGACCAATAAAAAATTCTAGAATTTATGTGAAATATATGGCTCGGATTTGCAATCATTTACGGAGAAAATTATACTTTGAGAGAGAGAAAGAGAGATGTTTTCGAACGTAGAATTTAAGACCATATCACACCTCAATAATTGGGGAGAATTTGCAGCAGGGGAGCTTCATTTATTGTCATATATATTAATATTTCAATTTGGGATTTTTATACATATGTCATAATAATCAGTACATTTTTTTAAAACATCATTAATTTTTAAAATGATTTCATCATTTCAATATATTGTACAGTCCAAAGAAGCTTATTTTAGTCATTTGAATATATTTGTTCATCCGTTAGAATTTTTTTTTCCAATAACCATTATAATGTTTTAAAAAAATTTAGTTGTAATTACGTAGAAAACCCTAGTAATTTTATATTTCCACTTAAGTCCTACCCAAATATAGTAACAACGCTGTCCGATTCCACGTGGCAGATCCACTGAATCTCCTCTCTCCGCGATCCAAGATTCCCCTCCTTTCACCTCCTCTCTTAGCTGTTCATTTCCTGTCCTCCAGTAACTACACAAACCGGAACAAAGGAGTTACTGCGGCTTTAAATAGACAAGAAGATGATGGGAGGAAAAAACTACTCTTTTCTCTTATTCACTCTAACTCCCCTCCTCCTTTTAATTTGCGTTTCGGTCCTTGAGGATGGGCGGGGAAGACGAGCGCGGCCATGAGCATGAGAGGTGCGAGAAGGACAAGAGCATCGACGACTGGCTTCCGATCACGTCGTCGAGGAACGCAAAATGGTGGTACTCAGCGTTCCACAACGTCACGGCTATGGTCGGCGCCGGAGTCCTTAGCTTGCCCTACGCTATGGCCGAGCTCGGCTGGTGAGATGCATATATATATAGAGAGAGAGGGGAAAAAGTGATCTTTTTATATTTGTTTTCTCTCTCTAAACGTACGTCGGTTATCTATACATTCTCAGGGGCCCTGGAATCGCAGTTCTCGTAATCTCGTGGGTGGTCACCCTCTACACCCTCTGGCAAATGGTGGAGATGCACGAGATGGTGCCCGGGAAGCGCTTCGACCGCTACCACGAGCTCGGCCAGCACGCCTTCGGGGATAAGCTCGGCCTCTGGATCGTCGTCCCGCAGCAGCTCGTCGTCGAGGTCGGCGTCAACATCGTCTACATGGTCACCGGCGGGAAGTCCCTCAAGAAGTTCCACGACGTCGTCTGCCCAGACTGCAAATCCATCAAGCTCTCCTACTTCATCGTCATCTTCGCCTCCGTGCACTTCGTCCTCAGCCAGCTCCCCAACTTCAACTCCATCTCTGGCGTCTCCTTGGCCGCTGCTGTCATGTCCCTCAGGTAATCAAGAAAAAATTTCCAAAGCTATGAGCGACACCAGCTTTGATTTTGTAACGATATTTTAGGCAATGCATCTTGGAAGACAAGAGTGAATCACAAAATGACTAAAATATAGGATGTTATTTTTGAAAAAAAAAATTCTATATATATTATTTGAAAAGAGAATTGCTGAACTTTTATGCCATATGCTATCTCAAGCTATTATTTGATTGTATCCATAAACACAGACATGTCTCTGAGCATCAGAGATATTGAGATTTGATCGATTTATGTAAGCTGATGCTCAGCGATTGATGTAAAGGATTGCTGCTGAAACTTTCACTTGTAATCTCAACTAAGAATTAGACATTTAGACCTTACAGTTCAACTGTTTACTTCTTTCATACAATACTTCTGACCGATTCTTGTAACTTCCTGCAGTTATTCTACAATCGCATGGACAGCTTCAGTCAGTAAAGGGAAGCAGCCGCATGTCGATTATGGTTCCAGCGCGTCGACGACATCAGGAGCAGTCTTCGACTTCTTCAGCGCATTGGGTGATGTCGCCTTCGCTTATGCAGGGCATAATGTAGTCTTGGAGATTCAAGCAACCATTCCTTCCAGTCCTGAGAAGCCCTCGAAGAAAGCAATGTGGAAGGGTGTCATAGTTGCCTATATCATTGTCGCACTCTGTTACTTCCCTGTTGCACTGATAGGATACTGGGCATTTGGCAATGCAGTTGATGATAACATTCTCATTACATTGGAAAAGCCTAGATGGTTGATTGCAACTGCTAATATGTTTGTGGTGATCCATGTCATTGGAAGCTATCAGGTGCTACTTCTACTTCTTTTTCATCAATCTGAATCACCTGGCTGATGTGCCATATAGCCAATGTTATTGAATTTATTTGATAAAAAGTCTTAACAAATTACCAGAGAAAAAACAAGTTGATTAAATATTTCTATTACTACTCTTTGCGGCTAAAGTATCTTAGTTAGATGGGTAGATTCTAAATAGTAACGATTCTTTATCATGAAATTGTATGTCTGCTTTGTATATTTTGATGAATCTCATTTTTCCTAATAAATCTCTTTAATACCTGAAACAAGATTTTATTTATCAATCTCAGAAACAAAATTTCAGAACAACATCAAGTATTGATCAAAGAGATCAAAACTTATCTCTGTTTTTGAATCATCTTCAACACATAAACAGCCAAATTTACAGTTTATGTTATGCAGTATGCTCAAATTAGGAGATATGATTTATGGAGAAAGGATCATCTACTCTTTTATTGTAACTAGTTACAATTGTTTAATGAGTTTCCTATCTAAATCATTTCTGCAGATCTATGCCATGCCTGTCTTTGATATGATAGAGACAGTTCTGGTCAAGAAACTTAATTTTCCACCGGGCCTCACTCTTCGCTTGATTGCACGTTCCGTTTATGTTGGTAATGTCATTTTCTCGAACTATCTTTAAAAATATCTTCCTTTATAAGCATGCAAAGAAATAGCTCTCTTCAACTCATAATGTTTCGACAAAATGCAGCATTTACTATGATTGTCGCTATAACCATCCCTTTCTTTGGTGGTTTGCTTGGATTCTTTGGAGGCTTTGCATTTGCACCAACAACCTACTTCGTAAGTAACTATACAACTTTTTCTTCTTCTAACTTCAAATTCTTAGCCTTCAAGTTACTCTCTCTAGGATAGCTGCAGTGTCTAAATAAGTTGTACTCCTAATAATTTCCTCCTCATCTGCCTGAATAACTATTGATTTTTGAATTCATTTGATCAAATTCTACAGCTTCCTTGCATAATGTGGCTGGCCATATACAATCCGAAGAGGTTCAGCTTATCTTGGTTCACAAATTGGGTAACTTGTCTGCCAATAGACTTATTTTTCTTTTACTTAACTAATACAAAAGCTGATACATTGCTGTTCATGGTCCTCAGATTTGCATCATACTTGGTGTTCTGTTGATGATCTTATCGCCGATTGGAGGACTAAGATCGATCATATTGAGTGCGAAAAGCTACAAATTCTTCTCTTAATCCTGCTAGCTACTATATAATGTAAACGATCAATCGTTCTGAGTTCGGATGAAGATGATTAGATCAACATGCTGAAGCATTGCAGTTTATAGTACTGAAATGTGCCGCTGTTCGTAATATTTAGACTCTGGTCAGTTAATGTGCTTAGGCATATATCAAGATTGTCATCTTGAGGACATGTCGAGCAAGAACTCGTTGTCAGTCTTCGTGTTTATGGTTTATTTTGTCTAGTATTAAGTCCTTGCTCTTGCTTGTATTAAAATTATTGTTGTGATGATATTAGCAATTAAATGTTTGTGTCAATGCTTAAAATAATTATAGAATTTACTATTATAGACTTAGATCAGTTATACTTTGAAGTTCCGAAACTTCTCCGTTGGCTCTTCGATAAAAGATATTCGAAAATTATGTATACTACTAGTTGGGAGAGAAACAAATGAAATCATTGTAAGAGTTCAGACTCCCGAATGTTCAAGGTGAATACTTCTTCTAGATCCAGCTACATGAGTTGCATAAAGCATATATTTGCTAAGAATTAATAATATGGAACATCACATTGGTAGACTATAATTTGAATACAATTTATTATTTTCTTTCATTGTTTCATATGTTCCCTTTCATACGGTTAGTGTTTAATTGGAATACTCAAACACCTCACATGTGATTGTAATTAGGGCTGTCACAAAGTTTGTTGGCTCATGAGGATAGAAATCTTGACTCAAGCTATAAACAAGTCGACCCGAGCTGAAATGAGTTTTTTCAATTAAAAAAATTAGCTTAATATTTTTAATATAATATAATATATATTGTATGTGTTATGATTTATGATAATGTGTTATAACACTGTTGGTTATATACTTCAACCTTGAAATAGGATGTGATATTTAAATTGGTTGGATAACATTTAGTCCCCAAGTCGAAACTAAGAATTGGAATCATTTTTTTACCCTCAAAAGTTATAGTATTATAGCTACGAAGTAAATATGGAGTTTTTGACCAAACTAGCCATGTTCCAAAACTTTTTTACCGAAACAAACTATCCTCAAACTTATTTATCAAATTGGGTCTAATTGACTATAGCCCTAACAAAAATGATAAACTGATAAGTATTTTTTCTCTCGACAAAAATACTAATTAATTCAGCATTTTTGTCTGGTCCTAAAATGTTGATCAGTTCAACTTTTTATATATGTAAATTCCTTTAACTTAGTCTTTCTGTAGTGTAGGAAAAAAATTGTTTAACTATAAAAGCGTTGAATTGATCAGCAAATTTAAAAATTATCTGGCTATAAAAATGCCGATCAATTCAGCGTTTTTATTAGGACTACAGTAAATTAGACCCATTTGTTAAATAAATTTGAGGCTAGTCCATTTTGGTAAAAAAAAATAAAAAAATGGGTCTATTTTGGTAAAAAAAACTCGTAAATAAGGTATAAAACTTTGGAAAAGCTTAGCTCAGTAAACCTATATTATTAGGCTTGTCACGCTCAACCTTATACCAATAAAACTTTGGCTTTCATTTATTAATTTTTCACCAAACTAGCTCTCTTTTAAAACCTGTGTCCCCGGGTAGATTTTACCTCAAACTTAATATCAAAATGAGTATGTGGCACTGTAGCCCTATGTAAAACACCGATAATTTCAATTTTTTACTCAGCAAAAAGTGAAACGCCGATCATATTAGCGTTTTATATTATAAAACTCTAAAGAGTTAACGTTTTTATCAAGAAAAACTAGAGAAAAAATTTTAAAAGTAAAAATCAAGAGGAGCACTGTTTTTTTTTTATGCAATTGAGTATATTTAGTTGCGGGAAATGACTATGTGATTCTAATTTATAGATTTTACTTCAAACTTAATATCAAAATGAGTATGTGGCATTGTAGCCATACGTAAAACATTGATAATTTCAATTTTTTACTTAGCCAAAAGTAAAATGCTAATTATATTAATATTTTATATTATAAAACTATGAAGACTTAGCGTTTTTATCAAGAAAAACTAGAGAAATTTTTATTATTATTATTTTTTTGTGCAATTCGGAGTGTATTTAGTTGCGGGAAATGATTCTAACTTATAGAACTTTTTCATATCTTCGTGACATATTTTGTGACTAAAATAGATAACCCAACGCAAAGTTATGAAGTTACAATTTTTTTTTCTTTATAATTTTACTTATATCTCTCTCGTTTAGCATTTTCAATAATAAAACACTTAATTTTTCAGCGTTTTAGGTATATCATCTTTTCTAATAAATCGTTAAATTGTTAATTATTTTTCTTTTATGTTTTACTTAAGAAAATGTTGATATAATCAACATTTTACTTATGGCTGGGTAAAACGCTTTAATAGTTCAATATTTTATTTAGGGCTACGGTGAAATAAACTCTTTTAGTATTAAATTTGGGTATAATTTATTTTGGTAAATAAAACTTAAAAGATGTTTAGTTTGGTGAAAAACTAATTAATTTTATTATTATTGTCATTGTGGTATTGCTGTCGGCATTATTATATATTATAATAATAATTATTATCGTTAAATAACTCTATTCAATTTAGTCTAATAACCACGAATGAGAAATAGAGTGCTAGTTTTTGACCAAACTAATAATTTTTTCAGAACTTATTTATCTAAATAGATTATACCTCAAACTCGATACCAAAGTAATATATCACCCAATAGCTCTACATAAAACACTAAACTTTTCAGCGTTTTATATAGCTAAAAGTAAAACATTGATCATATTAGCATTTTATATTAAAAAAAGTTAAAAATTTAAGCAATGTTTTAGAAAGAAATGAAAAAAATAGAGCTAAAATTTGGAGAAGCTTTTTTTTTTTTTTTACGATTCCGAGCATATTAGCTTATGAGATGACTGTATGATTTCAATTTATAAAATTTTTTATAAACGACGTATTTTATAACTAAAATAAATAATTGAACACAAAATTATAACGTTAGAAACTTTTCTTTATATTTTATGACATGTTTAATAATTTTAGTATTAAAATACTGAATTTTTAGTATTTTCTGTGTATTATTTTTTCTTCTAGTAAATTGCTAAATTGTTTAGCAATTTTTATTCCAATAAATACTGATTAATGTTTTATTTCGAAAAAAATACTGATCTTATTAACGTTTTAATTTTTGGGAAATAAAATATTTAACAATTTAGCATTTTATTTAGGATTACAGCAAATATATCTTTGGTTAAAAGTTAGCCAATTCGGTAAATAAAATTAAAAGTAGTTCTTTGGTTAAAAAAACTCAGAGGGCTGCCTACATTTTCCCGCCATTTTCTCGATCCCGCCTTCTCTCTCTCTCTCTCTCTCTCTCTCTCTCTCTCTCTCTCTCTCCAACTTCTGGGGTTTACAAAATCTCCTCTCCTCCAACCTCTGGGGTTTCCAAAATCTCTCTCTCCAAAACCCAAATCTTTCGCCATGGAAGAAGAGATCAAAGCGGAGTTCGAGAAGAGCGGCTTCTCCATCGACCAAGACGACTGGATCCTTCAGACATGTACCTTCCCCCCCTCTCTCTATGCCTCGTTTTTCTTCACGAAACCCTAAGAATGATTCACCTCTTTCTTCTGATTTTTTTCCTCTGACAGTGCTTACTTATTGCATCAATTACAAGCTCGCGCCATCGGATCTCGTCTCCAACTGGGAAATTTACTATCTTAACATGTAAGATTGAAAGAAGCATTTAGCAGCTTGTTTACTTTATCTTTTCCCTCTTTCTGTTACTTTCAAGAAATTACCTGGTATGGAGGAAAATCGAAGAAGGAAGCAATAAAACCACTAAAAGGTAGCAAATTTTGACGAGCCCATGATTTTTTTTTGGCCCTGATATCAAAGTTGTGAGCTTTGATTAGTAGGCTGTTTGCAAACTTTCTGGTGATTATTTTAAACACCTAAATTAAAGCAAAGGTTGAATTAGCTAGCGGTTTAGCATAATGACGAAAGTGAATTAGTCAGCATGTATTTTCACTTCTGAACATGCGATTCAGTATTTTGGCGCTAAAGCTTGCTTTGTTGATACAGTCTGACTCTAACATTGGCAAGTCGTTGGGTGTTGTTCTTAGCAGAGGTCTTATAACTGCTTCCCTTTTCCGCTTTAGTGTAGTCCAGTCTAGCTCTAGCATCGGCAACAACTTGCTTGTAAATGTTGTATCTGATCCATTCATAGTGTAATTAGAATGATCTGCGTAAAGTCAACTAAATCTAACAGTCCATTAATTTGGTCCCGGCAAAGACATCATGCAGAAATATAATTCTGGATTTTCATTTCACATTGTGTTACAATCATGTGTTGATATTTATTTCCATTGGCATTCACTGGTCGAATGCCAGAAATGTACTAGACTTGACATGCTAGAGTGGCCTTGAAGGAAGCATCTTACTCAAAATATCAAAAAGTGAGCTAAGAGACCAAATAGCACTACCAGTACCAGAGTTATGGGGTCTGCATCAACAAGAACTTTGGAAAGATCGAGTGATTTAGTCCTGTGGCTTCAAAAGCATTAGTCATAATGTTTTCGTAAGTGTGTTGTTACAAATGTTTATGCACATAGAGCAGCATTCACATGCAGTCTGCGGCATCCTGCTGTCTTCTGCAATAAGTTTGTTTTAGCTCAAATGCCCTTTTCCATCCTTTAGATCTTCTCTTATATCCAATGCTCCTTCTAAAGTTCATCAGATGTATAAAATGCTATATGATCAGGTGAGGTTCCCCGTAAAAAAATTGTCTAAAAACACAGAAGCTTACAAGTTATCTCATTTTATTAGTCATGTAGTATATATATTCTAGTTTCTATGTAACTTTCTGGTTTTCTGTTTGATATGAAGTGCCTCTCTGAAAAGTTAATATATAGTTGGACTAATATAACAATTTCAAAAATCCCCTAATCAATAGTGCATGTTGACATGTTGATACAACGCATGATGGTCAGGCAGCTAAATGGATTGAAGGTGGAAAACATTCACATGGATGGTTTTTTATCACATCTTCAAAATGAGCTGAAGGAAAGACTAACTAAAGAGGAAGCTCGCCTGCATATTTACTCCAGCAATGATGTCGACATGTGAGTTAAAGATGTTACCAAGCTTACATGTACAACTTTGTGTTTTCTTTTACCTATTTTTTAACATTAATATTCCATTTTGTCCAGGCATGATTTTCCACAATAAAAATTCCTAAAAGGTTCTTTTATGCAGGCTTTTAAGTAATGAACATGATCCTGAAGAGGGGTTCCTTGACACCCCAGGCAATCAGTATGAAAGGCCATATGTGGAGTCATATAATTCAGAGTCAACACCTAGAACGAATGAAAAACCTTCATCTAGTAAAGAGTCAAAAACCCATAGCAACATTGTAACTCCTTTTGGACAGAGAATCAACAAATTTGCATCACATTTTGCTTTCAATGCTCAAAATATGGTTAATGGATTAAGCAAGCAAGAGGTAGGAGACATGGACGAAGATATCATCAGAAGAGTTCAACCTAGTGAAAGATGCTCATTGCAAGTCCACCGTTCACAGCCAGAATCAGGATGCAGGTTCATGTATGACAGAACAGAAGATAGGGTAAGGGGCACCACTTGGCATTACAGATTCATGGTACTTTATTTATATTTCGTCTATCTAATTATTTTCTGGTCACAGTTTAATTCACTTGACACCCGTATTAGAAAGTCTATGAACTTGCTTGCTGCATCTGGACTTCATGGAGAACCTGCAGATGCTACAATGGCTTCACAGGTAATTGGTTGCTAGGATCAGAGCTTCATGACTAGTCGTGTAATTTTAAGATAATGACTTAAACTTATCTTTCATCTCAGAAAAATGTATTTTCAGTTGGTATGGTTATTTGTGATGGAGAAGGTCATCTAAATGAGAAATCCGTCTTGCTACAGGGAAGGTAAAATCACCTATTCACTACATTTTTAACAGTCAATAAAATTTTGGTTCCAGCTTACTGTTGATATCTTTATCTTGTGATAGCATTGAACATTCTCAAGGCCAGCGTGTCCGCCTTGATCTCCAGAACCTGACCCAGTTTTCCTTGTACCCCGGTCAGGTACACCTCTTCGACTATGTCTACACGCCATAATTCTGATCTATTAGCTGTATTTTGGTTCTATGTTCTAACTTCAGTATGGTAGGATATAGGCTGTGGGCATTGAAGGTCATAATCCTAGTGGACACTGTTTTATTGCATCAAAACTGGTCGATTCTATACCCATATCTGTTGAAGCTGATTTGCCTCCTAATAAGAAACCAGCTGTCGCTCAGGAAAGTCAATCATGTTCTTCCTCCGCATCAAGAGCACTATCCGTGGTTTGTATTCCTTATAGGCTTATACCACTTGTTAGTTGTCAACTTGTCATCACTATGGTCTGCACATACCCTGTTTTGATTATTAGTTGTTAGTACTATTTTCTTTCCTCAAGTCTTTTATTCTAAAATATGATTTTCCACTTGTGAATGCTTATTTTGAGAAACTCCCAGATGTACATCCGACTTTTAAAGGTAATCTATTTTTTATTTCCTTCTCTTGAATGTTTGTTGATGCCTAAACAGTAAAGAGCTAACCAAACATCAAGTGGAAATTAGTGCCATTATGTCAATGATGCTATGATGTGCAGGGGAACATATTGCATATAGACATCACTACCATTAGTTAATACTACACTTACATAAGCATGAAAGGATTAGAATTTCTGGGTTTTTATGCTTCAGGAACATATGTGATATGAAGATATTCATATCATGTTGCTAAAATATCTTTCTATGTAGTATTAATCTCAAACTGCGAAGCATGGATACTAATACTGGATACGTGGATACGATAAATTCTTAAAAATTAGGATACAAATACGGCAATAAAAAAAATAAAATTTTAATATATTGGAAACCAATACAGCATATGGTAAAAATTAATGCATATCATTCTATTCATTGAGTGAATGAATGAATAGGTGCTCCAACATGATCGCAGAAAACATCAATTAGGAATGATAAAAACGAGCAATAAAAACCTCAAATTCTCATATCAAATACAGAGAGAAACATAGAGCAATAGAGCAAGCATAAAGTGGGGTACCTCAGTCACGTGTCACTGGAGGGAATCATCGTCACGTGAGAGAGTTGCTGTTGCGTGAGGGAGTTGCTGTTGCGTGAGGGAGTCATCGTCGAGTAAGGGAGTCGTTGCGCATGGGAGGGAGGAAGGCCTTCATCACCAACTTGCTGGAGGGAGGACGAGAAAAATAGTTGCCGCCTGCAGGAGAGATGAAGCTTCGTCCCCAGCGCGTGAGGTTAGGGTTAGATCGCGAGAGGGAGAGGAATGAGATTGAGAGATTGCTAGGTTTGGATCGAAGGTAAGTTTTTTAAATGTTAATGAGTTGTTTAGCAGGCTAATGGGTTTTGAACCAATTTTAATTGAAATCTTGACCCGCTTAACATAAATAACTCAAAAACATTATCCTAACGCATCCCCGCTATATCCCGCCATATTGGGTTATTAAAATTACTTATTTTAATTCACATACTTTTGTCAACTGTATTCAATATGTATAGAGGCCGTATCCAAATTACGTATCCGAAATCGATACGAAGGCCTAAATGAATTATCCGTGCTTTATAGATTTTAAGCCAAAAGAAATAACTTTTTGCTCAATCAGTGGCATCAACTTCATCTTACCTATGCTTGGATTCTCAAGAATCTCCTGGATTTATTGTAACACCACCAAATACACGTGCTTCTCACATGGATGGAACCTACATGATTTTCACATGACTTGTTGGTTAAGGTTTCAATACAATAAACAGGAGAAAAATCCACATTTTCATAAATAATATAAATAAAAAGAAGTCCATCACATTATAGACCACAACAATTCTCAAAATATATATCCATAGACAGATACAATTGCCCACGCAGAGGCAACAAACCGTCTTGCTTAATTTACAAGAATAAAAAAAAAAGAGAAATAAACAACAATTCTTTGCCAAATCCTCCACGAACTCCGTCTCATCTACTAATTTGAAAATATTTCTATCAAAAGGTGGTGAGTATAAAGCTCAACAAGTGACCACTTCTACAGTTTAAAAGTAGTGAAAATAAAGATGCAACTATGTGATAAATATAAATATGCTCATCATGTTCACAATCTGTGTATTAGTACCAAATACTCATCATGTTTATCTAACGCACACATGCATTAGCACTCTTATAACATGACATGCATCAATTCATACTATCATGTCCTTAAATTCAAACTCACACCGAGTATCACCCATAGGCCATGTCAACACTATACAATAAGATATGCACCACCTCAGTCTATTAAGTCTTTTACTTAGGCCTAGAATACCCAATGAGGGAGGATAACGAGAGGAAGCTCAAGGGACTGGCAGGGCGAGTCACAAGGTTGTCAACCGGCTGAATTCTCGGCGAGACTGAGAGGAGGAAGATGCGAGTGGAAAAACACTAAATCAATTAAACTAAAATTAACTTCATAGAGTTGAAGAGGACTCACCGGCGGTGCGGGCCACGGGGTCAGCGAGCTCCGAGAGCACCTCGGCGTGGGGAGAAGAAGGGGGAAAAGGGGTTGCTGCGAGCGAGAAGGAAGGAAAAAGAAAAGAAAAAAAAGGAAAGCAAGAGAAGAGAAGAGGGAAGGAGAGAGGGAAGGGGCGCACGTGCCCGGTACGTGTGCGCCTGAATTATTATTATTATTATTATTATTATTATTATTATTATTATTTATTTTTTTTCAAGGGATGCTACATTTATCATTCAATTGATGAAGATGAATATTCAAAAGAAAGAAGAAATAAAGCCATTTTTATCTCCTCATCTAGTATCAAGCATTACCATTGCCTTGGCTCTGGTTGCTATATCACCAGCTAGCATCAGTTGATGCTGTCTTTCCTCTTCACAGTATATCCAACAGTTTTAAAGAAGAGCCTTGATCTTAAATAATGTTTCTGAAGGGTTGTGGTCTATTGAACAAATGTATTAGTTAAACTGTGATACATAAACTGAACTGTCGATAAGGCTTTGGTGTGACAGTAAGGCTTTCCCCTTGCATCCAAGTGGCTGCGGTTTTGTGTCAAATGACCTCTTCAGTAATGAGTCAAGACTGTATGCATCTTGCTCTTGTCAGAACAGCAGAGTCATCGTGTATCAGGACATCTTTAAACTAAGCATCATTTGACAGCCCTCTCTTCTGGATGCTTCATTCTTCATGTCAGACATCCTTAGTGTCTCTAAAATGTCTAGAAAATGGCTAATCAATGTGGTAACTCATATAAGAAAACCATATGAAGCCAATTATGATGACTCAAAATTCCTTGTGTAAGATAATATGAACAATGGTGCACACTGACAGAAAATGAAATTTTATTACATAATTTAATTACATAAAAATGGCGCATATCGACAGAAAAATGAAAATTTATTTTTTGGTGTAGAAACATAATGCAGTGTGCTGATTATTTATGACATGCCTTATGTATTCAGGAACTTGAGAAATGTACTTTATGTGAGAATAAGGTCACAAATCACCTGTACAAATTGCATGTAACATGCTTTATCAGGAACAGGATAGTTAATTCAGGAACTTGAACTAATTCAATTATGGTGGCAATTGGTTTTTCTTATAGGTTATTGCAGCAGGTCCTTTCACAACAACTGATAATCTGTTGTTTGAGCCACTACAAGACTTGCTTGCATATGCTAGTAGGAAACAGCCTCAACTGCTTATCCTGGTGAGTACAAAGTTTATTGATGCAATTCAGGAAATAGTATCCTATGTTTTATATCAAGCATCACTCTATCTTTTCTATTATTTAAATTGCTTTCACAGATGGGACCATTTATTGACTCTGAGCATCCAGATATCAAAAAGGGTACTGTTGAAAGGAGCTTCTATGACATTTTCCATCTTGAAATCCTTAGAAAGGTTTATGATGCTACATTATTCATGCTGGCAAATTTAGATATGATATGGTTGAAAATTCATGGTTTTTATGTTTTATCCATGCAGTTGCAGGATTACATTGAGTATATGGGTTCCCATGTCCGTGTGATTCTTCTTCCATCAGTACGCGATGCTCATCATCATTTTGTTTTTCCTCAGGTACTTATCTTTTTGCAGTTCCAGTATATAGTTCCCCATGAAGCACCAAATGTTAATAGTTTATCTTTAGCAACAAAATTTGTTGTGTTACTTGGCTGTTAAGATGGCTATATTTTCAAGTAGTCAAACAACTCCTTTTCTCTGATATTTCTATATGTTCCGTAAGTGATACTTATGTTGGCACTCTTCTTTGCAGCCTGCATTTGATATTGATCTTCCTGAAGATAGTAGACCGCAGGTATTAGTGTCCTCATTGCCACTTTATCTGAACATCATCTTGGAGCCATGCATTAGAATCATGTACTATTTTTATTACAACACAATTACTAATTTTGTTGTCTTTATCATCATAATGATTCCTGCAGATAACTTGCCTTGCAAATCCGGCCCTGTTCAGTTCAAATGAGGTACAAATTTGTGAAATTATGAAGATAGTAGTTGATGTCAACATACTTGTTAGTTAGTGTGAGCTACTTATGACATGCAAAGCTGATTAATTAATATAGTTAAAAACTGCTTATTCCTCTTTCAAAAATAAGATAGTTATTTGATTCTTTAGTTATTCTTATTTTTATCAAACATGATTATGTACTACCTATGGATGGTTGTGCCGGCTGCCTACCGGCAAGTGGCACTAGGAGTGCCGCACGACATCCCTCCTAATAGCTTCGCCGCTTGCCATCGATCTCGTCGTCGAGCTCGCCATCGTTGATTGTTACCGACATCGCCGGATCCGAATCCACAATTTAAGTTTTTAACCGATAACCCCCTTCTCCCTCTCTCTCTCTCTCTCTCTCTCTCTCTCTCTCTCTCTCTCTCTCTCTCTCTCTCTCTCTCTCTCTCTCTCTCTCTCTCTCTCTCTCTCTCTCTCTCTCTCTCTCTCTCTCTCTCTCTCTCTCTCTCTCTCTCTCTCTCTCTCTCTCTCGATCTTTTTTTCTCCCTCCTTTGGGCTAGGGCACCCAATGCGAGCTCGGGTGACGGTGACGACGAAGGCAAGGGCAAAGTCGAATGTGAGTATCCTTTACCTTTTTCTCTCGTTCTCTTATGGCACGGCCGGCACGTACCGGTTGGCACGGTCCATGCTTGTGGCATGGTCCGTGCTTGTGGCACGGCTATCATTGATACTACCAACATGCAAACCTTCTTGACAATTAATACTAAGTATTAGTGCATAAAGCTCTGACTGCCATGGGCTTCCAAGTCTCCTTTTTAGAGATCTGGAACCAACGCCAGTCTTGCTTCCCCTCTACCCCAAGCTTGTCATTTGAGCTTCTCTTCTTTCCTTCTCTTCTAATTTCCTTCTATTTTTTTTATATAAAAAGAGTTGAAAATCAGCTAGTTATAATTTTGGGCTGGCAAGCGCCAGAACATCAAAAAGATGTAACGTGTCCTAGGGAAGGGAATCACCCTCCTTAACAAAAAAAAAGGACTTGAAAACCTGCCATAGTTTGCTACTGAATCTGTCATGCTATTTTGTGGGCAGTAGCTACGGAAAAAGAGGAGCAGCTCAAAGTCTTTGAGTATATCAAAAATTTTCCTACAATGTTGTGAATCCTCCAAGGAGGGGATTCCTTACTGTTGAGAACATTCACCCATCACCAGAGAAGCTTCAAACATTATGTGCGAAGAGAACCCCTTGCCTCAAGCAAGCCTATGTAGACTGCCCAAGCTTCGGAGGAGAAGCCAGAGACTAATTGGGGTTTTATCCACACCTGCACAAAGGAGACCACCGTTGGGTTTTCTAACCACAAAGCCAATAGATCAGATCAAGAGTGATCACCGCACTTGTCAGGGGCCGAGTTTTTCTTGACCCACCCCAAAGGAGGTGGTTCCCATCGGAGCCAAATAGTATGGACATTGCTACGAGTAGAGCTCATGTAGTCCTGAGTATAATCAAGAACAAGATTAACCACCCTTCTAGTAGCCGAGAGAGGAAGGGACAACTGTTCTCCAAACACCTTAGCATTCCTCTTCCAAATAGGCCACAAAGTAGAGGCAAACACATGTAGCCAGAAGCAGTTAGGCCTATCATCACAGGCCAAATTACTAGAAATCCAATCCAGCCCAATGGAGCAAGCAAGAGAACACCTCAAAGCCTAACAGATCAGCAACATGGTTCCAAATCTCCACAGCAACCCTACACTCAAAGAAGAGGTGGGTTGTAGTTTCAGGCCAGAGCCCACAGGATGCAAAGATCATTCATGCCCAAAGCCCCGTGCCGTGACGTGTCATGGCGTGCCGACTAGCATGAAGGTGTGTGGCATTGGCACAACAAGCATGCCAACCTGTGCTTATCAACACGAGTCAAGTGATGCTCCAAAGCCTCCAATAAGCCAATATAAATGTCACTTGCAGCCCACTTTACTTAATTGGAATGAAAGTGAAAGAAGGTGAAATAGAGGAGAGTGCGAAAAAAAGGTGGTGGCTGCTGGTGACACCACCGCCGAAGGTCCAAATTGAAGACATCAACATTAGCCCTATGACTGCGATAACCCACGCAAGGTGGAGGAAAGTTGAGCAAGGCACGGTTGAAGGCAAAGTGAGTACCATCCATGACCGATGACCATAGTGGTGCTTGATTCTCTTATCTAGGCCATAAGCAATTACAAAGGATATCAACAGACTCCTCATGAAGAGATAAGAACATTAGGAAGGTCGAACGCAACCGACATCGATGTTGTCGGCCAAACGCGACAAGCAAATCCAACAATGGGAGACTACATGGTGTAGCCTCCCTCAAATGCCTAGAACACTTGTGAATAACCACTATCTACTTTATTAAACTAAAATACAAAAAAACTATCTACTTTATTAAATACAAATGCCTAAAATAAAAAAAAAACTAACGCAAAACACTATCTACTCTATTAAATTGAAATTAATTGCATGGGATGGAGGACTCATGGGTGATCTATATGTAAAGTCTGATTGCTCCGGCAAGGCTCCAATGGACAATCTAACAATGCGTGCTCCAATAAGGGAAGAAAAAGAAAAGAATGTGACTATGATGGTGTGAGGAGTGGGCAAGGCTAGGGTTTTTGTAAATGAAAATTTTCTATGGTTAGTTGTTAAATAAATTGATGATATTGATTGAGGAAATCAGCCACCTCCATCGTGGCGTAATGGGCGAGAGAGAGGGGAAAGAGATGCATGTGGCTGACTTTTTTTTTTTTTGTTGGTTTTTACACAAGTATGACAATTGCCAATAAGGTTGACAAGCCCATCCCTCATGTTCACGACTACTTTACACAGACCCCTCCAATACTAAGAGGATTTAGGAGTAACCATAGAAGACCAATGATTTGTGCAGCATAAGTTAAATCCACACGACCCTCTCACCATTGAACATACCCACAACCTGCTTTCCTTGGAGGATAATTTTGCACACCCTCAGATTTCCTAAGGCCAAGCCACCATCAACTTTGGGTCTTAAGACAAAAATTCCAGTTAATGAGATGCAACCCTCTCTCCCCCTCTGTCCCATATGAACTTTTGAGCAATCCTAGAGACAACATCAAGAGTAGAGTTCAAGATCCAAGAGCAATTGAACCAAAAGTTAGGGATAGTAGTGAGAGCAAAGATTGACGTGTCATGGTATGACAGGCATCGTGGACGATAAGAAAGGAGAAATAAAAAATAAAAAGGGAGGAGAAAGACTATAACACAATTACCAATTCTGTGCCACCACTTTTGTTGAGATATTTTGCCCTCTTCTCATGTGGCATGCCCTAGATCGGAAAATCTGCTCTTTTTTAAGCAGATAGTCTCTTAAGAGGATTTGCTTCAATGGTTTTATAAGGGGATCTGCATAAGTTAGATCTAACTTAAATTAGTTAGATCCATCTAAGTGGATTTCACTTATAACAAACTGCTCGAAGCTAATCATGAGTAAATCATTGACGGGGCGTACCAGTTGCACACCCCTGTGCTAGTCCGGTTTCTGTGCCAATGTGGAGCATTTTTTTTATTTCTATCAATTATCATCAACTTAAGTCTTTGATCATTCCCGTTATTTTACGTTGAACTAGATATTTGTTTTAATTATTAAACTATTATCAATTAATATTATGTGTTGAATGTTACAATGTGTTATGGAGTATTCAATCATATTATTGAGTGTTCAATCAATAATATTAGTTTTAGTGAATATATCAATCATATTATGTGTCAAATAATTATTTATATTTAACTATTGCTTTATCTTTAATAAAATATGTCAGTTACAAAAATAATCTAAAGATAAAACACTAAATTGTAGATTTTAATACGTATATTTGAACCAAAAATTAAAAATTGACATGTCGAAGACCTAAAAACATCTTTAAATATTTTAATTTTTTTATTAAAAATATATTAAATGTATGCTAGTAGCATGTGGGGACGCGCTGAGGGTGTGCTGTGCCGATGGTGGCACGGCCATCGTTGAGTGTTACAAGCCATTTTGAAGCTAAGTTGGTTTTTAGGGATTTAACAATGCTATGCATTAGCCTATATTTGGAAATAGGGTTGCCTTGAATAATATAAGTGGGGTATGGTATGTGGAGAGGACTTTGATCCTAAAGAAAGGCACTAAAAAGTGGTGGAAAATCTGGATGGTTGCGTTTGTGTGGTCTATTTGGCTAGAATGTAATAGGTCATTTTCTTCTTGAAGAGTATGAAATATTGGGATGAACTGTTATACAATATTATCCTTGTTATCTGTTGGGCTGGTTTGTTGGGGGAGGGAGGAATGCAGAAGGCAAAACTTATTCTGGAAGGCAATAGCAGTTGAGTTGAAGGCGTGCTGATTTTGTTTTTTAATGTTTCGGTTGTATTTTGGGTGAGCAGACTTGGTGGATATTTATGCTTTTGCTGGTGGCAGATATATGTTAATATGCAATATGGATGACTTTTTGGTAGGGATTTGTGTTTTTGGATGTAAATAATTTGGTGTAGTATAAGGTTTACTGTCGTGTTGTTTGTTAATAGTAGTGTAATGGCTTAGGATGTGGTTATAGGAGGTATGCGCCTTTAGTTGTATGTTTCAGGTAGCTAGGAAGTTGCAGCAGGTCGCCAAATAGATTGGTAACCTTCTGAACTGTTACTTGGGGCCCCGTAAACATGATAAGAAAAACCTGGGATAGAGATAAAGTGAGGACTTATCTTGGGATAAAGGTAGTTTTTATCCCAATTTCATTTTGGGTATTTGGTCGGAAACGTTGGGATAAGTATTGAATAGAAATATGGGATAAGAACAGTATTTAGTTGTGATAAGAGATAAAAATGATCAAATTAACCTTATCGCCCTTTTCTTAGTTTAATGTATAGATTTTTTTTCCTTTTTTGGAGAAAGATGAACAATAGGTTTAAAAAATTAAATATAAATTGTAATTTTATTTTACAACTATTATATTATCTTCTCACGGGTAATTTTGGAATTCTTGGCCAAAAATTAAGTTGACTTAATTCACCAAAATTTACACAATATATATCATAAATAGCATCACAAATGAACATTCCGCATCACAATATTTTTATTCCAAATATGTTTTAATATATTACTAATTACTATATTATAAGGCCATATGACAACATGAGTACCTGAATATAAATTGGGATAAAGATTGGTCATTTTAATATATTGTCAGCTGCAAATTGGTTATTTTTCCTTTGGGATAAAGGAGTGACATAACCCGTTTTTTTTAATCCCAACCAAAACCTGAGATAAAGTTACCCCAAAAAATCCCAATTATCCCATTGTTTTTATCCCGACATTTTAACACTCGTTTGGCACTGATCTTTGGATAGGGGTCTATCCCACTATGCCAAACTGGCCTTGGTTTTGCATGTTGTAGTGAAATAGAGCCCATGAAGCTTTTATTTAAAAAAAAGGAAACAAAAAAGGAGAGATTTACTCCTCTTTCGTATCTTCTTTCTAATCCTAGGTGTTCTCTTCATCTCACCTCCATTAACAGTCTTCACTTCTTCCTATTACTTTAATCTAGAAATACATCTATTGTAAATCATCTATATACAGAATATGCTCAATTTGCTGATGCACAAGTTATGAAACCCTGACTAATGAGAATGAGACTCAGTGGCAGAAATATTACCCTCTTTAAGGTTTTTGATAGACTTGTAGAAGGTATATGTTTAACTAAACTTAACTCCCAAATGCATGGACTCATTTTGCTTCCTAGAGTGGTGGAGATCCTCTGCATTATTTGAAGCCGCACTTGATTTATTTCACAACAATAACCTTTTCTTGTCCATCCATAATTCTTGATACCTTGTTTGAATTATCAAAGGATTGCAATAGACACAAATCCTAGTATTATACAGCTGATGTAGAATTGTAGATTCACTGTTCAGTTTCCTGCACTTCATTTTCACCTTTGCTTTTGATCAGCTAGCTTCCATCCTTGTAGTTCTGCATCTCTGCATCTTATATGGCTAGCTCTGATCCAATCTTTTCTTTCACAGATAATGTTTGGTTGTTGTACTGTGGATATCCTGAAACAGCTCAGTAGTGAAGAGATTTCTCGGAATCCACCTGATATACAATCTTCTGACAGGATGGGCCGACTTGCGATGCACCTACTGAGGCAACACAGGTAATTGCAATAATTTCTTTTTGCCTCAAACAAAAAGTTCTCAGATGATTATTGTGTTGATGGATTGACATAATTTTACTCTTTCAATAGCTATTATCCTCTATACCCGCCCGCGTTGGGTGTTCCTTTGGATTTTTCGCTTGCACCAGAAGCTTTGGAGATCCCATCAATTCCAGATGTTCTTGTTCTTCCTTCTGATCTTGCTCCTTTTGTGAAGGTAATAGTGGTTAGATTTATTTTCCAGTACACACAGTAGAATTGATTTTCTTACCAATGTTTTCTGTAAGTGCATAATCACGGTCCTGCCATGAGTTGTTACATTTTGTTTTAAATATCTATTACTTAATTTAGTTAAAAGTGAGGCTGATAGTCAATCCTTCAGTGAGATCACCTAATGAACTGACTGAGTTCCTTGTCATGAGATTCAACAGTTTTTTCACCACCTTTTTTCTTTAAGAGAGTTTTTGCACCACATTACCTGCATACCTAAACCAATGATAAAGAAAAGTAGTGTACTACTGCTTGAAACATGGGGTTTATGTGCATAGCAGCATTTAATCGCTTGAGCAGCTTAAACGATGTGACAAGGAACGGTTGGATGATGCAGGTGCTGTCCCTTGGAGAAGGAAATGAAGACAAAAGGTGTTTGTGTGTGAACCCTGGAAGATTGGCCAAGGGTATTGGCGGGGGTACTTTTTTGGAGCTCTACTACAATGAAAACGTTGACCAGACAAATGCCTCAATCATCCGAATCTAGTTTTACAATTGCCAGGTATTTGATACATCCAGCAACTCATTTCAATTTTCCTCCGTTTTTGCATCATCTGGAGTATAGCTTGCCCACTCCGTTATCCATGAATCCTTGGAGGTTATATGTCCTATATTCAGTCAAATGATGCAGTCATTTGATCAAGGATGGTTTGATGATTAACCTCCTCTTCAGTCAGCGTAATTGGTTGTTTAGCTAATTAAGATTGGAGGGAAGGCATCTGTTGTCACGTAACCATGTTCACACTGAAATTTCCTTTAACGTGTAACTATTTCAGTCCGACTCTTTGCCATTTGTGTCAAATGTAAGTTGTTTTAGCAGAAAGTTGTATTATCAGCATTTGAAGCTAGGAGGGAGCATCAAAACTCTTTTTTTTTCCTTTGGTGGCAGCTTTAAATGTTTGAAATTCATTAGAATGAACTGATTCCAACACTTACTCGATGTATGATACATAATTTCCTGTCAAAATGTTTTAAGGTAAATAAGAGACGTTGGTTTGCAATGTATTTCAGCTATGCTAATTATGGAGTTGGTTTCTGCTCTGCCTTCACATTGGAATTGTCTCATTTATCACGACTTCAGAACTGCTCTTCGTTAAAAATATCAGATTATTAGAGGCTTCAGCTATTCTCTTATACGTTATCTCATTTAGTGGGTCAAAGATGGTTTAGTAATGGCAATATTTAGTTCATTAAGATTTTTTTTGTCCGTTCTTTGGTATTGCAGCATTAGTCAAGCAAAAAAAGAATACTGCTTAATGCTTTATCAATAGTAACCTCCAAATTCATAGTCAGGAAAATAATCTTGGAACTTTATTTATTTTTTTATTAACAAGTTTATAGGCCAAGTGAACTGAACATGAATTACCTACCTCTTCAATTACAAAGCTCAATGGGCACTCAAAATTTCTGCATAACACTCGTGGACACAATATCTCGCTCAACTCGTGACATGATCGCTTTTAAGAAACTCAGTCTACCTTCAACACAATTCAGAGACATAGTACTACAAAATTTGATGCTCTCATGGTTAAAAGATGAAGGCAGAAAAAGGATGAATCAATTTCGAAAATAAAACGGTGGAATATAATATAGTAACGAGCAAACTTACTCAGCAAAATCTCATCCAGAAAACAGCAACCACATACATGCCCAAATCAAGTTACTTCAGCACACTAGCAACTCTATAACACTCGCAAGTCTTCCATTACAAAAGATAATTTACATCACTTCTGCCAATCTCCAGATCACACGGCCAAGAATTTCATCCAACTTCCAACAATATCACAAAAGAACATACATACACATATATGCAACCACAATAAGTAGACAAGCGTTGCATAGTCCACACATCAGTTAAAAGTGTCGTCCCATCTAAAACAGCGAGACAAATAAGCATATATTTTCAGGCATATGCACTAGTTTTGAGATAACATACATGACAAGGAAATGTCCGCGGTGTAATGCTAAAAAATAAACATGCTATGCTTATGAAGAATTTCAACTAACAATATTTGATTCTAATGTTCCAAAATTGACACCATTGAACAAACGCAGACCCTTGTTCTGGCTTCAATACTAAGCTTTCCCTATTTCTGATACCGGAAGTATACAAAGCTCATTTAGTACAAACTACCAAAGGCGAAAATTGAGAAAGAACAGGTGGCTTTATAGCCTACTTTAAGTATAGAAAATGAACAAAGAAACAGTGAGGCACTCCTTGGAAAATGATGCTCTCTCTCCCCACCGTTTCAAGTCAGGATTACCTTTTCTCTAATTATAAACAGCAATCTAAACCTGCCCCCGCTGACTGCCGTGCAATCACACGTCTGATCCAAGACAAAGGAACAAGTAACTGCAATGTTCCCAAACCATGCCAAATGTCCAAAGATAGAGAATCCAATGCCATGAACTAGCAACTGTGTCCATCAGTTGCAACATGATACATAGGCAGGCTTCTCCATCATTTGCTGAGCTCATAAATAAATTCCCAGCAAATCCAAAAACAAGGACTGCTTAGAAATGTCTGAAGCAAAAATTTGGACATTTCTCAGACCTCACATTATCCAGCAACAGTCTTGATCTGGTTGGTCCAAAAAGATATATTCTATTGAAAGCAACAAGCTTGGCAAATAATCCTCAATCTCCCCATGTACATTTTCAACTTTCAAGGACCTCAGAAGTCAGAACCAAGTCATCTGAGTAATTCAAGAGCAGGGACGGTACAGATGGACAAAAAAAATCTCAATCAATTTCACCCTCCTCTGCATCATTAACAGGACCACTGCTTGGCTCACCTTCTTCCTCTTCTTCATCATCTACTTTAATATACAGACCAAGTTGCTCTAAAGGGTTACTACCACCAAGCCTGAAACCTGCCATACCATCCTGAGAGTGCTCTGGGCTTGTCTCATCAACAGAGATCGGCATATGCTCAGGAGGAACAGTTCTAAGCATTTCTAGATCCTTAAGAATTAGACAGTCATTGATCTCCACAGTCTTTTCTATCTGCATTCAGTGGAAATATTAAAAACCCAACAACAAGAATGAAAATCAATATTTATCACCCGCAAAAGAAAGCATAGGTACTTGCCTTCAGCAAGGCCTGCCGTGCTGCTTCCCTTTCAATTTCTCGTTTTTTCTTAGCTTCAACTGCAGCTTCTGCTTCAGCTCGCTTGCGGGCATCCTCAGCAGCTTTAGCTTCAGCTAATATCCGTGCCTTCTCTGTTTTCAAATTTAAATGATAAGCACTTAGCAGCACCAACGAATGATCTCCTATAACTGAAGTAGGCATTGTGCACTATATACCTTCCCTCTGCTGCCTTTCAAGTTCCTCCCGCTCAAGCCGCAGTTTTTCAGGATCGCCTTTTTCACCCTGCTCTCATCAAAGATTTTGCCAAGTCAAGAGCAGTACAACTAACTGAACACAGGAGTTACTAGAAAACAAATAGAAATCTATGCAACCAACCTGAAGTGTCTTTTCTCGAGCTTTAACAATTGTATCAGCAAAACGACTCCTAAGTAGTGCTGCTCGGTAGAGCTTGTCTGGGGAGACCTGCCTCTCAGATTTAGCATTCTCCCCTATATTTTTTTAATAGGGAAAGGATAAGCTTATCCGTGCAAACTAAATGCTTAAGACCCTTGGGGTCTCATATATTTCTTCTCAGAAATTCATGCTTACCCTCTACATGTTCATTAGCCCCATCAGATGGACGTATAGAGTCAGAATCTTGTTCGGGATGATGCGACCCACTAACAGTTCCTGTACATTGCCATAAGCAAGTTTATACCATAAAAATGTAGAGCAAATGAATATCTAGATTCTAACAAGCTTCCTTCAAAAAGATACAAAAACTAAGACTAACTCAAGTAACAAACTTACTGTTTACATCAACTGAATGAATAGCATCACTCTTTTCTTGGTCAAAAGCTACCTCAAGTCTTGCATCTTCCTGAAAGGAAGATTGGCAATTTAGTATAAGAAAAAAAGAAGTGTAGGCAAGCTTACTTGAAAGGAGAAGAGTTTGACATATGAAAGTATGCATGCATGTAAGTGCATTCAAATTAAAATTCCAGCAAAATTAGAAACTAATTGAAAAGATTGCCAGCAGACATGTAGAGTATGCAGTCAGCGTGATTTAAATATTTCTAGGTCATAGAAAAGAAACTGTGAGGCATCGGTATGGTACTTATGTGAATTTTTTATGCTTGTAGGAGTATATTTATGCAAATTAGGTTTATTTGAAAGGAAAATATGAGTTTAATATATGTGTGTATTCATGTATATGTGAATAGTCTACAGATATACATAAAAACGCACGCAAAAGAAGAGGGAGGTGTGTGTGTGTGGTGGTGGGGTGGGGGGGTGGGTGGGTGGGGGTGTACCTTTGGACTTTTTGTAGGGTTAGCAACTCTCTCATGTGATTCACTTCCAGAGGAACTACCAGAGTCCGAATCTGCAGTAGGAACAAAATTCAAAATCATTTACCAGAATACAACAATTTAAAATAAAAAGAGTTCACATCCTTACAGAGAAACCAGAACTCTTCAAAAAATGTGGATGAACATTTATTCTTATTCTAAAATATGTTTGGCTTGAATCATGTTGCAATTCACTTTCATGCCAATACATTAGTTAGGCTCTTCCATTACATTCAGAAAGTGATTCAAGCCAGATATGTCAATCTGATATCTTTACTAGCAAGCAGATTCGGCATCATTTATTAGCTAGAGTAAGAAGCAGGAGTCTTCAAATCTGTAAGTGCTAATCTTATACTATCCAGTTTCAAGCCAATCAAGCAGATTGGCCACAAAAAAAAAAAAGTTAGTGAATGCAGAAATCTAACTCTAAACTCCTAACTTCCTGAGTAATAAAAAAAGAAAAAGAAAAGTGATCTAACTTCTAAAATTAGTAAGGTGGCTGCCCTGGTGTTCTGGCACCCATCTGCCAAAGCAAAAAGCGTATGGGATTAAGGTGGGCAGTAGATCAACTGCAGAACCCGCAAACATATTAACTTATCCTTTAAGATAGGCCCAGTTAGCTAAAAGGCTTCAATCAATCTCAGAAGCCCTAGGTTTGTGTGAAACAAAAGACAGCAGAAAAGACTGAGGGAGAGAGAAGAAAGAGAGGGGAGGACACTGTTGCTGCCACATGCACTTGCCAGCCTTGCTGCACTCACTACCCGCTCCAACATTCTCTTGAGTTTCCTCTTTGTTTTCCTTTTTTTCTGGCCTTTCTTCTATTTCCTTAATTTTATTTTATTTTTCAATTTATGCCTCCATTGCACAACCCACAAGGTTCTAGTTCTTGCTCTTGTGCATTTTAACTTGGCTATGTGAATCTCTGCAGCCCAGTACAGAAATATCCTATAATTGGGTACTTCCTCTGTAGCCTAGCAGCAGAGATTTCCAGCAGCCAGTTTCCTCGTTCGCAGCAGAATGCAATCATCTGCAGCCCTTATTGCAGGAATTTCCTGCAGTGAGTACTACAGATGACTGCAAGAAAGCGCTATAGTCAGGGCTGTAGAAGATCGACTCTGTATTAAGTGGTATATACGGAAAATTCTTAAATAGTCACATTTAAATGCAAAGTCTCAATTGAAGAATCCTCCTTTTCTCTTTTACTGATCTGCAAAAGTAAATGAGTAGCAGAACACCAACTTTTGATGGATGAATGAAGAGGTTAAATTAAATAGACTTGCTGACATACAAGAATTTTATATGATACATCCCTAGCTGAATAGTTCTTACGTCTATCTTATTGGATTGCATAAGAAGAGTAATTTAGGAAAGGTAAATTGCTAATATATTTTTAGACCTGCCTCGAGCTCATGTCACCCACCATGTTGGGTGCCATGAAATCTCTTGGGTGCTATGTGTCCACTACACGCTTTTTAAAACACTGAATAGAGAAAGACAAAGGTTTCAAAATTTTCTTTTGCAATTGAACTATACATCCTCTGGCAGTAAACATGATCTTTACATAGAGCGAGAAATATGAACACTGCAACCATACTTAGTATAAGATTAGCAATGAAAAAAATCTGTACATAGGATGAAATGATTTAAAATACTGAAGCGGTTAATTACATAGACTCTTGCTCACATACATGAATTTTATATGATATATCACGAGATGAATAGTTCTTATGTCTATTTAATTGGATAATGTGGATTGGACATAAGATGAGTAGTTTAAGAAAGGTAAAAATGCTAATATATCTTTGAGACCCGCCTCGAGCTCATGTCAGGTGTGAGGAAACCCCTTGGCCGCTATGTACGCAATATGCGCTTTTTAGAATATTCAACAAAGCAAGATAGAAGTATCAAAATGCCGAAGGCGTCCTTGGGGTGATCTCATAGTTCCTATGGGGTGGAGACGATGGGGTCAGTCCATGGATTTTCCTTCCTTTTGCCACATTTTGATCAAAGGGTTGTATACAATTAGACTTTATCTAAATAGAGGGTTTATACATATACATACATATGTATTCTCCGAAATAGAACTATACATCCTCTAGCAATTAAAAAAAAAGTAGATATTACAAACATACTCAATATACAAGCAAGATTAGTCATAAAAAAATGTTGTACATAGGATGAAATGATGCAAAATATGCTACCCCACAAAAACATCTAAGATGACAAAAATCCCAGTAAAGACAATGTTTCCACTGGAAACATGCTAACTCAAGAGCTGCCTAAAATTTAAGATGTACACTATAAACATTATAACCATCAATATAAATTCGTTTAGTACAATTGACCATTACATGTAAAACCAAGATGTAAAAGGAAGCACATGAAAGAAAAGGAGTATTAGGAGAATTCCAAGCAAGGCAATAAATGATGTACAACAAAGAAAAAAAAGAAAGAAACATATAGGCAAACGAACCACTAGAAGAGGATCCAGAATCACTGCTAGAACTGCTAGAACTGCTGCATTTACTGCTTCTTAGTTGTGCATCCTTTTCTATAGAAATAGCAGGATAGCTTGAGATAGGAGGATCATTGCCACAGATATCAATATCCTCTTCAACAGGATCACCTGCATAAACAATATATGACTTTCCCGTTCCATATCCAGATATATCATTGGAAAAAGTAGAAATGTACAGATTGCATACCTTTGCAAGGATGCATTGATGTATTGCTAAGGCCAGATACATTCAAAACCTGCACAGAAATGTGTAAGAAAAGACATCTGGTGGTACATAATTGAATATCACAATTTCACCAAATGACATACGATACTGTTGTTTTAATCATAAAAGATAGGACAGCCTTGATTTCACAAACCTCTGGTTTGGCCTGCTGACCCTGCTGCTTCTCTAGCAAATAGTTATCCAAAAGCTTCTGCAACTCAAATAGTGTATCATCGCCAAGCGAATCAATTTCAACCTCTATTTCCTCCTCATCATTCTGATTTGCATTGTCGCTGTGCCGCCTCAAGAAATCAATAATGTTAACTGGTAGTTCCGCAATCAGAGATATCAAACGTGTACCCAAATTTTGCTTCTCCTCGGCTGTCATCCGTGGTTTCAACTTCTCTGTCGCAACAACATTATGGTCTGCAGAAGGGGTCTTCCTCTTCTTTGATTGTGGTTCAGTTTTGACAGACTCAGTGTCTTTTTTAATGCGTGCGTCAGCTGCAGCCAACTTCTTCTCTATGGGTTTCCATCTTGTTTCAAAAAATTTGCTCAAGGTATCTGCCATGATATGGACATCATTAGTTGGTGGGTTATAAGTCATCGCATTTGTAAAGGTGAGCCTCACATCTGCAACAAAACCCCACGGAGTAGTATAGTCACCTGAAGCAACTTTAGTCTTGATGGTTCCAAAATCCATTGGATGCTTAATAATGGTGTAATAATCTGGAATGTTCAACTTCACCACATCAACAGGACTATTAAAGACCCAACCATACTTGTGTGACATCAGTCGCTTAAGAAGATTCTCGCACTCTTTCATTAGCATTGCATCTGAATTACAAACAGAAGCTGGAGGTGGAGCGCCTTTCGCAGACTCAAACCGTCCTTTAACACCTCGTTTCACCTGGGAAACATTCTGTCCTCCAGCACCCTGTTTCTTACCATGACCATTGGCTGACGACGACAGAGCAACACCACTAAGAGCACTTACATTTCGTGTGAGTAATTTCTCCTGAAAACCCTGAATCTGCTCAAGTTCTAACCTCAACTTCATTTCCAACGCTTTCCTTTCTGAACTAGACATCTTTGATATAGAAAACACTTGCATTGGGACATTGAAACCATCACCATTTAAGCGTATGCACTTCCTCTTTGGCACGGAGGAGTCCTCCGAGTCAACATGCCCCTGGCTACCAAACCCCTCAGACTCACCAGTTGTCTCCAAAGCATGCCGATACTCGGGCACAAATCCAGATGAGAATCCTTTCGAGACCTGTGATTTCCCCATCATCATGATCGACAGTTCCTCAGAATTTCTCTTCAGCTGCTTCTCTTTCGTGTACTCATAGAGAACCGTAGGTGCCATTAGGCTGTCCAAGAAATCTGTACATGTCAACCAGGGTACCGTCACTCAATTTCCCTGGCAGCATCCAAATGCATTTAATCACTATACTATTGTATTAAAACCTCAATTAACTTTATTTTGTGTTTTTATATTCAAACTATCCGAATGAGTCGCCTTTCAACCCCCTTTCATTTCAGGATCTATCTGTCAACTATTTGAGAGTGAGATTAGCATCAAAATCGAGAATTTGATATCCACAAAGGGGATATCATGAAACTACTTATTAAAACCTAAAGACCTATCTATATCCAATGAAACTCTCATTCCCAGAGCAGTGTAAAAAAAAACAACCCAACTTCGAATTAATAAACCTTGAAAAATCCCTAAATCAGAAGCTCAAAACCTAAGTCTCCTATAACCTCCCTTGAATCAAATAACATAAAACCCTAACCCTAAATCTTCCTCCCGCACACCAAATCCTAACACCGCAAACCAATAAAAACCCTAGAATTGCTAGAGAACAGCCATGTCCAATCTCCGAAATCTCCAAATTAAGCGCGCGAGTAGATGCAAAGAATACCTCTAAGGATTAAGAAAAAAAATCCAAAAATCCTAAAAGAAAATCTAATAAGAAACCTGAGCCTGGAGCCCGAGTAGAGCAGCTTCCTCGCTTAAAGAATACTAACCCTAAAAATCGAATCCCTCTTCTTCTTCCTCTTTCCTCCCTTCTTCGCTCCTCCTCCTCTCTGTCTCTCTCTCTCTATCTCTCCTCCTCCTCCTCGGCCGTAATGAGATATTGATACGAAATTTCCCCCAAAAGCCGAAGCCACTAGCAGATGGAAGCGATCCAAGCCCCTGTCCCGCTATTTATAATCTCCAGCCGACCCAATGGTCGGTGCTGGACGAATCTACACCGTCCGAACGGATTGATCGGACGGCTGTAGTTCCGGATCGAGAAGTGTTTCCGCGTCGGATCCGCGAGATCCGGTGTTCGGACCCGAACGGCGGAGCATTGTGAAAGCGAGAGAGAGTTTTGTTTGACTTCGGATAAGTCTGAGGATGCGAGTGCCGTTGTAGAAAATCTGTGCGACGATGACGCGGGGCATTCGGGAAAACGGCACGCGGCGAAGGAAGCCAAATTACGCGCGCACGTGATGGAATTGTAATTCGGTGGCAATTTCACGAGATCCGGGATCGTGCTGTGCACTACCGGTTATGGTCACCGCCAGTGCGAATAACGAGTCGGTGACGGTATGGAAGCTCCCTCTACCCTAGCATGGAAAGTTTCCTACTTTGGATCACGTAGGTTTATTGTTTACATAATTACATACGTGTTTGGGCCAGGCCCATTGGGCTTACTTAATTAAGCACTCAATCCCCAGCCAGATGTGGGTTGGGTCCGGAGCACTAAATGTTGAGATGTTAGGACACTTATTATATGTATAGCATATTGATAAAGGAATTAAAGCATGCTCAAATTTGTTTCTATTTCACTATTTTGTAGTATTTTTAAATTATTTAGATATATAATGATAGATTTAAGTATTTTTTGATGACCTATATACCTAATATGAATTCAAGTAGTAAGATAGACGAACAATTTTAGGTTCTATTTATCAAATGTGCTCTAATTTAATATGGGATATGAGATCATATATATACGTGTTTATGTTTAGATAACTCATGATACTAACTACTACATAATGACATAAATTATTTCATATAATAAATATCTAATATATTTTTAATTTATAAATATGCAAATTTTAGAAGGATATTTGTAATAAAATTACACTAGAAAGATATTTATTGAAAAAGAATCTAACTAAAATATTTAGAGTCAACAATTATACATAGGGTCAGGGTCTTACTATTTTATCCAACACAAATGTATTACACTAGTTGTAATTCCTATAAATAATACTCTCTGGCATGACTGCAGAGAATTTTTAAAAGGGGATTAGTTTCTTCTCCCCAACAAAACGTGGAAAACAAAACTCATAACAATTTACTTTCAGCCTTAGTTGATAAATCATCCGTAAAAAAATTATTAGGATTTCTCAATTCACACCTCATATTGTGTAAATATTATTCTTTATACTATATCATTGTACTACTTTTAATTCGAGTTTATATTTTCATTCAAACAAGACAAACAATATTAGTTTTGTTATTAATTTTTCGAAGATTATCTTGAGTTATGTTTTTGTATAATTTGATAGAAATTATGAGATTACTATTAAAATAGTAATAAAACATACGCAAGTCGTAATAAACATAGAAATGAATATGTGAAATGATAGAATCTCGAAAAAAAATGATAATTGATTTGATAGTAAATCACTACTTCCTAGTAATTCAACTTTAGTAATTTTTTACAACCCGAGATATAGACCATTATGTATTTTGTTTCAAATTGATTATATGAACACTTTGAATGTACGATTTTTTTAATTTCTAGTATCAACTTTTTTCTATCCACATAAAGATATTCAGTATGTAATAGTAAAGAATTACTGTTCTAATAGATTTAGATGATTCATGTCCCTTACTATAATATCTTAATGAGAGAAAAAGCATAAAAATATTCTTATTTAATTATTTACTTAGGTAGTTAATTAAGCTTAGTTAAAATGATTTTATAAAATGATTTTATCTTACTTGTGTACCTCTTTCTTATATATATATATATATGTACAATTTATAAGTAGATGAAGTATCAATTCTACTAAGATATATAATATTATGTAATAGTCATATGCATTTTTATATTTATATATCCTATATGTATACTTATAGAATAGATTATTATCTTATTCAATCATTCTTGAAGAGCTGTCTAAAAGTGTCAATTGCACTAGATGAGAGAGTAATAATAAAGAAGATGATGCAATCTTTCTTCCAATTGAAGCAACTCTCTTCTTATTTCTTCATCCAAGGGCCACTCTTTTTAACTAAGTATTTCTTCAAATAAGAGAAATTCAAGTTTGGTAAAAACGGTTGCTATAGCTAAGCACATCTTCATTTCCACAACTAAGAAATTTTAGGATAATTATTATTATTATTAATGTCATTTTAATTTTAAGATATCTTAAATATGATAACTAGCATAGTAGTGAAAGTTGCGAATATGATACACAACTAACAATTATCCATGTTGATAGGTTGGAAAAAAAAGATATAATGTATATGAGATATTTATGACGAAAAAATCTTTTAATATTATATATGTAATAAGAATGAAGACGTGATAATTTCTCAAAGATTTCCCTAATCTTGTTAGTCTTCTCCTCACAGTATTACTGTTGATCAACTCAGTCAACTTATAAAGTGTACTCTAATTATATTTTTTTAAAATTTGACACTTTGGTTGGGAAATTCTAACTCTTTCAAGTCTCAATTGTCTTGTATTTTCATCACTCACATATCTATTGCTGGCTACAAATATTTTAAGTCATCAAGTAATTATAATCCCTCATATCTTTTGGTACATTATTTAGAGGCTTAACTCTGATGTTAAGAAGTCTTAGATTACATAAAGAGAAAAACCCCTTAGAAAGGTATGCAAATACTTATAATTAATCACTAATTAATTATATTCAAGGTCTATAAAATTGTTTGATAACCGAGTGAATTTGATAGTTGGATATGTTAATATGATTAAAATCTAACAAATATAAGTGCATTAAATCTCGAAAAGAATCTAGAATGTTCATAATAAGTCACAGTAATATGCAACACATAAAGATATGCAAATCTTAGAAATTGAAATATAACAACTTTAACGAGGCTCATAAACTACAATAAATCATCAAGTATATATATATATATATTTTTTTTTTATTTCTAGATGTAGTAGGATTGTAACAGTCTTTTCCTTTATACTTGTCAAATGACAAATCTTACAGAGCAATGAGATTTAACATATGTGGACCTCCATAAAACTTTTTTTTGACACATACTAAGTAAGAGACCATAAAAAATCGTGCATTCTGTATCTACTTCTATCAATGTATTAGTAATTTAGCTGTAAGAGATTTCTTCTAACTAACTCATTATAATATTTTTTTTATAATATCTGTTATAATTTGGTCACTTTCTCTTTTTTTTTTTAATAGAAAGTTTGATTCAATTATGCCTAACCCCATAGAAGTGAAGCATTGGATAAAAGTAGCACACAAAACTTGAAAGGGATGAGGTCCGTAGGCGACCCATTTTTCCCGTGCTGGGCTACCTAGTCGGCCGCCCGATTGCCCTCTCTCCTAAGATGCACTAACCGACTATTTATAAAAGAGCTGAGAGTAGTGTTTTGCACTCTGCAACTAACCCCTAAAGTTTTCAGGGGCAATTGTCATGATTACCTTCTATTACTTTAACAAACACTTCAGCCACTCAAAACTTAATAAAATCTGTGTTCGACTATTTTATTTTTTGGATAGAGAGAGCAACAAAGGAAGCACTATTTAAGTTTAGGAAATACGCCCTCATAATTAAATATAGAGCTCCTCTGAGTTCTTCAGGAAGCTTGCTCATAGACCAAGCATGAATTTTAAAAATTTTCTCCCATTCTCTTTTGTTTTTATCATTTCCCACTATGATGCAACAAGTTTAGTAATAAACACATTGATTCTATTAGCAACAATTGTTTCATAGAAAAGCGTATTTTAATTATCCCATAGAGTTACATGATTTTCAATAGGAAATTAGTGGGTCCCAACGATTTTACTCAACTAAGCAAGATAGGCTTATGCCAATATTTTGTTACAAGATGAATAAATAAGCTTATATGCTTATAACTTTTAATTGATATCTTAAAATTACATTAATTACGGAGATTTGGAGAATTTTGATCAACATATATATATATATATATATTTGTTAGAGTTGAGAGATCACATTAAATAATGTGAAATGTATAAAATTTGTCAATTAAAAGAAACACTCACAATATTAACATTTTAAACGGGGTTGATTGTATATGAAATCATATGCTAAAATATAACAAACTCATAAATGAGGGTCAAAATAAATATAAAAAAAAATAAGCAAAAAAATATTTTAATCGAGGGGCTTGATTACCATGTAAGAATATTTATAGAATGGAGATTGTGATGGTCATAGGCTAAAGAATGTGCCATTGACGATAGTGGCTGATAGGAGATATGATATATAAAAAAAAAGTGAGTGAAATTAAAGATGGCGAGCTTAGATAGGTAAATAAGAATGTAAAATGACAATAAGAAAAATAATATAATTTTTAATAAATAAGAGATGAGTTAGTTTAGATGAAGTCAATTTGGCATGAAGGGAGAAAGAGAGGAGCAGAGATAGATACGAGAGTAAATAAATAATAAGAAAAAGTAGTAAAAGTTGATTTTAGTTTGAGATTGAAGAGAGAGAAAAGGAAGAGTGAAAAAAAAAATAAAAATAAAAATAATAAATATAAGAATAATAGGTATAAATGAAACAAAAATATAATAAACCAACCAAAAATTTAAAAATTATTATTAATAATTGCAAAATGTAAGGCTATTTCATTGATACTATATATTATTTTATATTACTTTTATCATTATTGTATTCATTTATTTATATTTTTATTACTACCTATATTAACTTATTATTCTATTGCTATTTTTAATACCTAGGCTATTATTATTATTATTACCATCTGTACATTATAATATCTAATATTATTATTTTATTCTAATTTACTCTTGGTTGTTACATCATCAAACTCATATCTTGATATTTACTTTTAATTTTTTTCCTATCTTTTCCATTCTCAATCCTAACTTTCCTTTTAGGAATTGAAAGTTATGGAAAGCAAAAAGAAAAAAATAATTAAAAGCAAAGAAAAATATATTTTTTATGTGGTTCATCTAACTAAATCAACATCCATAAAGACCACACCAACTTTACTATATGAAAACTAAAAAAGACTAAAAAGAAGAAATTTATCTCAATCTAAAGCTAAGAACTTCAAGTTCTTCCTCAATTTTTATTTTATCAATAAATCTCTCAAAATATTTCATGATGTTCTATTGCTCGTGCAAACTTACATAGTTTTTAAAGAAAGCCCAACATAATTCGTTAGGAATCACTAATAAATGCATGTGAATACCCTAGGATATATTTGAATGCTTCTATGACAATAACTTTCTAGAAGTTATATTTGAAGTTTGTTTGAAAGTTTGTAAAATACTTATTCTCCAAAACTCCATTTGAGTGTCCAAAGGCCTCTTATTTAAATGTCTTGAATAGTAAAATTATCTAAAAATACTGAGCATCGAATTTCCTATTGAACGCCCAATAAGAAAAGTTTAATTCATCTCCATATCTTAATAATTTTACTTAGAGATTAATCTAACTTCTCAAATGATTTCTAAAAGTGGGCCATTAACATGTACATTCACTCGACCACCGATAGAGTCTCAACACCATCTTCAACCTAGAAGATCAATAAAAGCTAAGTCAAGTTTTTGCTTCTCTATAGTGACAATAGTCTTCACTAGTTTCAATGTTTCATTTTTCATATAGTGTTGTTTGAAATAATGTTTGATAAAATTATAATCTTCATAAAAATTACGGATCCATTGAATTAAGACCATATAGTTTCTCTTTTGATATCACTATTTTCATTTCTTTATAATTCATATGTTCAAGTCTTCAATGTCATATCATAGTGTTAACTTTAGATGCAAAAATTACTGTTGCATTGTTATTGTATACCATATAAAGTTTCATTAATTTGTCTCAGACTATGATCATATGTCATTTTATGATATTTCATGAGTCATTTGTGAATATGGTAATATATCCTAAATCTGCCAACTAACTGAGAGAAACCAAATTTTTGATCAATTTAGTCATATATCTCATATTTTTCAAGTTGAACTCTAATCAATTTGCTATTTTGACTTGCATATGTCTTTTTTAGTAATGTTATATCGTTCATATCACTAATATATATATTTTTAAGTTTCCTTACATATAATTAGAAAGCAAATTTATACTTGACATAGCATATATAAAAAAATGTGACTAAATCTAATATCTAATATTCACTTTGATTATCATAAAAAATATAAGAGCATCAGATGAAGATTTATTTAGAGATGTTTATCGAACTCTTCTCCTGAGTGTTGTTTCGACCTGCTTTTTTAGTGTCTTATAATTACTTTTGATATACCTTTTTTTGCCGCAGTTCTAACACCCTCATGAAGCTTTTGAACTGTTATTATTTGATTTTGATTATCTTCTACTTTTGTTATTTTTCTTGAGACATTTTATATGATTTCAATGCCCGAAGTATTTCTAGATGCTTTCGTTGACAAGATGCTTTTCCTTTTAGATTCAAGGTGCTTATAATCGGACTGTTCTAACTACCCGATAGACCAGATAAATTTAAATGAGCAATTACTTAATCACCAAACTTAATATAAACTAACTCCAATTAATTCGTGATAGTATTGAACTTGTTTAAATATTCTGCTAAACTATCCCTTTCGGACATCCCGATGTTGAACAATTTCTTCATCAAGAAAATATTGTTTGAGCAGAAAGTTTTCCACACATTCTCACTAAAGCTTCTGTAGTAATTTTTTCTCAAAGATTTATCGAGCAATCAACAATTATCTTTTCTTTTTCCCTCAAGCATCAATGCAGCAATCAAGTTAGTAACAAAAGGATTTGGTTGCTCGATAAATCATTGAGAATACTGAAGCAGACATCATCTTTTGTTGTTGAAATTCTTTATGTTTAAAAATAATTTTTTTATAAATCCTTTTGTTACTAATTCGAGCAGACGCTATTTTTTGTTCTCGGAGTTCCTTGATAGATTTCACTGGGTAGAAATCTATTTGGTTTTTTACTAATAACCAGTGTTTTCAGAAGCATTCTTGGCGACGGTCTAAGGCGCTGCCATGGCGAGGTGGACAACATCGGTCGCCCCGCCAACGGAGTGCACCGTGAGAATGCGGTTTTTGGCAGGCCGAGTTGGCAGTTCGCAGGCCGATTTTGCGGTTGCGGGCCTGGTGGGCCGCGATGGCGCAAACGGATCGGGTCTTGCTCTAGGTGAAAGAAAAGATGCATTCTCACACCGAGCCAGCCCGAATCTCGGAAGATCCCTCTCCTCTTCTCCAACGGTGGCGGCGAGCGGCGCACGACGCTAACCATCTACCTTCTCGCCGTAACAGCAGCACCTCCCCAACCCCCCAGGTGAGAGCATTTGGGTGTTAAATGTAAGATTTTGGTTTCTACTACTAATTTCTCCTTAATTCTTCGGGTTAGCACTCTTAGTGCTGGACTGCTTGTGCTGCAGTCTTTCTTTTATTCCTTTCGATTCTTTTGGGTTACTAGAATTAGCTAAGAGTTCCACTCCCTGCTGTAAATCTGACCAACTTACTCTTCTTTAGCGATTTCTTGGAAGTTTCTGCGGTACTGGCGCTTCTTGGGAAATTTTCTGTATTTGTTGGGATTTTCCTGTTTGTCCTGGCGCTTATTTAGCTTATCAAAATGTCTGCATTTTCTTCTTGTTGATTTCTTGGGGTTGTATCAGAAATTGCAAGTGGCAAGGCAAGTGGGTTTCTAAAGGCCATGTGATTTTGTCTCATTTATTTCCTTTTCTTGTTATGAAGTGGCTCATTTATTTGCTTTTCATGTGTTTGTGAATCATGCTCATGAATAATTGAATATATGCACATATATGCTAATAAGTAATTAGCTATACATGCTTGTTTGCTAGTCCCACTCATTAGTTGTTTGAGGATAAGGATGGCGTAGTGGACTAAATGTTTGAAACTTCTTTACTTTTTAGTTGTTTGATGGTTTTGAATTTTGATTATGCTATTTGTAATACATTAAAAATGATTATGGTTGTGAATTGTGATCATGTTATTTTTAATTTTGTTGTAGTGCACTATTAAAATATTTATATTTACTATTTTTGTATGTATTATATATCATTATTTTTTTATTTTTATACATTAAAGATGCTAGACCACATAGGTGCTCTACATATCACCTACATGCTATGTGGTGGGGTGACAGCTTGTATATCATGGGTGCCTTTCAAAACATATCTGGACAAAAATTTTAGTTGGAGATATTATTTTATGTGACTTCGCCAGGAAAACTTTCTGAAAAGTAAGACATCTTTATCTCTTTGGAAGTTAGCTTTGAGGAAAAGGTTTTTAACCCATTTCTAGTCTTGCGATAACAATTAATCCTATTTGCAACACCACAGACTACTTGCAGAGGACAATTCTCATGCCACACCTAATATAGATAGGTTCCATTCAGCAGTTTCTTTCTATATTTTGCTTGTTTGTTTTTATTTTGGTTCACTACTATGTATTTGAATTTTTGGGAGATATATCTAATTATGACTTTGCGAGGATCATTAGTTCTGTTGTGCAAGGTAGTAAAGTAGAACAATATAACTTTCTCATGGTTTATATTCCTGGACTCTATGAGAAGGAGAAAGCTGAGAATCAGTTTCTGTGCAATATCTATTTGCTGGGCATTAAGAATTAAGATTAAGTAAAATGCAAATACGATGAATCCGCAATTGAGGTTATCATGCAAAAAAGCCACTTGAAATTTTCCAGGAGTTCTTTTGTTAATTTGGACATCGGAAGCTATGAAATTGTGTGGAATCGATTATGGGCTATAATGTTCATCTTTCTCTTGTGAGGAGACGAGTAGAAAGCACTTGTTAGGTGTGTGTGACTTGTCAGGTATTAATGCAGAGGCTAGGCTAGGAAACCGTATCCTAGAAGGGACAATATTTGTGGATATCCATTTATTTCTCAATTGCATTCATGGTTTCAAGTTTCAACATTATATCGGATATGAGACAGATTTGCTACTTAATAACTAGACGTTCTATTAATTTCCAAGAGACTTGGCTATGGTATGAATATTTAAAAAGTTACTCCTTGTTTTTTTCTTTTGGATTTGGCTAGGATCAGATGCAGGGATGGCTGTTCTTTCACATTTGAAAATGTTTTCTCAAGCCTTGCCTTGGCATGTACTTAGTTGTGTGCACAGGCAACTTGGATACACAATGTATGTCTTCCCATTTGTGTCTATGTGATTCTGTACAGTATTGCTTTGAACTACTGTTATAGTTAGTGGACATGCATGAATTTTGCTGTTTTCTTTTCTTATATCTGCACCAAGAGCAAAATAAACATGATGCTTCTGAATGGTGATAGGCTCCGCAAAATTTAGTGGCAAATTGGCAATATGATATATCTAATCGGCTTTTTCTTGTTTGTTTTCTCTAATTAAGTGATAAGTTTTGGGAGCACAATTTTGAGGTATAAATGAAATTGAGAAACAAAATAGAACATGAAATTAAGTCTTAACTAAATCTGTAAATCAGCAAGGGTAAAAAATAACATAAGAAACTGGGCAGTTATAATCATGGTTCCCAGTTTCGGCCGATTCCGATCCCGATCCCACTCCAAAACTAGTCTTTTATTGGTCGGATTGGCCAAGTTTTGGCCGTTTTGGTCGAAACGAACTGGATCGGCCAAGAGAAAGGGAGAAAGAGAGAAAAGATAGCAAGACAGAAAGGGAGAAAGAGAGAGAAAAGAGTGAAGAGCTCATTGGAGAGAGGCCTGTAGAGTAGGATCTATGTCAGAAGAGTTCGCTGGAGGTTGATGGAGCCGGATTTGCATCGAAGAAGTTTGTCAGACGTTGATGGAGGTCGGAACTATGTCAGAGAAGCATCACTTAGGAGAGAGGAGTAGGAGAGGAAGATGAGTGCGTGGGAGTGAGAGAGGAGGAGGTTAGGATTGGAAGTTTTTTGGAGAGGGAGAGGGGGAATAGAGATAGTGAGGAGATGGAAGAGAGGGTTAGTAGGAGAATTAGTGGAAGAATTAATAAGAGAGAGAGAGTTAGTGAGAGAGTGTAGTGAGAGAGTTAGTGGGAAGAGAGTTAGAAAAGAATTATTTGTATGGGGAGAGAGAGAGTCCATGAGTGATAGAAAATAATATTTTTATTTTTTAGACTTCATATATGAATAATTTATATGTATATCTTGTTATTATTTTTTCTAAAATTTTTATTATTTTTCTGTATTTAAAAAATTATATTAAAATAAGTCGATACCGCCGATGCCGTCGATACAGCTGATATTATTTTTTCAGATGGCCAATTCCGATCCTGATCCTGATACTTGGAACCTTAGTTATAATGATCAAGTCTCATTTGCCCTTATTTCTCCCTTTTATATTGTTGATTTCAACTTGCCCTTTATGATTTGGTTTAGTATATTAAACATTCTCTCTCTTATGTTTATTACCAAGAGAACATTTGTTTAAAGTCAATGCCCTTTCCAAAGTTATTTGCCGACGAGATTTTGCTGGCCTCTAGTAAAAGTAGTGGTGGAGTTGATTTGTTTGTACCAGGCCATAATAGATCCAATTAGATGCCCAGGAAAAAGTTGGGTTAGCTACATAATCCTTTTCCTTGCTCTAGCTTTGACGATGTCATTTTGTCAAGCTGTAGGTCATCAAATCTGTCCTAACTTTTTAAACCTAGTTATTTGTGTTTTCGACTCCTCTTTGGACTGACTCACTTATTGATGACTGATAATTATATCAAAAGTACATGGGTAGTTGTCGAAGAGATTGTTTAAAAGGTAAAATTCCAATACTCCACCTATGTACGAGCTAAAGACACTCATATAGACCCAAGATATGGATTTTAATTTAATGGGGAGAAGCTTTATATTTTAATTGATCGATAGACCTAAAGTGATTTGAACTGAGGATCTCTTGCTTTGGTACCATGATAATAGCCTAAGTAATTAGAAAATGGTGGCATTAATCCTTTTTATAATAGACTAATAAAAATGCCTCTGATACTCTCTGATTGTAGTAGTCCTTACATTGAGCATAAATTGAAGAGGATGCATTAGAGATGAGAGAATATAGAAAATAAAGATGAAATGAACTAATTTTTCTAATTTTCTTGAAAGGTCTGAATTTCTACTTTTTCTTTCTACCCATAATTGGCACTATGGAAGTTTCTTTACCCTTTGAATATCTAGGTAGACGTATGATGCCTCAGACTAGCACTCTTTTGCTAGCAACTAGTTGTTTTTTGCTGGACCTATAATACCTTTGCTTCCTACACCAGAAGTACGCTTGGACATGCAACTAAGTGTTTTTTTTCTGTCTGCACTAGAGTTTTATGCTTCAAACTGATGATGCATGACCTGAGCACATTAATTCCATTCACCTCAACTAATCTCTTGAAACTTGGAAAATTTCTACAAGTATTTTTTCTAATATAAAACACTAGGCACTGGCTTTTCTTTTTGACTATTTGATTCTTGTTGTAGAGATGCCAGAGCATTAAGGACTTCAAGGGGTGCAAAGTTATCGTGTCAACATATAAAGAGATCTTTCCCCGCTGTACATATGGATAATGGTCATTATAATAGTGCACGAGGCTCTCTTATAGTCCTAGAAGGACTAGATCGAAGTGGGAAAACATCACAATGCAGTAATTTACTCTCATACTTAAGAGGAACAGGGCTTTCAGTTGAAGCATGGCGATTTCCTGACAGAGGCACTAGTATTGGGCAACTGATATCTGCATATCTTGCAAATGAATCACAATTAGATGATAAAGCAATCCACTTGCTCTTCAGTGCAAATCGTTGGGAGAAAAGGTTGGTACTTGTTGACATATATTGTTTATATAATTTAGCACATGTAGGTCTGAAAGATCTAATAGATAAATGCATGTGCGTGTTCGCTTTGATGTAGTGCTTATTCATCTAAATGTGGTTTATCAGAATCTCACACAAGCTACCAGGAGCTTATTAGTCAGCATGCTGACCTTTGAGGGCTTTCGCTTAGTGTGATGGTAAGTCTTGCCAATGTGTCCCCTAGTGGCAGCTATTCGACTTCTAGACACAACTTCTCACTTAATGAGCTTAATACGGTGTAAAACTTGGCCCTCTTAGACCCCAAATTGTTGGTAAGCCTCGTACTGTGTTGATGTTGAAACAACATCATGTCTGCTCTGTCGGATACTATAAATGACGCTAAAATTGCCATCTATGAAGCATTATACATTTTGCTTTCACTTTTCTGATATCTTGATATTCCAAACAAGCATCCAATAACTGAAAAAAAAGCTGAATTTATGTAAGAAATTCTTATGGGCACATGTCAGTTCAACTAGACTTTTAATTAGAATCCTACTTATGTCAATTTCAACTAGCTTTCTGATTATATTTCAACTTTCTTTCCAATTATCTCTCAGCATAAGTTTATAACAAAATAAGCCATGAGCCACAACATAATTTTTAAATATGCACCAATCATCTAAGTCATCCATTTGAGTGTGGTCTAAGTTTGAATTCTTTTCACAATGGCCCTTAAAGTGCATGTTGTCCAGATAAAATGCTTTTCTTGAAGATCATATGCATGTTCATAGAATAGAGATGTGATTGAAGAAGAATTGTCTTTTGGCATGAGACTCTAATCATGAATTTTGATATTCTTCTATATTCCATATGTCATCTTTCAGAACTGAATAACATGGTTAAGGTTTAAAGCACAACTTAAAAGATCAGTATCACATTTTTTTTAAAATCAGCAGCTGCCTTTACTGATCCATTACTTAGTGTTCTAAGTCACAATGATCTCTTTCAAACAACAAAATAGTAGATTTCTCTATTGCACTAAAAGTTCATACAAAATTCAAAACTTTTTGCAAGACAAACATGTCTATGTGTTTGTCAAGTGCCAATTTCCTGGAGTGATATTTTAGCAATGTAAAATGACTTTGCGATGTAGAGCAATAGTTGAACTCCATTAAGTTGGTTCTTCATTTGCAGAGCTTTGATGGAAAACAAGCTAAAGAGTGGAATCACCATTGTTGTTGACCGCTACTCTTATTCAGGAGTGGCTTTTTCAGTTGCCAAAGGACTTGATATGGGTTGGTGTATGGTGAATTGCATTAGAAACTAAGGAATTTTTACATCTTCTAGACGTAGCATGTTTTACATACGGAGAAAATGATGTTCCTTGTTTCAGGCTCTGGAAGTGGGATTAATAGCTCCAGATCTAGTCATATTTCTTGATATACCTCCAGAGGTAGGTCCCAAAAGTTCTGCATTATTTCATACCAACTTCTAATAAATAATAAGAGTTTAACTAATCCTCATTCTCAACAATTTCATGTCTTCATGCTCTTGCTGTTTTAAACTGCAACTGTTTCTCAACGGTCAGATGATTTAATGTTTCCTACGGTTGACTTGTGCTCATTATAGGGCTCTAGTACTTTTTGTTGGCTAGACAGGCATATTATTAATTGAGTGGGCCTGGTTGGGACTTTTCTCCACCCCCCCCCCAAAAAAAAAGAAAACCAATTTTCAGATTTAAAGATAAGTCTGGCAAAAAATGGACCTTAGTCCATTATATAAAAATTTCTCTATTGTTGGTCTCTTTCTCATGGGCACTACAATCTATATCAAACCATCCAGTTTGAGACTGAAAAAGGAAAAAAGATTCTACCATATCATATCCACTTATTGTAATCTTTGTAACAACTGGGCATTGATTGAACATGCAGTTATTAGTATAAGCAAAATCATGACAGTGAATTTCTTCTTGTCTTGAGTCTTCACTTTTTATTGTTTGTTATTTGTTATTAAATCTCAGTAAAATGAAATTGTTTTAGAAAGCCGCTGAAAGAGGAGGCTCTGGCACTGATAGGTACAAGCAACTTGAGTTCCAGAGAAAAGTTGCCAAGCACTATCATACCCTCTGTGATGCTTCCTGGGAGGTAATTTACTAGGATCAAATGCCTTCCATTTTCTTTAAATTTTTGCTCACTTTTTCTACTCTAACATCTGCAGTTGATCTGTTCTTGCAAATGCATATTGTTACCTGAGTAGCCATCCTTTGGCTTTATTGGTAATGCAAATATTTGCATGAGTAATAACAACTGTTGTTTCTTTTTTTAGGTAGCATTAGCTTTCCGATGTCCTATTTGTGAATATGGATATATTTGTTAATTGCCATTCAGCTGTCTGCACTACTATTGGTGTCTGACTTGAGTGACCTGTCTTTAGGGGTGAAAATGGATTGGATACGGATCGAATAGTGCTCAACCCACATCCGGATCCATATTTTTTTATCCGAATGTAGATATTTGATAAATAGCAAAAATTAAAACTATATCCTAAATAATCGGATACAGTTATTAGTCGGATACGAATTAGATCTTAAACGGATACAGATATTAGTCGGATACGAATTGGATCTTAAATGAATACGGATCAAATCTTAACTGGATATGAATATGAATTCAATCACTAAATTAAATTATACAATGCTCAATAGATAAGGAATTCTTTTTTTTAAAACGCAAGTATAAATGAACTTGCATATATACAAATAATTTTATATGCTGATGTGAAACCATGAATATACACAAATATACACAAATATACATTCTTGTATATAATTTGTTCTGTCTATAGACTATAATACACCTACAGATAAGAGTTGCAGCATATAACAAAAAACTGTAGTACAAATTTCAAGTGCAAGTAACTGCAAATTCGACTACCTTTATGGCTGCTCATATTTGTCAAATAGGTGAATTTTAACCAAAATTAGTCTTATTAAAAGAGGGTGAAGAACCAAGAACAGATGGAAACATCTTCTGCGGTGATGATACCCTTTACTAGAACTGGAAAGCTTGTTATAGATCTGAACCATTATATGTCCTAAAAATGTCAGATGCTAGTTAAAATCAAAATCATAAAGTACGGATCTCATAAGTTTAATAGTATAAGCATCTTCCTAAACAACTTCCAAGCATTTAAGTCTAATTAGAAAAGTAACAAATACATTAAGAAGTATGACTCCCAGAAGAGATCAACAGCCTAATAGCCCTAATTTTCTACGCTTAGAATTGCCACAGCCCACAGGAATGGTCACATGACTAAAATTTAAAAAAGTTAAGAAGGATCTAAAGTCACATACTCAAATCAATAGATTGCTAAAAAATAATTAACTAATAGATTTTTCAACAACTCACTGGTTACTAATGTAAGATCTACAGATGATTTCTAGATACAAAGGATCAAAGTCACCAAAAAATTGAAAAGGTCAAATGAAGATTACAGATAAGATAATCTTACATCACCAAAAAGCATATCCCTGTTGGTCCTTAGAAGCTCCAAAACCTACAAATATTTAACAAAATAAGACAAAAATCTTGCAAAAATTGCTAATTTTCCACCTAAAGAGAGGTAAAAAAGAGAAAGAGAAGACTCGGTAGATCTCACAAATGTTTTCCAAGTCCTCGAGGGTGGCATCCTGCTGGTCACCATCAGAGATGCACACCTCGGTCGACGCTCGATCTTTGACGGGGGCGAAGGAGTGAGAGACGGGCGGATTAGTGAGGCGAAGAGGAGAGGAGGAGAGATCTGGAGAGAGGAGGGAGAGGTCTCGAAGAGGTTCAGAGGATGGAGGTTTCGGAGGAGGGAACCGGTAGATGTAGAGTCATCTTGGCAATGATGGTAGTATGTGGTTGTAGGGGCATTGGTGGGCTTGGCGATAATGGTGATAAGATCACTTTAAAGTGGGAGTTAGAGAAAATGACAGAGCGAAGAGGTGGGAGGAGATGGCGGCGTCGTCAAAGAAGACGATAGAGCATAGGAAGATGAAGGAGAGCGACTCATCGGAGTTGACATCGGCGAGGATGAGGTGATCGTGGTAGGACACATGGCGGAAGAAGGAGACCATGGAGCTTGGTGGTGGCTGAGAGAGGTCTATTGGATGAATGGCTAGGTTAGGGATAGGTTTTAGTTGTTTATATATAAATGGCTAAATGGATATTTAATATCCGAATCCGACTAAATTATATAAAACCGTATCCGAATTTGGATCTGTTTTTTTTTTTTCTAAATCTGTATCGATGGCACAGGACAGGTAACAAATTTGCACTCGTATCTGGTCCAATCTAGATACGGTTTTGGTTGGATCGGATTAAATCCGATCCATCTTCACCCCTACCTATCTTACATATGATGTCGTCAGATAGTTGTTGAGTTATTGTTAGGGGTGAAAACGAATTGGATTGTGCTCAATCTATATTCGAATTCATATTTTTTAGTTCACATACGGATATTAGATGTATAACAAAATTTAAAATCTTATTTAACTAAAGAATATGGATAATTTTCGGATAGAGGGTTGAGTCTTAAATAGATGTGGATCAAATTTTAAATAAATTATGATATTTCTTTTGGAGACAATTTAATACAAAGTATTAATAGTTTTAAAAAATAATAAATATTTTGCATGTTAAATACATATAAAGTTAGCAAACTCAATCTCTATAAGCAATGTAGAACACATTATTAATAATAATATTAGTATTCAATATTTAAATAAGCAAATTAAAAACTGTAAATTAGTTAAAAAATATGCAGATAAATGGATATCCTATATCCGTATCCGTATTGGAAATTTATATCTGATGCGTATCCATATTTGGGTTTTTTAAATAACTCTACGTATGTCCAAATCCGTATCTGGGTTTTTTAAAAAAATCTTACTTATCTGAATCCATATCTAGGTCGTGCAAGAATTTTTATCTGAATCCGATCCGAATCGAGTTAGATAGCGGATTAGGTCAGAGTTAATTCGACCCAGTTTTACCCTTAGTTGCTGTTGTTGAGCTGTCCTCAAATATCTAGGTAAAATAGGTTTTAAGGACGTTACTAGCTGTTACTGACCAAATCTGGACTGATCCGGACGTAAGAAAATTATAAAAATTTAGGTGGCGTTAGCCTCACGAGATAAGGTTCTAATGGCTCTAGTTTCATGTTTAATCGGATGTCTAGATGAAAATATATAATTAAAGTAGTGGAGTAAGATCAACGAGGCAAAACAGTAAATATCCGATGTTGTGGCGGTCGTCAGAGGGTGGCAGATGGCTAAGGGCAGTGATGGATGACCGTATAGTAAAGTGTCTGCTAGAGGTGATGGTGGCTATGGGTTGGAGGTAGAATTTGAGTTTTTAACCTAGATCTACTCCTAGAAAAATAAAGACGATCTAACAGCTATGATAAAAAAGGTAAATGCGAGAATAAGAAAAACTAAAGTTAATTAATTCTCAATGCTTGGATGAATAAAATATGACTCGAACTAGGACTTGTCTTAGAGGCTTACATGATTTAATTGAACTTACCGTAGAGACTTAACTAGACTTACCTTAAGGGTTTACATTAAAGATAAACATTACCTAGAGATAAATATGATTTAGCTAAATTATCCTTCCTTATCATTCTGGGAATGTTTCTTCATTATGCCACAGTTGGTATCCTAATTTGGAGAAACTTTGAATGCGAAAGTTGTAGATTAGGACGTCTTCAATCTGCTCCAAGTGGTTTCATAATATTATATTCGGTCAACTGATGAATATCTGCAGAATATTTTTCTGAAACTGGGCATAAGTTAACGAACTTAGCTAATTAAATAAACTTTAACTAAACTATATAAGCAAAATAAATATTGCTCTTAGAGAGTATTGATTTGATTGGATCTAGTTTTGTTGCTTTAGAGAGTATTGTATTGGATTGCCCATTTTATGCTAATTGTGCACTGGTTATTCTGCTCTTTGATATTGCCATTTCTGGTTAAATTAAATACAAGTGGTTAAATTAAATACAAGCATATTTTTTTTTGTATTGGATTTATATTAAGTGGGTTAGACGGGTTGTGTTAACGTATCGGGTTAACACGACCCGTTTAAGTATACGGGTTAAACGGGTTAAATGGATCATGTTAGCGTGTCGTGTTAACTCGACCCGTTTATTAAACGGGTTAGGTGGGTCGGGTCGTGTTACCCGTTTATTAATCGGATTGTGTTCGTGTTTACCAAACGCAACCCATTTATTAAGCGGTCGTGTTTGTGTTAATGTAAAGTTGACCCAACCCGAATCTGACCCGATCTAAAACCGTTTAACTTGACCCGATTGCCATCCCTACCAAAATATCGAACATATCTACATTTATTTTAGCAATGTATTACGATATTAAAAGCCGATTACGAAATTTAGCAGCAGATTACACATTTCTCAGTGGATTCCTAATTATCAAAAAATTAGCCATCATTTTTCAACAAATTGCTATCCTCAGATAAGTGTGAATTTGAAGATTCTCGTGAGAGATAAATTTTTAGATGATTGGATGAGTTTTCTAATTAAATATCAATTGAAGTTGAGGTGATAAATATATAGTCAAAAGTCGAACATATGTACATTGTTTTAGTAACGTATTTCGACATATGGAAAAGGATTAAGACATTTAGTAGCAGATTATGCATTTATCTTATGATGTTTTAAGTAACAGATTCCTAATTATAGAAAAACTGGTGATCATAAAAAGTGAAATTGTATGATATAATGCATAAAATCAAATGCAATGTATTCTAACTTATACTAAGTACTCCTCAAACATGTATTTGAATACAAGGTCGCATCAAATGAAAAAAAATACTATATTAGGTGAGCATATGCACTATATATCTGCGGATTCACATCATTTATCATTAAATTATGTTGATTTTCTATGGATTACGTTGATTACCTGTAGATTTAGAGCATTTCTTGCGGATTTAGAGAATTACTTATGGACTATATTATTTCTATGAATGTAAAGCATTTCTAGTGGATTTACACCATTTTCTGCATATTTACTGCATTTCTTGCGGATTTATAGTATTTCTTGCGGATTTATATTATTTCTTGTAGATTTATAGCATTTTCTGTGGATTTAGAATATCAGAATTTAAGTAAGCTTAGTAAATTCAAATTTGAGTTTTAGGTAAATATGGCTTTTGTTTGGTTTGAGGTTAAGCCCCAAACTCAATTAGTTAGTCTAAATTTTTAGTTTTGAATTTTTGAAGAGTAAACTTGAATAGATATGAAAATGATAAAAAAGAAAATGTTTAGTTACTGAACCAGTTTAGAAGTTCTTAAGCCAATTCAGTAGGAGTCCCCAAACTTAAAGTAAACAAGGCCTATTTGAGTACCAAATGACATCAAATAAAAAAAAAATCAAATTAGTAGTCATATGAGCTAGTATATGGTTTGTGCAGACGATATCGATGAGTTTATTTAGATAAAATGTTGGTAAAACAAAAAGATGAAGAAGAGGAAAAATATTTAATTCATTGGGTTTGAAAAGGTACCGTCTTCTCTAGAAATAATATATTGTTCTCTTTTGAAAAATGACATATATTATTAAATGAAACAACCTTTCTCTCCCCATCTAAAAATAAAGAAAGGGCACTTCGGTCTAAAACCAACATGATTGGGTGGTTTTGCAATCAAAAATGGAAATTGGGTCAATTTGTAAAGTGCAAAATTTCTTAGATTTTTCATGCAAAAGGCTCCAAGCCTATCAAAATGTGAGCTTAGTTTAAAAAAAAAAAGTGGGCTTGTTAAATTACTCACCAGAGCTTCAGGTTAGCAATCACTTACCAATGGAAGACATAAATTCCACCAAGGAGATGGTTCCAGCTAGTCAACAGTGAGAGGTCTAAAGAAGTTTATCTAGTGTTACCAAGTTAATAAGTTATCTTGACCATCTCATAATATGTGGACCCTAACGATGAAACACAGAGTTTGCCATCTAGCCTAATATACCATATGTACATCACTCTTAGTATACCAATACTAGTTTTCCCTAAAGATTGCACAAGTTCATTTTACTACATGGTAACTCCATGAAGAGGGAAATTCTATCATAGTTTATTTCTTTGCAAACTGACAATTAGCCCTTCTGTGCTTCAGGATTTCCTTTTCTTTTCCTATTTTAGATTAAGGAACACTATTTTAGATTAGAAAAGAAATATCAAATTATCCCTACTCTGGATTAGAAACAATACTCAAATTATTACACACATAAACTCAATTTACAATTTTACCCTTGATTTGAAAAGTTTCTTTAAAATTCTCTCCTCTCTTATACTACTCAATTTACAATTTTATGCTCAATTTTCGTACCTATCTCTTCTTTCTTGCTACCTATCTATCTCCTGACATATTTGCAGTTTTGCATTGCATACCTACAAATATGCAATGCATATCTATAAATATGCATTATATACCTACAATAAATGAGAACAGTTTAATTTAAATTTATATGTCAAATCAAAGGTATTTGAGTAAATTTTCAATTCTCATTTGTATTTTATCTCAACTTTATTTCACATTAAAGATAATTGTTACACCACTATTTTAGATTATAAATAAACATTTGAATACCCTACCCTAGATTTAAGGTACACTTTTAGAAGTAAGAATTTAGAATAGCTATTCTAGATTTTTCATTAATCTCAAAGCAAATGAGGCCTTAAGGAATTATTGTAAAATGACTTTAGTTAAGGAACCGTCTTATTATCATGTTAAAAAAACTAACATTATAATTGGCTTAATTAGAGGCTAAATAAGGCTGAAAAATACTCAGCATGATGTCCCTTACAGAACTCACAACTTCAGGCAAGCATAGGGGTGTAATCGAGCTGAGCTTGATCGAGCCTAACTCTGAACAACCTTGAGATGAAAATAATTTTGAGCCTAAATTGTTATTAAGCTTGAATTAAAATCATCAATTCGCACTAATTTTGAGCTTGAACCGAGCTCGAGCTTAGACGAGTCGATCAATAAGAAATTTCAAGCCTTAATCAATTCAAGCCAAATTTCTAGCTTGATCAAACTTGAATTAAATTAAGTTTAATTTAGACTTGAATCAAGCTTAAAATAAAGCCTAATTCAAAATTATAAACTTATAAAAATATCCACGTATTTAGAAAAGATTTGATAAGATCAAAATTCAGAACTAAACCTTGCAAGATCAAAGTACATAATAATCCACTTAAGTAAATTTTAAAATATAACAAAAGTATAATATAGTATAGAAAATATTACTCATATTATATATATATATATATATATGATAATTATTTTGAGCCTTATCGAGATGGCTCATAATCAAACTTGGCTCTAAATTATTTTCGAGCCTATTTTGAAGATCAAGCTCAGCTCAACTCATTTTCGGGCTGAGCTCAAATCGGCTTGATTATTTTGACAACCCTAGGCGAGCAGTCCCTTATTCCTATCATGTTGCCAATAAGAGATTCTTCTCGAGGTAGCTTTGCCTAGAGCATATCCTAATGGTCCAATCTGTAGTCCCCTTTCTATTGGAAGAAAACAAGACTTCTTTCTTTGTAAATAGAATATCCAAAAGAGGAAATAAGTTATGGATGAGAATTAAAGAGATTACTTAAAAGCTTAAGTTGAAAAGAAGAAAGTAGGTTGACAGTTTGGAGAAGAATGTGAAGGAAGCGATTATTGAGTAGAGAATCATCACAATTTCTGAACGACGACTTTGGAAAGCAGAGGATAATAAACTGTCTTTTTGAAGAGCAAGCCAGAGCACTGTTTTGAAAAGCGGAAAAGGCGGCCGCCATGGCGGGGTGGTGCACCGGCCGCCCTGCCATGTTGAAAGGCGTCGACAAAAGGCGGCCAAGCGCCTTGGCGGGCTGCCTAGGTGCTAAAAATAGTGCTAGGTGGGCTGCCTGGCCCGACTTGGCGGGCTAGCGCTTTGGCCCGCCAAGTCGAGATGTGGTTATTAGTGAGCAGGTCAGGTTTTATAGCGGATCAGTTTAATAAAACTAACCAATTTAGAGGAGTTAATTGCTAATTGCTTTATGAATTATTGAATTAAGATTACAGAGAAGGAATTTTTTTTCACTGTCATGCATTATTAATTGGGAGAATTACTAATTGCCTGCTATTTAAGTATATAATTTCTGATTAAAGGATTTTGAAATGTGATTCATGTGAATAAACTAGAGTTAGTAAATAGATAATTCAGTTATTCAGTTATTACTAATAAGCAATTAGCTAATGTGATTATGTTATTTAGTGTTTTGGTTTAGTGCACTATTAAAATTTCTATATATACTATACTTATTTATTTATTTATATTAAAAATGTTAGACTGCCTTGTCACCCGCCTTGTTGCCTGTCTTCCACCTAAGCGCTAGGTGGTGGGGTGACTGCCTGCCACCCGCGGCCGCTTTTTAAAACATTGAGCCAGAGCAGTCTTGTTCTCCCTCCTGTACCTTGGAATCCTAGGAGCATCGCCTCTCAATCGCTAGCCACCTCAAACCTTGGCCTTCTTATCCTTTCTTCTGTTTTCTGTAGGAAACTTGAGCATAGTAGATCTTGTCTCCAGGGCAATAACTTTGTCAAAAGGGAGAATCAGAGGGTATAGATCACATGTATCAAGAGACATTTGTCAAGGTAGTGGGGCTTTAACCCCACCAATGTACACTCGGGCTTCAGCCATAGATCTTATATAAAACAAACTTGAGTAAAAACTTAGAAACAAGACTTATTAGGTTAATTCTATCTCCAAGACTCCACACTGACCATTTGTCTTCATTAAGGTGCATCCAGGGTTAGCAACTTAAACGTTTTTCAGCAAAAGCTCCACAAAGAAATGAACTTTTGATTTTGTACTTCTTTAAAAAAGAAGAGCTTGTCTCACGGTGCTATTAGTGTCTTTCCTTTTTCTTGTACTGTGGTGGCGACGGGCATTCAAGTTGGTCAATTCTGAATTTGCTGCAAATAACCTCTACAGTCTACATATCTATGGAGTTATGTCATAATGCCCTGTTCTTGTGTTCAGTAAAGATGCTTTATTTATACATGTATTTAGGTTCTTTTTTGTTTTCTTTTGATTCCAGAACCACTCTCATATCACATTAGAAGGTGTTGTACTCTAATCTCAACTGACAATCTTTCTCATCCTAGCTCATAATCAGTTTTTTTTTTTTTCATTCTTCATTTCAGGTTGTTGATGGCTCCTTACCAATGGAGGCGATCCAGAGACAGCTCAGAGATCTTTCAATGCATTGCGTAATGAAATGCCAACAAGGAAAGCCACTGATGAATCTCTGGTCAAGTAAAGAAGATTGTCCACATTGCAACTAATTATTTCATCAAACTGGAGGTTGTATATTTCAGTTGGACATACATAGTGCTGCAATTTTTATAATAATTTTAACCAAGGCTATGCACAATTTTGTAAAATTCTTCAGACATACTTCTCGATAAATCAGTGAGAAAAATTCCTATATTATTTCTTCTGAGCATTTGATAATTGTCTGGTCTTATCTCACTTGTGATATGATGTATGATTGCTCTTTTTTTAATGAGAAATTAGTGGCCTTCGAATCAAACAGCCTTTTATTTTTTTATGAAGTCCGTAGACATATGATATTCATTGAGAACATACATTACAAATGAGATCCAGAGGTGGGTCAGTCCAATCATGGGACATATGATGCCTGATGGCAGGACTGGCAAGGTTATTACAGATGGTGTCCTTTCCAGCCCTACAGAACTGCTGCTGCAGCTCGGAATCATTGGTACAAATGTTGAGATGACTTAAATGTGAGAAATGTGGATGGATGCCACATTCACATCATTTTTCAGAAAGAATACTTAGCATCTTTGTTTTCACTGAAGACATGATTTGATACCAGCTGAAGCTACCATCAGCAAGCATGAGAAAGCAAATATCCTGGGCTTCAGATCTATCTAATAAATCTATTGTGGAAGTTACTCAAGAGTCTTAGATTATATAGTTAAGGTTTTGATCACAAATAATTTACTAATAAGAATATTTAAGTTAGATAGTTAGATCACTCTTAGTATATGATTCTATGTTAATTTTAAGATGATGTCAAGTTTTGTCTTGACAACCCAAAATTTATAAAGAAATAAATAGAAAATTAGAGATAATTGAAGAATATTCTATTAGGTCCATTTTATAACGTCCAATCTACTGACATAAAATTTAATTGGGATGACGGTGACGTTAATTATGCTACATGAATAGAAAATTGAGGAAAAATATTATTTAAATTTTTTAATTAGAGTGATTTGATAGAAAACTCTATTTATTATATTTATAGAAAAATAATAGGAGATGAAACTTATTAATATTTCTAATCTAGTTAATATTATACTTAAATAAATTTCGTATTTCTGAAAATATTTATTATTATCTTTTATTTCCAGACAATAAAATATAAGAGGAAATCTTTATTTATAATATTTTATTCGAAGATGTGGAAAATAAGAGATCTCCCTTTGTTATCTTTTTATAAAAGGTTGAGTTGAGAATCTTTACGGGATCAAAACTTTGATTATTATTTATTTATATTTTATATACATGATTTATAAAAAAGATTTGAGATGTATATATCTTAGAAAATATAGCATTATGATGTCCTTTAATTATAGATAATTCATACATGAATTATATTGAGAGCTAAGTCATCTTATTAGATCACAAAGGTGAGTCGATTCACTTAGTTTTACTACTAGTCATAAAGTGCTAGATATATTATTCTGTGTGCCATTTTATCCTTCATGCAATATATATTTCATGTATTTTATTCTTCATGCAAAATTATAAGTATATTGATCATGAGTATCCAGGGAAACCTAAATTATGAATATGTATTACTTTGAGAATAGTTCCATGCTAGATGAAAAATCTCTCTTGTGGTGACTCAAGTCTAATTTAAAGTCCACGATTTAAGTACAATATTTTATAATAATAATTTTTTGAACACAAAAGATCATTGAATATAATATACAATATTAAATTTTATGTATAATCAAGTCACACTATTTATGAAAGTCTAGTATATACAAAGAGATCAAAGAATGATTTCAAAATCCAGCTAATTTTAATAATTCTACATAATTAGTTTGAATAAACTTGCTTGGTCTGAAGCATGGCACAAAGTTTGCATTGGAATGCTTAAGGAATATAAGTTTGATGGGAACCCATTTGAGTCTGATTCAAACAGATTGCGCAGAATGGCATATAAAAGTTTAGAAACCTATTCAAACTTGGTAATTTCCTTTGATGAGTTTATAGTATGAATTAGAGAGGCTCCACATTCAATAAAAGAAATTTGTAGGCAGAACAAAGTGATCCATCCTTCTAAGGATCCCTTATTTGAAGCTTTCATCTTCCTATCAATTGTGAGGAAATGCTTTAGTTCAAGTGCTAGTCATCACCAACTACATCTTGTAGCATATCAGCAGGAGCTGAATTAGGGATGAAGATACTTCATCCATCTGAAGAGAACTTAAGAAAGTTCAAGTTCAACATCTACGAGTTCTTAGTTCCCTCACAGAATACTTTCTACCAATGTATAAAGAGAGCTACTGTATATGTTTGTGTGCTAGCTACTTCAGATATTGATCATTAAGCATCGGAAGAGTTGAACTGAGTAATCTACATTGACACGATGAGTTTGAGAGTTTGATCTGCGAACAGTTAAGGACAATTAAATGAGGATTCAATCTATCTTTTACTAAGTTGTTTATTGAACGAGGAGTTTGAATAAGAGAATGATTTCAATAAGTGGCAGTCTGACATACGGTAAAATTGACTATTGAGAGTGTTATATCTACGTTTGATTATGAAAAAGAATGATTTGAGAGATTACTTGGGTCCGTGGGTTTTTCCTCTATTTAGTGAGAGGTTTTTTATGTTAAAAGAAATTATGTCATTGTATTTATCGTATAGTTTTTATGTTAAAAAAGTTATTGTGTTTATAGTAGGAGTGTAACTAATTGGATTCGATCGGATAAGTGCCAAAATTGAATCCATATCCCTTCAATATTATTGAATGCTGGTTCAAATAAAATTTTAAAGGGATATGTAATTGTCATATCCATATCCGATCCATTTATTAATGGATCATGTCAGACTCGAGCCAAATTCAAATTCAATCAGATTTTGGATTATATTCGAATTTCTCACAATTTATGAAAAAAAATACAATAGTCTTTTTCTAAAGAAATAAATCACAACATTTTACACTCAATTATGATAGTTTAGTAGCTAAAATTACATCATAATACTTTAATTATCTCACTAAAAATGACATAAGCTTAATCCATTAAGCAAACATAATAGAAGTGCGAGAGAGACTTGTGATTCTTTGTATATATAAGAATTAGAGTAATATCTAATACTCGACTCGAATCCTACCCATTATTAAATAGATCAGAAAATTGAGATTCCGATCAGAATTAATCACATTCAGGGTGGATTTGATAACAAATAATTTGGATTTGAATTCGGCTACACTCCTACTTTTTCTTATTCATTATTAACTTTATATTTTCTTCTTTTACTTAATTTTTACTTTTTGACTTAAATTCTATTTTCATTATTCGAGTAATACTTATTTTCCTAGTTTGGATTTGGTTTTGATTTTACACTTGCTACTCGGTTTCGGTTTTCTAAGTTTAATTTGCAACCAATCTTCTAAACCCAGTAGAGTAGAGTTCCTAGTTTTTTTTGGATTTAAACTTTGACTTTGATTTAGATTTTAACGTTTACTTTTCATATCTATCTTTACCTAGTTAGTCTAGAAATTTTATATCTTCCTAAACTTTCACAAGGAATAGATTTATTCTTGATCATTGTGTTGCTCATTTTGATAACTCCGGCAGAGTTAGAAAACAATTTAAGCTAGACCAAAATCCTCAATAAGGTGATTCTATTCTCTCTCATCGACTAAAAGAAAAGACCTAATGCATTTATCACTCAGTGATATCTCCTTATGATCATAATTAAATTAGCTATGAGAAAAAAAACTTAAGTGTCATCTCAAGATGACTTTTAATTATGTGAATTTATGGGTATAAATCTAAAAAAAATAAATATAACATTTAATTGAGAGAGAGGTTCTGCATAATAAAATTTGCAAATGTTATTATTTTATTACTCATATTGTTATTACTCGTGTCTTCTTATTCATGTTACGAGCACACTTGAAGTTGAATTTTCAAATCATACTTTATGAATTATGGTTTTCACCTACTATTATATTTATATATTGTGGGTTTTCCTACCAGCACAATATAAGATATTATGAATGACATATAATTTAATTTAGCATATTCGAAACTTTGAAATGAAATAAGATATAAGAAAACTATTTATTTTCCCAAACAATGTATATATATCATTATGATTCATGTTTCTCTATTATTTATCGCATTTGATTTTTGTTACTTGCTAGTCTAGTTCATTATGATATATTAACTTTTAGGAAATCAAGAAGCGAGATTAGAGAGGACTTTGAGGACCGAGTATATTTTCGTTGTGTCAACTATCACTTAGGACCTGATTCTCGTTTGGACTATCATCTTTCTCCGAATTTTATTTTAAAGATTTGCGGATATCATGCTCCCAAATCGAGAACGTGACATCAAAGGTGTAAATTAATCTACAAGTCGATTATGGTCGACATGAGGAATTTTGTCGATTATTATTGACAGAGTATTTTCGTGTCTCGATGACAAATTCCCACTTCTCTAGAGAAAGTAAAAACAAAGTTCGACAAATCTAGGATATGTTTAGATTCCCAGCTTCTCCAAAGTGCAGATAACTCTATGAATTAATAAATCAATTACAGTGACTACCTCTCTTTTAAAATGAATAATTTGCAACTTAATTCCACTCTACGATCACATTAACAAACACAGATGCATGGCGAAAAAAGTGAGTATTACTTATAGAAAGGCGCTTCACTGAACAAAGTAGCTCTTGTTTGCAAGCAACATGGATTTTGATTTCCGTTCATGTTTGCTAATGTATTATATAGCAAAATTTATCTTGCAAATTATTATGCCCGATATTTTTTCAAATAATTTTATTTAAATCTTCTAAACTAGTGCCCATTTTTATATATATCTTTAAACTTTTTTAGTTCCCATAGATCCTCCTAAACTATTGAAACTTCTGACCCTTCGACGGACATTAATGAAAACGATAAAATGACAAAACCACCGCTCTACTTATAATGGTATTTTGATATATTAATATCTCTCTTTATTTCTTCTCTAAAAAAGTTAAGAATATAAATATTACAAATTTGATCATCGTATGAGTCATTACTCATTAATAAAAAAAAGTAATAAAAGACTAATAAAAGAAATATTTGAGAGGCGTTCTATTGTTTAGGGGTTTGTGTACCAAATAAAAATTTTAAAGGATGTATATAAAAATGAGCAATAGTTCTAAGTAAATTATCCCATTTAACATATTTACAGATGACTTATATATATATAAAAGAAAATTCAATGACTATCAGCAGCCTGCATCTCATTCCTCATTTAATTACTTCGCTTTCCAACTCCTACCAACCAACATTGACCATGATGGATAAACATGGCTACCCCACTTTCTTTTTTAATCAAAGTCCGTAGACACCATCCGTTCATTCGTTCAAAAAGCTGGTACAAACTAATCTGAAGATAGATCAGTCCATTTCATACGAGATCTCGACAAACAAGATTGCCAAGCTCATAAGCAAGAGTATCACCAACCCTGCGAATGAAGGAAGCTATAATAATTTTAAACAAGATAATCCATATAGAGTAGATCTTCCAGTTGGAGAACTCAGTAAGGTTTGACAAATTTTAACAACCATGAGACAATCAACAGCCCCAGCAAAGATCTAACTCATGCAGTGCCATGAGGCCATGTAGGAAGACAGTAGCTTCACCTTCAACAGTGCTAGGACAACATATAGTACAAGCGGCTACCCCACTTTTGAGTGATGTGCATCATTACTGGCTTCAGAAAGATACATAATATAAACTCGGCCACTTCCAGAAGAAGGCAATTTCCATGCCTTTCACGAACTGCAAAAGTTATCCAGAGACACCTCTTCCCGGAGTTATGCTAATGATATATGAACACAAAATTTTAAATTAATCTCTTTAGTACTATATTTGTAGGCCATCCAAGTAAATTTTAAATAACACTATATTTTTGCAGGTTATATATGTGATAAGATCAGTTCAATCTTTTGCCCTTCGTTACTAAATATTGTGAGTTCCTTGTTATAGAAGATAAGCTTCAAGAAGTTTGCTTGATAGATATATTTCATCATGTTTATTGGTTAACTTGGATTAATTTTTGTAAATTTATTTTATGAATGCCAGTGATATTATATAGTAGTAGCATACTAAAAAATATCAAGTACATCAGTTGATAGTACATCTATCCAACCAAGTATTTTCGAATCTTTCATTCCTGTTGTTAGTCTTTCCTGTCAATCTCCCCAAACTAATAGTATAACTTTCCTCCAAATCCTAATCTACCAGTAAGACGCAATACCTTACAAGTACGTTATCATATGAATTGTAGATTCTCTATGGGTCTATTTCTATTAATTCTTTGATTCTTTCTTAAGCCAAATGATTAGCAATCAAACACTGGCTAAAGGGTTAGAACATTATTATTATGGAGAAACCACATGGCTCAATGATCTATTGTATATATTTTTAATACTAATCCATGCACCATTGCATGTAACCGAATTACAATAACAAATGTTGTTATAATGACATGCAATAATAGTACGACATTGTGATCTATATTGTTCAGATGTTTTTAACAACATATTTCCGCAACTAAAAATTGATGAACAGACATAAATCAATTGCTATTTCATCCTCATATATTTGCTTTCCAATCGCCAAGATAAAAATTAACTCTATGATCAAGTCAGAATAATCCTCACTCTAAATCACCTTAATTTGGAATACTCATTTCCTGGTCAATGATATGGCCCAAAAGCTCATATCAATTAGACTGACCGCTAATTAATACTAGACTCCACCTGATCAATTAGACTCTTTAGGAATCATCTCTCCACTACTTTATGGGGACAAAATGATTCAGCACCATAATCTGGAAGAAAAGGGAAGATTCTTGAATGTATGTAAGGGAAATCATCAACCAGTTCATTGTTCTCAAGATCCCAGGAGGCAAACTAAATTTTTATCTCACCTCGAGTTCATGAAGTCATTCAACAAATCAAACACATTTATCTTCAAATCTTGCAAAGCGATTCAAAAGAAAGCACACCAATCTATCTATCAATCCATGTCTTTGAGGTTAGAACATCATATATATATATATATATATATATATATATATATATATATATATATATATATATATATATATATATATATATATATATATATGTTCTCCAAGCAATGTAATAGAAGAGTAGAAGATCTTTAGAAAATAGAGGTTCTTCCTGCAATTAATCAAGACGAATTTACCATGAAGAGCACAGAAAAGGTGTCATAAATTCTATAAGAAACGTACTCACTAGCCACTAATGATCTAATAAAAAGTTCACAGGAAAGGTGTCATAAATTCAAACAGTCACCTCAATTAGGCAAGTTGTGAGAAGATCACAAGGAGCTGAATCCATCATGAAGAGCCACGTCCTGGAGAATTAAGTACAAATCTTATTGATAGTTGATACCTTACCCAGTCGATCACTACTTCAGACCCCAAAAGAAGGGGGGAAAAGAGGAAACAAAATCCACAACGATGAAGGTAGATAGATCTTGAACGAAAGCGTTATAAAACCGGACAGGATCGAGTAAGAAAATATTTACAAATCTCACCCGCTCCTTTCTTCCTTTTTTTTCTTTTATTGGTACACCACTTTTTTTTTTCTTTTTCTTTTTTGGGCATTTATGTACCCCTTCGTGGTACTAGTGCAAGCTAAAGCCGAGGCCGAGGCTGAGCGCCGCTTTGACGTCGAGCCGCCACGCGTAGCCGCCGCCTTCGAGTCGCCACACGTCGCACGGCGCCGCGAGTGAGCCCCTACCCTTCCTCCCGCAAGCGTACCGCACGCGCGCGCGGCATGTGAACCCCCCGCATGTGCCCCACGCCGGCACTATCCCATTCGTCACGAGCCCCACCCTCACGTGCTGCTCCTCCGCCGCCGCTCCAACGGCGAACACCATCCTCCTGTACGCCTCGTTCGTCCACGTCACGCGGCCCCACTCGTCCGAGGTGAAACCCGGCGACTCGTCCTCCTCCAGAGCCGACTTCATCTGGCTCCCCTCTTCCCTGTCCTGCCACGTAGCGGTCACACGTTCCACGGTGAACCAGGACGCTGCGGGGCGGAGCGGGCGGGGGATGACCACGGAGGCGGTGGAAAAAGGCTCCCGCCGAAACCACGGAGGCGGCTCGTACTCCGCGGCTGGTGTCGGGGGAGAGGGGCATGCGTCCCTCCTATCCGGCGTCTCCGGCATGAGCGGCAGCGTCACGATCGGGCTCGAATCCGTCATCGAACTCGGCGCGGACGAGGATGACGAGGCCGACTTCTCCTCCTTCTCCGCCGTCTCCTCCCCACGCGACTCCACCTTCTTCGGCTTCCTTCCTCTCTTCCCCTCCCTTCCCCCTCCCCCGCCCGTTGCCTTCCGCTTGCTCCTCCCGCCGCCTCCCGTTGCCGCCACTTCAGCTCCGGCGCCGGACCCCGCCGCTGGCTTCGGAGCGATGGGCCGGAACCGCAGCATTATCCTCCCCACTCTCCACGCCACGTCAGCGTCCCCCGAACCTCGCGATGCAGCAACCTCCTCTCCTCTCCATCACCACCACCAGCACCAGCACCACCACCGCCCAAAGAAATGATTGCCAGAGAAAAAGAAGGGAAAAAAAACTCGCCTTTGAGAGGAAGGAAGGAAGCCAGCAGAGTTGATATAACACTGGGACGGAGGAGGACACGTGTAGTTCCCGCATCACGCGGCGATTGGCCGGAACAGACACGTGGCGAGAGCCTTACATGGGAGCACGTGAAGGGCAGAGAAGGGATTGGAATGCGAGAAGGGACCAATGGGAGGGCGAGGAGTGTTACATGCTTTGGGACAGGAAAGGAACACGTAAGGGGTGGGAGAGTTGGGAAGCGAGAAGTGGGGCCCGTGGTGGTTGCTTTATTTGGAATAAAAAGCGGGGGGCAGATTTGGAAATCTGGGAGGGGAGGGAGCAAGGTGGTTCGAGAAGAGGGGAGGACACGTGGACGAATAAGGGGACGAAGGGGAGCGGGGGTGGTCGCTAGGTTGCTATTATGAGTGCGTAGGGAGGGACGCGTGGATGCGGTGATAGGGACGTGGATCTCCGAGGAGATCTCTGACGTCAGCGGAAGCGCCTGTTCCAATTTTACTTTAGATGGACGATAATGCCCTTCTAATTTCAAGTCTACCGCTACGTCCTCCCCCCCCCCCTCCCCAAGCTTTATTTTCAGAAAAAAGAAAAAAAGAAAAATCTGAAAATAATACGAGAAATTTGCATTAAAAACACATTATGAGTTTTTTTTTTCAAATTTGCATTTATATTATTTAAAGTCTCGTAGAATATTAATGGGACACTCTAATATTGAGAGAAGTGACTCGTAATTTTATTTTCTTCTTCTATCGGTGTTGCTGTTGCTTTTTTTTTCTTCTTCTTTTTCTCCTTAATATGAATTTTCTAGTAATTTATAAATTTTGTAGTTATATTTAGTGTCCTTATTTGCCTCTCCTCCTTCTTCTCTTTTCACTAAATAAATATACAACTCGAAGAAGTTGCGACTTTTCTCCTTTACATTTATTAACATGAACAACTTCAAAATTCCTTAATATTAGTAACCTATATAGGGGTATACAAATATCTTTTAGCTTATGAAATATAAGCATTTGTGACAATTGTGAATCAAACTATATGGGAGCAAGCTTACATGAGATGTTTATATAGAATTAGAAAAATATTGATAATTATAAAATAACTCCAAAAGTTTAAACAAGTTAATATCTCTTTTATTTCTCCTCGTCCACTTTTTTTATAACTTTAATTTGTATTTTACTTATAAAATTTAGTCTTATAATATAATGCGTGTGTACCTAATATGAAATCATATAGTAAGATAATTATTTGTCTCTTTCTTTTAGTTATTCATAGTACTAATATTCTCTTTTTGAAAGACTAATTATAATATTTGATTCTTTTTGTTCTTTCAATTTCTTTTAACTACTTATAGCACCAACTTTCTTTTAAATTATTTTTCATTTGAAAGAGTTAAAAGAATATCTTTACTTATGTTCTCCACTAGAAACAACACTACAAGTTTCTCATTCAAAAGAAATAAGGTAATGGATGAGTGAATATGAAATAATAAGTAGAAGAAGAGTAAAGTAAACAAATTTTGTAAGTTAACTGTGAATTTTGTGAATAAATTACGAACGATAATTATAAAAGAAGGTAGATGAGGAGAAGTAAGAGAGATGGTACCTTATTTAAACTTTTGAAGATATTTCATACTCACTAATATATTTCTAATGCATTGAACAATTTTATTTTATCAGGTATAAATTTTTAAGTGTACATGATATTTTTTTTTTCAATTGAAAGAGCTAAAATTATCAAATGCTATGATCAATTTTTTAAAAAGAGAGATAATTAGTGCTATAGTACTTAAAAAAGACAACCATTTATTTTTAGTGAAAAAAAGAAGAAGATAAAGAATGTTAGTAAATATAAGTACATAATTCGTAAATTAACTATGAGATTCTAATTGCAATTCATATGATATCGGCGCAAACGTCAGCCCAAGTTTCGATAGCCTCATTAGCATTGGTTGCTCAAAACTAATGAAGCGTCGCATCTTTAAGGTGGAAGCTCGCAAGCGTCACCTTGTATTCTTCCGCTGTATCCTGGCATGCGATGAATTGCTCCGCCTTATACAATCAATTGATCGAATTGCCACCTTTGAACTTGGGGAATTTGAGATGCATGATTTGCCCACGGATGCCTTTGTCTCGATCCGGATAAAGTCCAAGTCCTTGTCTAACCAGAGGAGGATGCACCATGAATGGTTGATGATCCCTCCTTCGATTTTTGATTAACTCGTCGTGGTTCAAGTTCGTATTGCCCTGCCCACAGATCCAGATCTCCAAGGTGATCTCCATAGTGGTTCGCTCGTTGGATGGGCTCACCTGCAATTGGGCCTGGTGGAACCATCCTTACTTGTCTCTGCCCATAGGGTGGTGGCAGCAGCGGCTCTTATGGTTGCAAATTCTGAACCGGTGGCGGTGGGTTCATGGGGGTAGACTCGCGTCGTGGGGTTGATGGTGCATTCCTGTTCGTCATGGCTTCCCTTGTCGCCATACAAAATTTATAGTTCATTTATAAAATTTGTAATTTAACTATGAAATACTGTCTAAAAAAGAAGAATGAACAGAGTGGGATAGATACTATCTTATTCAAACCTTTTAGAGATATTTATAATATTAATACCTTAGTAATTTACATTATCTGTAACTAGATCCTGTAGCTTTTTACAACATAGATTAAGTTGTTTTTAGAGAAGACCAATCATTTTAAATTAAACAAAATTTTCTTTTTGAAAGATTGATTATAGATCTAGTGTTTTGTTATTTAATTAATCCTATTATCTTACTATTGTCTCCAAATTAATCTTTTATTTTATTAATTAAAGAGCGATTAAAAAAACTTATATAGAGAAAAAGAAGGATTAAGAATAAGAAGAAAAAAAGAGAGAGTATGAATTACTTTTATCTATTCTTATATTGTCTTATCAATATTTAATAAGCAGTAAATAATAGAAGGTTAAGCTTAGATGAAAAATAGATCATCCTTATAGAAATCTAAAAATGGACATAACAAAAGTAAAAACCTGCTGTGTTTTTATGCAAATTTCGCATATATTATCGAGGAGAGCATAGTAGATGTGTATTATTTTTTGCAGTCAAAATGGTAGAGCTGGGCTCTTTAATTTGTCGTGAAGATTTAATGTACGGGCCGTATGGAGTGGCGTTGTCATTTTGATTATTAGTCAACTAGGTTGCCTCAGAAAGGAGGATTAGTATGGTTACATTTGATAGGGGAACTTTTGACCATTCTAACTCTCTTCTAAATTTTATCTATTAAAATAACTTATATTTTAAACTTAATTGCTTTTTATTTTCTTACCACATATGATATAAAATGGTGATCAAACAACGGCTTATTTATCAGAATAAGAGCTGAACTTATCAGCACTTCTTCTTTTTAGATAAAATACCGATAAGTAAAGCATTTTATTAGCATTTATGTTGAAATAGACTCCTTTTATATTAAGTTTTGAGTCTTGTCTATTTTGACCAAAAAAAAGTTAAGAAAAGGTTAGTTTAGTCAAAAACTTACTTGGGTCATATTTCGGTGCAAAATCTTAGTGTGTCCAACTGGAGTTTTATTTATCTCTCTTGTGGATGTCGACGCAGAGAAGTGAGAAAGTAAAGTGGATAGTTTTAGGAAATAACTCACTTTTACTATTTGGTTATCCGAAGTGAGTTGAAAAGTCATTTACTTGATTTTCCCTAAATTATAGGATTTTCCTATTCTTAGCTCAATTGATGTGTGGAATTGCATTACGAGGACATTGAGTTCGATAGATCGAATTTATTTATCTTTTAATTAATTTATATTTATCCCTTATGTAAGTCTTTAAGGTAAGTCTAGTTAAATCATATAAGCTTCAAAAGATAAGTCCAATTAAGTCATGTATTCTCTAAGGCAAATTAAATTAAATCATGTAAGTCTCTAAGATAAATTCAATTAAGTCATGTAAGCCTATGTAAGACAAGTCTTAGTTCAAGTCGTATTAGCTTTCAGGATTAGTCTAAATAAGATTCATTATATCCAACCTCTATATAGAAGGAGTGGGCAAGCATCTAAGCATTGAAAAATTATTTTAGTCTTAAGTTTATCTTAGGAGTAAGAGTAAGATAATCTAAGAGTAGAAGTAAGTTAATTATAGATGCTTATTTTCCTAAAAATAGATCTAATTTAGAACCCTAATTTTATCTCCAAACCCTAGCTATCATCTCCACAAGCAACCCTACCTTACGACCGTCCACCGCCACCTTTAGCTGTTCACCACCCTCCGATGACCGTTGCAACATCGGATATTTACCAATTTATCTCGTTATGATCTTCCTCCACTATTTTATTAATATTTTTTCATGTCAACCTTCGATTTATATAAAATTAAACCATTAGAACCTTAACTTTCAAAGCTACCACCATACAAATATTCATAATTTTCTTACATCCAAATCGGTTCATATCTGATTTATACTAGTGGTTCCAAAGTTGATGTTCCTCGGACGTTGGTGAACACATGATCCAAAGCTAACCTAGGGGAGATCATGGCCATGGAGGACTAAGAAGTTATCTCCATCCCTATGGAGGTTTCCTTGGCACCACCAACAACTGTCATCTACAAGCCACCGACGTGGGCGAAGACGATATTTACAAAATTTGGTCAAATTGAAGAGAATTTGAAGGAGATCCAAATTGCCATCAAGGATTCGATCTAGGCCTTAGCCGATGTCTTACTAGCTGCCTTCAACCCCCTTGCACTAACAAAGCCGTCGGCCATAGCGGAACCAACTTCCCCATAGCAAGAAAGTCCAAACTGTGAGGAAGGAAAGTGTTGGCTTAAACGTGACCAAAGCACCACCTCCGATTGTGGTAGATCTTTACAAACCATTTCCACTATTGATGTGACACTAGTGCATCCCCCAGCGATGACCCTATTGTCATATTTCGTAGATGTGATGAAAAAAAATGTCAAAACCTTAGTTTTCCATCGGCAACGATATAGGCACTTTTAGTCCAAGCCACTACCACCAACACCTTCTTTGGATCACCTACACCCGAACCATGGCCTAAACCGCATGCACTAAGACTTTGGCTCAAATCACTCGTGGTTAGAATTTGGCTCGAGCCACCGACACCTAGGGGCTCTAAAGCAAAACCCACCATGGGACCCTCCTCCATGTGGTAGATGAGACCCATATAAAGATTGATGACATGCAATTCAAGAGTGATGAAAGGTATGGAAACCACTATGGACACTTTGGGGACAAGGTGGTCAAAAATATGATGGATTAATGCAAAGTGGGTAAGGTCAGATAACATCATAAGAACATTGGGTTTGATAGATTGAGCCTATTTATCTTTTAATTAATTTATAATTATCTCTTATGTAAGCTCTTAAGACAAACTAAGTAAGTCATATTAGCCTCAAAGATAAGTCTAATTAAATCATGTAAGCCTCTAAGACAAGTCCAATTAAATTATGTAAATCTCTAAGACAAGTCCAATAAAATCTTACAAGCTTCATAGTTTGAGTCGTATAAGCCTTTAAGGATAGTCGGAATATAATTCATTATACCTGACTTCTATATATAGAGGGGTTGAGCTTCTTTGTTTAATCATCCATTCGAGTATTAAGAAATTATTTTAATATTGAGTTTATCTTAGGAGTGAGAGTAAAATAATCTAGGAGTAGAAATAAATTATAATTATTTATTTTTCTAAAAGTAAATCTACTTTAGAGTTCTAACTTACCTCTAAACGCTAGCCACTATCACTTCCACGAGCCACCCTACCTTATGGCTGTTCACCACCACCCTTTAACGTCTACTGTATCAGATATTTACCAATCTGCCATGTTCTAACCTTCCTCCCCTATTTCTAAGTTACTCTCAAATAAGTTCTTTATTCCAAATTATTTCCGTACATGTATACCCCTACTATAAATATTTATATTTATCTGCTTTAAAATCCTTTTCACATGGATACATTTTCATTAAATCTAATAAATCATTAAAAGTTCATCAATTTGACTTAAAAAGTCATAAAAGACCTTATTTTTGTTTTTATTATATATTCTTTCAGTTAATGATCATTATATTTTATATATTTTAAGTTATTAAATATTTTAATTTATATTTGTTAAAATAAACTTAAAGAAAACATATTGCAAAAACTAAGGCTTTTAAAGAATATACTCACAAACATAAAATTTAAAAGGAGACGCATATAAATAAAGAATTTTAGACAACTATGGAATACAAAAGCTTTTGTTTTTATTTTGAAGTTCTAGCTTTATTTTTTATTTTTCTCAACTAGATAATAGAAAGTAGAAACCCTGTGTCACCAAATATTAGGAAGTGTCAAGTTTTCATTAAGAAATAAGTTCTTCAAGATTTTAACTTCCCAATATCACTTCCCAGCAATCAAACATGCCTCAAACTAATTGGAACTTATTCTTTGTAGAGCAATGATTCAAATGGAACGAAAGAATTATTGAAATGAGATTTTATCCTTCAAATTTATCGAGAGATAAAATTATCATTATACACATTACTTGTCCAACTAGTTAATTTAGTCTCAAAACCTTAGGCTATTAAATTATATATCTACTAAAAATGATAGATCGTGTGAAAAGATAGGAAGTCAACTATTAATATTGATTTCTACAACATAGATAAGATTCAAAATTTAAACTAAATTATTTTGAGTGAGGTATTTAATTTAGGTAGGATGACATATTTTAATAAATATTTTCCTCCTTTCAACTGATGAACAAGATCTCCAATCTAAATTAATTAGCATAAATCGCTTCTCATACATAAACTAAAGTTTCTCAACTACTCAAAACACACATATCATAGAAATTTCTTAAGTAATACTAATAGTTGGTATTTCAAGAACCAAAAATTTTAGTTAATTATCAATAATATTATATGTTGGAAATTTTATGTATTGAGCTAAGTTTTAAGTGGAGCCCACACATTATTAATGATGGTTTAATGATGAAATTAATTTAGCTCAAAGAGTATTTTATTATCATATATTCACTTAGTCAAATCCATTAAGAGAAGTGAATATAAATTGGCTCTAAAGTGGGTATCATGGCAATGAAAAATTAAAGAGAAATAAGTTTAATACCATATTGAATATCTGAGAAATGTTAATATGGTATATAAGTGTCAAACTTCTTATGGATTTTGGGCCCCAAAAAGGGTACCTATTTTGTACGTAAAAGATGTAAATTGGCTATAAAGTGAGTATCGACTCGGTTCGCACGCACGGGTCAAGTTTAAACCTGCCTTTCACTTTGAAATTGTTATTTGGTTAGACCCGAAATGGTGCATCCATTCTGGAGATAATGTCATAGAATTGTGACTTTTTGGAATCAGATTATTACTACCAACGTTATGTAATTTTCGCTATTGAATGAGGAGAGGTAAATAAAAGGTTAGTTTGAATGGTCACCAAATTCTTAAGTAATAATAGAGAGGATATATCCGATGGGATAATTCCCAATAAAACTAGGTTGCTTTAGTCTGGGAATTTAAATTGTTGGGATATGTAAAACAATGTGAAAAATGCAAATTACTAACTTAAATACCCTATCACATTGCTGTCTTGCTAGAATAATTAAATTATTTATTCTATGCAATCTATAATAACTATATGAAACACGAACAATAAAAAAAAACCTGGGAAATATAGTAATTATCTGAACTAACATTAAAATAGTGTAGTTTTTCATGATTATTCTCACAAAATTAAATGAATAGTTCAAATGAATTTTTCGTACCTCACAATTACTCCATCTATATTAGTCTTTGCTCTTCATAAATATGAGGGTTTCTTCCATGCAATAGAATTAATTCTTTATCAATCAATTTGATGAAGATCTAACGGTTAAGAGTATAATAGGAATGAAAGATATTACCGGTTCAGCAGGTAATTTTTTTAGATATATAATCTTACACATTATTTTTTAACAATTATATTATCTTAATATTTTATTAAGTAAAAGACATATATATCATTAACTGAGAGTAATGTATATATATCAAAATAAGGGTATTGATATCTTTTATAATTAACTTGATGAAAATTTAATTACATTTTATCTTTTTGATTATTTTTTATTATTTGCATATATCTCCCATTAGTTTAAGATTGATTTAAATTAAATTTTAATAGATAGAAATAGAGAATTATATTTAAATTGAAGTTTATCTCCAAATAATCAAATTTAAATTATTTAATATTAAATGATATCTCCTATAATTAAAGCATAATTATATTTAAAAGAGAAATCTTAACGAAAGAAGAAAAAAAAACGTGTAGAAAACTAACTATTATAGCTGTTGGATTAAGATTATAATTTTTAAAGGTGTATTGATATTTGCCCATAAATATCGAATTAGTCACCTCTAAACCTAACTGAGAATGAGATCAAGCCTAGTGGAGTACTCGATATGATGGAGACATTACCAAAACCAATAATATTCTCGAGCTCAATGATTCAAATTTGTAAGGTATTGAATTTTTATTACTCAGCATTGATATCATACATGATGACGATAAGCATGCTTTGAAAAAATTACGTGGTATAGATTACTATCAACTGAAAAATATATAGTGTGAAGTTGGATAGAGACCTTTTATCTCATTGTCTTGTTCGCATGTTATCTAAATAATAGGCCATACAAAGGATTTGGATAAATTTTGTTCCACTTGATTGAAATGATGATTCATTTAAAAGAATTCTTGATGTAAGTTTGAACTGAAATACTAAAGTAGCCTAAGCATGTTCATTGACGTGAGTTTTTTATCATGGTAAAATTGCATGATCATATCAAAATGATGTTATAATAGAGATCTTACCAACTGCCATTTAGTCTCTATTTCTACTATTTATTTTGTTGCAATGTTGGGCTACATATCCTATTATATTATTTGTCCATACAAATATGGCATGTGTACATAGTTGAACTAATAGATGAGTTTGTTATTTAGTAGAATTATGAAATGTATATTTTAGGGATGGCTTTTAGTATTTATTTTGAAAAATTCTAGCACATCGGAAAAATCCTTTATTTAGAATCAATCATTGGTTTAGTTTGAATAACACAAACAAGACCAGTTTCTATTACTCAATCTATTAACAGTTTTAAGTATGAACAAAATATATTTTGAGCATAAAAAGGAGTAGATAAAAGAAGTATTGTGTAGAAGCAAACATAATATATAGTTAGTTGCCTATTAAGAATCCTTTGTATTAGTATGACAAATTAACATGTGTACAAAGAAGTTGCATCTTCCTTTGTATTAGTATGGAAGTAGACTGATACCCTAACTTGCATGAGTAAAAACTCTAATTTATTTTTAAGGTATAATTTCACTTAGATGGCATGAATTATAACTGTTTTCTACATACACTCTCTAAATTTTTTATTACCTACACATACTCGCTAAACTAAGAAAAATATTCATATGTATCCCTTAAACTAACAAAATAAGTAACTATATGAGTCTTTAAACTAAAAAACTGTTTGGATGTATGCGGTAAAAAAAAATTCAAAAAATGTATGTAGAAAATAGTAATAGTTTAAGGAATCTAAGTGAAATTATTTATACTTTTAACTTAAGCACTTAATTACCTCTTTGAAATACAACTGTTATCTTTTTTTTTAGCATATTTGATGAAACCGAAGGTAAAATTTAAAGATCCTCAGCAAGGACAGTTGAGATGATTGGATAAATTTTTTTAATACATCTAAAATAATATCGATCAAAGTTTAAATTAACAAAAAAAAATTATTATTTAACATATTTGGTATATTTTTATCCTTGAAGTTCAATCGATATTATTTTAAATACATTAAAAAGTTTATCCACGTCACAATAGATTAAGTGCTTAAATGATAAATACATTAAGATTTTACGATATTGACCTAATCACAAGAAGAAAAGAGTACAATTTATCTTAAAAAAAATTAAACATCATGTAGAGGCTATTTTGAGACCTCCCTTCCCATCCATGCATGCCCCACGTACCCCACTAATTTCATTGGTCTCTAGCTTCCTGAGAAGGTGCCAATATAGAGTTCTTCAACTTTCATTTTCTCCTCTGTGACAAGTATAATGATCTGAAAGGAATGGAATATGAAGCAGGGAGTTGATCGAGGGCAAAAATGCATGGTCACAATCATTCTGATGAAAGTATTTGTTGCTATGTAGCTATCAACCATGAGTAGCTGTTCCTGAAGTACTTCCACGTTTGAACCCTATAATTGGAGAGCCTAGGAAGGGTGGTGGTGTTGGGAAGGTTGTTTTAGTCATTTCACCCTGCTGATATAAACATTGTAGGTAAGGAATTTAATTGGGCAGGGAGATCCAATGGCTCTTGGACAAGTATTACGTTTTCTAATTGGGAGGTGAGAAAAGAAGTGGTTGCTTAATTGGATGACACCTATAAAGTCCTCTAAAATGGACCAGTCTAAGCAATTGAGATAAAGAAGGATACCTACAAATTAAACTATCCTTATCTAACTTTTATTTCTATCATTTTATCCTTAATTATATGTTTCAAACTAATGTGAAAATGCTAACTTTTCTATCCAACTAATAGAGAAAGTAGAAAAGAAATTTAAAACATTATTAGAGAGAAATTTCTCATTGTAATAAATATTAAAAATATCATAATTGTCCTTCTCATTCTATTAAATTTACTCATGCTATTTTATTCTTCAAATTTAAAATAAAATACACTTTTAACATCTTATATCTTCTCCTATCTAAGATAGATGTTTTATGATTATCGTAATGTACCTCCTTTTAAATATATGATCATGGAAGAAAATAAAAGTTAATCATCTTAGAAAAATAGGTAGAAGATTAACCTTAAAGGATATTACAATAGTTTGTACTTTTCTATTAGTTTGGATGAAAAAAGTTAATAGCTTTACATTAATTTAAATCACATGAGAAAAAGTGATACAAATAAAAGTTAAAAGAGATAGTTTAATTTTTAGGCATAACTACACCTTTAAAAAAAAAATTTGCTTTTTCACCTATTTGTAACTTAATTGTTAGTAAAATAGATTAATTGATTTGCAAATATCGAAAAAATCATGGTTAATTTAAATCACACGCAAGCTGTATTAAATGCAAATTCTGGTTATGGTATGCTTATGTTTATGTAAATATTTGTTTATATAAATAGTGTGCACTTTCTATACGTAATGTATTCTTTTGAGAGAATAATGGTGGGCTAAACCCTGATTAATAAGAGTGAATCGCCTATTAGACAGGCCTTAACAGTGTGTGATAACAAATGATCGCAGCAAATTATACTCTTTCTTTGCAAGCTATCATGAGTTCTGGTATATAGTTTTAAATGTGATCATAAAGAGAATTAGTTTGCAAATCATTCTTCATCTACAGTAGAAGTATAATGCATAGGAGCGATACAAAAATAAAATTAAATAAACCATTTAGCCAATGGATCGAGCAAATAGCTATATAATGGAAATAGATATATAGATGGGGTCGTCGTCGAGGTCAGTCTATTTGACATTGAAAGGGGCCCTAAACCTAAATTACTTTTGGTAAGAACTGCTTATATTTGTCATTAGTACCAAGTAATTTTGGATTAAAAGTCTCTATTAATTAAGAGCACTGATCACTGTTCTTAGTTCGTACCCTCAAAATGGTGAGATAATCGTATACGGGAAATATTGAGCTGTATAGGATTACTGTTTGTTTGCCTTGTAATTGAAAACAAAATCAACATCAAATATGCCCAAAATTAAAGGAGAATAGTAACTTATAGCAACCAATGATAAAATGAAAATAAAATGGACAACAAAGATTCTCTCACTGTTATACAGTTAAACCTATTAAATTGCTCTATTAGAAAATGACTCCGTTCCTACTACAAATTATCTTTTTCTCCGTCATTAACTATCGTGGAAGTGTGGCACGGCATGTCATCAACCACCATGACGTGCCATAACAGGCCACAAACTGTTACATAGCTGAGCCTCTTTCTTGAAATAGAGAAAGAGTTGTGTTCTAGTATTGAAATTCGAAACATTCGACCGAATACTCCAATTTTAAGTGGAGAAGAGAAAGAGACAGCAAGCGAATGAAGTCTTCGACCCAATATCTCCAATTGGAAGTTCAGAGGAGAAAGAGACATCAACCAAACAACAACGAAAAATTCGACCCAATATCTCCCGTCCGAAGTAAAAGAGGAGAAAGAGACATCAACCGAACAACCACCGCAATTTCTTCTTATGGTAGATTCGTAGAGCACCCAAAAGGAACCGCAAGCACCCTACTGGAGTTCCATTGTGACAGCAGACCAGTAACGATTCTGAAGATATCACATCCAAGTCTGTGTGTGTATGTGTCTATCATAGAACAGAATATTGAAAAAGACATGGCACAAATAAAAGAAGAATCTCACAGATCCACTGCAAGTTAATCCACTGAGGATCTTATCCTCAGCCTGGGAATATATTAGTACATTGGATTAGAAACTACATCCCTGCAGTTGCTCCATCACATATTTCACTTAGATTTTATGTTGGTAAACCACTGAATAACCTAGTTGTACAATCATCAGAGGATGGTTCTTTTTTAAGTTCCAACTATCTAAGAGCCACAGGAAAATAATTAATTGGGGAGTAACTTTAGCAGTGGCTAAACAGAGACCTAATGAATGTTCTTCAAACAGAATTTATCTTGCATGACGGGAAAACCGGCTAGTGGGTCATGCCATTCATTCATACACTTTTCATGACCTTCTTTGAGTTGTTTCTACGCCGAGTCTTCTCAAGAGATTTCTCCAACTCCTGCAGGCAAAAATCATGTTGTCAGACTTACTAATTAAGTAATTTGAAAGCAACAAAATTACCATAACTATATGCTGGACTCCTTTTATAACATTCCGCTGCATTAGCTATATGTACGCCAAATATTTAAAGTTATTTTAAATTTAGGGTTCTGGAAGAAAAGATTGAATGGTCACAATAAAGCACCACAGTGGCTCCTGCAATCAACCTGAGTCACCTGACAGTCTTGACTAGGTCAGGGTCCATAAATAAAGCCAACAGGAATCTTCAACAGCAAAGTTAAAATATAGCAAAATGCAAAACTTTTGGTACCACCTGGGTACCTTGAGGACCTTGCAAATTTGGACTCCTCCTAAAACAAAGAACATGGTCTCATGATAAAATTACGACATATATTGTTCGGTGGAACAGTATATTAACACACTTTTATAGACACTAGGAGAGAATTCATGATTGAAAGAAAGCAGATGAGACGAATGGCCATAATAAGTTCCTAATGATTTACATCTTTGTCATATCAAAAATAGCAAATCTGCCCTGGAAAGATTGAAGATGAGCCTCTTTCATAGTAAATGTTCCTGTTCAAGCATTAACTGCATTCGGCGCAATAAGTTGGCATTAACATAACAAAGGCTACTTTAAGTCCAAGCTAAAAGGCCTTTTGATCCAAGACTAATCGGACACCACAAATTAACACCTAGAGGAATAACCAAGATTTAAGCCTCAGCCACAGAATGCCCAGGTGAGGAGCAGCCAACGGCTATCCTAGCTAATTGGCACTTGCAGAGCCCCATCAGAGGTTGCACCTTGCAAGTGAGCTAAAGTGAACGAGACAGATCCATAGTCAGTTTTCCTTCATAGATCCACCAATTAGGGCTGGCTCAAGAAAGGTAGGGAAGGGCCAGTATAAATTTCAGGCCCAAGCCAAGCTTGAGATAAACTTGGTCTTTGGCGGTTTTAGCCTAGCTCTGTCCAGCGACTAAGCCACTGACTTGCTCCGCCTAAAGCCAGGGCAGGCCTTTTCTGCTCAGGTCTGACTAGAAGTACAATAACCGACCCTGCAGAACCCAAGCCTAATTTTTTGTCAATTTTACTAGCAACTCCAACTAATATACCACTTGCATTTGTCAGCAATCAATTTACTACTAAAATTCAACTTCCCGAGCACTTTGCAATACATTTGCAAGCATTCATTCTTTGAATGCCAATATGCTTAGGCCTATCTTGGCAAAATGCATGCATAGCTACCTTCCAATATAAAATGCTATCTTTTAATGCAAGCATCTAGGCCCCATGATTAGGTACTGCCGGTGCATTTATTACTCAGAATTTGGACAATGGCCGAGATTGATGTCCGTCTTCATCAGCTCAACTCTGCTGCAATACTTTCGAGACATCTAGGTCCTATTTCTGTCCCACATCATTCTCCCATCAGTAAGTACAACCACATTTCTGTGTGTGTGTGTGGGGGGGGGGGGGCAATCAGTGTTTTGCTCTCCCATTCTAAAAAAAAGCAGAACTCTCAAATTTCCTTCTATTATTCCTCTCACTATGAGTTCCAACATGATCAGAAAACCTGAAGAAATGGCCTTCACAATTAAGTAGATTCCAGAAACAAAGAAAGTTTGAAGATAAAGCACATAACGGGTTGGTTAACTAGGTATTGGCAAACTCAACCTACAAATAACAGATTTGGAAGACTTCCATGTTTTTAAGTAAAAAAAAATGTCAAAATATTCAACTTAATAAAGATATACAAGTGTTTGTTTGTCAATCTTGCAATTACAAATTGAGCCTTGTTCAGACAGTAGGGACTAATATAGTTATATAACATTCAGGACACCAAGTCCTGTAGGAGATTGAGGTTAGTCCATTAGGTAATGATAACAAAGAGATGAAAGAAAGACTGGCACTAGGCGCTGTGAGACTCAGGATTTTTTTTTTCCGTAAAATCCTTCAATACAGCTCATAAACAATTTTCTTACCATACAGATTGATTCTTTTCATATGTTATCAGAAAATATATAAAAGGATCTAGTTAAGACTAGCAACTTTGTAGTTTATGATCAAAAGATAGAGATATAAACAACAACACCATCATGGGATAAAAAGTCAAGAATGAGGATAACCTTAAGGCAAGAACTTAGTTCGTGCAAGAATGCATAGATTTTGCACAAGAGTATGTGGCATAACTATGATACAATATCCATGAGAAGCTGTCCCAAATTGGTTATCAAGATGTTGCAGATATGTGCAACAAAAAAATGGCGAGACTTGTTATCATAAATATAAAAAAAAAGTCACTACACAGAATACAACATTGTGGGGTTCAAAGAGTGACTCAGCTTGGAGTTTCTAGTGTTGTGGACATTTCACAAATGTAGTTTCAAAACCATCGGTACCCGACATCTAGCATATAGATTTAAGTTTCCAGTGATATGATATTTCTGACACTTCAAAACTCACAGAATTCTATTGAATGGCAGTACTCCTAGCATGCATTACCATCAAGGTTTTAAAAGACCATAGACGGTGGACAGAGGAGAGACTGGCAAGGGATCATGTAATGCCTAAGCGTTAGGCGAATGTGTAGGCAGACGCCTACAATTCAAGACAGTTAAAAAATAAACAAATAAAAGAACTAATAGTTAGAAAATAAGTTAAAATTTATACCTACAATCTAAAACAATATATTAATGCATTCTTGTTGAGAACTATAGTAAACTATTAAAATCCACTAATTCATCAACATATACAATAATTTTGATTTTCAAAGTCAATTATATACTAAAATATGATACAAGATGTTAAGGCGGTTAGCTCGGTGAGACCTAAGCAAAACCTAGTTATATTCTATCTAAGACGGAAGCCTGGGGATTAAGGGTGAAGTTATTTAAAACAATGATCACCATACATTAGATCACCAAAAGACGTTAACGTGTGTTTCATTTTTAAGGATCAAAGTAACTTTAGCTAGTGCAAGTATATCAACTGCATGATAGTACTTTTTTTCACTGATTACTGTAAAAATCCAGCATAGTGCCTAAACTTCTCACTAGCTTCAGTAAGATGAGGGCACTTTGTTTATCAAGTCTCATGCAATATCATGCACTGCTGGTATACAAAAATACAATCACTTGATAATTTAGATAGGTTAGATATTAGAATAAACAAAGATCCTTTGTATGTTTATAAAGTTGCTATCATCTCTGATGCAAACCGGGACAGATCGCATCATGAGGACATTGATTCGATAGATCGAGCATATTTATTTTTTAATTATTTCATGCTTATGTAAGCCCTTAATGCAAGTATAGTTAAGTCATGTAAGCCACTAAGGCAAATTCAATTAAGTTATGTAAGTCTCTAAAGCAAATCCTAGTTTGAGTCGTATAAGCATTTAGGGCTAAGTGCAAGTATGACTCATTATACTTAACCTCTATATATCGAGGGGATGGGCTTCTTAGTTTAATCATCCAAACATCCAAGCATTGAAAATTAATTGAGTTTAGTTATTTTCTTATTATCGCATTTGCCGTTTTTATTGTAGCTGTTAGATCGTCTTTATTTTCATAAAAATTTATCGCAATCGTAGAGCCCTTCTAAGCACCCAAACCCTAGCCACCATCTTCCTCCAACAGCCACCCTACTATACGATCGTCAACCACCACCTTTGGCCGTCCGCCACCCTCTAACGGTAGCCGCAACGTCAAATATTTACCGTTCTGCCTTATTTTGACCTTCCTTTACTATTTTATTTATATCTTTTCATTCAGACCTCCGATTTAGGTGAAACCAAAGCCATTAGAACTCTAACTCATGAGACTACCACCACCTAAATTTTTATAATTTTCTTACGTTCGGATCAGTACAGATCTGGTTCATAAACAATCTTAGGGAAATTTGAAGTTAAACATAACTAGAAATTATATATATATATATATATGGTAGAGAAAATTGCTCAAATATGCTTGAACAAAACTGGTTCATTAATCCCCTTTCACAATCATATACAAGCTTAAATAATTGCAAAGTGGAAGCTAACAATTGAGAGCAAATAGAAAGGAAGAAGGCCTAGTGCTGAGAAAAAATATTGATTCACAGCATATGAAAAAAAATGAAAAAGTGGAACATGCTAATAGAATAGTTCCTAAATATCATCTCTACAAGATGAAAGAAACATACTAACTTGCATGTGCATGCACAAGTACAATATCTAGAAGAAGCCAACGCACCAAGATGTTCCGTACACAGGGCCTATGGAGGAAGATGTATATAACATTAACCTTAATATTCAAGAGGTTGTTACCAAGATTTGAACCTATGACCTCTTGGAGGCAAGGGACAAGCCTCACTGTCACACCAAGTGACTACTACAAACTTCTGTGATTACGTTAAACTAACAAAATAACCTTATTTCTTACACAAGTCATATCTTAAAAATAATGAGCCAGACTCATCGTGCAAGTTTTGCCACCTCAATAAATGTTTTAGTTACAAGCAAGAATCACTTTTCTCACATTGTTCACTTTTCATATATACAAAAGAACCTTGAGTAGTAGACCACATCATTGGAAAACTAAGAGAACATGATCGTGACTACTGATCCTTACAACTATCGGTTAACATTTTAGCAACGAGATGTATTAAAAAAGCAATCACATTACACATCAATTAACAAATTATTCAAACTAACCTGGTTTGGAACCTTTGGTGACATCTCTTTTGTCCAAAGACTTTCCAAATTATAATATATTCTTGCCTTTTCATCAAGTGCATGAACTATTACAGTACCTGTAAGATTAGGAAGAGATCCAAAGAAATAATTCAATGAGCTTATAAAGTGCATTTATAAAAAAAAGGACCTCACTATTGATCACCCTAGTCAACAATCAAAAGCAGTATTGCTTTAGATAAATATTTTCTTTGACGATCTTTACCATTGAATCTCGGGATCCAGTCACATATTAAAATTAGATTGAAAGTCATAGAACTATATGAATTTGTGAAAGAGGTACTAACCAGAATCAATGACAATCCACTTTCCACCTACATGGCCTTCTACACTTGGGAGCAGTAGTCTCTCAGATCCCTTCTGCTTTTGTTTTACCTGCTCAGCAGCAATTAAGAAATGAATTATGATAATAACATATAACAAGTACATATTTTTCATAAGCTGCACTAGTTTGTGACTTCCTAAGATGCAATTGAACAATGTGAAGAACTCGTAATCCAGCATTAAACAACAGTCTTCTAGCTACATAAAACTAAGAAAAGGAGAAAAAGAAAAAATGGAAGACTATACTCCAAGCACATACTTTAAAGTCATGTAAACTTCGTTAATGTACGAACTTATCTGTCAAGATAAGATCGTTACACTTACATGTAACTTGCTCGGAGAAACCACCAATATTCATTTCACAAAAAGATCTACTATTATTTGATACAATCTCAATCTCACACGAGCCATAATTACCATTTTGCAGAAAGGTTACTTTTTCCCCCTTTCCATTTTTGATTCCATTAAACCAAAAAAAAAATGCAACTAATACAACACCACATCAACATCAAAACAAATCCGATCCAAAACAACAAAAGAATCAAAACCTAGGGTTCCGCAGCACCACCGAAAGATGCGTGATTCCATGAGGAAGAGGAGGGTATCGGACCTGCCTTGTGGATTAGAGCTTGGGCGATGTTACGAACGTGCCAGGTGGATCGGCCGGTGGCGATGACCATGTAGTCGGTCCAATCGCACTGGTCTCCGACGGGGATCACCCGCACGTCATCGGCCTTCACGTCGCTAAGGACCTTCTCCACCTCGCCCAGATCAAGAATCCCTAGCTTCGAGGACGACGACGAGGAAGAGGAGCGGACAAACCCTAGTGGAAGCTTCCATTGGAGAGGAGGAGGAGGAGAAGAGAGCAAAGCCGTGAGAGCTCGCGATCGCAGAGAGGAGAGCATCGAAGGTATTCGAGAGTGTTCGACTGCAGGAGCATCGAGGGTTGCTACTATGCTAGTGGCAACATATCGGATCCGGGTCAGGCTGTATCTGGATCCTAATATAAACAAAATTTTATCGAAATAAAATATATGAATCTTTAGGCGGGCCGGGTTCCCCCGCCCACTAGTTTGTGACATATCAATAATATTTAGCAATATTATTAATATTAAAAAATACTTTTACATAATAGTCCTCTTTTTTTCTTTTTTTTTCTTTTTTCTTTCTGAGAAATTTATATAATAGTCCTCAGTTGTACCAAACTTTTGATATGAGACCAATATAGGAAGCGAGCGGGCTTAATGGGCTGGGCCAGACTCGGCCTAGATAAGGCTTAGCCTGATTAATTTTGAGCTTAAATATCTAAAGTTTTCTTTTGATTTGATTTGATTTATTTTTAATATTTACGACCAAATATTATGCTTGGTTTAAATATAGCATGGAGTGATACCTTCTCTCATATGGGGATTGATTAAGATGGTTTATGGAAACTAAGCACATAGATGTTGCAATTTTTTAACAACTAGATCAAGGGAAATTTGCATATAACACCTTATATTTTAATAAAATTATAATTTACACCCTATATTTTTACTATTTACAAATAGAGCCCTATAATTTAGCAAATATGTGCAGAAAATACTCTACCGTTAGATCAGTTAGTTAAACTTAATTAAATCTCTGAGTTAGATTAACTATACTAATAAAATTATAAAAATATCATCAATCAAGTCATATTAATGACATTTTAGTTATTTTTGAAATAAAATATCTCTACTTAACTAAATATTCTCACGATGTTAATTCAAGTATAGCACAATGTGTTTTCTACATATATTTACTAAATTATAGGACTTGATTTATAAATAGTAAAAATATAGGGTGTAAATCATAATTATAGTATAAAGCTAGGTATTTATATACAAATTTTTCTAGATTCAAACTCCATTTACTTCTAGCTTTTCTATCTAAATAAAATAAAAATATAAAAAATGCAGACAATGAGGCTTGAAATGCTCAACAATTAGTTCCTTTGTATTTTCCAAACTAGTTTTCTTTTATTATTTTTAGAGTATAAAGTAATCCAGTTCAAGGATAGTTATTTTCCCAAAGGTTAAAAAATTTAGAACTTGCCACCAACTCAGAATATAAAATTTCCTTTCAAATATGACTGTTTGGAAATATAGTGTTGTCAACTATCACATTGTGTTGCAATTAGATTAAAGAAACAAAAAAAGAGATGGCAAGGAAATAATAATAATAATAATAATAATAATAATAATAATAATAATAATATATTTTTTTTGCCAAGGTTGTTGACTAGGCTAATACATTGGCCCTTTTTTAATGGTATCCTAGAGAAGAGTTCAATGGAGACTAAAAGATAATGTTTTAAGGCAGGATGTTGTTGTTGAAGGTTGGGTTAATTAATTCTCAATTCTTTTTTGTTTCTTTCTGATAGATTCTCTTACATGCCTACTATTTTTCTTTATTTATAAAAGATTGCCCCTCGAATTGTAGAAATTATCCAATCTACCCTTGGGAAACCATGCACCCATGATTCTATGTTGAAGAACTTGTTTTGTAAAATGTATTCAATAAATAGGTGAGGTTGCAAAATATTTAGAGTAATAGGTAGTTAAACTATTTTTGTGAAAGTGATTTGGTCTCGAGCTTAGTGTTTTTATACATGTAATATATCATAGAAATAATAGAAAGTAACTTTCAGAAAATACCTCGGTGAAGAATCGTTTATCTTAATAGTAAATATATTTCACCAAAATTAATATTACTCTTTTTTTTATAGATCATGAGCCTGTAGACTAATCATGGACTAGAGAAAGAGACGAGTACTTTCTGATATATATGCTAATTATATCTTAATCGATAGATTGACTTTCTTAAGTTGTTGAACTTACTCATTGTATCCTCTAATAAAATCTATTATTTTACCTTAAAAAAATTTAGACTAAATTTATTATATAAATAAGTGAATTTTTAAACTATTTAGATTTATATATTTAATGCGTATTTACGATAGTATACTTTTTAATATCTAACTGATGGTAAAATTAGCAGTGTATCATTTTCATGAGGAAAAAAAAACAATTAAAGTTTGAAAGCTCACCTATTTAGCCTATAAGTTTGAAAAATAGACCTATTTCACTAAAAAAGTTTCATGATGAAAGACTGGGAAAAGACCTTTTTACAAATTACACCCTCATCTATACCATAAACATAGAAAATTTTCCAATAGGGATAGATTTTAGTTGGAGAAGAGATGAATGAAGCCAAATATTTTGTGTGCTTCTCCACACCTTTTTTTATTATTATCCAAGCCTCCAAAATCCTGATATAGATGTATTAGAGTAGTAGTCCATTTCAAACTAAAATCTTTGGCATTAGAATGATAGAAACATTCCACCACCTCCTCCTCCTCTCCCATTCATTAATTTTATTTAAGTTGGGAAAACTACATTCCACGCCCTAAAGTTTTCAATATTTACTTTTGAATCATATTCTCAAAATAGCATCATGGAAAGCTATCAAGAGGATAATGTTTGTTTATAACTCTGAAAATATCCTCTCACATGGGTTATTTTTTGAGAATAAAAATCTAAAATATGGATATGAACTTTAATCGAGCACAACTACTAGTGTTAAGATAATATATACCTAATATGAAAATGAGATAAATTTTTAAGTAAATTAGCTAACGAGAACTCTTATATTCAAACCACAAGATTTGCTCTAAATTTACTTACAACCGGTAAAACTACACCGAGTGTGATTCGAATTGGTCTATTAGTATTCGTTTTTATAAAAGGATTGACTTAGTTGTCTAACCTAATTATTGGAAAGAGCCGTCAGTCTACCATCACCACCGTGCATTTATACAACTCGTCTGCAAGTGAATGGTAGTTGAAATGGAGTAGTGTCAAATGAGTGGATGAGTTGATATAGATCTCTCTCTCTATCTCTCTCTCTCTCTCTCTCTCTCTCTCTCTATATATATATATATATATCCATATATGATGGATGCTTCCTCTACTAACGAAGTTTATCCAAATGAGAGGGACTCACAAACAAGCATTGATCAGTGAAAGATGGGAAAAGCTCACCTTCCGGATTTTGAGACGATGAATGTTTCCTTGCCTATGTTTTGCTTTCCATGATTTGATGGTTGACCAATAATTTTGGGTCTTAGAAAGATGAGAGAAGAAAAAAAAATATTATGAAATATAGAAATAAAAAGGAAATGACGAGGTTCCAAAGATCCATATACTTTGTGGAGTTCTACAGCTTTTAATTTACATATAGAATAATAATTTTTAGGGCTTCTTTTTTTCCTTTTGCATAATTGCCACTGATTTTTTTTAAATATCATAATAGCCATCGCGTTATTCCCAATATCAGAAATATATTATAAATGACTAAAATACTCTTCAGTTTAGAGCGTAAAATTTTATCACTATTATTTTCTTTTACAAAGTAGAGAGATTTTTCTTTCGTATTATGATATTGGGTAACATTTAATAGTCGTAAAATTATTTAAAATAATTCATATAGTTTTATGTTACCCTAAGTTCACCTTTAATAGTAATCGGATAGATTCCATAACATTTATGATACTTTCATTTATTATGGTATTTTAAAAGTTTTAGCCGCGATAATAAATTAATCCCTAAATTTTACCCTATATATACCAAAATTTTAGAAATTGTAGAAGGAAATTATTTTGATTCACATGTAATTTCTCGTATAAATACTCTTATTCCTAATAATATTTGCAGTGTTCTTATCGTAAATGGCAAATTTATATTAGATAATTAAAAAAATATAAATGGGGCTAAATGCGCATTTTACCTTATATACTTAAGTAGAAAATTATTTTACTTTTTAATATAATTTTGTTTTGTATTAAATTATTGTTTGCATTTACGACTAAAATAAAATGGTTAATAATAAGATAAATTGATTGGAGAGAAAAGTAATTTGAATATTTTATTATATTTGATTAAATGGTTTTTTTGGTAATTTTAGCAGGTTCTATTAATTTGAATAAAAAAAATATAAAAAGAGTAAAATAATTTTATGCATAAATATAATATTAAATTTTGATAGGAAGCCTTAAAATTCGAATCTAGTTATCGGATATCCAAATAATGATGAGCGGGATGACAGATCACGGTACTTCTTATATCGGATATCCAATAAGGATCCGAAGGTCAATTAGTTAAACCTCCCTCCTTTTTTCCCTCCTAATCTCGTTATTCCGTTATCCACCAGGGGCATAACAGTACACTTCAAGCCCTCCTCCTCGGATCCTGATCTCGTTATTTCCTCCATTCATCAGGGGCAATACGGTAAACTCGACTTCTCTATCTAAAATAGGAAACAATAAAAAAAGCGAGAAAAAGAAAAGAACAAGAAAACCACTAACGAGAGAGAGAGAGAGAGAGAGAGAGAGAGAGAGAGAGAGAGCAAAGACTCAGCTCTCGCGAAGAGCTTTGCTTCTGTGAAACGCAATTCAGCAAAAGAGAAGGAAACGAGAAAAGAAAAGAAAAAGAAAGAAATTTTCTTTTCAACCCTCTCCTTTTTAATTTTTTTCTCTTTCTCTTCTTCGCGAAATCTCTCCGAGTTTGGAATTTTACTTGCGAAATTAGGGTTTGCTCATCGGCGATCGGTCTCCCCGATCCGGTGTATCTCGATTTTGCTTGCCGGAGCACCGGATTGCACCCGGGATTCGAACCCTAGCTTGGGAGGTGGGAGAGGAGGGGATCGGAAGCTGTTGGGGGTTTGGCAATGGTAATCTGCGAAAACTTGTGGGGGGGTTTTGTGGCGAGAAAAATGCTTGCTGAGTTAGCTCTTTCGGTGTAATTGGGTCGGATTCTTGTTCTTTGTTCGTTTAGTTTACTGGACATGTAGTTTGGTGTAGTGGTTCATGAAAAGTCGTGATCTTGTTTTGGTCTAGTGGTTATGGTTTTATGGATTTTTTGGGTTTATAGTTAATGCCAATTCTGTTTTCGTATGAATTGGGCTCAGTAAAGTTTATCTGAATTCGAGAAACTAGTTGATTTATTTTCTCTCTCTATATATATTATTTTTTTGTTCAGTTTCTTGGTCATGCCTACTTCTGTTGTATTTGGTATTTATTTGCACAGTTTGGAGCAGTAATTTGGTTGTAAATAACAGGTAATGGCATCAGAGCTGCTGGCCACAACATCTTGGATGGAAGATTGCATGTCATGGTTTTTCTGGGTATATGGAATTCACCGATTTGGTTTGTGAAAGAGAAGGAGAATCCTGAGATACCCACGTGAGCCAGAGTCGCGGTGTTGTAAATGATGCCACCCTCACCTTCATTGCGGTATTCACCTGCAAGGGAGCGCGTTGAAGAGTCTATCCACAAGAGGGGTCGCAGTTTTGAAAGTGTATTACATCGTAAAGCAAAAGATGACGATCTCAGCTTGTTTACTGATATAAAAAACCACGAGAGGGACAGTTTTTTGCTCCAGACATCAGATGATATTGATGAATCCATATGTAATTCCCATTCTTCTTCTTTTTCTTTCTCCTGTGTTAGGAAACATTCTACACCTTGAAGCTCTCAACATTCTAATAGATAACATAATTTATTTTCTTGGCTATATACTGTTTCTGCATGCTGGCAGCACAATTGCGACACTCGTCTGATTTCAAACTGAGCATCACCATTCCACCACGTGGAGAGAGTAGTGATCTGCTGCATGCTGAAGGTGATAAAGATGATTATGAATGGTGAGCTCCTTTCGTTAAACAGGCTGTTACTACATTCTTCATGCTTAGCAGGCTGTGTTCTGTTCTTTTTATTGCTATGGATAATGTTTTATACTTGATTTTTCTCCCTACCTTCTATGCTACTTTGAGTTTGAAATGTTATTTCGTATTTGAATTGTTTCATGATAAAAAAATGACAGTCACACAGCTTGCCAATACTTTAAGCATTCTCATCATTAAACAAGTTACTAAACCACAAAAGCTCAATATTATCTATTATCATTTTCGAATTTAAATGCATAATATTGAAATCCTAACTAATAGTCAGTCTACTATAAACTGAAACTGAGGTGTAACTAACTAACTAAAGCAGCCAAAGTCCATTCAATTCTCTTCATTATTTCTTTTATAAGATTAAAGGGATGAGTCAACATAGGTCAAGAGTAGTCCTTCTATGCGTATATGAAAACCAAAACTGACCAAAACTGATATCTTTTGTAAAATGTCCATACAAGTTGTACACTTATAGTCTTATAGTACATATGTATTTATATTATTTACTAATTATCTTTAAAACTCAGAATTTGTCACAATATTTATGTTCACGTATTAGCAACCACATGTGTAACGCACATGAATGATTGATGGCTAACGCTAGTCGTTTTACATAAGAATTTTGCATTAATGAAGCAGGTCTCCTAAAGATTTTCTTCATGTATATTCTACAAATGTCGTACTGTTTTTTTAGAATCCTCTGAGCCTGGATCTACATGTCTATAATAAGTAATATCTACTGTCCTGGGATCATCCATCTTGTAATGTCATACATATGGTCAGCTCAGCTCAGGAAATTATCAAAATGATCTAATTTGACAGTCTCCCTTAAATTGTTGAGAATTTGAGTCATCTTTATGCAAAGCTTGCTCTCAAGTCGTCATAGTCATCTTCTTGCAGGATCTATTCCCAAGTCAACACATTCACATCAGCATAGGAATATTAGTTGGATTTGCTGACATGATGTCAATGACACCTTTGGACAGAGATATACTAATTGATCATACATGTTCCAGGGTCATTTTCACATAGAAGAATGTTTAATTTCTTATACAAGCTATCAAAGTCACATTCACCCAGAGCACTGTTCCCTCGCCCTCTCATATAATGCCAAGATCACTCTATAAAAAGGACTCTTCTCTGGTCTTCCTTTATTCTGGTTTTCTCTTTGTTCTGTCTTATAAGGATTCTCAATTGCACCTATTCTTTCTTTTCCAGCAATTTTTGTAATATTTGGCATCACAACCATTTCTTGTCAAGATTTCATCTCGCCCTTTTCTTAAGCCAAAAATTTTCACCTTGTGCAAAATGATAAATATAGTTATTTTGTCTGTGGCAATTTCTGTGCTTGATTTAGATTATTTCCACAAAAAAAATTTAAGTCCTATTTCGTCATTTATAGATTTAATGTCCATAATACATGCAGGTTGCTAAAATGTCACCTGGGGCATACATTATCAGCAAGTCATTATTTGTCAATAATTCCTAAGTAGCACATTTTCAATATCTATATTTGTTCATTATTTATAAAAGGGCATGATAATGCAAATTAAGTAAGAACTCATAAACTATTTAATTGTTCAATATTGAATTGACTATCACATGACTACATGTCCAAATCAAATTGGTTTCTTTCTGAATTGAAAAATCAGAAAAAAGTGGAGTTTAATTACTAGAGCAGTTGATGTTAGCTTTGCTAATCTGCCCAATTAATTATTTATGTAGTGCAACAAACTTTATTTTTTCCTTGTATTTGCTCAATTGACAGAAGTTTTATAAATTAGAAATATAGTTAGGTAAAATATCCACCAATAAATGGAATATTTTTTTGAATGACAAAATTGACTTGTACCCATAACTTTTAAGGTTGTCTTTCTTATCAATATTTCTCAGAATTTGTCACAAATATGAATCATTATAAAACTTGTGGTGACATTTCCGAAAATTAATTAAAGGGAAATATTCTATTTCACATAATGACTTATTTTTCTATATCTAGAGTTGTATACTTAAAGGAACATACGAATAAAATCACTCACAGTTAATTATTACTTCCTAAAAAGACCAGTCTATGACAATTAATTATTACTTCGTAAAAAGGTCTATCACAATTAATTAACCCCTGGTATTTATAGATAAGGGAGATGAGAGAAGTAACATGGGGGCTCTTTGCGTTTGGTAAAAGTGGGAACACCTACTTGCTGATCCCTCTCTTCCTTTCTATGGATGACGAAAAGCAGGGTGCTCCCGATTATTAGTATTCTATTCTTTAGGGCAAGGCATATAAGACTAGATTTGCGGAAGTCAAAGTCTCTCTTGCATAAGCGAGCAAAGAGGCGCCTCTCTTCTTAGGCTTTCAAAGATTCAATTATGAATAAGTACCTTATAAGTGGAGTTATAGTTTATTTCATACATTGCTTATTGTGTTTTATGTGAAGTAGTGGAGCTACTGATTTGTGAGAAATAAAGGCTGCCTTTGCTTCTATAACAGGCTACTGACTCCCCCAGATACACCTCTTTTTCCATCATTGGATGATGAACTTCAATCCATTAGTCAGCCCCGTAGGGGCAGGCCACAAAGTCATTCTTTATCAAGGTCATCCACGGTAAGTGACCATGTCTCTTATCATTCTTTCTTTGGACTAATCAGTAATTCAATTGTTCCCATATGGATAATCATTCGTATTTATTTGCTATGACAGATTGAGAAGACTCCAAGGACAAGTAGAAGCAGTGCCAGTCCACATAGACGAAGCATATCTCCACGCTCTAGTAGTAGTGGAATTCAGTCAAGAACAAGGCCATCTTCAGCTTCTCGATCTAGCCCACCTCCAGTTTTGCGGTTGCCAACACCGTCAAGAAGACCTATTTCTCCAGCTAAACCAACAACACCAACGTCAAGGTCTTCAACGCCCCGTAGGATGAGCACTGGTTCAACCAGTCAAGCATTCTCCTCTGGAAAAAGGGGAACCTCCCCGGCAAAAGCTAATCGTGGAACTTCTGCATCACCAAAACTTCCAGGATGGCAACCGAATCTTCCTGGTTTCCCCTTAGATGCACCACCAAATCTTCTGACAGATCGGGCAGCTTCACGGGCAAGGGGTTTGTCTCCAGCATCTAGAGTTGGAATGGATTCAACATCAAAATTCAGAAGACAATCAGTGTCACCAACTCCATCTAGACGTGCCAGTTCATCACATAGTAATGAACGGGATCGTTTCAGCTCCTATAGTAAGACTTCAGAAGCATCTTCGACAGAAGATGATATGGACTTTATGCACTCAGTACCTGTAGGATTCTCTCGCAACCCCCCTGCAAGAAAACATGCAGTCATAACTAACAGTAGAACGGCTGCATTATCAAACAAACAATCCAGAAATTCCTTTGCAAGTTCTGTCCCTAAAAGATCTTTTGATTCTGCACTTCTACTGATGGTAAGATTTACTGTTAGCTGTTCTGCATATTGCTTTATTTCTAAATGAACTAGAGAATACTAATAGTATTTTAGTGACTTAATTAGTACCACATAAACTTTATATCTACCTTCTTAAGCACTCCTAGTAAAAGATGTCTGATTTATGCAATAATCTGAATTAATCAATTGACAATATATCAAGTCTTGTTTTACTATTTACATTGGCCTAAAATTGTGTGCAAAGGTCGCCTTGACATAGTGCAGTCAGACCTTCGGTTTGCCATGCGTATCTCTTTGCGTTACTTGGTGCGCTGAATACTCCTCTTCTGAATTGGCATGGGGTGGTGTTTTAGAATGGGACGGGGAAGGCTGGATAAATGGCTTGTTGTTTCACTTAATGACCTGAAGCTCCAAATCGATATAAGATTAACATAATCAAACCAAGATGACTAAGCACCAAATCGAAAGAATCTGATGTACTATATGGGGAAAGTTGGACATTTCTACATCATAGAGTTGCATGGTCCTCGGAAGGCTCAAAGATGTTAAATTGGTAACTATGGACAACTCCTGCAGCAATGGAACTAGATCAAATAGAATCATATCTAGAAGGAAAATTCAACAAATTGAGGGCTAAAAGTTAAGGGGTGACGGAGCTATTGAGGAATAAAATCATGTGCGTTTTGTCTATTGATAGTCTTACCCATTCTTTATTAATTTAACCCTCCATGTACAGCCATTAAGACGTGGAGATAAATATATACTCTATCCGAGTTTTCAATTACTAGAAGAATTTTATTAAGTGAGTCCACCTCATGAACCTAGTTTATTTTCTAAGTATTTTGTTGACTTAACAAAATGTTACGAGTCAGATTTGGACTGATTTAGATATAAGAAAATTATAAAAATTTAGGTGGTGGTAGTTTCGGAAGTTAGGCTTCTAATGATTTTGGTTTTACGTAAATCAAAAGTTGGGATGAAAATATATAAATAAAATAGTAAACGAAGGTCAGAGCGGGAGAGATTGATAAATATTTGACGTTGCGTCGGTCGTTGGAGGTTGGTAGACGACCAAGGGTGGTGGTGAACGACCATATAGTAGGGTTGCTATTGAAGGTGATGGCGGCTATGTGTTGAAGATAGAATTAAGTTTCTAACTTAGATCTACTCTTAAGAAAATAAACGGCTATGATTAACTTACTTCTGCTCCTAGATTATCCTACTATTACTCTTAAGATAAACTTAAGTCTAAAATAATTTCTCAATGCTTGAATGCTTGGATTAATAAACAAAGAAGTTCAACCCCCCTCTATATATAGATTCGAATACAATGAGTCATACTCGGACTTAGCCCTAAAGGTTTATACGACTTGAACTAGGATTTGCCTTAGATGTTTACATGATTTAATTGAATTTACCTTAGTAGCTTACTTGACTTAATTGAACTTGTCTTAGTAATTTACATGATATAATTAGACTTGCCTTAAGGGCTTATATAAGAGATAAATATGAATCAATTAAAAAATAAATAGATTTAATTCATCGAGCTCAATGCCCTCATGATGTGATTCGATTAGACCTGGATTGTATCACAAAATATCCAACTAATTGAGTGTCTCACCGAGTTTTAAGTTGACTTGATGAACTTTGAGCACTGATAGATACTAATGTAAGTGCTAGTTGAGGTGAACTTACCTAGATTAGAATAAACAAATTGGGTAGTTCTAAATGTCCTCAATGGTTTTTCTTGTTTTGTTTAGATTTTAGAATTTTTATAGGTTGTCTGGAGTTTTGCAGATCTTTTGACAAAAACTACTGAAATTTCCTGTTCAATAACCTATTGAGCCCAAAACAAGAACCATCACATCAATTATCTTTTTTTTTGTTAGTGTGTATGAGCTGTCTGAATGTAATTGGACCAGCCGAGGAATACTCAAAACTTCTATACTTTAATATTTGAGTTATCCTCTTTGTGCTGGCAAGATAAATCTTTCTAGATCTTTCTTATATGTTTCTCCAACATATAGAAATACAAATTTCTTGAGTCTTTTTTCAATGTTCATTTATAAGTTATAACCTTAGGTCAGATTTAGTTTGAGGAGAAAAAAATGTGGTATAACTTCTTTTTTTTATCTATTATAAAGAAATAAGCTCATGTATTTCATTTTGGCCGAATATATGTATAAGTATACTGGTTACAGAGGATCAGGATTCAGTAATAAATGTAAATGTTTCACCTTTTCTCATTTTTCTCTGAAGTGCATATTCTGCCCCTTATCTCTTCCAGCTAAGGTAGCATCCTTATGAAGAATAGCAGGGATAAACTCGATAGATCCACCCTCCCTTCTGTTTTTTTGTTTTTGTTTTTTCCCCTCAGTCAGAACTGCAGTCCTTTTATTGATGCTGCAGTTTACAGGAAGAGGAGGGGTGGGGAGGGGGAGGATAAACTATCTCCTCCTAAAACCTTCAATATTTTTAGAAAACCATTATTACTATGATTCTTTAACTCATCTTTCATTCATCTCAAAACATTCTCGCACTTTTTATTTTATCCATCTGTTTCTTAAGGTGAAATAACTGAAGAGCCAGAGTATTGCTTAATCATCTTCTTATCGTTTGCCTCTTTTATCTGGTTCATTTTCATGGGGATTGTTTGAAAAATTATAAATGGCTTTCTAGGGGATGTACAATATTATAGAATAGCTTTCTATTGTTGACAGGTTAATTGCATGGTCTTGTTGGGAACTTTCAGTTCTAGAATCACACTCTAAAAATAACTTACTAGAGGGACTTGAATCCTCACTACTCAACAACTTATGTAATTTCATTATTTTCTTCATTTTCTTTTTTTATCTAAAGTAGATGGTGATAGATCTGGGTGCTCCAATCTAAAGGGTTGGTAATTGTACATTTTCTGATCATCTTTCCACCGACTTATTATCAACTACTCTTTTGCTAATAAATTAGCTGAATACTTCTATGTTACATTTATAATGAAACTTCTGATTTGTTTCTCTAGGATCATAAGAAGGCTCCTCATAATATGTTTAGGCCACTTCTATCAAGTGTCCCTGCCGCCACACTTTCTGTTAGGAATGCAAACAATATCTACCGGCCTGTATACTCCAGGAACTCATCACTTACAACAAGCAGTAATGCTAGCTCTGAACCTGGTGTTACTGTTTCTCCTTATATGGAAACTGAGCATGACCTGAATGCTTATGGGTGGGAGAAGGCAGAAGGTTCTGATATCCAAGAGGAAATATCTATCTTTGATAAGGTGGACAAGATAAACGAAGATACTGGCCATGATGAGGGTGCAATAATGCTTCAAAGTGACACTGAAAAATTTGATGAAAATATGACAAACAAGATAGAAGATGTACAAAGTACCAAAGGTAAATTTCGTGAAGAGACAGTCACAACAGCTACTTCTTGTCCTTCATGTGCTGCTTGCTCTATATGTGGAAAGCACTTCCATAACCCAGAAGTGGATGAAGTTACAGATATTTGTCGAGAGTGTACTGAAAAGGATTTAGTTCATCATACGGAAATTGGCACTCTACTTCGTGAGGATGAAGCAGTTCAATCAGAAATTTCAAATGTAAATGGAAGATTTTGTGATGAAGTGCATCTCTCCAGCATTACCAAATTGTCCGAAAAGGATCACATTGAAGTTTTTCTTGGCCATCATGGAAGGAATGATAAATTGCAGCTGGATTGTTTGCCCAAAGTCGGGTCATCTGGAAATATCATGGATATGAGTGAAAAAGATCTTTTTGATGCGCAAATAGGCAGCGAGACTGGAGATGTCATATCACAATATCATCTTGATGGGGAACCAGACAGTCACAATATGGTGATTGACTCCAGACTTGAAACTGGTGCTAAATGTCAACAAGAAGAACCAACTGCACATCCAGGTCTCAAGGTTGACAATCCTGAAGGAAAAGGAATTTCAGTACTATTGCAAAGGTCAACCAGCAGCAAGTGGCCGATTGTGCAAGGAAGGGCTTTTTCTGCTTCAAATATACTTTGTTCTGACCCTTCTTATGCAAGAGATTATACGAGTGCCATGAAACGCAGCATTGGGCGTGACAGTTCCTCAGCTGCTTCTTCTGTTGATCTTGGATCATCTAACAAAATGGAGGCCCTCAAGCATCACCAGTTGAGTAGGAGGAGAATTGAGTTCGACAAATCAAGTTGTCAAAGCCGTGGTTCAGTGTCAGATATGTCAATTAGCAGCTCTTCAGCTGCAATTTACCCCAAAAGTGACATAAGTGAAGAATTTGATTGCCTATCCATAGATAATCTGGTTGTGGAGGACCACACTGCATGCAGGATTGCTACTGGTCCACTGCAGAATACCAAAATGAGTTATCAAGATGAGGAAGTAGGTGTCATCCCACATTCATCCATCACTGAGGAATGCCATATGCTAAAGACTGTTTGTGAGGATGAGGCTTCTGATGCTACTAGCTGTCGCCGTTCCTTTGGCATCCTAGAACAGCCAAGTGATCAGAACATATCTGAGGATCCACAGACCAAGCATGAACCATCACAGGTTTCAAGTAATGCGGATGACTTACATGAAAGTTGTGTTTTCACATCATCTCAGGACATCATGCTTTCTTCTGTGGAACCTAACGTAGCTAAACATCCTGATCATCTCACTGGTATGAGGTTTCATGACTTACTAACTTTTCTTCTCTCCAAGATGTTCTATGCCCCATCATCAAGGTTATAGTCTGATGCCTAATGTCTGTTTCTTTTACTTTTGCATAGACAATACCAAAAATGTATGTATGTAGAATAATTAGGGAAAAAAAACTAGTAGACCATTGTAGGTGATATGAGAACATATGAGATGAATAAGTAATGCCACAAGTAAAAGAGAGAAAAAGAATAGCTGAATTCATGGCTTGTTGTGAGACACACAAGTGAATACAGTTACAGAAAACAAGGAACAAAAGGATATAATTAGAGAAGATAATTGTGTTTACGATATAATTTATTTTTGGTTTTTGAGTGTCTATATAATGTACATGTTTAAGATAATTTCTTTTTGGTCACTTCATATTGCTGGACTGAGAATTTTTGAGTATGCAAATTACTGTTCTATTGTTGGTCAATGAAAAGTTTTAGTGACCTTATTACTCCTCACCTCTGGCAGAAGAACTGGTTGTGATAGTTGACGGGCAGAGAAACATGCAGAGAAGCTTTACATTGGAAGAAGCAACTGACACTGTACTCTTCTGCAGTTCTATCATTAATAATTTGGCCTACAAAGCTGCAACCATTGCAATGGAAAAGGAGGTGAGCGTACCTGAGGCTCCTCACCCAAGAATTACAATTTTAGGAAAATCTAAAAAGGAGAATCTGCATCGAGTCTCCAATGAACATGGTCTTCGTTCTCGTATGGTCAAACGGAAAAGATTGGAAGCTGATACAAACACACCATCCATAGAGTTAGGAGAGAACATCGAGAGCTCAGCCCCCCCACCTTCCATTGATGAAATTCCGAAGACAGTTGACAGTTTGAAGCCCCCGAAGATGGAAACAAAGTGCAACTGTACAATTATGTAAAGAGTAACCAATCCATGCAGTGCGTCGAGGAGATCTCTTGTTCTTGTTGGTGATTGAGGCGGTTTTCATCACCTCAGAAGATATCATCTGCTCTGGTCTCAATGCAGTTGCAAGACTACACGATGCAGCAGTGACATGGCTTTTGGAAAGTTCAAGAATGGAATTAGTGATTTGAGGAGCTACCACCACTGCCTTCTTTTTGTTACGGCTTTATTTCTGATGCTGATCTTTTTTGTTCAGAGGACACCAGTGCAGTTTGAGCTCTATTCTTTTGTAAATTCTTTTTCTTTTCTTGAGCTCTTGCTTTGTTGTGGCTTCATTGTTCATAATTGTTGTAATTCTTAATTTTTGAAGGTAATGGCTTGGCCGCGTGTTCTATTCAGCAAGTATCCATAGTTCTTGTCCCATTATAATCCCTTTTTTCTTTTATAAAACTTTTTTTTTTCTTGAGAAGATCATAAAGCTTGTTTTATATTTCACAAAACATTTTATTACGTTCTCCAAATTCTCAATCTGAAACAACCAAGTGATAGATTTCAATTGGTTTCACTGGATTTGGATGGATTTCAAAATATCTAGCAAAATTTGATGATTTGAAGTCAGATTTGGAGGGAATTTATTTACCACTTAAAATAAAGTATTCTGAATCTCAAAACTAACCCTTATTTGGTTATATTTTATTGAATAGGTGAGAATACTATAAAGGAACGATTAATAAAATGCAATCAATTGAATTCTATTTAAATGAAATAAATTGAATTCCATCCGAAATTTGTTCTTTGGAGATCACGTAGTGCAGCACTATGGGTAGTGATTTTACTAATGAGAAGGTGATCGGAGATTTATTATAATTATTGGGATGTTGTTAGCCCAAGTATTTATAATGTTATTTCTTTTATGCATGCTTTTATTTTATATTTTTCTCAAAATCCTGCATTTTAAAGGTTTGGTGGCCAGATCCTGCAGGGAAAGAACAATACCAAATCCATATATAATTTCCTCCGACCAAAAACCTAGTTCAGTAGCCCTGAATGGAAGTCATTTGGTGTAGGATCCCCACTAGGATCCTCTTATAGCCTACACATTATGATTAATCGATCGGTTGCCCAATCTATGTGCTATTGGAAGAGACAATATACCACCTTTTTTTACGATTGATTGCTGCTGTTATGCTTTTTGTACCTCAAGTACATTGAGGTACAAAGTCGATTATAATTTTGATTTTGGGTCGTAACACTTATGATTTCAATTTTGAGTTAGTGACACTCTTGAGGTCTGGGAGATGATTCCCCTTCACGTTACTGGTGGTGATTCAAGTTCAAAGTTTGTTAAAGCTTCTACTATTTTGATGATCTAAAAAATACATAAACAAATTATGTTTTGAGGGCCATGACATGAGTACAAATCCGACCAAGTGAAGTGATACTCAATTACTCATGATCAGCGATGCAGGAGACATCATATATATATATATATAATAATAATAATTATTATTTTCTTGTACCTTTGGTAGATCTAAACATTTTTTAAACTTAAGGGGTGATACTTAATTCTCTCCCTCCCGAGTTAGATATTTAACACTCGGGAAATTAAGACTCGCCGAAAGTATGTCTAATAAGTAGCTAGTATATGTATCTCGTCTTCCTTTTTCTAAAAAAAAAAAATAAGAACACAAATATATATAATATATATATAAATCAAATCAAAGGAAGAAAAGGAAAAAAAAACTCATTCATGGAAGAACATTACAACAGATAAGAATTGACCAAAAGTTTTGTTGTCACTTGTCAACACCAACTAGACTCATCGTGAGGCGGTAGTGTGTTGATGGAAGTCTGTACTTTTGTTTTATTTGACAAAAGTAGTGGATGACTTGATGAATATGTTGTTTATCTCCAATTACACCTTTAATTCTTCAATTCCGTAGTGCTGATCATGCATGCAAATCCCTTATGAGAGAGCTTTTACTCCAGGTCTCTTAGCAAGTCTAGCATGACTTTGATTACAATTCGTATAGTTGACTGTTAGCTTTAACTGAGCTAGAAACAAAATTAGAGATCATCAATGTCCAGAGAAGATTATTCTGCAAATGAGTTATTGCAAAAGATAGCAAAAGATCAATGTCTCATTTTCTCAGTAGGCAAACTTTTAATGATGAAGTTACTTTCGATTACTTCGACCAGTTCTTTTGATAGAATTTTACCAAGTAAATTATACAATAAAACAACAACCACAAGTTTCTAGTTCTAACTATTTGGAGTTAGCTGTATGTATCATTTTTTTTTCTTCATTCAGATTTATCATGCTCAGCAGCATTAGAGACTCTTGAGTGGTTTACATTTTTCTTTGTTCTACTTTGGAATAGTAACTCAAAGATTCATCATCTGGTGCTCTACTTTGGCATAGCAATATTATACTTGAAAACAAGTATCAATCAAATAGAGAAAAAATGAAATAGAACTTTAGAAAGTTAAGATAAGGGAATGAGAAGTTTTGACTTGCTTATATATTTAGTATGTTGGTCACCATTTCAGAAGAAAGTTTAGTTGGATCATGATAAACATTTTAGACAAATTAGGACCAAAATATGCTCTTAGCATTAGATCTAACAGAGTTGAGCTTGAGCTTTTGTTATAACATAAATAGCAACTAAGACAGATGAATCAGTAATAGGGGTGAAACGGGTCGGGTAATACCTCACTGACCCAGTACTGTTTAAAGAAATGTAGGATATGGGATGCAAATTTCCTATTCGACCTGGATTTGAATTCGAATACGGATAGGAATTCTAAAATTGTTTGAATTTGGACTTGGATGCAGATAAACTCATTGAGATATGGATTCTGATTCAGACTCATATAGAATTAACTTCAAATTTGTATCTCATTTATATCAGTATCCATTTAATCCATATATGGTTTTACATTTGGTATCTATCTAATATCCGCATTTGAATCCGTAACCGGAGCAAAAATATGGATTTAAAGATGTGGGCTGACTACTATCCCTATTCAGTAAGCAACTAAGCAACTAAAGACATAATTCTCACAGAAATGGCTCAAGTTTTCCCTTGAACTGATCTTTTAAGTTAAACAATTGCAGTGAGCATAGCCTAACAAGCAAAAGATACAGTATATTACAATGAATAAAAAGTGAAGAGCTATACAGCGAAATGCCGGCATCAGTACAACTTCCCTCTAGTATGCAAAGCATCACATGTCAAAATACTGGCATAGAAATTTGGAAGACCTAATAAATCTTCTGATGCAGTGCAAGTATTGAATAACTTCTTGTAAACATGATATTGAGAAATATTGAGAAACAAGTTGTGCAAGTTCTGATGAATAGAGCAGAGTAACAACAAGAAAATCAACCTATGACGATATTAGAACATTAATATAATAGAGGAAACTAATCAGACAAACAAAACAGCAAAAGTTCAGCATATTATTGCACTCAAAATTAAAATTACAATTACATATGGTTCCATTACTAAAGATGTTTCATATCTATTTGAAGCAAGTACTGAGCAAATAAAGTTTAATGCTCAACCGTATGAAGAAAAAAACTCATGTAATTGTGTTACAACTTACAACCATAGAGGAGGGAGCCCCATACCAAGAGCGCCCTCCATTAAAATTAGTTCCCGTGCACTGACAAAGCTACAAAGTATGCATATAATATATATGAATATACAACAGTAGTAGTACAGATGGATCAACATAAATATGATTACTTCACACTAGGATAGAATTGAAAACTAGTAATTATTGTCAATTTACCTCACAATCTGGTTCATCGCTTGATGCAATGGGCTGCCAACAACATCTGAAACTACTAGTTGTCTGATTCATCCTTGCTATAAACAAGAGGTAGCTCGTCGAGCTGCTCCAAGAATTCATATCTTTCTCCAATGCTTTTCAGTGATTGATAAACCCTGTACATGGAGAACCTCTCCCTGGGCTGGAGTGTGACGCACCCACAAGCAATCTTGATGAACTGCACAATCTCATCATCATGGCCCTTCCACCGGAGCGACTTATCGATGGCATCGGCAATCCGGCCGGTGCCCATAAGCTGATTGACCCAGTCCACCAAATTCCCCTTAAACCCTTCATCTGTGACATCGCCTATGACTTCCGCAGGCTTCTGCCCAGTCGCAAGCTCCAACATCACCACCCCGAATGCATACACATCACCCTTGGTGGTAGCAACCGGATTGCTGCCGTACTCGGGGCCGATGTATCCGAATTCCCCAAAATCACCATTCAAGAATGGACTAGAGTCGGAGCCTTCACCGGAGGATGATCTACTAATGAGCCAAGGAAGGCCGAAATCGGTGATTCTAGCCTCGTAGTCCTCATCAAGAAGGACAGCGCTGGAGCTGATGTTCTGATGCAAAATTGGAATCTGGAAACCATGGTGGAGCCAAGCAAGGCCATGGGCAGCGCCGATACCAATCTTGAGCCTCGTAGGCCAATCTAAAACATTAGATGGATCGCCGAGAAGGGCGGTGAGAGTGCCATTAGGCATGTGCTTGTAGATGAGCAACCTCTCCTCCTCCACGACGCAGAACCCCAAGAGCGGCGCGAGGTTCGGGTGCCGGAGCTGCCCGAGCCTGCCCATCTCGGCGCGGAAGGCCTTCTCGGAGAGCCGGCAAGAGTGCAATCGCTTCACGGTAAGCACGGAGCCGTCGGGGAGGACGGCCTTGTATGCTGTCCCGGCCCGCGCGCTCCCGGCGGCGACGATGTGGTCGGCGCGGAAGTCCCCCGTCGCCGCCATCAGATCTGCCAGCTTCACCTTCACGAGCGGCTTCTGGAACAGCGAGACCGGGACCAGCCGGTAGTGCGCCGTCCGTAGCCGCTCCGCCCACCACCTCCCATCCTCGCCGCCTTTATTGACCTTAGATTTCGGCGACAAACACCACCGCCAGATCAGGTAGGCGAGGACCAACGAAGCCACGGCGCCGAAGACCCCGGCTGCGACGATCACGATCAAGCTGGTCCGAGTCAACCCTCCGCCGCTGCCGCATCCCGAGCTAACCGGGCGGCCGCAGAGTGACGGGTTACCAGAGAACGCCGACGCTTCAAAAGGCGTACCCAGCGGCTCAGGGATGGGGCCGGAGAGTTGGTTGTTGGATAGATCGAGCTGGTGAAGGCGATCAAGGATGGAGAGAGAAGCCGGGATCGATCCGTTGAGCGAATTATTCGACAATATTAACGTGTTGAGATAGCGGCACTTGGAGAGCTCCTGCGGGATTTGGCCGGAGAACGAATTGGAGGAGAGGTCTAGAGTTACCAAATAAGGGAGCCAATCGCAGAGAGCACGAGGGATAGGGCCGGAGAGGGAATTGGAGGAGAGATCGAGGGTGTTGGCGTTGGGGCAGTATTGGAGGGAGGAGGGAATCTCTCCAGTGAGCGAGAAGGAGGGGAGGGAGAGGCCGAGGACGCGGTTCTGCTGCTGGTTCCAGCAACTGACGCCGACGAAGTTGCAGACGAAGCCGGGGACGGAGGAGTTGGAGAAGTTCCAGTTTAGCCTTCCTTCCGGATAGCCGAGCTCTGACTTCACGCCGCGGAGGCATTTGACGTCGTCCTCCGCGGCGGCGTGGAGAAGTGAGGGGAAAGAGGCGGAGAGGAGGAATAGGAGGAGGTGGAGGAGATGGTGGAGACGGGATTGGGGCATGGTTTTGCGTAGGGTTTTGATAGATGGATTGGATGGAAAGATTGGAGAAGGTCGGAAATAGAGATGGGGAGGAGAAGGGAGGAGGGAGGAAGGCGGAGACGTGGAGTCGTGGACTCGCGGGGGCGTAAAAGAGGAGCTGGTGGTCTTTGACTTCAAACTGTGAGAAGATAGGCAGAGAAAAGGAGGATGGTGATTGTATGTGGGAATACGGGTGCAGGAATTTCCTGCAGTTGGTTTGTTGTCGCCCTGTTATTGGGTATACGGTTGAGTAGTGATTCTAGATCAAAACTTTAAAGGAGACACTTATCTTCTTCTTTATCACGAGTTCGAAGACTCTGAATGAACCCGATAAAAGTGTCTAATCCTGCCTCGTATAACTAACCAAACTCTAGTAGAGTTACCTCTCTACGTAGGATTAACTCCATCCTAAATAATATTATAGAAAAATTATTTAGTGGTTTATTGGCTTGACTCGATTCGGTTAATGATTTTGCAGTGTGATTAGCTTGGAGGAATAGCTCGGCAGCGCAACGGCTTGGAGTAAGTCTCGGCGTTTGGTTCGGAGCAATTCTTCGACGACGTATATGACTTGAAGCTTAAACTAGATAGCTAAAAGTTCGGTGATAGTTAAATGCTTCTATATCTAAGGAGAATTAGTCTTTTGTTCATCACATATATAAAGACACTCGAGAGCTATTTAATTTCTTGTATTTAAAAATACATATGCATTATATCTCCGGATGTTGTATTTGGAGAAATAAATAGATTGTATAGATGATTATACTTTATAATGCAATATTTGTTAAATACATATTTGATTTGTTGTATACTTGTATTTTATAATAATGAATTTGGTAAATAAGTATTCATTGTTGTATTTTATAATACTATTTTTGACATTATAATTATAAATATTTGCTCGTATTTCTTAGAACCAAAAGACTGCAACTATATTCTCAACTAAAAGAAAATTAAATTTCAGTTGAAATATAAAATCAAGTTTCAGTTGAAATGAGATGAGAGAGATGGATCAAGTTAGGCTAAATGTAGTTTTTTAACATTCACTTAGATCAAACGGGTACTAAAAAAATATATGCGAGTCTAACTAGTTCTTTAAATTTGATGTACTAAACTAAACAATGAGTTTTAGATTAGACACCGTATCTATTAATGCAGTATTTATAGAAACCTCCAATCAAATAACCTCTTATATATTACTAGGTATTTAACCAACAGACAGTCTTAAATCTACACTACAAATCATTGTGCAACTGAACTATTGCTCCTAGCTTCATCGCCGACATCTTCACACCTTTGAAGCTATTAAACTCAATTAAATTGAGCTGCCAAATTAAACCACCAACACCCAAATAATTTGCCCACAATAAATTGATCCGAGGTGGACTTTTAACTTGTGAACTAAGTTAGGCAGCTAGACCAAAACCTTTTAACCCAAACAATTGGTCCACCAAAATTAATACTTAAATTGGTCGAATTTCAGACACATCAGCTGCCATTAAAGTTAAAAGCACTATAAAAGGGCTAATGAGGTTATCATGTCTTTGACACAGATTAAAGGTTGTCGACATTTATATTTTTATATGTTTAATAAAACACTTGTAAGGTTTAAAAATAAGGAAGGGTTGAAAATGATAAAAATATTCTTATATATATATTTGTTTATTTTAGTTAATAATATATTTATCCTTTTGAGTTTTTGACAATTCTAGATTAATTTGCGAAACTCAAATAAGTAAATTTTAAACTTATTTAGAGAACTAGTCTAAAAGAAAACGGCTATTTATCCGATGATTTATATAATTTTATTATTTGCTATTTATTCGGACGAAAAAAAATTATATTAAATAAAATTACTAACTCAGATAATAAAAAAAGTTAAAAAAGATAACTATATCTTTTCATATGTTAAATAATTACTTTTTTAATTCAAAGGTATCAAAAAATAATCTCAAGGGCATCACACAAAAGCTATAGATTTTTAAAACAGTAAAGACACAAAATAAAAAAAGATATGAGAGAAAAACTTAATGCTAGAGGATTTTTTTGAAAAAAAATTCTTATTCAATTGAAAAAGAAGATGGATTTATGTTCCCCACCTAGCTTTTTAAGGTATCAGCTAGTTACAAGTTCTAGAATAATAAGCTCTAAATTTGTCAAAATAAAAATAAAAATAAAAAGTGTTAGCGGTAACAATTTGATTCCAAAGAGGTACAAAAATCTGATAAAAAAATATAAAATTCTAAATAATCGAGTCTAGTTCGTTCTCCACAAATTACTTCCGTTGTATAGTAATATTTACCCACAAAATAGATATCCCTTTTGGAGCCCAAAGCCGATAAGAAGTTTGTTGCATATATATCTAATTGACATTTCTTAAATATCCAATATGGTACTAAATTTACTTTTTTTTTTCCATTACCATTATACATACTTTAGAGCCAATTTCCATTCACTTCTCTTCATAGATTTAACTAAGTGAATATATGACAATAAAGTACTCTTTGAGCTAAATTAATTATACTATTAAACTATCATTAATAATGTATGAGCCATACTTAAAGCTTAGCTCAAGTTTAATAAAAAATTTATGTCAAATATATGAAATTACCAACAAAAAGTTTATAGTCCCGTAAGAATAAGTATCAGATTCATTCAAAGGAAGAAAAAAGAAAAGTAAGAAGACTAAGAAAACCTGGGATAAAATGTCATCTTACACCCTGTTACACTTTTTTAACGTATGATAACAAATTGGATAAATTATATTTTACTCCCTATGTTTTGGTCTAATTTTAACTTATATTTTTGTATTTTAAATTTAATCACTATTAGCACGTTGTTAGATCTAAATTTATTTTATCTTTGTATAATTTTATTTGTATTGCTTTATCCCTTTTACTATTATATTTAAATTTAAAATACTATTATTTTTATCATATTTAACTAATTTATAATTAAAATTTGAAGATATTTATTAGTGATAAAATTATAAATAATTTGATAAAATTTTCAACCAATAAGTGAAAGACGAATCGGATAGTGCTCAAATAATGTTCGAATTAACGTATATGAATAATTTTTAAATAGAGGATCAGAGATACGGATTGAATTTTAAACGAATTATGACATTTCTTTTAGACACAATTAACAAAAATATTAAGAATTTTAAAAAAAAAATTTTGCATATCAAATACATTTAAAAATTAGCAAAACCAAAATTTACACATAACATAAACCACATCGTTAATAACAATATAAGTATTCACTATCTAAATAATAAACTAAAAATTATAAATTATTTTAAAAAATATGCGAGCAAACAAATATCCATATCTAAAAATTATACCCTACCTATATCGGTATCCATATTCTACTTTTTTTAAAAAAAAATCTACCCATACAAATTCGTATATGAATTTTTTATAAAATTTTTATCCATATATGAATTCGTATTTGGATCGAATAGTTTAAATGTATTAGAAAGTTTATCCCATTATTTACAATTTTATCTCTAATAAGTATGTTTAAGTTCAACTTGTAGGTTGGTCAGATATGCTGAAAAAAGAAATAACAGTTTCAGTTTGACTATAACCATAGGAGTAAAGTGATAAAAATAAAACTATTGGAAGGTGGAGTAAATTTAGACATAATCATATATATTAAAAATAGAACTTACCCAAAGTGTTTTTATCCAAATAAACAATACAAATGGCCAAATTATCTTTACCATCCTCAAGCAAAATTAAGTTTTTTTTAGAGATAATTAAATCTTTTATATTTTCATTAATAGTTAATTAACAGCGGCAACTTTAGTTTAAACTATACAGAAATTAAGTGCTTAAGTTTAAAATACGCTAAAATAAATTAAATCAGGTAACATCACAGGAGTTTTAATTATAATTTACCCCAAAAAAATATATTGCAAATGTATCGAAACAAAATAGTTTGTCAAAATTATTTTAAAATTATTGTATCCTATTTTTAAAGGATTCTCTTCTAGATAGATAAGAGAGGGTATTTTAAAAAAATCCGACATTCTATTGTCCTATATAATCATTTTACATCGGGCACAAACTAAATATTAAAAAGATAGGGTGTCAATCATAAATTTGTAATAAAAAAAAAGTAGTGCACATATCTTTCATATGGGGTTCTTTGACCTCATTTTCTTAATAATATTCCACCTGAAGATTTTTGGACCAAGACTTATTTAAACTTTATTTACCCAAATGTACCACGTCACAAACTTAATATTAAAACTAATTTATTTCACAGTAGTCCTAAATAAAACGCTAAATTATTAAATATTTTAAGCTATAAATTCCAAGAAAAGGGTAATTTAATAATTTGTATGTATTTATTAAGTTAGAACAAATTCTAAAAGAGTCTAACAGTGGGAAATATAATATTTTAAACATAGATATTTTGAAAGTTTACAGTGGCAATTACGTAAGAAAGACAAGTATACAGCTACGCATATTCCCTATTACATCATCATCATCCAATTACGTTTCTCCCATCCACACCGTCCATTTTGACGTGCAGAGCATTCCCACCGGAATACCAACTGAATTAAGCGGGAAGAAGCCGTCTCTATCTCTCTCTCTCTCTCTCTCTCTCTAAAAATTCCCAATTTCTCGATTCAAATCCAAGAGTATTAAGATTTCGACAATCCATATGCCATCCCCGAAGTCTTCGGATTCGACTGCTCTACCCTTCACTCTCTCCTTGGAAGACTTCAAGGTACTCGATTCCCTTCTCAATTTCATTTTTTGGATTTTTGGATGTTCGATATGATTCCCGTCGAAATCTATAGGGAGATTTCTCTTTTGATGGATTATTCGAGAGCTTGGTGGAGGAGCTCCTCCCGGAGTTCCAAGAAGAGGAATCGGGTTCGCCGGGGGCGGAAGCGCCGATGTTCCCGGCGGTGGATGAGCTCCTTATGCTGTTCACGGATTCCTGCAAGGAATTGGTTGATCTCCATCGCCAGGTGCCGTGATTTTGTTTATTAATTTTTTTGCTATTGGGGTTTGTGGAGCGAATTGGGATTCTTTGAGTTGTAGGTTGACACAAGGCTCCGTAATCTGAAGGAGGAGGTCGCCGCTTACGATGCTGCGGATCGCAAAGCACTTGCGAAGGTTAGTCTTCGCATTGGTTGTGTACGATGCATTCATAAATGTCAAAGTTTGTGTACTCGATAGCTTTCTTGTCTAAGGTATACATGTTATAAAGATTTCAACGCTCCTTCTGAGACTTTCTTGTCGAGTTTTGTTTTGTGCGAAGGACTGAGATGGTTGAAGAACTATAGATATGGGCAGTTGATAGTGTGATGTTTCATAAAATAATTTACCACACATTTCAGATCGAGGCATCTCCAGGGGTTAGGGATATGTCAGTGCTAATAATTTTGAATTGGAGTGTTATAATCTCTACAACTAAAAGGAGGATTTATTGTCATTGATGATAATTGTGCCTTCTAACTTGAATTACATCTGCACATAAGGTTTTAAGCAACACATTTTTAATGCATTTGTCTTTTTGCTCGTTGTATCCTAACCAATATGCAATCCAATTTGGTTTCCATTCTATCAGCTCTCCCGATTGTGGGTTCTTGATGCATTATGAAAATTATAAAACCCTAGGGGATCCGATCTTACCACACAGTATCAATATAATAATATTTAAAAAGTGTAAAGAGGCCATCATAAACACACAAATTTTTGTGTGGAAAACCCGTTAAACTCATAGTAAAAATCCAAGGATCCCATTTGAGATCAAACTAATTACTAAAACCAAATATAGCTGTTACAAAATAGACTTAAATATCGCACATTAATACCCACAACTATATATCTAAGGTCTTGTTAACTTGAACTTGAGATGTACTACTTTTCGTGTTAATTCCCAACTTCAGTGATCCTCGAAATTGATGCTCCATCTTAGTGAACCCAGGGTTAAATCTTAGGTCATTTGTATATCTCTGCCACAAAATATTAGAACTACCCCTCACAACAATGTAGATTCGTCTCAAGAATTTTGCAATCTGTACATACATTCGAACATCCCTTAGAAAGAAATTTTCTCTGCCTTTTCGATCTTACTCCATTAGAACTATCTTTAAATGTCTAGTACATGAAAAATCTATGTTATATGTGTTTTTCATTCGTTTTTCACTTCAATATTTTTCATCTAATATCTCGTAACTTATGCTAAAGCTCGTGCATAAAAGTTAGACATGATACATGAATAAAATTATGTTTGAAGCACAATTTATCAATTACATGAGAAAAAACCTAACTCAAATCCAGAGAAGCTTCTTCTCTTTCACGAAACATGACTGCTACCAGTTCCCCTGTATCTCTCACACCTGTGTGAAGCTTGAAGCTTCTCTAATGCTTTCCTTTTCCAACCTCTGTATACTTAAATTTTAATATCTTATGATTCTATTTCTTGTGATTGATTGTGGACTTGCTATTGGTGATCTTGCAATGCCCTATTAGTTGAAACCGCATTGTATTTTTTTTCTTCTGTTTTCTGAATGAAGTTCTACTTGGTTTTTCTTTAATCTATGAGAACTTTTTGATTTTCGTTGACATTTTTTTTATTTCATTATGACTAGATCTTTGTTGTCATTTTTTAAGTGCACTTGCTTCTAACTAATGAGGTCAGCACATGGTTATGATTAGCGTGTTGTTTTTGGTCTAATACGCTATAAGAATAAAATGATTAGTTTGTTATTTCCTACCAAGCTATGTAAGGAAGTTACATTTATTGAGACCAATTATTAATCATGTATTAAATAATGCTTTTGGTTGCTTCTTATTATTCTTTTAATAATCCTATTCAGGTGGAAAAAGTTGTAGATGGCCTTTTTAATAACTTTGCAAGGTTAGATTCCCGAATTTCAACTGTCGGGCAGACTGCTGCAAGAATTGGGGACCAGTTGCAGGTAAAATTTAGTTGCAGATCATTAGCTAACAGTGAGATTTGACTGTCCTTTTCTTCCCTAGATACCTTACATTTAATTTCTTCTACATGAATGAAAAAAGAGAGTATCTTTCAACTTATACACTGTTTTCCCCCTATCTATGAGTTCCTTCTCTTTTGCTTGTCAGAGTGCAGAATCTCAGAGAGAAACTGCTAATCGAACAATAGAGCATATAAAGGTAAGTACGTGAATATGGAGTCTTGAGGTATCTAGCTTCTGTTATTATGATAAATTTCCCGTATGGCTTAAATAAATTTTATCAAAAAATTTGCAGTATCTGATGGAGTTCAACAGCAGCCCTGGTGATCTTATTGGACTTTCACCATTGTTTTCTGATGACAGTCGTGTTGCTGAGGCTGCTTCAGTTGCACTTAAATTGAGTGAGCTCTTGCTAATTTTTAAGCTCAGTTTCTTTGATCAAACTTCAAAGCAAAATGTACTATTTTTCTAGGGCATTTAGTATCTAATAATGTAAACTCTACGCGTTGTTTACATGTTGTAGGTATAACTTGTTATACTTGAAGTTGCTTGAAGATTTTTGCTTTTCACTTATGATCCGCTTCGTAGTTTGTTCTCCCCAGGTATTGCTTGCATTATTCTGGTTAGCTACTCTAAGATTTGGGGGGAAGGAACTCATGTAGTGCTATTGATCTTCCAATTATCCATGCCTATTACCACATAGAGATAATTATAAATAGGAATTATACCAGAAAACAGAAAATGTATTACTAAAGGGTTACTCCAATCGGTGGTCCAATGGTGAGTAGAGTTTGGCTGGAGTTTTCATGAAATTCTTCATGGCATACATGGTCAAATTACTTAGTGTCTGTATATATAGCCCATCTTACTACCATGTCAAGATTTGGAAATATTATTTCGTTAAGGTAAAGTTATATTTTTCACCAACCAAGAACTTTTTCAAATATACGGAGGGTTTTCCTTTTTTCTTTTTTACATTCATCCTCCCATATTTCTTGATTTGCCTAGATGCCCTTCTAAATTTTATATTTGTATATGTAGTTTTCAAATCCATGTTTTTTCGTGGTTTACCTTCATTTTAATTTTTGACAGTTCACAAATTAAAACTTTATTAATGTAACAAATGAGAAGACATAAATATCCTTAACTGGTAGGAATGTATACAATTACAGACAATATTAAAAGTATTGTTGTATGTTTATAATTAGATTAATAAATTTTTTAATGATTTGTTAGGTTTGGAATTGGTGCAAACAATAGTGTTTTGGGTCTCCGTATGGAAACCAACTTTTTGAAAGCTATACATACAAATAAAAAACCCGATCTCGGCTATAATTATTATTCTCATAATCATGCCTAGATGGGCTTATTTCTTGATAAGAGCTTTTTTTTTCTCTAAAATAGGGTCATATGCTGAAGAGGACGTAAGTAGACATGGTGCCGGTGCGCCACTAGGAGATGGTGACGCAAACGCAAGCAGTGGGTTAGAAGTTGCTGTTGCAAATCTCCAAGATTATTGCAATGGTAGGATTCAGTGCACATGTTATTTACTTTTGCATCTTTTTTCCCTTCCTCTTAACTCTAATTTGTTATGATGCCCACCTTCAGAATTGGAGAATAGATTGTTGTCTCGTTTTGATGCAGCGTCGCAGAGACAAGACTTACCCGCTATGGCACAATGTGCTAAAATTTTGTCTCAGGTATGAGACCGCAATTTCAGTATTTCACCTCATCTCCATTCTGATATATTATCTACATCGTTTATAATATGATTACATACAGTGCCATCAAATGCTAAATAATTGGTCACCGTTCTCAACTAATTGACTAAAATTCTCAACTACGGTGTTATCTTTGTTGGTTACAGAGTAAACCCTAATTTTGCAGTGTAAAACTAGTTTGTAACATTATTACTTTACAGAAAAATATATAACTCTATAATGAACTTTGATCTTGCATGGCTGGTTGTGAAGTTTAACAGGGGGACTAGTGCAATGCAGCATTACGTAGGATCACGCCCGATGTTTATTGATGTGGAAGTTATGAACACAGACATCAAACTTGTCCTTGATGAACAGGATTCGCAAACTCCTGGCACTAGCAATATTGCAGATGGTCTTTCTTCACTTTATAAAGAAATAACAGGTTCTTATATTTTCTTGTTGGTGAATATAAAAATATTCCTCTTCAGCATCAGGGCCTCCTAATTGTAGACATTCTTTGCAGGCACCATCAGGTACGAGGCAGAAACAGTAATTGCTGTCTTCCCATCTCCAGATGATGTCATGTCAATTTTTGTGCAGGTATATCAATGGATTCCCATACTGTTGGAAGCTGGAATTTAAGATTCATGAAGCAGCTAATGTATGAACTTAAGATTTGTCATGTCAATTTTCAGCGAGTACTAGAGCAAAGGGTGACAGCAATTCTTGACAAGCTCTTGGTAAGACCATCCCTTAACATACCTCCTATCCAATATGGAGGCCTTCTACAAGTAAGTCATGTTACTATTTTTTTTTCACTTTTATCTGTATACACGTATCAGGGGTCCATGGATGTTAATATTTATTTCTGTTGAAATGGGGTTGCAGTATCTAAGAATCCTTGCATTGACATATGGTAAGACACAAGAACTAGCTAAAGAGTTGAGATCTGTGGGCTGTGGGAACTTGGATGTTGAAGGTATATAGGATGCTCATTAACTATTGTATTTATGCATTTTCTTGATACTGTACATCAGCATCTTGCCATCTTCAGTTTCCGCCATGCCACTAAAATATCAGCCAGTTCATTGGTTCTCTATCTAGATGAAGTGTTATCAGGTGTCTCCATGCAATTTTGCTTGAAACTGTGAAATATTTCTTAAATGGTCATGACCTATGGATGACAATGATAGTACTCAAGATTCAGTGAATGTTGTAATTTGTCAAAAACTTTGTACCATAGCATTGCTGCATGCAAGTTAGTCATTGGCAGAGCACACGCTGCAAAAGGGGCATGGTTGGCAAGCCCATCAATAATGATCCCCATAGGCAATAGTTACTCCTACTTCGTCGTTGTCTCGTTCTTCAGACTAAAACAAGACAAGTTCGCAGTGGGATTCATTGACCAGAAAGGGGATACCACTACCTATCTTAAAGAGGAACCTTTGAAGATGAGCAAATCAATAGTAAGAACTTCATAGTCACAGGAGAGTGGTCAAGAACTTACCTGTAAAGAAGAATCTTACACGCAGAAACATCACTGTTCAACTCTTGCAAGCATTCCTACTTCCACCAATTAGGTACTTTGACATACATACCCCATCTTTTAGAGACTGACATTCCTCAGCATCCTCGCGCTTTAAGAATTCAATTGGGGTACAGCACAATGAGATATTGATTTCGTCTTTGGGTATCTGTCAGCTTTCTTGTTGTTGTTGAGTCCATGCCTACAAACGGTATTGAACAGAATACAAAAAATTGAATTGTCAGATACATGCAGATCAAGCTGAGGCAGGATTTGAATGCTTTAAGGATGAATATCAAGCTGATGCAGGATTCGAATGTTTCAAGGACCAGCTTTCTTTGACCACAGAACCATATTCATTTCAAAGTTGTATCGCATAGATATTCTTTCATTTTTCTTCTTTTGCTTCAGGTCTCACTGAATCATTTTTTCTTCCCCACAAAGATGATTATGTTGAAATTGAGCAAGCATCACTCGAACAGTTATATCAGTTGAAGGTCATTCCTTGATAACTCTATTTGGTTCACTGAGAGTGTTAATTTGGCCAGCCTTGTCCATTGTAGATGAATATCTATTTAGGCTGCACTACTGCCATTTTAACTTCTAAGAATTGTTTCTTTGCAGATGGAGGAGTTGCGTGCTGAGGTCCAGCAACAATCTGAATCAACTGGGATTATAAAGTCAAAAGAAGCATTTGATTCCTCCAAGAAACAGATATCTATTACTATAATAAAAGAATTTGTCCACTGGAATGAGGAAGCAATATCTAGATGCACTTTATTTTCATCTCAGGTTTGGATTAGTTTATCATAGTGAATGTTCTGATAATTTTTTATAGATGGTGATCATGGCATTAGAGAAAACTAACTTATATATGTTGAGTCAAAAAAACTATTCAAGTTTATTTTCATATATCAACAAGGATACAAGGATCTAATAACTTGAAGAGAAAGAGATCATAATTAGGAATTTTAAACTTTTTATCTTTTGTTTGCATGACCAAGCCATAATGATGGGTGGTGAGGCTAATGGTGTCTCTCAAACGACTCTTGGATAATTTTATGGATGTCACACACCCACTACATAGGTTCATGCAAATGTGACTTCATAACGTAAGATGCAACCAATTAATGTAAGACATGCAATGAGATGTCGAAAGATCATTAATGAATCACAACCAATAATGATAGGATAATCTAAAACTGATTATGAGGAATTAATATGCTGAAAAATGGCTCGATTAGACAGTTTAATTGCAAACTAGTAGTACATGTAAACAGTGACCAAAGTATGTCAAGAGTTCCTCTAAATTGGCTTGCTGCACCATTAATAAGTTTAGTAACAAAAAGAGTTATGATGGTGTAATCAAACTAGCAAAAGGTAAGGTATAAGATTTTTAGATGCTTGGGTATGTGATGAGAGATTCCACACTGAGCTTAAGACAAATACTATTATAAATAAATGGATAAACACTATTGGAAACAAGCTTAAGACATATATTATGTGAAAGAATTACCTATTTCGACGATTCTACTAGAACGTCTATCGTACTGTCACAATCGATGTGGTATAGTGAAGGCAACTGATAGTGACATAGGAGCAGGATGATGATGGCAGTAATGACAACCATGACGGTTGTGGTGGCGATGACAACTGAGGTTGTGGGAGATGCGGTAGAAGAGACGGAGCTGAAGGTGATGGCGGCATCGCTGGAGAGTGTGAGATGGTGTTAGCGTCCAAGTACGTAAGATGCGGTGTTGAGGTTGGGTGGCTGCATCGATGTGGATTTTATATGACAGGTGTTACAAGAGAGATTAAGGTGGCGAGGTGGGTTTGGGTGGTGGGGTTGTTTGAGTAGGCAATAGTGGAAAAGAGAACAAAAAAAAAAAAAATAGCAGGGAGGGGCTCGAGCTAGGTTGCTGCAGAAATTGGAAAGAAAGAATTTGGTTTGGGTGGTGGGACACATGGAGAAAATTAATTCCACTTTGCAATTTGGGGGCAAATGCCAAATTTGAAGTTAGCCCAATTCGTGGTGGGACATAGAGAGGGAAGAAAATAAAATAAGTTGGTAGAAAAGGAAAGAAAGTGAAATTTATTAGTTTGTATTTTTATTTTTATTTTACTAAAGAGATTGCAATAATAAAGACGGTGAAGGACTTAGCGGCTGACATCTATTGGATGACACAAAAACAACATGATGATGACGATGGAGGAACTGGAGAAGATGGGTGCCAAATCTTGTTTCGTGGTTCGACGGTGACAATAAGTTCTTATTTTTCGATGATGACAATTTCTTTATGTGGCTTGATTATGACAATGATCTCTCCTTGCAGCTTAGCGAGGGCATTGAAGTCTTCTTCAAGTTTGAAACTTATTGTGCTTAATGTGTGATGGATTTTGATACAGTCTGGTGCAACGGTGGTCATGTTGAAGGCACATATCCTCGGCATACCCCTACGTGCTAGTGGCATGGCCTTGCATGCTACTGGCATACATTTGACATATTTTCAATAAAAAATAGAATATTAAAAGATATTTTTAGGACTTCGGCACGTCAATCTTTAGTTTTTAGTTTGAATATATATATTAAAACCTACATTATAGTCTTTTATCTTTAGATTATTTTCTATAAATGACCTATTTTATTAAAAATATAGCAGTAGTCAAATATAAATATTATTCAACATATAATATGATTAAATATATTTATTAAAACTTATATTAATGATTGAATACTCTATACTAGAATTGAACACATAATAGCATTTAACATATAATATGAATTGATAATAGTTCAATAATTAAAACTAATATCTAATTAAACGTAGATTTATGGGGAGGATCAATTACTTCATTTGCTGGCACAAGAATAGCACGAGAATATTACGTTAAATAATGGTGATAATCTTCAATCATATTAATAATGATGACTTTATTTGCCGACACAAAAATAACACTAAAGTTGTTTGACGATGATCGATAGAAATAAGAAAGAATTTAAAAAAATATATATAGGTTCTTCATCGGCATAAGATTGTGCCATTGGCATACTCCGTGCTAGGTGTCATGCCACCACTGGCACGGCTATCTTTGATTCAGCGTTCACAATGCAAGTTCTTGAGTTTAAAACAAGTGAGGAAGTGCAAATAAGGGTGGACCGTCCATAAATTAGGATCTTCACAAAGTGGCCAAGGATGATCAAATGATGAGTAGTAGGATCTTCAGCTTTGATACCAATTTAATGTAGAACAATATCCTAGGCGATGAACAATAATAATTGTTGGTAGTGTTGCAATCTATTAACAAAAGAAAATATGAAGGTATCAAAATAATAATCATTCGTTGCCCTTTAACAAAGCCTTACAAGCCTTTATATATGCAATAACTAAAAAGAAAAACAGACTAAAATATCCATACAAAATAAGATCAAAGTACTTAAGAGGTAAACATAGAAACTCTCTCTCTCTCTCTCTCTCTCACTCTCTCTCTTATAATCTGTCACCCTCAAAGTGTCATTGGGTGGGCCGTCCTTCTGTACCTGCGATTTTATAAATGTTTGATCAATAATCTCAGACTGGTGTCCGCACTAGATTTTGTTTCAGTTCCCAATCATGGAATGCATAATATAGTTGATAAAAGACAAGGTGGAAGGAGGAGGTAACATGGTTTACTTTATTTCCTGTAAACAAGGTTGTCTGGGAAAGGAGACACATAGACTGAATAGGCAATTGAATACATTTTCTTTTCAGTGTGAAGATTTTCTTTATTTTATTTGCATCTGCTCAAGTACATTGTAGTTCATTTGATGAAAGCTATTCCTGCAAGTACATATCTTGTAAGCCATAACAAACTATTCTCATAACTTCTTTTGAGGAATATGGCAGTACTTGCTCAGATTCATCACAGAACCTTGATAAAGTCTTATAATGTCCTTTTGGTTGCAAAAAATAATTTGTACCTTTTCTTTGACAGCCTGCTATGGTTGCAGCTAATGTGAGATCTGTGTTTACTTGCTTGCTTGATCAAGTAAGTATAACGTAATTGTTGTGTGCTAGACTACATGCTATGTCATCTGTGCTATAATTGCTTTGTGAATCATCCACAGGTCAGCCAATATTTAATTGAAGGACTTGAGCATGCCAGAGAGAGTTTAACTGAGGCTGCAGCATTAAGAGATAGAATTGGGGCTAGTGTTAAGAGATGGGCTACTGCAGAACCTACTTCTGCAGTATGATACTTCTCTTTTGATACTGAACTTTTTGTTCCTTAATGAGATACCAATGCTGGACCATTTATTCATACAAAACATATATGGAAATTCATGATCAGTTCATTGTGGTTAATTTGCAGGTGGAGGCTGCTTCTGCGGCTGGTGAGAGTAGCTTCAGATGTTTCATGATTGCTGTGCAACAAAGTGGAAACAGTTTGGCGATAGTTCATCAAGTAATCTATGCAAAACTTTAATGTTTTAACTTATGTCTCTTGCAATTTTGCCGCTATTTATGACTCTTCTTTTTATTCAGTACTTCTCCAATGCTATCTCTCCGCTCCTTCCTGTGCATGGTTCTAATTCCTGTGAAGAGATGACTACAGCAGTCTCCAGCATTGAAGCTGCTGCTCATAAGGGGCTTTTACAGTGCCTCGACACTGTAATGGCTGAGGTATGTAACTTTGCAGTATATTTCCTCTTTCCATTGTTGGATGTGATATAATTTCGTCCTTCAAGACTATAGAAGTCTCATCTTAACAAAGTATTTTGATCCGGGAAAACAATTAAGATATTGGTAGAAGTATCCACACCATGTGTGCAGAGGTCAATATGCTAATGAATTTGGAATGATTTGTATGGTGTCATCATGTTCTCTGTTTACTGCAACTATGATTTTCCATGCGGGTGCTAAACAGAGAAGCCTTACGTGTATCCTTTGAATTGTGACACAATTTTGAGCAAGACATGTTTGCTTCTTACATCTTGTCTGAGATAATTTCTCATTTCCTGGAAGACAGTTTAATTTATAAGATTGTTAATTGCAGTAAAAGCATTCAGTCTTTAATTTTAACTTACTGATTTTTTTCTGATCATATCTTTGTAGAAAATTATGTAATAAGGAACACAAACAGAGTGACCATCAAATGGCCTAACGGATGTGTGCCTAAGCTCAGACAGTTGATAAAATCAAAATAACCTTAATATAATATAACTCTACATAATTCATAGACTAATTGCAAAACCTGTAGGTTGAGCGATTGTCATCAGAACAGAGGCCTACAGATTACCGTGCTCCTGATGATGGAACTGCACCTGACCACCGACCAACAGATGCTTGCATAAGGTTCTTTTATATCTATGTTCTTTTTTTGTAGATTAGCAAATTTTCATGTGACATAACACATTTGCTGCCCTTTGTCAAGAGTTGTCTCGTACCTATCTCGTGTTCTGGAAGGTGCATTTAATGCTCTAGAAGGTCTCAACAAACAATCATTTTTGACTGAACTGGTATGCTTATACCTCTTGCTGAATAATCCTTGCAACAGAACATTTGATGTATCTAATATGATCATCTGGTAGAAGTAGTGTAGTTTATGACTGATCTGGTAAAACTATCCTTGTCTTTTTAGAGTATGTATTTGTAGCCTGTATATATGGATTCAGTTGTGTACACAAACTTGAACCCATACAAGGCTTATAAAAGTCAAACTCTTATGACACAAGTCTTACAAAATTCAGAGTATCAGAGTCTCTTTATTTTGTGTGCTTGTGGACATGCACATATCTACTTTTCAATGTGTACTTCAATTAATAAGAGATTAGGATCCTTATCCTGGAAATTTTTGCATGTTTCCTGATATTTCTCCTGCTACTCCTGACCTACATTGGATGAGATGAGTTGCTAGCATGAGAAGCAGTTTAGTTTAGAAGATCTATGACTTATGGAGAATCAAGTTGCCATTTCATCTAGTAGTCACGCATCGGCAACCTGCAATAGGGAGAAAAAGATACATGTGCTTTACCAATCTACTAGACTACTATGTTAAGCACATCAACACATATATGCACTTTGTTATATTGATGAGAAAAAGATCTGTCTTCTGTTTGTTCATTATCAGATGACTTAATTAGAACGGGTATCGTATAAAGGATTGTTCAGCTTTATTTTTATACTTTTTGGATGATATTGTGATTTTAGGGAAATCGCTTGCACAAGGGACTTCTTACTCATTGGCAGAAGTTTATATTTAGTCCCAGGTAATCCTTCTCATTTATATAGCTGTGCTGTCTTTCTCAAAATAATGATGATTAGAGTTGATTGATGGATCATAATGTTATATTAATTGAGAACATGAAGAAACTTCAAATAATTTATGTAGGTATTTAAATGAAGATCGCATCTGCAGAAGATCAAATGATAGCAAGGAAAAAAGTAACATTAATCTAAAGGTTCGACATAGGCTAAGGCTGCAACATTTAGCAGACATTGGCTGAGGCCTGCAACATTTAGCAATGACAACATAAAAGCACAAACATCAATGGGTTATGCAGCTAAGATGCAAATGCAGCTGTTGAAAAACATTAACAAAAAAGGATAATTTTGTATGTGATTGTGCATTGCTACCTCATTTGAGCTGCAAAATGCTGATATTCAATTGATGCGGCATTTGAAGAACTATAATAAGAAATTAAGAATGAAAGAAGATTATCCAAGTGGATCCAGACTCTTATCTAGTTTCTCAATGAAGGTTCTGAAGAGCAGATAGTTGCAACATGATCAACTTATCTGGTATTATATTTTATAGTCTACTGGAAAGTTATTCATTTTCCATCTTGGGTTATGACCATGTTGATTTTTATCTCACCAAGTTACACATGCTGTTAATTAGGGCTAGACACTAGCAATTGGATATGTTATGAGATAATAACTGACAAAGTTGGCTCAAGATGAAACAATTGACAAATGGGGCAACATTGGAAAAGGAAAAACTTTATGCAATTTTACTTATAGTCTCAAGATTTTGCTTCCTTTATCAGGTGATTAGTGCAGGTAACTATCTCTTGAAACATGGACTAAACTTTCTGCGTTACAATTACTTTTGTCGGACACCATGTCATATGTAATTAGTTTCAGCAGTTTCCCTTTCAAACATCTAAACTAGAAAAGGTTTGGGAGGGGATTTTGAACTCTAGAAATACCTGAGGAGGCTGATATTTATCAGAATTGCTTTATCTTCTATCATCTTCTTTTGCTTCTTGCACCGTATACCTTTGTTGTTCATCTTCTCTATTGTGCTTATTTGCAGTGGCGGCCTACGGTTGAAGCGTGACATTACGGAGTACGGGGAATTTATTCGCAGGTTTAATGCCCCTTCCATTGATGAAAAATTTGAATCGCTGGGGACGTATGTATATATACTTCCATCTGATTAAAAAAAATTTTCCTATGTGAGAGAGAGTTTGAGGAGCTAACATGATGTTTTCAGCATGGCAAATGTCTTTATTGTGGCTCCGGAAAGCATTGCTTCCTTGGTAGAAGGAACCCCAAATATGCAGAAAGATGCATTAAAGTAAATCATGAACCATATTATAATGATTCTTTTTTTTCAATTAAGCATGCTTTCGCTATTACCAGAGTATCATTTATACTAGAGGTATTCTTTTTTACATTGACTGTGTTTTGCCGATTGCAGATTCATTCAACTGAGGGACGATTATAAGACTGCCAAAATCGCAGCTATAGTCAACAGCATCACATCGTAATAGTAGTCACAATGGAAGCAGGAAATGGGCATTCTTGGTAGAAAAAGCCCTTTATACTTTTCTCCTCAGTTTAGTGATTCTGGTTGACCAAATGAATTTTTCTGTGATAGAGTCCATTCGTTTTCTAAATTATTGTTGTTAAGTTTTCACGAACTCCAAAAGTTATCCAATTGAATTACATTTGTACATGTCCAGATCTCTCAAACTAGGTTAACCTTAAGTTTGTGATTACAGCCTTATAGGCAGTATGCTGTTAATGCTCGGAATCGGACTTCGGAACTGCTAAAGAATGCATGTTATGTATTAATGAATAATGAGGATTCATCCGAGATACCTGAGCAAGACTTGTCGGGTGTGAAGTGTGATACTTTTTAAGCTTCAGTTCAAGAAGAAGAAAAAAATGGAAAATGGGAAGGAAAACAAAAGCCAAGAAAGATGCATAAGAAGGGAGATGTGCGTCAATGTCACAGCACTTACTCCAGCAAATCTAAATGAGATGTGTTCTAGAGTGAAATGATAGATCTGCCATCCTTCTGGTGATTAATCTCGTGATGCATTTTCTTTTTCCAAAGATTTAACAATGAAGAGTTTAGCTTTGATACCACGTCTATTAGTGTTTAACTCTATATATCTGAATGTCTGTTAGGAATACTGTGAAGATGTTTACACACCAACCACTCAGGAAAACTTAAATCTTATATATTCTATATTCTATTACTGATTTAAATAGATGGAAGTTATATGTAAACAGCAGCTTTGACAGCACGTTAACTCATCAACTATTTTAATAACTTAAGCTTATCAAAAACAGTAATATTAATATTTTATATTCTAAAACATAAGCAACTTAATTCAATCAGGCTATATCCTCTTTTCATTTCTACGAAAATAAAAAGGACCGTCATGATCCAGCTATGGCAAATAAGAGACTACAACAATTTATCAAGGACAAAGTACAATACCGTCGGACTTGAACTCACTTGCACAATAAATATCTTAGGTTTTCACTCTATAGATGCAGTTATCTATGACATGCTGTAAAATTATATGAACAGGATTGCAGGTTTTCAAAGGAAAAATTAATGAACTTAGCTCAATTACACAATCACAATGTCGATTTACAAGATGGTTAACAATGCTAGCAACAGGTAAATGACAAGGGCGGGGGTGTCACCGCCAGAGAAAAACAAAGACCTAGATTTACATTCTGACTACTTTAATCTCCACGATCCACCTGACTGAAATCACATTTTTCTAAAAAAAATATGAAGTAACTGCACAAACTTTTGAAGGATGCTCCCATAGATCCGCATGAAGCATCCATCCAATGTAAGCCCCCTGAAACCAATAAAATCTCAGAATCTTCTGTAGCAAGAGGGAGCTTTGAAATTCCTGCAATACACAACAATAAAATCAAGGACAATAGATTATACTTTTGAGTGATACTGCTGATTTGGGGCACACGAACAGACATTGTAAGCATTTGCTATAACTACATCTATAAATGCACAAGTAGCAGAACAAAGAACGACTCATGGCTTGTTACCTAAAAGCTCTTCTCAAGCCACCTCAGACAAATATTGCAATGGAGGAGTCACCCCACAATGAAGAATATTTATCTCAAAGATTTGGTCGAAGCTTTTGGTTGTAATTTGTGAAGGCAGCATTTGCTTTCTTCGCATTTTTTTTTCTTAAAGTTTTGTGTAAATGATGTTGGCTGCTGGGCAGCTCCTATGGTTATAATTTGCGGGTGGCAAGCTGTCACCACCCGACATGTATTGAGTGATATTGTTTGATGCTATATGGTACTTGTGATCTTGTGCCATGCTAGCAAGACCATTAATGCTGTATCCCACAGCAAGGATGGCCATGCCATGGCACTTGCTGGCCGTGCCGCAAGAAAGGGAGAGAAGAAGAGGGAAACTATTCATCTTCACTCTTCGACCTCATCGTTGCCGTTTGCCGCCGACCTCATCACCCGTCGTCCTAGAGCTCCGCTGCATTGATGAAGGCGTCATCAATCCGGATCCACAACTTAAGCCTTTATTCACCCACCCGACTCACCCAAGGTCTTTTTCCTCCTCAGCCTAGGGCAAGGACATCCACATGGGATGCGATGGCAAGGTCGATGGCAACAAAAAGCTTGACGATGATGTCGACAGTGAACGGATAGCTACTAGGAGGGGTGTCGTGTGGCACCCCTCGTGCCACGTGCCGGTACGCTGGCGGCACGGTAAGTGCCAATTGGCACGGCCCGTGCCAGTCAACACGGCAATCATTGCCCCATAGACAACTTTGTTCGACACTTGGAATCAATGAATAATCATATTATACTTGAATTGTACATGTGTTTTTCAGGCCAAAATCTCTAACATTAAAATAAACCTATGTACAGGAGAACCAACTGAGGTTATGTTGTCTCAATTTCAATGATTTGAGAGGGCAGAAGAAGAAAAAACACTAACGGTGTCTTGTTCCGTTGAATCTACTAGTTCTAGATAAACCCAAATTAGGGGGACCTTATCATTATAAAAGACCGATAGATGTATGAAGCTGCTATCTTGAATGTACCATGTCAAAAGTTCTTTGTTTTGCAAATTTATCTCTGATAGTTGATTAAGTAATTAAAAAATAAAATCACTTCATGTAAGAGTTTTACACTTTTACTTCAAAGAACTGATACTTGTTCTATCATTTTACATGAGTTACCTGCTACTGCACCTCACTTGCCACACCAAATGAAAAGCTGAAATATCACACTTGACCTGCACATCTTATATCATATGTCTGAGCAGTGAAAGTATAGCCTGCTTCTGTACAAGCACTGTAAAATATCACAAATATGAAAACTTAAACAAGGCAATTAGACGGGTAATAAAAATGAGGGCAGATTATTGATGGTACCTATTATTTCAATTGAGGGGCAAAAGGAGCAGGACAGGGAGATACTGTATGATCTGGTAACTTGTTTATGAATTCATATGTAGCCTGAAGACAGGCATGCAGCATTTTCTTTTCTAGCTTCAGAAGTTGTACAGCAACATGCTTCTTTGGGTTCAAATTGCCATCGGCCAACTGATAATCAGATGGTGACAAGTAGTTCAGTAATGTGATAACTTGACATTATCGTGAATAGAATTCTAAAGCCCATTACCATAGCTTCATCCTCACTTAAAGTTGTGGGATAACCAGCCAACCGAGATGTAAAATAATCTACAAGTTGGTCAAACACTGCTCGCTCCATGCAGGAGCTAACCTATAATTAATGAAATAAAGATAGCCAATGAGATATATTATTCCTCCTTTACAATGTAATTTCACAGTTCGTAGAGTAAAGCTTTCTTGTGAATGACTTCTGTAACCACTACAAATAGACATACTTCAGGATGCAGGATAAGATTAGCATTTAGCACAATAAAACTAGGAAACACATGGAAAAGTTAAGAAACATTGTGTAATCCTCTTCATCTGAACTCTTTCCCAGGTTAGGGCATTGTGCACCAAGGTGACATGATTACATCACTTAAAGTGCAAATAATAAAGAAGATATCCTATTCAAGAGCTAACATAATTCCAATGAAGAACCCACACTGGTTTGGATCAGATTCATAGCGAGTCCTAATAGGCTCAGTACTGGATGGGACCTTTTGAACTCAAAGTTGTTCTATATATCTAGTTCCATATTGATGAGAAAAGGCCCGATAAGCCTGCTCATGTTTCTTGATTAACAAGTGCTACCCGATCAGTAAACAAATATAAAGTTTTGGAAGCAAAACAAATTTTTGAATGGTTATATATGTTCATCAATTCAAAGGATATTTATTAATTGGTGAACTAGCTACTACACATAAGATGGTCTATAAGAAGCTCACACATCAATGTCATTGGTCCACAGCAAGGAACAAATTGGTATAAAATTTTGAAACTTTTATAGTCTTATGACCCAAAATTTTCACTACCTATTTTCTTCAAATATGGATGACATCAAACTAAGGAGAAACAAATGCTAAATGATAGCATTAGATAGATATACCTGCAGAATTGACCAAATCTGCCAGAGATTTAGAAGTTCGAAAAAGGTTAAAAGATAGTTTCATAGTTCTCCTCCATATGTAAATCAGATATCAAAGCTTATATATACAAAATAATATTCATCAAAGGTTTAAGTAAAGAATACTCAATACTCTGTTCGTTGAGTAATGAAAGTATGTATCCTATTCTCCATCCTGCACCTGAGATTATGAAGAATAATTCCCAGCCTAGCAGAGCATTTAAAAATTGTCATATTAACAATAGTTGCAAAAATAGCTAGGCGCACTTACAGGACATATAGGACCTTGAGAACATATAACTGAACTCATCTCATCTGGATCTGAAACATATCCTAGTCGCAAAAAGGGCAGCATTTCTGAAATGGCTTCTTTCTCTCTACCCACATGCACCTGACAGAAAAGAAGCATATGACGCTTACTGCTGATATTATAACAACAAAGACAAAAATATTTGTATTCCTCACTTGGAAAACTTGGACAGCGAGCTTCCCATTTTTCTGAGCAACCATCCTTTTCTCTTGGTATTGAGGGTCTTCCATGTTTAATGATGCCTTTAAAAGAAATTACTCGAAGGTCAGATCAATTAGTGTGCATAATAATAAGAATTTCAATGTATAAAGAGTGATTCATTCACCTCTATTACAATGCGATCATAGGGATTGTCTTCATCAACAAAACCGTAGTTCAGAAGCAACCTCGAATTTGGTTGTGGTCCACACCTGTAAAATCTAAAGATTTTGAGATGCTTACATTCTATGTTACATACGTATACTTGCTATCAACCAATTGGTCCAAGGATACCACTGGATAAAAAATGATAATGAACTTAATATGTCAACTGCAAAGAGAATTAATCATAATACCATACTGCTATTGGCTCCCCAGCTTTGTATGGACGATCAACTACCAACTGAACAGCATCATCCACGGCAGTTAGCATTGCTTTACAATTGCTCTTGTAAGCCAATAATGGTGGTCCCAAAGGAACTAAGGCAAACCTTCGAGCCAAACTAACTTTCTGTTCTTCAGTAAAAAGAATAATGACTTTTCAATTAAAAACAAATAGCAAAAAGTATCCAGCATGTTCGACTAAAGAAAATTGCAAAATTTGGACAAACTAGTAATATTTCTGTTCACACATAACAGCAAATATCTACAAGATAATAGCAAGAGATTAAGATGGAAAAGAATCTGTGAATGCAACGCAAATTACATGGACTCAGGCACTCAGCTATGGATCTTAGGTTTGGGATGTCTCTCGATCCTTTTGGTTCTTAATAATCTTCTACCAACTACTGTAATTTGAGCAGGCTTGACAGGGTACTCTAGCTTAGTTAAGCATGGTCTAGGATAAGAGAACTCAAAAAGCATTCTGGTCCATTAAGGAATGGAGAATCTTGACCTAACTTGGATGCATAACAATCAGAAGAATACTTTGTGGCTTGGTGAATCTTCTCTCTTCCTATCCAATTGACAATCTCACATGTCTAATTGCATAGAGCAGAGGAAAAATATAATATCATGTTTTGATTCTAGAATCAAGACAAAACATAGATGTCGAGTTGTGCATCATGTTACCTGCAAATGTACAACACAAGATTGAACTGCGACAAATGCTTGCTTGAAGATCTCAAATGGAAAAGCCTCGGTAGGTATGTCAAAAGGATATTGCTGCATAGCACTAGAAGACATTAGAATGGAAAAATGTCATGTGCAATAGTTCACATAAAAGCAATGCTCAAGCAGCAAGAAAGGGAAAAAGGAGACCTTGAACAATGAGCCAGCCATGAACCAAACTGTGTCGAGCTCGTTGTACTCTCTCCTTATTCCTTCCTCCCTTTCAAGGACTTCCGCCTACACCACTAACTCTATTTAACATTCTTGATGCACAAAACATTGTTTAATCTTCAATATTGAGATAAGATTTATGAGCATTGTACTCCAAAAACAAGTCCAGAACCAATTAATGTATGTCCTACAAATAAAATTATAGTTACCCTTGTAGGGCTTCCATTCAGATAAGATAGTTCACTTTCAGACCACAAAAGTGGTGACTCAACAGCTAGCTGTCCTCTTCCTCTTTGACGATCAAGCTCCCTTATGAAAGGGTACCAGACAGATTGTTTTCCTTGCTTTTTCTCATACATGAGGTACAGTGCCAAGCAAGCAAGTTCTGATAGCTTGCTTGTCGTAAGTAGTTCAGCTGCACAACAGCAAGGTTGGACAAGGTCAGGTACATAACAGAGACTTACCAGTTGTGCATGTCATAGCCTTTCTTTTAAAACTATAGGAGTAACATTCTTTATTGGACAAGGCTACAATTTGTTAGTCTGTTAAAACAACAAATATGATTTGTTAGTTTTTGCAGGTTGGGATGAGATACAGATTTAGGGCCATGAGAACTAAAAAGAAGTAAGGGATGACAATTTCTGACTCAATGATTTATTAAAAAAAACTTTAAATATTTAACATATGGTGTCCAAGAAGGACAATACTTTAATGTGTTGTTTACTTGACTTCAACTGATCTCTAGAAAGGATACAAATCCAAATCTAATTGTAAACAATTCGATATATATCCAACATTAGGGCAGGGATATAAAATTTAACTGATCTTCTTTAGCAATATTATATGCTAACCAACATTAAAATGAATTTCTCGAGGAGTTTTACAATAACTTTCTGAGAGGCTGAACAAATTCAAAGGCAAGAATATAACAGGTTTAAAAACCTAGCCCTGCAATATTATGTTGCAAGTCAAAATTTATAACCACTTTCGATTACATGTACAATGAAATCATGGGCTTATCTTACTTGTTAAATGGGATATTTTGTGTATTTATGAATCACATACTCAATTAGGACTAGAAATTTATTGCAGAAAATATGCTTTACTTCCTATGAGTAAACCAAAATTCAAATTGCCTTCCCAAACTTCCATTTGTGGCACTTAACCTCCTAATGATATTAAGTTATTGACCTATTGGCAACTACATAGCAGACATTATTTTTAATGCAAAACAAACCAAAAGGCCCTTGTAATTTATAATATCAATTGGAAATTTTTTTTGTCAGATTCATAAATCAGATATTTCTCCCATCCCCAAACCCTCATTTTGTTTTTTTACTTTTGAGGTTGATAGACATCCCAAATCATAGTAAAATGTTAGATAGAATTTGCATGAATTGCCTTTATGTAATATTTGGACAAGTAAAAACTAATGGTTGCACAAAAGCCTCAGTCCCAAGTAGATTAAATGTCACAAAATGGAAGTTCCGAGTGACATCCCGTGTTTTGATTGGCTTTTTGACTCAAGTTAAGAGTCTCTCTTTCCTACATTTTTCACTAGATTTATTTAATTGTTCGCTTGGCTGAACCACAGGAGGGCAAAATGAACTTCCCCGTATTTATTGGATTGCATCCATGTGTCTCTGTGGATTCATCTATCTATGAATCAAGGGCAAGTATCTTAAACTACAGTAGTGATAAATCATCAATCTCAACTTCTCTTGAATATGCTCATGCCATCCCAAATGCCCTCAACCCGTCCAACCGTCAGCCTGCATGCCCAGCTCCTGCCAGTTAGATATAAAAGTGATGACTTTAAGCCCTTAAATTTACTTTTTCTTCACTAATTCCCTTTTATTGCTTCAATGCTGCCAAACACTCCCTTCTCACTCACATCCACCATCTTAGTCTATATTTATTTCAACAAAATTCCAGCTTCAGCAAGCAAATGATAAATCAATCAATTGATATCTTACCAATGCTTTCATTTCCCAGGACTCTATCCAACGTCACGACCAACGAGTTCGGCACCGAGAAAGCCACATCTCCCGCCTGCAAACAAAAACTCAATTCCTTCTTACCACTTAAAAAAAACCCACGCTAACGAACATATCACAATCCAACACGTGAGCAAGCCACCTGAAGGTCCTCACTGGCCGCGACATAATGGATCGTTCGGTGCTTCCCGTCGTGCGCAGACCTCTCCTTGAGCACGACCTTGCAAGGGGGAAGCCCTTGCGCGTGCAACCAAGACTTGAGATCCCCAGACTCCGCTCCCTTGAGCGCGTGCGACGAGCTCCCTTCCTCCCTCTGCGACCCCGCGACCAAGGTCCCGGCGCGGCAGGCGAAGCGGAGAGCTCGGCGACGGATGGACCGGAAATGTCTGAGACGACCAGGGTTTCGAAGGATCGAACTCGAGACGCGGGAGAAGCGGGGAGAAGGGGACGGGACGGAGGAGAAGAAGGGGTTGAGGAGGAGGGCGACGTCCATGACGGCCGCCGGAGAGGAATTAGGGTTCGGGTTTGGGTGCGGGCTCGAGCGGAGAAGGGACTGCCTATTAGCTCCGAAGGTAGCAGAGCAACCTTTCCTTCCTTCTCTTTATTTTTTCTTTTTCCGAATAATAGTCGATAAGGTTCTGGAGAAGGAGATAGGAGAATTAGGCACTGAGTCGAGACCCGTCCGATCAAGATCACGGAGATGAAATTGACGGATGAGATTACCTGCATGTCGTTGTAGAAAATGGCAGGGGTTATAATAGCATCCACTTTTTTTTATGCGGACAAAAGCGTAATTAATCAAATAGCAAAATTATCCATCATTTACTTTTAAGCGTTTTTTTTTCTTTTTTGCACCTATAGAATTTTTTATTCGCTTTGTACCCTTTCTAAGTTTCATATTTCCATGATTTTTGCAGGAAGGTCCATTTGGTTAATTCATTTTTAGGTTTATTCCGACAACATATTACTTAGGATAATTATTCACATTTTCTAACTTTAGTCTTTTGTTTAGCTTATACAAAACTATAGATGAAATAACTAAATAAAATAACATTATTATTAAAATAATAGATCTTATTCAAAGATATATTTTGTATAAAAAAATTCTAAATTATCTTCGTTCAATGTTATAATGATCTCACATTTTTCATTAGATAATTCTTTTGTAAAATGCATGGGAACAATAAAAAGTTCACAATATAGGGTCTTTAAAAAATTATTTCCTTAAAGCTATATGAATAGAGAAAGAAAATTAAAGTAATATGAGAAGGTAAGTGGATAAATAAAAAAGTAAAAATAAAGCTTTTTAATTAAGTAAATACCATAGCTTAAAGTAAAATAGAAAATAAAAATAAAATGTTTGGAATGAAAATATAAAATTTAAGTAATTAAGATTGTTAGAGCATCTCCGACCGTGGCTCTATATTTGGAGCCCAAAGAATCTAATTATGGAGCCAAAAATGGAGCAAGAGCACGGTGCACTCCAACGCACCGGGCTCCATATATATTAAAATAATAATATAATATATATTATTATATTAGCTATTTTAAATTACTTAATAGGTCATTTTAGCGTTATTATTTTTTAATAAAAAATATATTGTTAGAAAACTCTCATTGAGATCTTTAAAATAAGATTAATATTTAATAGTTTTAGAAGTAATTTTAAATTACTAATTTTTTAATTAAACACATCGAAATTATATTACACGAAATAAACATTGAAATAAGCATTACATATCATTAACTAAAAATATCAAAATTACATTACATAAAATAAACAAAAATTAAACATAATAAAAACAATAGATGTTTAATATTCTGGTAAGTTATCCTGTAGCCACTGGTTCCGGTTTCGTAGATATTAGTTTCGGTTCCGGTTTCATTTTTAATGTATTTCATGTTTGATGTATTTTAATATTTAATATTTATATTGGGAATAATTTTGAGTAATTATATTTTAGGACACATAATTTATTAGACTTATTTTTATAAATAATAAAAAAATTTTAAATTTAAATTAACTCAAAAATAATTTAATATTAGACTAATTTTAAAGGTCTCGATGAGACATTTCCAATTGTATTATTTTTGTTAAAAATCTATTAGTAAAATTAATTATATACTCAGTTTAACTAACTAAATTATTTAATAAAGGATATAAATGAAATTAAAATTATTGAATATAATAATTATTGAGCAATCTGGGTATTTCAAAAGGTTGAAATGACAAATAAAACAGGCCTCCAAATTTGGAGCCCCACTATTACTAGCTCCAAATTTGGAGCTAATTTTAGAGCCCCATTGGAGCTCAACCAGGCTCCAAATTTAGAATTTGAAGCTCGGTTGGAATTGCTCTTACTTGGTTAAGTAAATATATAAACTTATTTTTTATAAAGTCAATATAGTAGTAAGGTCTTTATCTATCATCTACATATACTATCTCACTTCCCGGTTTATAAATATTATATTTCCTCTTTTGAGAAGATTATCAATTATGGCATCTAATTCAAACAATTAGTGTACTCCAATTTATTTATGCCAAACATATGATATATGAGATCCACAAGATAACTGATCAATCTTATCGTCTATATCCCCCAAACAAGCATACTCTTGAGGTTATCATTTGACATATATCAATGTGAATTAAAATTATTTAGTAATTTTAGCATGCTAAAAATATAAATACTCTTAATTAAAAATGAATATATGTAAATAAGAATTAGGGTGTTTTTATTTTTTTTATAGTTAACTTGACAAAATATTAATGATTAATTAAGGTTGAGAGAGATCGAAGATATGTATACAAAAACTAAATATTTTGAATATATATATATATATTAATTTTAGAGGGATTGTAATAATAACCCATTTATTAAACATGTTTGATGGATTGTGTCGCGATATATGGTTAATAATCTAGTTGTATTTGTGTATATCAAATCGAGCCAATTTATTAATTGGGTCGTGTTCGTGTCAGGTTCAAGTTGAGCAAACCCGAACTCGACTTGACCCGAACCAGCTTAATCCGATTCGATTGCTACTCTTAGCATAAATCAGTAAATGAGGTAGTGAGGTAATTTGCCAGGTATTAGTTCTACTGTTTTAGGATATGACAGTCTTTTTAGAATTTGTTAGAATTAAATCACTAAAAAATGCTCGTAATTGTAATTCGATAATGGAGGGACCTATTTCTACTAATTCGATAATAAAAGAGCAACTTGCTGCAAATGGCTCAATTATCAAGTTTCTTTTTCCAAAAAAAGAAAAGATTTATTAATTATCAGGTTAGATTTGTGTGGGTAAATGGACATCATATAACTAGGTTAACCGTCTTCGGATCCAAATCCAAAAAGGTATTCAATTTGGATCCCAGTCGAATATCCGACCCGTTTTCAACTCTTAAGTGCATCAGACGAATATTCCAAACCGACACAAGGAGGCAAGTGAGGGCAAAATTCTTTTCCTCCTTTTTCCTAAACCTATACGACTTTCGCATCGCCGAGAACCAAAACCGCGTCGCCGAAGGCGCTGCCGCAGGTCAGATCTGTTGATTTCTCCGTGTCTTTCCTCTTCGCAGTTCGATTTCGTGATCGGGGATCCAGTCTTGGTCGCATCGTCCCTCTCGATTTGTTCTCTGTATATTTCTAGGGTTTCCATCTCCATTTATTCTCGTTCAAATCCGTTGGGGCTGATCTGATAATTTTTTTTTGATTTTTAACGCGATTAGGAGAGGTTAACTTGTCGTTTGCCTGGATCCTTTGTCTTTGATTTGTTGGGCTCCGGTTTGCTAGGTTTACGAGTTAGTTTTGTCTCCTCCCCTTTAGATTCCTAGGGTTTCATTTTCGTTTCGTTTCGTTCTCCACTTTCTTGAGTCTTTAATGGCCGCGGGACGCTACGGAGGCTATAGAGACTACGAAGTCAGGGACCGGGAAGTGGATTCCGAAGCTTCCAGGAGGAGAGAGAATCACCTGGATCGGTACCGGAAGAGGGACAGGGATAGGAGCGCCGTCCTCGATTTGGGAGCTAGGATTAGGGATAGGCCAGGAGACGTTAAAAAGAGGGAATCTTTGAATGGATACCACCACCATCACCGCAGCCGCTCTCCCATGGTGAATGGAAGCTATTCGAGCAGTGGCAGTGGAGATGAGCAAAAAAAGAGCCAACTTTTAGGGAGATCGGTAGATCGGGAGCCTGGGGAGCTGTCAAGTGGAAGCGGGTCGGATGATTCTGGGACACCTCTGCAGCATATTAAAGAAAATGGGGTTCACGGTGGTCAGGAAGATAATTCACTTCCATCGCCCAGCAAGAAGAGGAAGTTCTCCCCTATTGTGTGGGATAGGGATAATGCAAAGCAGTCCAGTACCATTATTCCAATAAGTAGGAAAGAGGCAGCGGAACCTGTCACACTTCCGCTGCCGTCGCCGCCGCCTCTTCCTTTGCCTCAGGTTGATGTCCCATCAGATCTGGTTGTGGGGGCACAATTGTCCATGGAGCAGCCCTATGATGCATCTTTGGTCGATCCAATGGTTTCAATTGATTCGCCTCATGCACGGCAGTTTGGCGATGCAGATAAGGGGCCCATTCAGATGGAAGAGGACGACGAGGAGTACCATATGACAAGAAACATTTCAGCTTCTCGCTGGGCAGATGGGAATAATTCTTTTGATGACTATGAAGATGAACAGGAGGTTGTGGCCAAGAAAAAGAGTATATCACCGGCAGATACTTTGGACAGAAGGTGGCATAAGAAGGCCAGTCCAGAGCTTGGGGAGGTTGTTAGAGATGGTTCAGGAGGGGCTTCATCCAAGTCATCTGATTCCAGGGGAGAAGGTGGAGTTGAGTATGAGGAGATGGAGGTGGATCGATATGAAGTTGTGGGTGACAATGATGTATCTGACCATTTGTCTGATACATCGTTCGAGAATGAGGATGATAGGGATAGAACTTGTGAAGCTGTACAACACCCACCCCAAAGATGTATAAACATGCTTCAAGGATGCAGAAGTGTAGATGAGTTTGAGAGGCTTAATAAAATAAATGAAGGCACTTATGGAGTTGTATACAGAGCAAGGGACAAGAAAACTGGTGAAATCGTTGCGCTGAAGAAGGTGAAGATGGAGAAAGAACGAGAGGGTTTCCCATTGACCTCTTTGAGGGAAATAAATATTTTGTTGTCTTTCCATCATCCCTCAATTGTAGATGTCAAGGAAGTTGTTGTAGGCAGCAGTCTTGATAGTATTTTTATGGTAATGGAATACATGGAACATGACCTTAAAGGGCTCATGGAGACAATGAAGCAACCCTACAGTCAGAGTGAGGTTAAGTGCTTAATGTTGCAGCTGTTGGAGGGTGTCAAGTATCTTCATGATAACTGGGTGCTACATAGGTAAGAATTCTCATCTTGTGCATTCTTATCCTTTATTTGATTATAGGAGTTTGCATTTTTTCTGAAGTTTGTATCATTTCTTCAGGGATTTGAAGACTTCAAATCTTCTTTTGAATAATTGTGGTGAGTTAAAAATATGCGACTTTGGACTTTCTCGTCAGTATGGGAGCCCATTGAAGCCGTATACTCAGTTGGTTGTAACTTTGTGGTACAGGTAGTTTCATTGCCAACATCTTATGCATATTGATTATCGGTTATTATTATTTTGCTTGATCTCATGTGTTTTGTAATGACAGGGCACCGGAACTTCTATTAGGAGCAAAAGAATATTCTACTGCTATTGATATGTGGTCTTTGGGCTGCATAATGGCTGAGCTTTTAGCCAAAGAACCACTTTTCAATGGAAAAACTGAGTTTGATCAACTTGATAAGGTATCATTCTGTTATGTCAAGTGCAATTAGCTGTTCTTGATCTGAGCTAATTACAGAAAATTATGTTTTTGCAGATTTTCAGAATACTTGGCACACCAAATGAGAAGATATGGCCAGGATTTGGGAAATTGCCTCGAGTGAAAGTTAACTTTGTCAAACAGCCGTAAGTTTATAATTGTGATATACTTAATTGGTTGTTTATGTAAATGGTAGTCTGGTGTAAACTTAACGTTTTAATAGATGATGCAAATGATCAATGACCTTTTATTCTCTTTTCAGGTATAACAGGCTCCGGGAAAAGTTCCCCCCTACGTCATTTTCTGGGCGCCCGACCTTGTCAGAAGCTGGATTTGATTTGTTAAATAAGCTACTCACTTATGACCCTGAGAAGGTGATACATTAAAATGTTCATGGACCATTTATATTTTTCTTTTTTTTTCCTTAAAAATTAAAATATTTCACTCTGTGTGCTAATTCTGCCTTTGTTTTGCAGCGCATAACAGCAGAAGCTGCCCTTAAGCATGATTGGTTTCGTGAAGTTCCTTTGCCTAAGTCCAAGGATTTCATGCCAACTTTTCCTGCTCAAAATGCGCACGACAGGTATGTGGAAATGAATCTTACAACTGAATCTTTACTTGAAATGCCTTATTTCTGACAATTCTTTTACATAATTGTAGGCGTCTAAGAAGAATTACGAAGAGTCCTGATCCACTAGAGGAACAGCGAATAAGAGAGCTGCAACAAGGGGAGTTAGGGACTCGCAGCCTTTTTGACTAACATGCGGCTAATACTGAATGCAATTGTGTTTTAGCTGTAGCCTTTGTGACAGATTTCGCTGAGGTGAGAGGTGTGCATTGAGGGTGAAGTATCATAACTTTCCACTGGCCGGTGACAATTGATGCTGTTACTTAGCAGGAACCTTGGTGGTTTGGATGGATTACATGCCTTAATATCCTCGTCAAAACAAATTTTATTGCAGGATTAATTATTCTTCGATCCAATTGATCATATAAAGAACATCATATAGTGAAGCCTGCATCGCGAGGTGTGGCATATTGGATTTTATTGCTAAAATCAGTTTTAGTTTTGAAACCACTCTATGTAACATATTTCATTGATACGCTGTAAGAAGCTTCAATCATCTTGGTTTTAAATATGAGAAATTTATGGATAGGTTGTCTATACTACCAGTGCTCTTCCTTTTGATCTCTCTCTTTTGTTTGCAAGAGACAAATGATGGAAGCGGAGGGATGCTCTTTGCTTTTCCTGAAGGAATTCAGAGAATTGTTTTTTAAGGAGAAAGGTAATCCAATAATAGATACCGATGTTTTTAAGTGAAGATGGTTGTTGCATCTCTGATGATGAATTTTTGTGCTTTCTGTATCTCATTGTTATAATGCCTTAGGCTCTATATGTGTATTTAAATTAAATAGTACTATATTATCATGAAGTAAATGACTAAATTCTGTGTAAGGTGGAATCCCTTTCAAGAGTGACATACACTATTGAGATATTATATTGTATATACGTGTTCTGAAGTAATGATATTAGAATCTGGTTCTTGTGTGAGGTAGCTACAGCATGATCTTAGTGTTTCTTCATGTGTTTGTGGTGCTTAACTCTGCCACTTAAAACAATCTCATCTAGGAGGTTTTGTCTCCTGAGGTAAGGTACCTTCTATATTAACTGTGGTACTGTGACTATACAGCCTTGTCCTATGTAAACTATCTTACAATATGTATACCAACTATTCTATAGTTAAATGCAAAAGAGACAAATATATTAAACATGTCAATCTCAGACAAAGGTAGCTGAGATCTTGTTCATGTGCAAATTAAAATCTATGTAACATAAAAATGGAACTTGTGTTGAAATCATTAGTAGGGAAAGTGGTACTTGAGTAAAATAAAGGGGAATAAATTCCATTATGTCAGTGATTGCCCTAACAAACGCGAGCAAAGAAATTAAGCAGCTTCAAACATCTTGCTTCTATGTTTGGATTTGACAAGGAAGTTCTTGGTACATGTACAAAATTCATGCGCAGTTATTAAATCTTGTCAATTTGTCTGGCATAAACATCATAATTTGTTGCAAATCATTGGTTTCCATTGGATGAGGGAATAACATAATGGTGTCATGCTTTTTTTAAAGTCTTATCAAGTATGCAAGTTTTCTTTTTCTATCTCATCTGAGAAGGACAAAACATTATCTGTTTCTTTTTGATTATAGGTTTTCAGTTAATTGTTTGTCCTTCTCATTTTTCTGTTGCGGCAGAACTGCTTGGAGGTCTGCCAAACTTATTACAACTATTTTATGGCATGTCAGCTTAAGCTTTTACTGTAGGGATCTAAGTCGAATTATCGTGCCTAATAGCTAGTTGACTTTTTGTTGTGAAAGGTCTTGAAGAATGGTACTCTGTTACTTAACTGCAAGACAAGTTCTTTTTGGTTAGTCCACTATCCTTGTAACTTCCCGCACAGTTTAAGCTAACTAACTCTGGTCAATTCAGCATGTCTGGCTTCTTATTGAACTAGCGCTTTAATCTGCTCTTTCCCAGTGCCCTTTCTTCATCTCTGGTTTTGAACTTGTTATAATGTAGTTTTCAAGTTGAACCGGTGTAACTCGAGGGATTTATTTGCAAATCTTGTCCTATTCTCTTTTTTAGTCTTTTTGATACAATGTAATGCAACCACTGTGAGATTTGGTGATGGTGTAGAATCTTTTTGACAGTACTATTGAGATGATGCTGCAGTATCAAAGACAGCAACTTGAATGCGGTAGATGATACTGCCCAGGCAATTCAAGTACGTGTCAGGTGATTGTTTACATCCTTGGGAATTGATGCTCGATTCATTATAAGGTTGTTTGCTAAAACCTGGTTATTTTGTTACTTTTGTGCATGGAGGTATGCTAGTTTTGGTGAAGTTTCTGTATAAGGAATGTGGTTATCAGTTTCTAATTTCTGATTAAGGCCAATCTCAAATTGTACTGTTATTACATTTAATGGAATTATCTTGTATTAAGGCAACATCACCTGTACAAGCTACCTTGTAAGGAATCCTGTTTTCTTTGGAAAGAACATTGCAAAGATTGATATCTTGACTCTTGAGGAACTGGGCATCAAAAGTGATGGTACTGAAATTGGTAATCTTTCAAGTTTTTATTATTTGTTTCTTTTTGGGAGAGGTGGGATTGACTGCATAAATAGGTGGGATGAACGCTCTAGTAAATTTCCTAAGGTGGCGATTGATCATAGATTCAGAAGACAAGTCTCCTTGGTATCCAGCCACCTGCCTTAGGTGAGCCTGCAGAGATTTTATCCGGATTTTGGATTACTTAGAGATGTTGCCTATCTGATTTAGTGTACTAGCTTGCTGTTGCAAATGTTTAATATAAACATAATATTGTTATTTTAAGGAATTTTTATAAGTTGGACTAACATTCCTTTTACATATTTCTTGATTCATTTATTTGTCTCTTTTTTTTTTAGCTGCAATGAATTCTATATTCCTGCTTAGGCACTCTTATCTGCTTGTCTTTTTTTAAATCCTTGGAATTGAAGAAAATTGCATGGGTAAATGGCTAAGAATTGCCGTGGCTATGTTATTCTGGAACTGGAAATAAAGACAGAATGTGGTTGAACAAGGGCAATATTGAATGTCCAACAACATTGTTCTTAAGCTCGTATTGGCATTGTTATGAAACTTCGTTTACATGTCCTAAGGACTGACCTAAATGTTTTTCATAACCACAGCGATATTTCTGAGTCATTTTCTTTTTGAATAATTTATTTGGTTGATTATCCTAATATCATAAATAGCTTCATCAATGGATTCCATTTCTTTTGTGGTTGACCTCCTTTTGAAGGCCAGACTATAGAACCATGCTATAGGTAGGAAGAGAGTTAGGCTACTGTTAACTTGGAGATGTGAAGAAAGGTGCGTTCTGGTTGTAGAACATTGCACAGATGAAAGCCCAGCAAGCCGATCCTTATGTATCTAGCAGGGTTGGATTCAATCTCTGTTTTGTGTAATTGGACTGTTTCTGCTCGCCTTTTATCAGCGACCTTCTCTGGCATCAGCAATATTTAGTGGACTTGCTGTTCAAGAAACAAAAATTTCATAATAGTTCCCTTCTTGTAAGCATCACTGGTTGGCTAGTATTTTAGATATCCTGTTACTGGAACACTTACCCCCCTCTACTTGTGCACCTCCATTTTATGGTATATCTGATTTGGACGGTACTCGGCTTTTCTTTGTGTTAATATCCTTTTGTTATTGTTGCTGATTTTCTCGGTAGGAAGTACTTTATTCTGTAACACATGGTGCGGTGCTTTTTGAGTGTTCATCCTGGATTTCATCTGGAGCTTTTGAGGTAGAGCTTTAAATATGTATACTCCTTGAGGATGCCAGTTTATATATTTTCATATGTGAAGGAGAAACAATAATTTGTATTTTTGCAGAGGCCTTCTCCTTTTTATGTATTATTTTTTCTTTCTATTTTCTAGGGGGCTAGTCCTGCTGTCCTGGAGATATGCAAGCTAGCACGTATAGTCACATTGATCTCTACCAAATAATGCTGCTTCTCTACTGATACAGTGAAGTCGCCGACGAGATGATGTAATGTGGATTTGGACGCCCTTTTAAGCAATACCCTTATTTTTCTTTTCATTTCATTTGTCGATTTCTTTTAAGCTAGTGTCTCAACGTGTCCTTTTCTTTTGTAAATTCTTTCTCGAAGGATGTATATTAGTTGCTCCAGTCGGCCAACGCCTAGGCCCTACACATACACTGCGAGAGTGCAGTACCCCGTGGTTGCAGTTATCCTTTGGAAAGGTTTCATTGGAAGTTTACCGGAAGTGGCATTACATATTTGATTAAATTGATCTGGTATGGTACTTTATTGCTTTGCGTAGCCTTACCTCTGAAACGTTATCACTCTCGAGAGTTACGAAAGCTGCTGTTGTAAGGGGAAGCTTCGGTTGCACGGCCTATGTGGAAAGTTGCAATTGTGCCTTAGTTCCTGTCTGAAGTTTTGCGTGGAAACATAGTATATGGTTGAAAGCATTATTGGTCCTGACGGCACTCCTATCATTGCAGGAAATAGACGCCGGCCGTTCAGGGCCGTATTGGAAAGCTGAAGCGTGGGCAGTGAAAGAAGCCTGCTTGGGACTCCTTTGTGCCTTAGTTCCTTTGTGCTTCTTTTACTGCGTGGGCAGTGAAAGAAGCGTGGGCAGGAAAGGTGCTTCTCCTGATGGCACTCCTTTGTGCTGCTTTCAAGTATGGGCTATTATTGATGCACGGATTATACGTTACAAAGCATTAAAAATGTAAAATTTTTATTCTGGGTACAGATTGGCTCGAATGAAAGGTTTTGGGAAGGTGCTTCTCCGGTGCCATCTTCTGGCTCTGATGTTTCTAGAGCTCATGTGGTCAATTAATCTACCTTTCTATATACCAAGCGGCGGTTTGGTCAAAATAATTCACAATGGTAAGTCCACCGATATCTGAATGGATTCATGGATCTTCACAACCCCTCTAGACAAGTGACCTAGTTTTTTTTGTTAATATGAGTTACTGAGCCTGTGTGTGTAGGGTTTTGGATCTTATCACTGGTTGGAAATTTGAGGTTATTTTTGCTTCTTTTGGCCTTGGCCTTACTGTACGTATCCTAAACTTTGCCATTCCAATTTGACATAGGGAGGATGTTTGGATTTGGAAGCTTTAACCCCTTTGAGTTGTCTACCTCTGAAAATGCTTACTGCTTTATGCGTAAGCCTGCAGGCTTCATAAGAACTAAAAGGTTGCCAAAAAGGTTTGGCCTCTTGTATATTCCCTTGGAAATTAAAAGATTTTTATGGAAACTCTACTAGGGCAAACTTCTCAAAAGAGTATAGAAACAAAATATATGGGTACCCAAAGGGATTATTATTAAATCATCCAGCTGTGGCATTGCTAGGTGATTGCGTTGAAGTGTTGTGACCCAGGTGACGCATATGCGATCTCCACCTCAATGCTTTGTATTAAAGAAGGGTTAATTGTTCAAGAAATTTAGGTATCATTATTCTGAAAATATTTTGAGGTTGTGCAAGATTTGTATTATATAAATGCCCTTAGTTTTAGGCACCAACTTAGGAATCATATCAAAATTCTTGCCCTTTTCAAGCCCGAGTTGAAGTTGTCCGACTTGGATCGAGCATAAATTTGACTTAGCCCTAGTGTTCGGTTTGTGAGATATGAGTTTGACCATTGGGTTTCGAAATTGGGAACCTATATAATACGAGTCTTTTTAACATTATTTATTGGCAAAATTAAATTTAAATCTTATAAAATAATCTCCTTAGAAATAAGGATAAGATTGTGTACTTCACTTCGCCGTACGCAAGTTCCTGCACTAGATTCTTTTATTTTTCCTCTTAAACATTAGTTAAGTATTTATTACTTGGTAATCGTTTAGGATTGCGTATATTAGAAGCTTATTTTGGTGACTGACTACATGGGATCCCTACTGACCTACTGAATGCTAGAGCGTATAAACAAATCAAATCGAGCTGGCCCTAACTCAGTTCTGCTTGAGATAGACATGATCATCGGGTGGGCTGAGCCGGGTTCGGGCCAACCGGGCTTAAATATTTGTTCATAGCTCGACCTACCAATCGGGCCGGGCTAGAATAGTCTAGCCCGTTATCATCCGTTGGCCCGTAAGAGATCGAGCTAGCTGGTCAAGTCGGACCGGCCCGACTCACCAATCATTCAACCCAACCCATATTTTAGTTATTTTTAGAATTTGTTTTACTATTAGCTTATTTTTTTTTAAATTATTTATATTCCTCTATTTAAAAATAATAATAAATTAAAAAATTTAAATATGTGCTTAAAAAATATAAAATGGTACAGTACCAAAATTTTAGTTGGTTTTATTGTAGCAAACAGGTAAATACTGTAGCAGAACGGGCGGGCTTCAGGGCCGAGTTGGGCGGGCAAAGGGCTAGCCCGTGCTGCCCATGGGTAGTTCGGGCTCGGGCCGGGCCGGGCCTAAACCGGGTCCGGGTCGGGCTTAGCCTAGTCCAAACTGGGCTGGGTCGGGTCGGGCACGGGTGGGCTGGGCTGTTTGATCACGTCTAGCTTGAGAGGTGGAAAAATTCAGTTCGGCTCATCTTTTCTCCGGCTCGATGAGACTCGAGCTCGGCTCATAGTTTCGTCTATAATCTTTATGAAAAAATAACAAATAAATGGTATAAGATAGAATTCAAACTCAGATTTTATGTTAACCAATTATACTATATAACATTTGTATATTTATTTTAATATATATATATATATAATACCATCTTATATATTTTTATTGAGCCTATTTGAATTGAGGACTCTGGCTAGACTTGGCTCGATTAATCTTTTGAGGTAAAAAATCTAGCTCATCTAGAGCTCCAGTGGAGCTCTAAACAAGTTGAGCTCACGAGCCGACAAGCTTTATTGACAGCCCTATTGAATGCTATAATATATCTCAAATCAAATTAATTAACTTAACCATTTTTTTGGTTTGTTGCTTAAGATAGGGTTAACTTGATCCTATTCTCCTTTCTATGGAAAGAAAAGTGGCTCCAATCACTTATTATGGAATAATGCCAATTCTAAAAGAATTCTAATATTTAGTTGTATATTAATATAAGAAGTAATAATTTTATTTAATGTGACATACAATTACTATATAGCTAAAAGCTCACACTATTTTTAAAAGTCTACATTATATCTAAATTTATCTACAGTGCAAAAAATATGCTCACATTGCAGAATAAAAATTATGCATTATCTATATAAATCTGCATTATATTTAAATACATAAAAAAATTTATCCGAGGTGCAGAAAATATATTCGCACTATCTATATAAATTTGCATTACATTTACGTATGCAAAAAAAAATTGTCCATAGAACAACAAATATGTTAACATTATATGGTAAAAAGTATGCACTGAACGATGAAAATCCGCATTTTTCTCATCAAATTCAAATGTTGCACTTGTAAGGATTAATTAAATAATATTTATATATTAGTACTTATTTATATCAATTAAGGGGCATTTTGGTGTTTTTAGCGGTCATGTTTCCTTCCACTGCGAAAAAATTTCCATGATAAAGAGAGAAATAGAGAATAGAATACAATGACTTTTGTAGATAGAGAGGAGAGTATACCGTTAATTTTGAGAGAAAGATAAGAGTGCACTTTGGAAAAAATGCGTGAATCCTTAGGTATGTTTTGATATTAATTAAAAAAAAAAATATAATATATGACTTAGGAAATGATATCTATCGCATGCTATTAATAATAAAATATAAAAAATAAAGCGTAAAAAAATAATCTCAAACACAGATTTTAATATGAAAATATTTTATAAAAAGCTATGGACCCAAACTCGAATGAAACTTAATCATTAAAACTTTTTATTAATTACAAGAGTGTACAAATGGATAGAGGCTTAAGACAAATATTTTTTGGGCACATCCACCTTTTCTAGGGAAATTAATTAAAATCATCCTATAATATGCTTTTATTATCCACTCATGCTCTATTATAAGGATATTTACTATTCAACTTTTGTATTTTACTTGTAATAGAATATGAAATTTTATAAATTATACTTTATATTTCACATATTTTGTGATTCATATCCCATCTTTGAGGATTTTATAACTTAGACCCTTTCTTTTCCTATAAATTTTATTTAACACCCTTGAGTAACTTAACAAAATGGTACCAACATATACTGCGTAAATTATATAATATCTAAATTACCCCTATTCTCATCTCTAATTTATGAAGAATGACCCTACCACCGTCGAAAAACTAAAAAACCTCCCACTAAGCTTCTCCTTCCTCTCTTACTCGGCCAAGCTAAAACCACAAAAAAAAAAAAGGAGAGAGAAAAGTGAAAAACCCCGAGACACAAGTATGTATCTAAATACTAGGCAATGATATAACTCGTTCGCTTAAGTAAAAGTCCGAAGAAATATTAAAAACGAAAGCAGAGATGAACGCCAAGATTTTAACGTGGAAAAACCCAAATGGGAAAAAACCATGGATCCAAACTCGGATCAAAACCAATCACTAGGATAGTAGCAGTTACAAGACTGACTCACAAAACAAACCGTCGATCTAAACGACTTTGTTCCTCTCAGTCTTGCTCGCTAGAACCCACGATTCACTGCTTCTCGTAATTAATGTCCAACCTCAGTAGCCCTCGAGATTGATCTTTCGTCTAGATAGCCCTTAAGATGAAAGATTAAGCTTTTAAGAAGAGTAGAACCTTATTAGTTGAAAAACTGATGTAGCATCAAGAAGTCTCCTTCAAAATTGCTTCTTCAACCCCCCTAGAGTTAGGACATCACAATACTTATATATGATCTTCAAGATAGAGTCAAATCCAAGTCTTATCCGAACTCACGAAAGTCCAAGAATTACAAACTTCGTTGGTGCGTTCGAACGCGGCCCGGGTGCGTTCGAACGACCTGACTTGATCTCAGGTACGTTCGAATGGACCCAAGTGCGTTCGAACGCTCTCAGGTACGTTCGAACGCGTTTGTGAACGCTGTTATCGGTCTGTGTGAACGTATGTACCTACGTTCGAACGCGCTTGTGAACGCAGCTCTCGATCTGTGTGAATGCGTGAGCCCGCGTTCGAACGCGCTTGTGAACGCAGCTCTCGGTCTGTGTGAACGCGATGTGAACTCATAAACTTTTCTTCAATAATCTTGCAATTCTTCAAACCAGAGATTTTCTAGACTTGTATAAAAGCTCATATACATGTATAAATATACTTAGAATATTTTGTACACAATTGCCAACAATTAAAAACCTAACAAAAAGCCTCTATTTCACACTACTCATCAGCTTCCTCACACAACCAAAAAAAAAAAGAAACTATATGTAACACGTCACCAAATACGTGGCCCTTACGTGGGTAGAACCCACGTGATTATCATGTGACATACTGACCAATATTTTAACATAATATACAAGTGAAAAGCTCACATTACTATACATGACGTGCAATAATAACTGTAAGAAAAACGTATGCATATGCATGCTATGAATGTGATGATGTCATAAGGTAAGTTATTTTATTCTCTACACTACTCCTAGATTATAGAAGTTTTATTTGTTTGAACCATTTTCTTGATACTAGCTGCAACTATAAGAAAAGTAAATAAAAAGCATAAGCACAATATGCCTATCACTAATTAGTTAAATAAACTTATATCACTATAGGCTTGGTAGGTCCATCTCGTAATTCTTACCTTTATTAATCAGGTAGAGCTGGCATAATTGTACCAAGGCCTAATGAATTATTAAATATAATAAAAATATTCTCCTCAAATTATCGCCCAAATCACTATTATCAAATTTACGAAAGATCGCATAGATAATATTTAATTAATAAGCTTCCTCAAATAATGCAACTTGCATAATATCATTTTCCTATATTATTTGTATTAATTCTCAGATATGAACAATTAATACAGATAAACTCAGACCATCGACTCCTTTGATAAAATTGAATTAGCCCAAAACTATAATCAGCAAATATTAATATCTAATTGGAGTTCGTTCCTATTATGTATTATTTGTAACGACACTCTTAGGCCACGATCTAACTCATTAAAATAAATTTATAAAATAATTAATGCAACGAACACTACTATTAGCTAAAAACAATTATTAATAAGGCTCACGGTTGCCAGCACTAAAAATAATTAAAAATAACTTAAATAATTTAAAGAGATAATTAGAGAGTAATTACTCTATTTAGTCAGCACAAAGCCAAAATGAACCCACAAAAAAGTAGCCTGGGTTGCTTGTAGCTCAACCACACCCCAAAGCACGGGCTGGGCTGCACCTAGCCCAGCCCAACATGCGGGCCCCGAGTTGGGCCGCATCTAGCCTGACTCGAAATGCGGACCCGGGCTGGGCCACACCCAACCCGGCATGCGGGCCCCGAGCTGGGCTGCACTTAGGACCGACAGATCGGTTGACACCCCATAGCAGAGGAAGGTATCTAGGGTGCCTACCCGTCTGGTGGGAAAGGCGGGTACCTCCATAGACGAGCAACAACCCAATCGGTGGGGGGAGGGGGGAGGAATGGTTGCCGACAACCCAATCGAACCCACCGACACGCTTCCTCGGTAAGCAGAAGCCAGCTGAGGGGAAGCTGAGTTGCCAAAGGCGACTGACGGTGAGAATCCACCTCGCCTTGGCCACCGGCTAATGTGAAGGACCGCTCGACAACTTCGGCCACAAGGGCCCAAATGTGGGCACCCCATGGAGACTCCTCGTGAAAAGGAAACTAACCCACTTGTCGGGTAGCGAAGCTGGACGACAGTCGGAAAATAGCTCACAAGGCCACTAGGATAAGCCTCGATGAGCAGCCTTGCATAGGATGAAAAGGGCCCAATAAGGGCAGTAACCAGGAGAGATTCACGAGGTAAAGCTCTCGGACTAGCACGACGGTTACCAAGGTCGCTAGCCGGCCAAATAGCCAATGAGGCCAAAAAGGGGAGAAACGAATGAAAAAGTGATCTAGCGCAAATTAACTACAAGGGGGTTGGTAGAGTACTTACCAGTGAATCTGTTGGCGTCGACGGTAAGCCTCCATTGTGCTCTGACGAGGCAAATGGCGCATGTGCCCTACATGCGCACGCCATTTTTTTTAAATGGGGTGTTACACTATAGAAACCCATCACCGTGCTCTACCTTCCTCATCCGCCGAGCTCCACCTCCTCTATCTACCTAGGTGAGCTCTGTTCCCTGACTGAGATCCACTAGATGGGATAGAGGGGAGAGGAAGGAGCGATGGGGTATTTTAGTAATTTGATAAGATAGTGATATAAAAAATATAATAAGGTTAATATTAGTTAGTAACTTCACAGTGTTAAATGAAAAGTATATGAAAAAATAAGGGTTCAGGTTATAAAATCCTTAAAGATGAATTATGAATCACAAAATAGGTAAAATATAAAATGTGATTTGTAAAATGTCATATTCTGATAAGAGTAAAATATAGGAATCGGATAATAAATATCCATATAAATTACAAAACTATCAATAATTTTCTAAGTTACAAAAGAGAAGCTAATTATGCTAGGGTTTGTTTCGTTAATGTAAATTAAAGAAAAAAGTGATAATTTTCTAGAGTTCCAAGATTTTATAGTATTTAAATTAAAAAAAATTGAGTGGGAAATGAATCTCCCCTTCCCTAAAACCACACAATTCTCGTTTCACTTCCCATTTACAAAAGAAGAGAGTAATTTTTATCATTAATTATAATAATTATTTACTTTCACCAAACACTTTTAATTTTATCAAAAATACTAATATGTGATGATTACTTACTTGAAATGACTCCACTAGAAATTTCCACCATTTTCTTTTCCAACTTTTCATCAATAAAACATACACATAAGTAGATAGATCCAAAATTTAAAAAAGGGCAATTTTGGTAAAGTAAGGAACTCACTCATTAGACACCTGAAAGTAACAGAGGAATTTTAAAAAAAAAAATCACTTTTCCATACTTTCTATTGAGACTTCCCCGTAATTAAACCTAATCTTTTTTTAGTAAAGTAATTAAACCTAATCTAGCACCATAAATAAATAAACAAAACTCTAAATGTAAAAAAAATAATAATCCAAAACTCCTAACCTCTCTCCTGCTTCGCTATAAATGTCAATTACTCTTATCTTAATCATCTCCGACCGGGCTATAGGGCTCTAAATTTAGCATGTTACAGTACAGTTCCAAATTTGAGGCCCTCCTATATTTAACTTTAATTTTTTTTAAAACTTCCAACTCTAATCCTCTCATGATTTAAGCTATCATTTTCAATTTTATTTGTCATTTATTTTATAAACTGATCATTTAAATATAACTAGTTTTATTAATTAGTTTTTAATAAAAAATAATACCACAGAAAAGATCTCTTTAGACGTTTATAACGAGTCTAAGATTAACTTATTTTTAAGTTATTTTAAGATAGTATTGCTGTTCAGTTTTCATGTATTTCTTTTAAATTCTCTATTTAATAAAAAAACCAATAATTTAAAATTATTTATGAAAATATTCAATATTAGTTTTATTTTAAATATTCATTAATTATTAAAATATTTATTTTAAAAAAATTAAAAAATAAACACGGCGATCTAGCCTCTATATATGGAGCCCAAACCACCATCGGAGATGCTCTAATATCCCTTACTACTCTCCCTTCTCTTAATCCCTCACTGCCATTTCCTAAAATGGCGGAGACCACCACCACCACCGCCCATCCTCCTCCGCCCACCTCCTCCGCCAATCCAAGAACCGGCTTCTGCGAGGAAACCGCCACCTTCCACAGCCTCCGCCCCCCCATCCCTCTCCCTCCCCCTTCCCTCCCACTATCCTTCCCTTCCTTCGCCTTCTCCCTCCTCCCCTCCCCTCTCCCCTCCCACCCCGCCCTCCTCGACGCTGCCTCCGGCCACTCCCTCTCCTTCCCCCAACTCCTCTCCCGCGTCCGATCCCTCTCCTCCTCCTCCTCCCCCCTCCGCTCCGCCCTCTTCAAAGGCGACGTCGCCTTCGTCCTCTCTCCCCCAAGCCTCGATATCCCCATCCTCTACCTCGCCCTCCTCTCCCTCGGCGTCGTCGTCTCCCCCGCCAACCCCGCCTCTACCGCCACAGAGATCTCACGCCTCGTCTCCCTCTCCAGCCCCGCCGTCGCATTCGCCGTGTCGTCCACGATGGACAAGCTCCCCCCGGTCTCCCCGTCGTGCTTCTCGACTCTCCGGAGTTCCGGTCGTTGTTGGAGTTTAGAGGGGTTTCCGAAAGGGACGTGATCGAGGACATCCGGCAGTCGGACCCGGCGGCGATCCAGTACTCATCGGGGACGACGGGGCGGGTGAAGGCGGCTGCGTTGCCGCACCGGAGCTTCATCGCGATGACGGCAGGGTTCCATGCGCTCCGACCTACGGGGTAATGACTACTTTTAAATATATCTTTTTTGGACACTTATAAATAAAACCCTATATTCTGCTTTTATTATCATTGGCACCTGGACATTTATGGCATTTATCATTCGCCAACTTTTTTCGCTTTTGTTGTCTAAAAAATATAGCAAGTCAAATAGTGACCGACCAAATACTGAATATTTTATTATTTCCAAAAATCTAAAAGAAATATGTATTTTTTCTAAATACCCCTTACATAGTTGTTTATTCTCATACTTAAAAAGAGTTTAGTGAGTAAAGTCATACACCCATAATGATTGGTATATTTACTTTATTTTTTTATAATGATAAGCGGAAGCTCCTATTATGATTAGTCTATAGACTTATAATTTACTAAGAGAAATAAAAATTGAGTAAGATATATTATTTAAATATCAATATCGAGAAATAAACCAATATGATAAGAATGTTTTGTGATAATAAAAGTAAAAAAATATAGGGTGCTTTCTATAAATTTTATCTTCTTTTATTTTACCGAAATTTTAGAAGGGCATTTTTTGTCCAAATTATAACATCTCTTGAAATAGCATTTGACGAAATTTTTTTTTATAGTAACGTCTAATTAGAGGAGGGTGAAATATAAATTTAATTAGTTTAACTTTAATCTTTTTAATTAACAGGGCCGAGCACCAGGTGGGGCTTCTCGGTGCGCCCATGTTCCACTCCCTTGGATTCTTCTTCGCGCTCAAGGCGGTGGCGCTCGGCGAGACGACGGTGGTGATGGCCGGGGGGAGGTTCGGGCTGAGGGAGATGATGGCGGCGGCGGAGCGACACGGGGCGACGCAGATGACGACGGCGCCGCCGGTGGTGGTAGCGATGGCGAGGGGGGACGAGGCTACGGCGGGGTTCGACCTGGGGAAGCTCGAGAGGGTGGTGTCCGGCGGCGCTCCGCTGCACGTGGCGGCGGCGGAGAAGTTCCGGCAGAGGTTCCCGCGCGTGGAGCTACTGCAGGTACGTTGCTGTACGTACGATCCTATGATACCTACGTTTGGTACTTGCATCTGCACCAATTTCGAGTTTTTAACTAATTTCTTTTAGAAATCTAATTCACCTCCAAACTTAAAATTACAAAATTTCTACAGCCCCTTTTCAATTTAAGAACTTCTAAAATATAACTCGCTAAAGGAAAAAAGAAAGAAAAAAGTTTAGAGGGCTAGTTTGGTCAAAAGTTGTACTTCAGCAATTTAGGTTCCTTCTGCTTTACATCAGAAGTCCCAATTATTAACTGGGGACTGGGGTGGGGGGCATTCATTACAAGGGTCCAAACATTATTGAATGTTATTCATATGGAGCACGCCGTTTTATTGTGCCAATTGCACTACCAATAGAGGATCAATAACAATGATATGCCCTCTTCTTGGTGATGTGTATTGATAGTATATAGAGAGAGATATAGAATTAATCAAGGATTCTAACAAATTATTAGATAAATAATGAAACAAATATGAAAGAATAAAAGCATACAGTTCAGTTCTTATACAGTTATACTATCTAAAATGTAACACTTTGTTTTCTTTTATAACAGTAGAGATTGTAACAAGGGTAATATATATATATATACTTTTGTTACTTAGAGGTGCAATGTAACATGAAGTCATAATTCAGAGTGATTTATGCAGTTATTTTGTTTGTAAAGTTAAATATATTTTACTCTTAAAGTTTGAATAGAAATCATTTTAACTCCATCGAACCTTTTTTTAAGAGCAAGCTATCGACTATAATTGTTATGCATTGCCATTATTTTTATTTATTTTTACATCATAAGGCCACTATGATATTTTTCTCACATTATATATTTATTTAACCGAAGTCGAATTATTTTAGACGCCATCTCCATCAACTATATTTGTGCTTGTAGGTCAGTCAAAATTTCCCATTCTTTTTTATTTCTTTCTTAAATGAAAAATCTAAGGCCCTATTCTGTTGGTCGATAGAATATGTAATAAATACAAGGGCAAAATGTTGAAAGATTGATAATCTTACTAGAAAATTACCTTCACTTTTATCTTTGGATGAAAAAAAAAATATTAATGGTTGCATGTTACTACAAACTACATAGAAATTTTTATTTTTCCTATTCCTCTTAAAGATAACTTGCAGGTGCAACTAGCTTCTAATGACAGTCTATCTATGTTCTTTGCTAGGGATATGGTTCCACAGAGGCCGGAGGGATAGCAAGGATGGTAGGTATGGAAGAATGTCGTCGTTTGAGCTCTGTCGGTCGCCTGACGGAGAATGTCGAAGCCAAAATTATTGATCATGTCACCCATAAAGCCTTATCGGTTGGCGAAAGAGGAGAATTATGGGTTAGAGGCCCTGCTGTTATGATTGGTAATATAGAATTGCATTACTATTTTCTTTTTATAAACTAATACTAGACAAAGGGCTGAGCCCTTTCCGCTTTTTTGATATATAGATTAGATAACTGAGCTCACACTCACAAAAATAAATCACAACATGCTTAAATTCACTAAATATTAACCACAACTTTCATTAGAACTCATGACCTCTAATACGGGCTAATAAGACTTGATCTAAGTGGCTACAATGATCACCTAATTGCACTACTATTTATTCCCCACGAGATAAACTTCGATTTCCTTTTTTATGCATTTTTTATAGGAAATGTTATGTTAAACTTGAATAAAAAAAAAAGAACTATAAGTGATATTGCAGGATGCAAAATGAAAATTTTCTTCTCTTTGATTCAATTTACTTTATAATGAAAATGACAAATTACAACAATCAAAAAGTGAGTCAAACACCAAGTACACCAAAACAGACTAGGGTAGAAGAGTTAATGCCCTTCATCTTTAATCATATGTAAAAATACTTGATATTGCTGCAGGTTATGTTGGTGATGATGAAGCAAATGCTTCTGCCTTTGATTCCAATGGTTGGTTGAAGACTGGAGATCTTTGTTACTTTGATAAAGATGGCTTCCTTTATGTGGTGGATAGGCTTAAGGAGTTGATCAAGTACAAGGCTTATCAGGTATATATATATATATATATATATATATATATATATATATATATATATATATATATCTTTTTCTTAGTTCAGAGGATAAAATTTTGCTTTGAGTATGTATCTTTAAGCTATGCATTATTTGGATATTAATTGTTACAGGTTCCACCTGCAGAGTTAGAGCATGTTCTCCAATCTTTGCCAGGAGTTGCTGATTGTGCAGTTCTAGCGTATGATCCTGAAACCCACATTTAAACTTTTGCATATTTATTAAAAATATACCACTTTATCTGAATATAAAATACAAAAACCAATTGTTCTTCTAAAGAATTTAAGCTTTTGAGTCAATTGATTATTTGGCCCGTTATCAAAGGTAGTATTTTTAGAGGTCGTGAGTTCTCAAAATCTCGTTAGCCCATTTTTATTGCCTAACTTTTAGTATTGCGGCGCGGTGTGTCTCACGTCTTATTATTTAGGGCACCTCATTTATTAGGAATATTTTCAGTAAATATATGTTTATTTCCTTATTGGAGTAAGGTGCTCTTATCCTCTATCCCTCTTTTTTAACCTTTGATAACCTCATGAATGGAAAAGATGGTTTTGTTGAAAAAAAAAATACTTGAAAATTAGGACTGTTTGGGTATACCTCAAAAGAAGAGGGTTTCCATCATAAGGCTTGCAAAATGAGTTATAGTGCTCTTCCTTTTTGTCAAAGTGGTCTCTAGACATCAAATACACTTCCTTTTTGTGAAATGATGCGCAAAATATAGGTCATGATATGCAATATAATTATACAAATGCAAAAAAAGAATTATAGTGATCTTCCTTTTTGTCAAAGGACAAAAATGTTTAACAAGATGCACTCATTTCTTCCTATAAGTGAAACAAATAGCAACAATGATCAACAAAATTTAACAGTACACATATATCAGTTTATCTTTGTGCTTGTTGACCAGCAACAAAGTATAACATTTCCTATTACAAGTGATTAAAGCATCTTGAGAGATGGCTAAGGCTTTTTCTTGTACCCAATTCTGAAGACAAATATTACTTTAATGCTTCTTGTTCATAAAGTTTGACTGGTTTAGGGCTAGAATGCAAACACTGCGAAGACCACAAGCATATATGATTATATCTCACTTGTACTCAATCATTCTCTGATTACATGATCATAGGTATCCTGATGAACAAGCAGGAGAAATACCTGTGGCACTTGTGGTAAGACAGACAGGTAGCAAGATCACTGAAGTTGATGTAATTGATTATGTTGCAAAGCAGGTACACTCTGTTTCTTTTTTTGAATAAGAAGAGAATGTGCATATGCTCATCTTTATATGTCATCCAAGATAACCTAATTGTGAAAATAATTCTTGATATTAACTGCGACGATCGGGATGTTTTCATTACAGGTTGCACCATATAAGAAGATACGGAAAGTTATGTTTGTCATGATGCTACCAAAATCACCTTCTGGGAAGATCTTGAGGAAGGAATTAAAGAACTACATGATCGGAAGCTCCATATCAAGATTGTAATCTGTGTATCAGATAATGAAATAAACTTACAAAATCATGAGGTCAAAGAATTTATATTTGCCTAATCTATATTCTCAGTTGATATTCTTTTGTGTTCTCCTAGCTGTCAGGCAAAATGATTGTTTCCCTACAGAGCTTTTTACTAATATCAACAGTAGCCAACATAAGCATTGGTAAAAATGTGTTGCCTCTATAAATTGGAAATGGCTTGAAAAGTTAATGATTATCCTTAACCACACAGATTGCTGAAAGACAACTAAAATAGTGATTTATCTCTAATAATCCAACATACAATTTTTCAGTGATTTTATAACTAATCAGGTTGTCGATATGATGCCGATAATTGAGGCTCTTTCCAATATTCAACTATTTTCTCCAGAAGAATATATACCATTCAAGAAGCAAGTATTGTTAAGTCGGGTGATCGAAGGATTCATGAAAGGAAAGAATAATTAGGATAAGAATGTTCAGAAGACAGTTCAAATGAGTAGAAGTTTGCCTTTAAGGCAGCTATGCAAGAAGAGTTACTACATGTGAGATAATATTAAGAACTAATTATGCAAAGCATGGATAAAATAAGCATCTTTAAGTACAACATCTACAGGAATAAAATAGTTAAGACTTCAAACATCAGCCCATAGGTTCTAAGCCCAGCCAGTTGCTCACTGACAGGAGAAAAAAAGAGTTCATCCATCCTATGTCGACAATAGCTCTATAAAACGATAGTAGTATTTTATAAAATTCTTGAGAGTACAGTTCAAGAATATGGATACAAAAGCTTTTGGAATAACTAAAACTTGCATGCCAGAACAATCTAGGTGTGTAGACGCATACCAATAAGTTCTGCAACAGCAAGAGCCATGATTTGAATCATCAGATTGATATGCTATTTGGAATACCACGACCTGTCACTCCTGGGTGTGAAGTGGGGAGGAGGAGCTCATACGGAGGAACTCCCGCACCGCTTCTATTCTTCAGATGGAAATCTTTGTTCCTCTTATTGATGATTTTCTCAATCTCTTCCAGTTTGGCAGAGAATTTCTCAAACAAATCCAAGACATGCCTATCATTGAACCAATGTGCATGTGACTCGTTTGACTGGCCAAGGTACTCCTCATCTGGAGAGTGTGTTGACAAGGTGTCTTGAACAGCCATTATTTGTGTCGCTTGAAGTCGAGATGGAAGAGAAGAAAGGAATACGTATTGAGGATTTAATAGGAACTTCTCGTACTCAGGCTCGCCTTCTTGTGGCATGAGCTTCTTCATTAGTGTTGGGCGATTTGGCATGTATCCTCCAAATGGGTACTGACCAAAATTTATGGCTGCATGTTGCCCAGATCCAGTCCATATCATTATGGTTAGTATGTGCGCCAAGTCTTCTTTGTTGGTTAATCTAGGCCACCATGGCTCATTTTTTTTATCTGGGTGCCCTTTGCTTTTTATCTCATCCCACCAGGCCTGGAGCTCTACATCAGATGAGACTGCATTGGCATCAGGATAGAAATGATTTACATAATCCTTGATCCAATCTTCTATTGCTGACCATACAAGAAGGCCATCTGCAGCATAAGGGTAGTCTTCTATGACAAGTTTTACGCCACAAGGCATCGAAGGATCCTCCACTGCCATGCCTCTGTATTTAATAGAGATGAAACAACAAAACTCAAGTCATTGTTGGTAAAAAGTAGTTGAGTAATTGAATTGTTTTCTAGTATATTAAGCACATAATCACAGGCTGTTGATATCTCATAATTCAAATGACACTTGATAAGAAGCCATATGTACATCAGTGACAAAACAACTACCAGGAAAAAATATATAATGCTGCTCGGTAAAAATGGAAGATAGAAAATGAACCATAATGAACTTGTAACTCTGATCCTAAAATTATAATCTATAAATTTGACAAAACTAATCAGCTAAATCGTCTGAAATATGCACTGTGGACAGGATTTTTAATATGATATCTTCCAAACATAAACCTAATACAATAGATCTAGGAGACTAGAATGAAGGTAATATAAGCAGTCCATGACTCAACAGTAATGACGAGGCAGGGAACCTGATTCCTACTTCCTAGCCTTGGAAGAACATTTATGATAAAAACTTGGGAATATAATAATGCAGTGTCTATGAACGTTGAACACTGTTAGTATCAATGCATTCATGAAATTGATTCTTGATGTGTGAGCCCAAGAAAGTTTTTCGGTTTAATTTACCAACTATAACAAACAAAGCCAAGATTATAGAGCCCTTACCTCCGGATCAGGTCAGCTGGTAGAGCTTCCATATCAAATCTCCACATACTCTTGTATGCAGCTGAACTCAGCTCCATTGAGTACTTTCCAGGACTAAAACAACCTTCTATAATGCCTCCTCCATTTATTAGACTTTGTCTTGCCAAAGCATTTATTTCCATTGTGTACCGCATATGTGGATGAAGCAGCTTAAAAATTGGGTGCATCGAGCTAAGCTGCCTATGAGTAGCAATGATATATGGTTCCATGCAAGCATGAGTTCTCAACCTAGAAAGTTCAAATTACATATTGCATTATCATACAAAGAAAAATCAAATAAGAACATAAAAAGGGTGATAAATGACAATTTATATGGAAGAAAAGGAAAAGCATATACTGAAAAGCGAGAATTTTGGTCATTTCAAGTATGGCAAAGTAAAGGTGTCTAAGAACTAATGGTGCATTTGAGATGTGTGGGTTGAAAGTTGAAACTCATTGTGTATAACTTATGTACTTTTCTGCTAACAGAAGTAAAATGAATTGGACAATGACATTGGAATATCGAGCAGCAAGTTATTTCAGAAAAGTGTGCACTCACCAATGATTTACTAATTGATGAACACCAGCATCATTTGTGCAGACATGAGCTTTGGCTAATTTCCAGATCCAGTTAGTTGTCGCATCATGTCCATGAGTGTAAACTCTTTTCCATGGAGCAGTTGAAGGGCCAGGAGGCAAGCTAAGCTCAATTGCAATTGGTCTAAGGATGCCTTGACGTGTTTGAAACAAAATTGTCCTTGAAGCATAGATTTTCCTTCCTTTCAAGGAGTTGATTTTCTTAACATAGGGCAAAAGGATATCGTGGTAATCAAGTATAAATAGTGTATTGTTTGCAATTGCCTGCAAAGTTAGCAGTAAAGAAGTGAATAATATAAGACAGAGTTAGTGATTAAATTAATTGATATAGCCTCTGACCTCTTCAAGGCTCATTCCATTTAATTCATGCTCCAAGCATTCCTTTGTTATCGCAGATTCTGGGGAGCCATAAACTGCAGGGTCTAACTTGCTGAGAATTGGGAACTCCTTCAAAATTCATCCAACATAAATTCTTTCAGGAGCACAGTGTGGAAGATAAAAAAATGTAAATAAGGAATCAAATTCTTGAACATACCCTCAGTCTTTGGATATCAACTGGATTAACACCAGCTAATGCCTGTCGAGCAAACTCATTGTCACGTAACCAAGAAAATCTATCTCCTGAGGATAATGCCATGAATGAGAAGAACTAAAGTAGCAGAGGTTATGAAGAATATCAGTAATATTTTGGACATTTGAATATTACAAGATATACATCAGTCTTCACAAACAGAACAACAGAATAGACATGCACCAACTAAACTTCAGTTTGATGATCCAAGAATATTACTTGATATAATTGATGGAACATCGTATTTCATCAGCTTTTCACTAATGCTCATGAGATTTTTCAGCATATCGGGAAGGGTAAAGCTCTTAGTAACATTTTGGTCTTCGGTCTTTACAAGCACTCCATCTTTATACAGTCTGTCAATATCAGAAAAGCATTCAAATTGGCTATCTGTACTTGAGAGTGCAGCCACCAGGGCAGGAATAAGGTTGTGGAGTAATGCTTTCATAGCACCAGCAGAAAAAGTATTTTGCTTGACTTCCTCAAAAGTTTCGTCCCGTGGAACATATACCGCATGGGGCTTTTCAATTATACTCTCAGCAGTTGGATCTGTTTTACAGTTCAAGAAGTGAATATAAAATGTTAACAAAGTATTGGTTCTTATTGATAGTGAAAATAGAAGTAAGTAATTTTAAAAAAGAAGACAATGAAACAACTAATTTGATGGACCAAGAGCTAAGATACTAATTCCATTAATGCATTAAGAACAATTTTATTTAGTCTTCAACTAAAATAGCAGGAAAAAGCTCATTTATGTCTAGAACTTTATGCCAGCAAATAGAAAGGTTTAGAAGCTTTGAATCAACAAAATAGAAAATTATTTGAGATATGCATGATTTCTATATTTATGAGGTCTGGAGTAATGCAAGTATACTTTGAAGTTGGAACTTCTAAAATGGTCTGTCTCCAATACATGGACGAACGAGTATGAATAATGAGGTTGACAAGCATGAGTAAAATGTACAGTTTACATGGAAACACATTCAACTGTATCTTTTCCACAATTATTTAACGCTCAACAATATGTGGTCAGCTATACGCCTATACAGGAAAAAACTAATTTGAGAATTCAGTACTATATATGAAAGTTCCAATAATGGCAACCACAGAAGGTTGGGAAATTGTTTCAATTCATTATCATAGAGGAAAATGTATAATTTCTCAAATGTAGAACATTGACTAAATTTTGGTGGGCAAAAATCACAAACTAACCTTGTCGCATCTGCTATCAAATTATTGGAAAGAACTGACCTAAATTATATAACATGAGATGCTAATTTTATAGGCAATTAGGTTCCAGAACTAGTGATTCTTTTGTACATAGACATTTTATGATTTTAATGCTCATAGGTTACATCAAATGATCAAATATCAAGATCTAGGATTTCAGAATTTATTGAATAATTATTGGTTATGTAATTGTTTGTGGAAATAAAAGTACCTGATTTGGTTGGTGGTCTGCCAGTTCGACATCGTCTAGGATATGGCCTCTCTGATCCACCCAAGACTGGTCTAGCAAGATCCGCATCTTTATCAGGATTACCCAAGTCATTATAGAGTGCGTAGTCATAGATCATTTCAAAATTCTCCCTCTCGCCTTTCCCATTGCCACGGTGAGAAACTAAAACATTTTGCCGCAGGTCCGTAATACCGGCCGGAGTTTGTGAAGGTAGAAATGTCTGTTATTTGCAGAGAAGGTATCATAGTAGTAAAAGGGAAACCAAATAAACTTATATAGTATATACAAATTAATAAGCTTGTTTATCTTGGGAAGAAACTAGCCACAAATATCAAGAAACATGAGTCTGGAAGTTCATTAATTGAAGAAAAGTTGGATAGTTCTTAGGCTAACTCGGAAGGCAGAATACAGAGTAACATGGATTAATACTGCTTCCAAAACAAGCGTTTCTGTAGATTTAATACTGCTTCTTACAAAACTTGCCCCACTCTATATCAATACATATCATGACTTTATGTTGCTTTAATTGTTTGGGCAATATAGGTGATTCAACACACTAGTTAGAAAACAAATGTGTTCATGTCAATCCATACCTGATTACTGAATATAATCCTACTCTCTGGATTGTCAATGCAAGAATGGATCCATGAATTTGCAGGGAAGAAAACTGGGCCATCATTAAAACCATGAACGACGATCTCCATCAGAAAGAATTCCTTGTTATGAAGATTTGTGATGATAAGGGCCCCAGGACGACCGAAACCAGATGGCACAGTGAATTTGGCTGCATATTCAACTATAGAAGGATGATTTGATGGCTTTGGCAACCATCCTCTTACAGCTGACTGTGCACTTCTCTTGCCTACATTGGTCTCTGCAAAAGGACAAGAAAAATGTGAATGAACTTCTCCCTGAGTTCATGCATATCAACTATACGATCAAACTCAGATACTATGCCCAGCTAGCCAAACAGCCCAAGGAAAAAAGGAAAAGCATGGAGCCGAGAACGGGACGGGTAGTAGAAAATTCAAACTAGAAACATAAAGAAAAAGGAAGATGACATGCTCTTACTCCTTTGATCAACCAAGGTACTGAATCTTATGTTAAAACCAGTGTTGTTTATCCTTGTTCATCCAAGATACTGGATATTATTTTAAAACCAGTGTTGTTTATCAGTTTAAGCTTTTAAAGCAATTCGGGAGTTTTCATATTACTTTCCCATTACCATGGACGTAGAACTTTATCTATCACCATTTTCCTGACAACAGTCACCAGAGACCATATATTTGCTATCCAACCAGATACTCTCTTGATGCCAGTGACTTCTGTTCGTTTACATTATACAAACAGTTGAGGCTACGAGGGCCATGATCACGATAATTAGTTTAAAATTACAAAGCCCATCATGACTAGTAAAAGATCATCAATTTCCACAAAATGTTAGGTAAAGACCATACTGCTACAATTTAACACCAAAGCATCATGTGTTAAAGGAACATGAAAATTGTTGTAGATTAAAAATCAGCACAAACCCAAAACAATATATATGTTTACTTACATTGCAGATAGAAGGACTAAAAGACTCATTAATCTAATTGCATTGTGTAAACAATATTACTCCCCTGATTCTGGATGGAACCAAAATAAAGACAAGAAGTGTCAATTTTACCAGCTAGGATGAAAACAAGTTTTACTGCCATAAGAGCGAAGAGTGAAGCAAAATCATTGAGTAATCACCAGATCAACATCGTCTAGTCAAATCTCTAATAAAAGAAATCAAGCACCAACTTGAGAATGATACCGTAAACCCATTAAGAACTTGCTACTCTTCCTTTGCCACTCATATCCTTGTGCAGACCTCCTAAAACACTTCATATATAAATCCATATATTTACGAAATAAAAGACACAAAATAAACCGCAGTAAACGAACGGACAAACAAACAATATGCAGGCGTACGACAAACGCCGCAAAAGATAGATCACAAGAAAGAGGAGGCCTCCGACTACAAAATTCCAATTTGGGCAACCTCAGCAAACCAACTTTTGATGATGAAAAAAAATGAACTCAAGAAACCATTAAATATTCACATCATTTAACCCCAAAAAGTAGCTCACCTGGATCGATCTCCTCGCTCACGAGCTGAACCAAGATCCCCTGGCCGATCCCATTGATGATATACTCCCACTGCTCCTCGATCTTATCCACCAACTTCTCCTTCAACTTATTCCTCACCGTCAGCACAGCACGCACGTCGACGAGGTCCTCGTCAGACTCCGGTGGGATCACCGGAGAAGTCCTCGGCAGCACCCCACCGGCGGCCGACGTGGCGGAGCTGACTCCCTTGTCGCCGCTGCTGATCGCCGCGCGCACCACCGGACGCCGGCGGCAGGATCCGGAGAGGCGGGTCGTAGTGCTCCGGCCACCGGAGAGTCGACGGAGATTGGAGACGGGGAAGGGAGCCGCCTTCCGCAGGATTTGCGTGGTTGACTTCGATAGCATCTTGTCTAAGTCAACGCAGCCGGTGAGGAGGAAGATTTTTGCTCTGTGAGAAGATTGAAATGGGAGTGATCTTAGATCTTATACTCTTAAATATAAATTGTCCTCCAACTAAGCGCTACTATGTTTTGTTTTTCCAACTATATTTGTGGGAAATTAATAAAAAAATAATAATATATGTTTTGTTTTTATACCATTTACATCCTACTTTATGAGTTTAATACCTCCAAAACAGTCCGAGAGTTAAATTTTACTTAACCGCAATGGATGAAATACTAAAATATCTCTATGGGCATGAGGTCAACTGTAGTGTAGTCGATCGTGTCTTGACAGGAACTATTATTTAGGTTGGGTTATTTAAGGAAAATGATCCTTATGGGGCAACTCTTTTTGCGTGGAAAGGCAAGGGTTTCAAAGCATTTAGATTAATCCGAGTTTATCGTGATGCGTCATCAAATACATGTTAGTTCATTGATTATGTATATTTGATGGTCATGATCATCCTTCCTCCTCTTCAAAACCCTATCTCCTTCGTCCTTACCCTTTCTCATCTCTTTCTTCCTCCTAAGAGCTCGATCTCCTTCCCTATCGCACCATCGAGTTAGTCGAGCCAAACTCAAGTTTTTGCCTTTTCTAGCTCATCTTAAGGTTGAGCTAGGGAAATTTTGCTATCGAGTCGAGGTAGGCCCGACTCGACTCGTTTACACCTCTACCTTTAGCCAATTGAGCTCTATCCTATTAGCAATCACGAGCTCATAGATTGTAGATTAGAGTTGGAGTTGGGATTAGTAATATTTAATTATAATTGGAACCTCATCTTCCACTCAAATCAATTATAACTAGATAGATGACTAACTTTACACTATGCTAATGTTATAAGATCCCGACCTCCCTGCTCAAATTCGGACCCTTAACTAGGACTTAACATGGGATTAATAAATATGGGAAGTAGTTGTTGAGTATTTTATAGTTGTACAGTAAATAATCTTACCCTTTAGACACATTTCTCAAATTAGATTATATTTTGCAATTCTTAGATATTGCGTCGTATTTTTTAACTTCTAACATGATTATACGATCGTATATAGAGATATTTAAAAATAAACATATTATTTATCTCTTAATTGTTGATTTGATCTTAGGTAAACTATGTATATGATACGGAAATGATTGGAAAGTGTATGACATCATATATATTACTATGATTATTAATATACAAATGATCTCCGTGTACTTTCAATCAGCTAGATTAGTATATCAGTTTGGCTGGAAGGTTGATATACTATATGATTGACACAATATAGATTAGGCCTATAAGCAGGGGTAAGACTTTGGGTAGAATTTGTAACACCAGTTTATTGAGTGTGGACTGTTCACAGTAATCTAGTATAATCAAATTGATATTAATGATTGAGACGTTGAAAAATTCATTAACAGGGGTAAGACTTTGGGTATTATTTTACCAAAGAACTTACCAGGAATCAAGGAGCATTATTATATTCTAGATATATGTCACTTAAGCTTGATATAAGCAGGTGACTTAGTACATATATTATGTATATATTAACCTTTTGTGTATATATAATAGTGGTATATTTTGTTAATAAAATGTTATAGCGTTGCTTTGATGTGCATGATAATATTCATAGTTTAGATAATTATACATAATTTATACTAGTGGCACTTATTGCCGACCTCTGAGGTGTTTTAGATGCTGTTTAAACTCGTGCATGTGGTCGGGACTGGGTGTTATGTAGATTCTAAAAAAATAAAAATACCAAAACTTTGGCTAGATTTTTATATGAACATTTTCATTTGTCCTTATGGGGCAAAAGAATATAATAATCATATGATGGCCCCCACGTGCGAACATAATTTATCCTCTTTTTTTTTCTAAAAGAATAACAGAAAATTATTTATGCTTCTTGTGACTGTACTATAATATTTAACCTTTTTTTAAACTAATTTAATACCATTAGATTTTCTGACCAGAAGTATCCTTGCCCTTTTTTACTTTAGAAAATGCTATCCATTAAAAGCTACTTTAAACTCTCTCTTCTAATATATAAATTTTAAGGAAAGCATGATTTCTTAAATCCTCTTCTTTTTTTTTTTTTATAAGAAAAAAAATTTTGATTAGAAAAACATCACCCAAGATGCTCCTTTCATTAGATACTTTTATTTTAAAAAAATAAAAAATAGAAAAATTAAGATAAAATAATTATTATATATATATATTTGTTATCTTTACGTAAAAAATAAACAATAGTTATTGTAATTACTCCCTAATAAATTATTTATTTCCTTCTCGCACATGCAGTGGAACTTCAATTATTGATCCAAGGCAAGAGCAAGCCAAATCGTGGGGAAAAGTAAACCAAGAAGAAGTATATTTTAAAGTTTGTTTTCATCTGTAGAGAGAGAGTAACGTTTCCCATGCTTTAAATTATTTTTAGCACGAGTATTCCACCGACGTAGTGCTAGATGTCTCTTTTGCACAGTACTTTGTAGAAAAGACTAAGAGGAGAGGAAGAAAGAAAGAAAAAATAGGGATAATTTTTATTTTTACTCTCTGAACTTTTATTTGTATTTTTATTTTTGGCACATAATGATCCCGTAGTGGAAGGGGACTGTACTTTGCCAATTCGATTGGATATAAAAGTAGGGTTATCATTGTTTTTTACTAACGACTCTCTGAACTTTTTTTTGTACATAATAAATCCTCTAAATTTTTATTTTTGGCACATAATGATCCTTTAATGGAAAGGAACTATTTGGGCCGATTCGATTGGCTTAGAGAAAGGAAAACGAAAAAGAAAGAAGAAAAACTTGCTAACAGAGTAGGGATAATTTCTTTTTCACCTACTGCCTGAACTATCGTCATTTTTTACTAATGACTCTCTGAATTATTTTTTGTACATAATAACCCTCTTAAAATTTTTATTTTTGATACATAATAATCCCTTAATAGAAGGAGTCAAATGAGTCATTTTGAAATAGTTTAGGGAGTTATTATGTATCAAAATAAGTTCAAAGGATCGTTGTGAAAAAAAGTGATAGTTCAAATAATAATTAAAAAATGTATTCATATAAAATATTAATATAATTAGCTTATTACAGTAGAATAAATAAGATATCTGATTGAAATTAGAATAGGAAATAAATAAATAAATAAAGTAATATGAGGAGAAAAAAAATCCAAACATTATCACTCCCAAGTTTTCTCATGCCTTCTTTAGATCAGAATACATAAACTCCAGAGGTTATGGGTTGATAAGACCCTGAAGACTTTGACGTATGTATGTCGCAATCAATTTGAAAGACGTGAGATTAAAGTATCTCTTTTTGATAGAAAGAATTGACTAATTGAAAGAGACTCTCGAAGAAATTGAGAACGTAATGGGTAGCCTGCCAAACATTGATAATGATAATGATAATGATTGATATCGAACAGTAAATCATTACTGCTAATTTCAGAACTGCACTTAAATAAATAACCATGCCCCCATGCACCATGAGAGATCTTTAACTCGGCTCCAAACTCTAAATTTAGAGCCTAGTAGAGCTCCAAATTTAAAGCCTGTTGTAACGAGGCTTTAAATTACTATTTAGTTTTTTAAAATTTCAGTTCTGCCCTATGAGAACATCTCCAACTTAGCCTCTAAACTCTAAATTTGGAGTCTGATAGAGCTATTAGAGCATCTATCTCCATCCGTGTCGGGTTGAGCTCCAACTGGGCTCCATTGCTAGCTCCAAATTTGGAGAGCCCGACTTTATTTTTTTAAGTTTTTTAAAAAATTCTTACTTTGCCCGATAAGTATTTCATTCAATAATTTTAATTTCATATATAATTATTTATTAAATAATCTAATTAGTTAAACTGAATATATAATTAGTTTTACTAATCAGTTTTTAACAAAAAAAATAGTACCGTTGGAAAGGACTTATCGAGACCTTTAAAACGAGTATAATATTAAATTAGCTTTGAGTTAATTTAAATCTTAAATTTTTTATTATTATTTAAAAGAGATGTGTTCTAAAATATATCTACTCAAAATTATTTTCCAATATAAATACTAAATATTAAAATACATTAAACCAGTGGCTATGAAGATGGCTTACCAGACTATTAAATATTTATTATTTTTATTATTAAATACTAATTACTACTTATTTTTGTATAATATAATTTTGATATATTAAGTTAATAATGTATAATGCTTATTTCGATGCTTATTTCTATCATATAATTTCGATACGTTTAATTAAAAAATTAGTAGTTTAAAATTACTTCTGAAACTATCGAATATTAGTCTTATTTTAAAGATCTCAATAAGAGTTTTCTCACCATATATATTTTTATTAAAAATAATAATACTAAGATGACCAAATTTGGAGTCAGACCTAAGAATTTGGAGCTCAAATCTAAATTACTATTTAATTTTTCATAATTTCAGTCCTGCCCTATATAAGCAGGTTAAGGGTGATTTGCACCATAAACTAAATTTATTTATAATTTAGCCTTATTACCCATTTTAAGTTTTCTTTGCAACTTTGAGGATATTTTCTTACATTAAATGTGAAATACGAAAAATCTAATTATCTTTTCTTTGGTGGAAAAAATTAAAATTTCTTATGAATATTATTTTCATAACCCTTTTCCTTCAAACAATAAACCATCCAAAATTCGAATATTTTCCTCGCTAATGAGAGCTCTCCTCTTCTTAAATTCACCTTTATCTACGGCTAATAGAATCAGTGCGCGCAGCAGCCAAGGCTTACCTTTCCTTCGTCGAGAAATTAGAGAGCGCAAAGTTTAGGCAAGTTTCCTTCTTATTTTTGTTTCCCCTTTTGTAATATATATTTTCTTATTAATGAATTCTCTTGGAATTGGAGGAAGAGAAAAAAATGAGCTAGTGAGAAGAGGTATTCACTTTATATGGGATTGAAGATACTTCAGGATTTGTGGGTATATGTTTATTCACTTGTCACAAATTTTGCATATGAATGTCTTTATTTTCATAAATTACAAAAGCTCTTAATTATGCGTTTACAAAAAAAAAAACATAAATAGTCAGAGTAATATTTAATATATTTTTTATATTGTATTGTATTATTTGATTATATTTTATAATTTATATAAAAGCAATTCTTTTATGTACTTGAGCTAATTTTATATCTCCTGAGTTGTGGTTAATTTTTTTTATTAGCTACTTCACAGTCATCCATAATATCAAAGAGATCATTTTCTTCTTTGGTAAATCTACCAAGAGCTATAGTCATAGCGATCCTCCTATTCATTTGTTTATATACTTTTTATTGTGGCCCATTCGGTCATGAGGAGCTATCAAGACTAAGACTAAGAGGTGGAACTCCGAGTGATTAGCATCTTTGGAATTCATATTTAGTAACTTTAGAATCCAAAGATACTAATTATGGAATCTATTATTAAAAAGCTTTTAGTTCAGTATTACTTAATTTTTTTCTGAAATAAGTATGGAGTTTGTTTTGCTGTAATAGAAGAAAAAAAAAAGTTTTGGTACTTTTTTTTTATCTTTGGTTAGTCATTACTAGTGAGTATAAAAACAGAAAATGACACAATAACATTTAATATGTTTCTGATGATGATTTAATCAATTTGTATTTAAAATACCTCTTATCATAACTTACAATTAAAGATCTCTCTTTACATTTAATGTAGAGAGAGATATCCTTAAAATCAGTGCAAAGACAGTTTGGGTACTTTTGAAATTTTTTTTGGAGAAGATGCAAAGAAACTTAAAATGATTAGTAAGACAAAATTCTGAAAAAATTTGGTTTATGGTGCAAATCACCTAAAGTACCATTCAATAATTTAAATTACGTATGTATCATTTATTAAATAATATAATTATTAAAATTAAATATATAATTAGTTTCACTAATTGGTTTTTAACAAGCATAGTAATATTGGAAAAATATCAAGTCCTTTATAACGAGTCTAATATTAAATTATTTTTAAATTTTAATTTTCATAATTATATAATAAATATTTTTCTTATTTATTATTCAAAATTAGACCCAAAATTATTTAAACAGTGACTCAAAATTATCTTCTAATATAAACATCAAATATTAGAATATATTAAACATAAAATATATTAAATAAAAATTTATATTTCTTCGTTCCCGTGTCTCTACCATAAAATTGAAAATCTGGACAAACATCCAAATGTGCTTTCTTTCAAAAAGACTTTGAAAGACATGAAATTATTAGAAGCAATAGTAATTTTCACCAAATTATTAAATACTTATTATTCCTATTATTAAATACTAATTTCTAATTATTTCGTGTAACTCCAATGCTCATAGTGATGCTTATTTGGGTGCTTATTAATATAATTCCGATGCATTTATAATGCCCACGTTTTCGATGCATCCGCTGCCTCTCCCACCCCTTCCTCCGATGGCGGCTATCGATCTGGAGGAGATGCAGGAAATGCAATTTATTGTGCTGTCAGCTCAATAAATAGGCTATGGATTTCCATAATTTTAAATAATTGAATATTACTTTTAAAAATTACTAATTTTTTAACTATATGTTTTTATTAAAAAATAATAATGCTAAGAGTACTTATTATTAAGTATTTTAAAATATAAATATATCACATTAATTAAATAATAAATATAGACCCGGTGCACTCCTAATATAGAGCCCACTGGAGATGCTATGCGATGGCAAATCACAGAGCTCTAGAAATATGACACGAGCAACAAATGTAAAGGATAATTACATCTTTCCCTGTACTGGAGTCTCCCAGTGGAATCACAACCTATCCATTTAAGAGTCCAGAATCAGTTTAACTTTTAACATAGCGAAACCAAAAAAAAAAAAAAAGTCAAACTTTAGTAGATGCACTTCTCAACACAACTAAACAAAGAACTGTTTATAGAAGCAAGACATCAGATATTTCAGCTTCCAACACTTGGAAAGATGTAATACAGATTGAACAGATGAGACCACAGTTGCCACATCCCTGAACTAGTTATTTCTTGTTTGGTAGAGAAGAGGGTAACAGAAATACATTCGCCATGAGCTTACCCTCAAGACAGCCAGTATTATTTATCAGTTCCATCACATGGAGGATGCAGTTCCTGCAGCTGGTTCTCCAACTCAGCAATTGAGACTGAACTATCTTTACTTTTCCTCAAACCTTCCCTCGGAAAAGTTGAATTGAAGATTTCTTTACCATTTTCTTGGCCCCCATCTTCATCAGCCTCATCATCTACAAGGGATCCTGTCCGCAGTAGCTCCTTCACCTTCTTGAACTCATCATAATGAGCTTTACGATGTTCTTTGAAACTTAATCTTGTTTTATCAATCTCAGAATCTAAAAAGGAAGTATGGAACATCTTAGCCCAATAGAAATAAAGCCTCTGGCATCAATGCACATGCACTCCCTTGAGATGATAACAAACTACTATGCACATGAAAAATGCAATAAAAAAAAGCAAACATTTAAAGAAGCTAAAAAGAATGACAGCAAAGAGAACTTAAGTTGTTCGACATATATATATATATATATACACTCACTGATCTCTACATCACACTTATCTCATCAGAAATTAGCAATTTTTTGTGTAAATTTGCAATAGGAAAAAGCACAGTTGTAAAGTTAGAAGATTTTAGGTCACTCATGTAAATGGTAATCAAGCTGAAGTCTATAAGTTGAGGGAGAAGGTACGTTCCATGAAAATGTATCACATATGTGAAATGTAAGAAATAACTGGGATGATTCAGGAAGTGCAGGGAGTAGAAAAGTACAACCTCACACTCCAATTTCATACTGTCATTTCTACATTTTATCATTAATTACCACCAATGAGAAACTTTGACCATAGAATACAATGCCACTTCTTTTTCATCTCTATTAATAGAGCTCATAATTCCTGCAGTAGAGAATATCAGAAGTACTCAATAAGGAGGGAACATCATGTTACATTTTATGCTCACTCATCAAGCTTTTCAGCAGTAATCCTCTCCCCTAAAACCATCTAACAAGTTCTCACTACCTCTCCCATGACATTGTCAGGCTTAGTTATCAAGAACTAAGAAGTTCATATTTTTGTGCCCACTGGTAATTCATAAATCTAGGTGATTCTTGCAACACTGACTCCAATGTTTAGGAGAGTTTCTTTTTCTTTAAATTAGTATAGTTAATTTAGCATAATCATATATGTAAGAACCAGAAGAAAAAAAAATTTAATTAGGGGTTGAGAGAGAAGGGTGCACGTGCAGCCCCTCCCCTCTCCCTTTCCGGCACGTGACGAGGCGCAGAAAGGATTTCACCTCAGCCCCTTCTCTCTCTTCTTCTTCCCCTCTTTCGCTTTCTTCTCACTCACCGACGGAGTCACGCTGTGGAATCGGCCTGCCGGAGCGCCGCCGGAGCCATCGGAGACCACCACATGACTCCTTGGTAAACCTTCTCCCACCCCTCAAATTTAATTAAAGATTAATAGGATATAGCGAAAATACCTAAATTTGGGTTTCTCAGCTTCATCAGCAAATCAGGCCGGCCGGCGACTTCGGGTCGCAACCGCATCGTCACCGGAAGTTTCGTGCTCTAAGCCCGGTGTCGGTGATATCTTCTAGGGAGCCCCCTCCTGGCTCCAATCGACGTCGGCCGTCGGTGGTGGGTTCTCCTCCACCTCGTGAGGACGACGAAGTAGAGAGAGAGAGAGAGAGAGAGAGAGAGAGCCGGCCGTGAACCGCTGGCGGCCACTCTCTCTCTCGATCCTTCTCTTCCTCGCGTCGATCGCGGGAAGAGAAGGTTATGGGTGGAGCTTGGGTTAAACCTGAGCCAACCCTTTTCTATTAAGTTTTAGGTTCGGGTTCGGGTTGGATTTCAGATCCAAAGACCCGACCCGAACCGAACCATTTATTTGGGTGGGCTGCGGGTTAGCCCGGAGCCAATCCACTTAATTTTGGTTAGGCCTCGGCCCAACTTGATTAATTAGATTTCTTTTTGGATTGGGTCGGGCCAGCAGCAGCCCAGCCCAATCCAATGGGTAATTAAACCTATTTTAGTTCTTTTTAGTTTTTTTTAAAATTTTAAAAATATGGATATTATTCAAATTAAAAATTTTATTATTATTTATTGTTAAAGGTGGTGATTTTTAGTACGTGAGCTAGAGATTTGAGATTTCGGTTGTCTTGCCTAGACTAAGGTAAGTGGGTTCACTCACATATTTATTTTATTATATTTCGTATATTTTTTCGGACCATGTAAATTTTCTGTGTGCAAAATTATTATTTTTATCCGTACGTGCAAAAATTAATTTTTACATTTTCCGTGTGCATTTAATCATTATATTCAGTGCATCACCATACTTTGTACAAATATCGAAATTTGTGAAAAGAAAAATGAGACTAGTATTGGTATAACTTAGAGAACAGTCCCGGTATAAATCACTTGCGATTTTTCCGTGGCAACTCAAGTTTATCTGGAAGTCCAGGGGAAAGTCCTAAATCAGATCACTGCGGTGACTTTCTTAAGTGACTCTGACGGGGTTAGGGAACAGTCCTAGGATGAATGATAAAATTCCTAGGTGACTAACTTCTCTCAACGGTTAGTGAAAAAGACAGAATGTGTTAATCACATAGTGATACCATCTGATGACCCTAACCGGATTAGCTATGAAGAAAAGTCATGAGCATCATCTCGAGGTGACTTCTAGTTGCTGTGGATCCACAGGGTTTAGACTCATTGAGACATTTGACAGTATAAATATTGAAAAGATATTAATACGATGAAACTGTGCAAGGTTACAAGTTGTGACTCTCTGTTATTATCATTGTCATTATTTAAAGAGCATGCTTATTGCAAATTGTTATGGATATTGTTGCTTTTAGTTTAATTTTACTCATCATTAATATAATTTAGAATTTATTTGGTTTTCGAGGGGACTCCACTCACTGAGCTATAGTTGCTAGCTCATGGATTCTTTTTTTTGTATTTATTTATCAATCTTAGGTAATAGTCAGCGAGGCGACTGAGCGAGATGTACTCGGACTCCACCTCCACTTAGGATTCACCTATTTACTTTTCCGCTCTTTTGGATTTTATGCTTTAGATTAGAAGTTTTATTTATTTCGTTTAGAGACTCAAAAACATTAACATTGTTTTATGTTTATTGCAATTAGTTATAAATTTAATAAAGTAGATCTTCATTTTATTTATTTATTTTGTCATCGTACACGTAGAAAGTGTTAATAAGGCTTCGTGTATCTCAACCATATTGAGATGCATGGCCGGTCATGATTCCTATTTCAGGTCGTGACAATATAGATTTTAACTTCCCATAATTTTCCCATTTTTATCACAAAACTCATCTTTCACAGATTCACATGATGATATAAACCATGTAAGCAAGTTATTGTCAGTGTTTAGGGTCTAGGGATTTTTATCACAAAACTCATCTTTCACAGATTCACATGATGATATAAACCATGTAAGCAAGTTGTTGTCAGTGTTTAGGGTCTAGGGTATAGGGCTAATTAACACATGTACACGTGGATAGAAGCCAAAAAAGAACAAAACAAATATAACGATGGCAAGTAAAATTAGAATAGTAACAACTAAAAGCAAGACTAATCAACAATAAGTAATACTCAATACCTTCGTCTTGCTCCATAGCATCTGCTTCATCTTCAGAGGATGCCCAATCACCATTGCTGGAACTTCTGCTTGAAGAAGCTACATCAGTTAAAGCAGATAAAATAGCTTCAGCATTAGCAGGATCATCCAGGCATTCATCAAAAGCACATCTTGGTGATGCAGAACCTAAAGAAAAAGTAATGGTCAAAGATATTCATCAGAAATCATCAGTAGAATAGTGTCTTTATCATATGAGTATAAGGAGATAGAATGAAGTGAAGAAACAGAGATATACCATCATCATAAACCATAGGGTGATAGGGCGTCTTGGGCTCAGTAATTTTCTGCCGCACTGGCTTATTTGATTCAATCTCATATAAGTTTGCTTCATTCCATCTCACACGGCCCCTTAAAAAGAGAACCATGGGCAGATCAAAGGTCTGTGACAGTAACTAACCAAAATGACAATAATATTCTCAGACCAAAAAAATGGTTATGGCCCATGAAGTTCTAGTGATGGTGAAGTTTGCTACTAGCAGAATATGGCACTCGTCAACTGCAAGTATCTATTTCATCCTTAAAGAAGGGACAACAAAATCAACCACCATAAATTTATGCATGGGTAAAATTAGAAAGAATACTTGTCTAGTTAGCTTAATTCTTCCTATGCACTATTGTTCTGCTATCCTAGGCATAAGAATCATGGCACTTTGCATGTAGAGAGATTGAATGATGGCAACTATCATAACCCAATAAATATCAGAACAATCTCATCTTAAAATATACATGTGATTCAAAATTCAGTTCAGCATAATGCACAGAAGAAATAAAGAAAACGAGACAGAATGAAAGTCCATCAATATCTCTGTATATAGAACAAGAATAGAACACAGCAGATTCATAAAGAAATAGTGTAGGGGCAAAAGAACTTAAGTAGTAACATGTAATTTTTACATATTATTATGTGTGTATGTCTCATTTTCTTACAGTTTACATACATATAAGCATAAGCACGACAGTCGTACCGACTAGCATGGGGCATGCACTTATTGTGCTGATGGCTAACCAGCACGTGGTACAAGGGGTGCTGCACAGCACCCCTTTTAGCAGCTTTGCCGCTCACCATCGACCTCATAGTTGAGCTTGAGGTCGAGTCATCGCCCCTCAATGACGAGGTCAATGGCAAGCGGCGAAGTGTAAATATGAGTAGTTTCCACCATCTTTCTACCTAAATAAAAATCTTCCCATATAATATCTGGTTTCTGGAAAAGAAAACGCATCAGACAATAGGCTTCATTAAGCAATAACTATATCCATCTTAAATCTAATAGTAGCTATACCATTTAGCCAAAAACATTGCAAAACGGCATCCAGCTGCAAGAAGGATTTACATTATGCAATCTCCTGTTCTCAAAAATCCTAGGAGGAACTCTCTAAAGTACACTAAGAAACCATTGGAGTACAATATGAAAATCAAATATCCAATTTACTATAATTCTGACTCTAAGTTATCCACTTCAAGTAAACCAGCTCTTTATTCTTCTAATTAGCTAAGCTGCTAGGTTTCTATTGTTTTCTAAAAAACCCTTTTTCATCTTCTTTATTGATCTACTGACTTGGCTTATATAGCCTACAACGTACACTTGCAACATGATGGCCTATTCTCTCATAGGCCCCTATAAAACCAATAATCTCAACACTCCCCCTCAAGATGGGCAATAGATATCCACTAAACCCATCTTGTTACATCTTCTAGCTAGGTCCAACGAGTTGAGCCCTTTCGTCAGACAATCTGCTGCTTGATCTTTAGTTGAGACATGATCTAGTTCCAGGAGTCCACTGTTCAACTTCTCTTTGATGAAGAACCGATCAATTTCAATATGCTTGGTTCTGTCATGCTACACTAAGTTGTTGGCGATGCTTATGGCTGACTTCTTGTCACACGACAACTTCATTCTGGCCCCTTGATCCAACCTAAGTTCCACCAATATACCTTTCAGCCACATCAACTCTGCGACTCCTAAAGCCATGGATTTGTACTCTGCTTCTGCTGTTGATCTTGCCACTAAGGACTGCTTCTTGCTCTTCTAAGAGACCAAGTTGCCTCCTACAAAGATGCAGTAACCCGAGGTGGATCTCCGATCGTCGCACAACTAGCCCAATTAATCACAGTAGCCTTTAATGCTCACATGACCATTCTTCTTGAAAATCAATCCCTTTCCAAGGGCACTCTTCAGATACCTCAGCATCTGATACACCGCGTCCATATGATCTTTCCGTGGGTCATGCATGTAGCGACTCACTACACTTACTACAAATTAGATATCGGGACGAGTATGACTCAAATAGATTAACCTGCCTACCAGTCTCTGGTATCTCTCGCAATCAACTGGTTCTCCGGCCTCTGCACTAAGTTTGAACCTTTGGTCGATCGGTGTAACCACATTTTTGCACTCCAACATTCATGTTTCAGTAAGGAGGTCCAGTGTATACTTCCTTTGGGAGAGAACAATCCCCTCTGCTCCTCGAGATATCTCGATCTCAAGGAAGTATCGAAGAGTTCCAAGATCCTTTACCTTGAATTCTTTGCCTAGTCTCACCTTGAGTTGGGCAATCTCTCTCTCATCATCCCCTGTGACGATCATATCATCCACATAGACTGCAAGTATGGTAATGTGACCCCCGTTTCGTCGAAAGAATACGGTGTGGTCGGCATTGATCTATTGATACCCCATACCTACCATAGCTCTCTTGAACCTATCAAACCAAGCTCGTGGAGACTGCTTTAGCCCATAGAGAGACTTTTTCAACCTGCAGACCTTGCTCACCGTCTTGTCTGTGCCAAATCCTGGTGGTATATCCATGTACACCTCCCGCTAGGTCCCCATGAAGAAATGCATTCTTTACATCTAGTTGGTGTAGTTGCCACCCACCATTCACTGCTAATGAGATCAATGTCCGAACGGTGCTTATCTTTGCTACAGGTGCAAAGGTCTCATCATAGTCAATACCATAGGTCTGACTGTACTCTTTTGCTACCAAGCGTGCCTTGTAGCGTTCAACCTGCCCATCTGGATTCTGCTTCACAGTGAAAACCCACTTGCATCCAACTGCCTTTTTTTCGAATGGTAGTGACACCAACTCCCATGTGCGGTTTTTGTCAAGAGCCCTTAGTTCCTCATGCATAGCTGCCTTCCACTTTGGGTCTTCTTTTGCTACCTGCCAACACTTGGGAATAGAGACAATGTCCAATGATGAAATGAGTGTTTCGAATATGGATGAGAGGTTAGAATAATGTCTGAAACGATCATGAGGATTTCCCGCATTGCTGCGAGAGGTCCTCCTTAGTGTCACGGGAAGAGAAGAGGAAGAAATCATATCACATAGGTCTGTGGTGGATGGTGCAGGTGTCTCAGGATTTGGAGGAGACCGAGATGAGGGACTTGGCACGAGCGGTACTGTAGGCATAGGCACATTCACCTTTCTTCTTCTCTGGTACAATCTCAACTCTCCCTGATCTTGATTCTCTCCTTCTCTTGTCACCTCTACTTCCAATTCATCCTCACCCACTTCTTTTCTCACAATAGGACCTAATATCATCTCTAACTGAATGGGCTTTTCTTCTTCACTTCTCTCCCTCTCTCGCCTAATTTCTCCATTATCTGGCGAGTCACCAAGGGGTGGGGCTACTCTCGAGAGATAGTACAGCTCAAACTCACGAAAAGTCACATCCATACTCACAAACAATCGCCTCTCTTGGGCTCCAACACACATACCCTTTCTGAGTGGCAGAGTAGCCTACAAAGACATACTTGACTGCCCTAGGATCCAGCTTCTCTACTGTTGGTCTGTTATCTCTCACAAAGCACACACAGCCAAACATTTTCAAGGGAAGAACCCCTCCATTATCACCCTTCAACATCTCACAGGGGGGATTCCAATCCAATATCCTTGAGGGCATCCTGTTGATCAGCTGAGCAGCTGTTAAGACTGCTTGCCCCCACAGATAGTTTGGGACATTCATTGAGATCATCATGCACCGAGCTACCTCTAACAGGTGTCTGTTCTTCCGTTCTACTACCCCATTCTGTGTCGGTGTATATGGGCAAGCAGTCTGATGTTGTATCCCTTGTGCAGATAAGTACTCCCCAAACACCTTGTTGGTGTACCCTGTCCCATTGTCGGATCTAAGTACCTTAACCACTGCACCGTGTTGGGGCTGTACTGCCTTGTGAAAGTCTTTGAAACATGCAAGTATATCGCTCTTGTTCTTCATCAAATAAAGCCAAGTAACTCGAGAAAAGCAATCAATGAAGGTCACAAAATATCTATAGCCATTGATTGTATTTGCCGGACAAGGCCCCCATACATCAGAGTGAATAAGATCAAAAACCCCAGAACTCCTACTCCCAAAGCTATGATAAGAGCTTCTGGTATGTTTTCCTAACTCACACGCATCACAGACTACCTTTTCTTTATTTGCCCTTTCATATAATGAAGGATACAATAGACTAAAAACAGAAAAGGAAATATGACCCATACGTCGATGATGCCGTAGAAACACCTCCTCTATAGTCATCCCAAAACCTCTTACTTCAGCCCCCTCTACCACAGATGTCAGTGCTGAATCCAAACCTCCTCTGTCCATGTACCACAATCCTCTATGCCACGTGCCAGTCCCAAGTCTCCAGCCCGTCTCCTTCTCCATGAAGATCATCTTAGGAATATCAAAGGAAACAACACAATTTTGTTGGAGGATAATAGCACTGATAGACAAAAGATTTACTGGAAATGAGGGAGCATGCAATACATTGGACAAGGTCACTAAATCGGTACATTTAACAATACCCTTACCAACCACCGGCTGGGTTGTACTATCTACGGTCTGAATACTCTCTAGAGGGGTCAAGTGAGTGTAAGATGTGAACTCACTAGAGGCCCCTGTCACATGTCTAGATGCACCAGAATCTATGATCCAATCTAGTGATCTCGTGGGAGGTATAGAGGCAAGAGCATGTGAAGTACCTGTGGCAGAATGAGCAAAGGTAGCAAAGTTACCCTTGGGGTCAGATGTGGATGTCTCCTTTCTTCATCCATCTCCTGCCGTTCTCTGCTTTCTCTTGAGCATCTCAAACAACTCGTGCTCCTCCTCGATGAAGCCTGTCTCCTCACCATGTGGGTCCACCATCAGATGTGCCTGATAGTCCCTACCTCTGCCTCCTCTACGGCCTCCACGTCCACGGCCACGACCTCCAGACTGCCATCTCCCACTTATCTCTCTCTCCCTCAGTGGCTTCGGACATGCCTTGCTCAGGTGTCCCACTTCTCCACAGTTGTAGCACTTACGGGTCTCCCCCTATGCATCTGCCATACCTGAGCTCACAATAGCTAATGCTGATCGAGCACCTGGAAGTCCACCCGGCTCAAAATGTAGCCTCATGCGACTCTCCTCCTGTATCATCGCAGAGATGGCCTCATCCGATGAAGGGATCTTTGTCTGGGCTAGAAGGACTGATCTCCTCTGATCAAAGGTCATATTCAGATGAGCCAAGAACTGCATAGTCCTCATCTGTTCATTGAACTCCCTGCTCTTGAATTCCGGATCACTACAACTCGACACAGGTGAGAAATGATCAAGATCTTGCCATTGCTGCTCCAACTCCATGGAGTACTCCTGAATAGATCTATCACCCTGTAACACTGCTTCTATGTCGCGCTGGATCTGGAACACCCTCATGTGGTTCTCGGCCCTAGCATAGGTCCTCTTCAGCTTCGCCCAGATATCCACTACCTTTCGAATGCCATCCACTGATGAAGCAATCTTTGGAACCATTGAGTTCAGTAGCCAGGTGTACAGCAAGGCTTGTGTGGTCCTCCACTCTCATCTGCCTCAGCACTGTCACTTGCTGGCTTAGCCTTGACTCCTGTTAGGTATCCATCTAGTCTCTTCTCTACTAGAGCTGCCTCAACCCGACGCGACCAACTCAAGTAAGTAGCTGGTCCATCAAGTTTTAGATCCACTGGAGGAAGATCTAGTCTCATAAGCTGTGGATGTGCCGGCATCGACCCCTCGCCTTGCCGACCTAACACCAGAAGCAAGGTCTTGAGTTCAATCTCACTCAACTTCTTCATAATATCCTCCATAAATCAATCTCAAGGATCCAAGCCTAGGCCACGCAGATCATGCATGACTTCCTTCCTTTTCTTTTCTTTTTTCCCTCAGTCCACTGTTTTCTTCTTTCTTTCTCTACTAATTTTTGCTTTTTTTAGGTAGGGGAAATGTGAAATGTGGTCTACTCCCCTGGACTCCACAGGCTCATAAATAGGGGTTTAGGATTCTCATTATGTCCACCCAGCCCCCCCGCCCTTCTCCTCTGGTTCACCTCAGCCACTGCCTGCTCCTCCACCTCGTCGTCATCTTCTTTCTTCTATTCGAGTTCGACAGCTACTGTAATCTTCTTGATTTTCGGCTCAGGGCTTCTAGAACCTTCTCCTCCGGCTCCTCCGACTTCGCGAACCTTCTCCTCTGGCTTTGCGTCTTCTAGAACCTTCTCCTCTGCCTCGATCTCCACAGGGCCCTTTGCCTTTTTGCTCCGCGCTCGCGAGGTGCTCCTCAAAGGCCTCGATCGCGTGGTGGATTAGCTCGCGGTCGAGGGAGCAATCCCACCGCGACCAGAGGCTCGTGGAGGAGGGGGGGAGAGCGAAGGGGAGCCCAGCGGCAGATCAAGTCTGCGCCGACGATCCCCTTTCCTGTTTTTTTTTTTTTTCTTTTTTTTTCTCAGTTGGGGCTAACCTAACATGGCTCTGATACCATATTGTTTTCTAAAAAACCCTTTTTCATCTTCTTTATTGATCTACCGACTTGGCTTATATAGCCTACAACGTACACTTACAACATGATGGCCTATTCTCTCATAAGCCCCTATAAAACCAATAATCTCAATAGTTTCCTTCTATTCCTGAATGCAAAATATCCACTATTGCCTAAGCTTTTGCTTGCAGACAACTCTAAATCAAATCCAAATTAAAATATCACACCAGAATGAGCAATCTGCAATCATGTAGTGATTTAGAGAAACAAGGACATCTAGGCCTGTAATGAACTAGTATAAACTACTTATAGAGGATACATCCTCTCCTCATAAGGCTCTTGGTCCTGGGCATGCGCTCATTTAATCTTACGCATCATAAAGTCTCACTTAAGGACTAAGGTTCTAAGATTAAGTTGTTAATATGCCCTTACAAAGACATTGACATTTGTTCTATATGCCAATTCCAAAATTACATAATCAATCAATGTTTAACCTACTATATGTCATCACTATTACTTTAATGACAGTAGCAAGTGAATGGTCACAATAAATCAAAAGGTTCAAATAAGTCTAACATAAAATGTATCTAAAGCATCAATATATCATCACCAGTTACTTTTGAGTGGTGAATGAGAATTGATAAAATCAGGCCCAAATATTTGAGACAATGATTGATGGTGAGCAATTTGTTTAAAGAGAAAGCAGATGTTATGTACAATCTGGAAAGTGGTCATGATACTAACCCCATATTTGAATACCCCAGATCTTCTTAGACTGAAAAGTGATATTGTGGGATCAACCTACAGTTATCAAAAGTTTCTGATGTTAGAATAATATGAACTGATAGTTCTTGTTCTCCAAAGGTATATTGTTCCATCAATTCTGGGAGGACTCTTTTACTATAATATAGTACTGAAAAGGCATAATGAAAAGATGCATTGAGAAGAACTAGATGGCAAAACAATTGACAAAGATATATATTTTCCTCCATTAAATAATTACAAACAAACCAAGAAAAGCCGGAGAATTTATAGAAATATGAGGTAATGATTTAACAAATGCCACATAGCAAGCATTAATGTTGTGTCTTAACATTTTGCTCTTTTATGAGTTGAAAATTGTATATTTAACATTTCCATGATCTTATAGCAACAGCAACAAACACAACTAAACTCCAATGACATGAGGTGATGCAATATTTTGCTTATACTACATAAAGTTACTATGGTGACCTTCCATGGCAATCTCATAAATAAAAAATTGGGACAATTCCACTTACACCCTCTAAAATATTGTTTGTTTCCACATACATCCCCTAAATCATTTTTCGTACACATAAACTCTTATACTATTGGAAAAACCTCTGACCCCTCGACACCATTGACAGAAAAGGTAAAAAGACAAAAAATACTCCTCTACATTAATATTTCTCTTTATTTCTTCCCTCCAAAAACAAGGTGTCACAAATCTACTAACATGTTAGTCACGTGATAATTCATGGACAGAAAACATAACGACAAACTAATGAAAAGAAAATTTGAGAGGTTTCTGATAGTTTAAGGGGTCTATATATACAGTATACCAAAGAAAATTTTAGAGGGTATATGTGAAAATAGGCGATAGTTTAAGGGATCCACATAAAATTATCTCTACAAATAAAGTTACTATACATGGAACTTGAGAAGAACTGGTATCGCCTCAGGTATCTAGGGCTCACAATAATTGGTAAAAGTGATAGGGTAGATCTGAATTGAGATTGGGAAACAAATAAGTCCGTCAATAGAATTAAGGGTTAATTATATTTTGACTCCCTCAACTATCATTCTGTATTACTTTCATCCTCTCAATAAAAAAGTGGACATATACACTCTCTGAATTATTTAATTGCATCACTAAATCCACTATATTAGAAATTTGTTAGAACAAATATTAAAAAAATTCACTAACTAATTAGATGGACAAATAAAGGATCAGAAAAGAAGGGAAAGTAGAAGGATATGAGAAGAAAGAAGAAAAATAAAATAATATATAAATAAACCATCTGTAGTTCACAGTGATCCACAAACTTTGCAAAATTCATCATTTTATTGTAGACAACTAGTTAGCAATGAAACAAGATATATAAACCTCACAATTTGACTTCACTTGAAATAGTAACTAAAAAATGATGTATATTATATATGAGCACATGTTTTTCCTAGAAGAACCTAACCCGCAATATTAACTATTTTGACCAACATAATACCCCCTAGTGCGTTACGAAACTAACTCATAAAGTGAATTCAAGAAGTCAATCCACTGTTCTTGATAAGGAACACCCTTCAAATAATACCATGTATGAAAAATTAGACGGGGGAGAATAGTTAATGCATATCTTCCAGAAAGATTGAGGGAGAAATAACAGCCACCGCAAAATTGAAGCACGAGATTGATGAGACGATCATGAAATTAAAAAAAAAAAAAACTTGCTCCAATCTTAAGATGCAACGGAAAGAGAAACGAAATTAGAATAGCGGATACGGGGAAAGATTTGGAGCTTACCCTACAGGATCCAAAAATGGCAGATTGGGGGAAGGATAGGGGAAGGGCGAGAGGGAGATGACGAGAAGAAGGGAATCGGATTTCTACGTTTCCTATCGTTCTCTTTTCTTTCCTATTCTTGGGAAATTTATAGGCTCTTTTAATTATTATTTGTTTACAGTTTTTACGATTTAGACCCTATCTTTCTTATATTCACGGTCAAACCCTTAATTACTTTTTATTGGGTTAAATTCATTTTAACTATTGTGCGAAAATCACTCTCGTTGAAAACCTCATCAAACACTCATATCTTTGAAAAAGTAACCATTAGCCACAATTTTAGAGAGGAAAAATTTTATTGCTAATTGGTTAGCAAAGCAGTCTACAATAACTTCTTTTTTATGGAATTGGCTGAGGTGCCTTCATCTTATGTCTTGATGTTGCTGGCTCTCTTCACAGTAGACCCTAATTTTAGGGTGCCTCGCCTTCTTTTAAAGAATTTCTAATTACCTTAGAAAATATCAGGCAGTTCAGTATTTTCTAAATAAAAAATTTAAATATAAAATTAAAATTAAAATTTGGAGGAGCTATTATTATTATTATTATTATTATTGCAATTATGAGCCCATCTTATTATGGGGGGTAGCTATGTTATTTCAATCCGGAGGTTCTTTTTTATATCTCTACGATAAAATATTTTATAAGCAAAATAGATAATTGATCACAAAGTTCTAAAACACTAAATTTTGTTTTTATAGTTTTACTTATATTTTTTCATTTAAGGTTCAATTAATCGTAAAGACATATTATATGTTAAAGTTATAGCCTTTCAAATTGACGAATACGCTAAATAATTTTAAATATTTTCAATAACAAGATATTTAATTATTCAACGTCTTATGTGGAATGTGAAAAATATATAACAGCTCAATATTTTCTTTTCAATAAAACACTAATTTTATCAATATTTTACTTAGAAGATAAAATGTAAACTCATCTAAATTAAAATATTAATAAGTTTAGTATTTTACCGACGGCTACAATAGAATATATCAATTTTGCTATTAAATTTGGAATGTGGTCCACTTTGATAAATAAAGTCTAGGGCAAGACTTATTTTGTCTAACTCATGTGCCCTCTAAACTTTTACTAAATTATGGCAAAATAGATTAAATTATTTTATTTTATTAAATAAATATGTATAGGAAAAAAAAATATGACCCAGTTATACAAAATAAAAGTTCACACAATAATTTAAAAAAAAATAAAAAAATGCATGGTCACCTTTGACTTTGGACAAAAAAAAATTAACAATTATAAATTAGTCAATAATACAATAAGCTATAAATATAAAACAAATTTCAGGAGGTAATAAAATAATTTTTATTTAGATTATTGGAGTGGAAGGGAGTAAAATTCTATTTAACCCCTATTTCTTTTCAGACAAAGTTTTTCTTTTAAACAATGTTAAAAGAAAAACGGAAGAATCTTTCAAAAGAAAGAGGGTAAAATATAATAAATATAAATGGAGGGTGTTATTCGTAAATTCCTCCCAAGAAAATGCCTTCTCACGTAAGACACCCCGAATCTATTACAAATTACATACCCTAGAACTACCACATCTTATACATGCTAGAAAATAAAAATATATATAATGTGCAGGTTGTTTTTGAAAAAAAAATATAATGCGCAGGTTACTAATTTTCCTGGAGTCCAGTGTTATTTTTTATTTTTTACGATCATTGATATAGCTCATTTTATTTTATTTTTATGAATAGAGATTATGGTAGCTTGTAAGTTGCAACTTTATAAAATTGTTATTTTTGGTTTTATTTTTATAAAAAAAAATAATTTTCTATGATATGCAATATTCTAGAATTACTTAAGCTGGATGTATTTATTATAAAGATTATCCTTTGGCTTAAAGTGATTGGGATTACAAACTATAATTACTATTTTAATACCAATTAATCTGAGGTCTTGTTACTTAAGTTGAATTGTTCAAGACATTAATCAGGTCAACTCATACGACTAATTCTATCCACGTGAAAATAATATTTCCCTCTTTGACTAAGTTCAACAAGTTAACCACGTTAAAAGTCAAACAAGAGGTCGACAAAAATTGCAAGTTTACTGTAAGTAGACCGAGTCAAGTACTGCTAGACTCATCATGAAAAGGTCAAACTTATTATATGTTAGCGTTAAATGATCATTGGACCCAAAAGCTTAAGTTGATTGATAGAGAGACTAATTATGTCTGCACATATAGACAGATGATAGATAACAAAATATGTAATCGAGATAAAGAGGTTTGAACTTATTATAGATAGATAATAAATCAACAGTATATGTCGATAGAATAGTTGATAGATAGTTAAAATGACTCATATTGTATAAATATTTCCTGTTTTAAATCTTGACGATGCTGATAATTAAAACATCGTTAAGTTTCTGTTTACTAATAGAATATACCTGTCTTAGATAAATGGGGCTTATATTGTATGAGGCATCTAAGCTTAAATCTTAGTCGCTTCTCTTAAAAAAAATTTAGTGGGATATTATTAAGTTGTCACTTCTATTAAAAAAAAATTTAAGATAAAATTTCTACTTCTCTCGTTAAAAAAAAAAAAAAAATCAACAAAGCACATGCCTTCTAAAATTAAAATTATGCACATATATATATTCTATCAAAAAATATAAATCATAATTAACTACTATTGGAGGACTTTAATTTAGCTCATAAAACCTATTTTTAGGTTTTTAAAGAAATTAAATTATTTTTGGGACACTGTAAGACTATTGCCTCTGACATAGCAATTCATGATAAATCATCTATAAAATTCGTTTATTGTGATAGACATCAATGGCTTATTGGCCTTCACACACATGCCTTTGCCAACTTAGTCATGTATAAGAAGCATATTATTTACAAACTGAAGTTTACCAGTAATTAGTTTGATCATTGAAGATCACATTATTATTGCCCATAGGCTTCCATTCTTCATAGTACACATACATTAAGCACAGTTCCAAATGATTATCAAGCTTAACTTCCTCATCTCTAAAAGATAAGCAAGTATAACTTCCTAATATCCATGCATTGCATTCGACTAGTAGAGTGCTAACTGACTTGGTGCAGAGCTTCATAGAGCCAAAATCTCTGGTGTTTGAGCATGACAATGCCACAAGCATCCTAAAAGAGGAAGTAATTTCGGGACAATGGCACAGATGATGCTGGGAGGCATCTCAGAACTTCGCCATCAGCAGTCACTGTGTATGACTCGGGATCGACTTCTATCTTGGGGAGTGCGTCGTTCAGTTTCATGTCCAGCTTCGTGAGACTGCGAACATTACCGACAGCTTCCACCCTCTTTTTGAGCATGTACTCATTTGCAATGCCTGCCTCTTTTGCAGCCTGTCATTTATAGGAAAAATTTAGATCAGATCAGGAGTAATCTCATGCAAACAATCTTATTTCAGTCAGTGAGGAGTCCAATATGGAGGGATGCATCAATCATTTCAGAGGGGAAAAAATGAGCAAGACTTTATAGATAAACTAACTTGCTGTCATGGGGAATTAGTGCCATTTTATTGCTACTCTTTTTTGAGGACGAATCAACTGTTTAATATGACACGCTGCTAAACATAGGAAAAGAAACTTGAAGGAACTCTAACTTGCCTTGCTCACGAAAGCAATGGAGTTGGAGCTTACAGCCTTTCCAAATGCACCAAACATAGGCCTCATAATAACCTGGAAAAACAATCAGATATTTAGAGCATTTGGATATAAGTCACTAGTTGGAGTTAACAGCGGATTCAATGTGCCAATATATTCAGTTTGTCAGAATCAGAACAGAGAATGGCTGGAACAATTGTTATTCATGACACAGAAGATTCGTTGACATGATAATAGGGTAAGACTGTTCCTATATAAAAAAATCAAAAAAAATGAGAGATCATATGATGTACTGGTTCAGGTGTCGGGATGCTAGCATTTGGATCGCCCATATTGGCCCATGCAATAACACCACCTTTGATCACCATTTCTGGCTTTGCACCAAAAAAGGAAGGTTTCCAGATGACAAGATCAGCAAATTTCCCAGCCTGTCCAAACACAAAATAATCTGAGTGTCTTGCTCTTATGCAATTAGACATCAGCATTGAAGCTACCATGACAAAGCTGCACAGAGATCCACCATCGAAGAAAATTTTAAATAAAAAAAATTATGACTTCTTTCACCATTCATGAGCAAATATCAGTGTTACTCACATGAAAGAGTACAAAAATAATGCTGACATAGTTGTCTTTTTTTTTTTCTTAGTACAGCTCATGGAAACTTACAATATTCACAGGCTTGATAGATAATGGCAATTGGCATATACAATTCGCCCGGTTGCGAGATGGGCCCTTGGCAGCAGAGGTTGAAAAAGGAATCAATGAGACCAAAGGATTCATGGTAAGTTCCTTTAGATCTCAGGTATCCTGTGGTTCTTTTCTCGCAGCAATTGCAGAACAAAATCAATTATTAACTAGATAAGTTAGTTGAATGACTCGATAAGGACGTAAGTTTTTTATACTGTAGTTTGGAATAAACAAGTGTTTCCATGACTCTTTCACCCATCAGATCCCGTTTAAATACCAAGGATGTCTGTGTCGGTAGTAGCCCGGCTGCGTGCCGACCATTGTGTCGATGTGGAGCTATTCTTTAAATATTTTTCTATTTTTATCAATCATTATCAAATCAATTTTAGTCATTTTCTTAACAAACATGATATGATAGATGAAGCCTATTTCTTTTTAATTTTTTTCTTATTTTCATCGATCATCATCAATTAACTACTAGTAAAGGAGGATCTTCATGACTAGTTACTAGTCAAGTTAGATCATCTTCACGATCAATTGATCCCTTAGAGGGCTTAGATAAAATTGATGATGATGAGTCTAGAGATGATAATATGGATGGCGATGGTGATAATGACGAGACTCAGTATGATAGCAGAGATGATATAGATGAGACATGCATCCCTGCTACACAACTTTCTTAGATATTTTATTTTTACAGAGGAAAAAACTTTCACACATGTCACCAAAGATGAGGCCAGACCTAAATAACCACGAGGCAAAATTTATTAGAATCAAAAGAAAAAAAGAAGACCATCTAAAACTCAATATGATGAGGGAAGGACTTGAGTCTATAGGTAGTAAGACATTATGAGAGGTGTGCCCACAGGTGCTAGTGCTAGTTGTTTTTGTACATATTTACTATTCATATCATATCATAGGAGAATTATAAATTTTTTATTTATATGAAAACTATGTGAGACATTACAATGAGCAATACTATCAATATATGAGTTTTGAAGATTATCAATAGTATTTAATGTAATATTTTCGTGTTATTCTTGTGCTGGCAAATGAAGTCTTTAATCCTCCTTATCATTTTACGTTTAACTAGATATTAGTTTAATTATTAAATTATTATCAATTAATATTATGTGTTGGATGTTGTTATGTGTTCAATTATATATGGAGTATTCAATCATTAATATTAGTTTTAATGTATGTATTTAATCATATTATGTGTTGAATAATATATATATTTAAATGTTGCTTTATTTTTAATAAAATATGTCATTTACAAAAATAATCTAAAAATAAAATACTATAAAGTAGGTTTTAATACACATTTAAACTAAAAGCTAAATATTGACATGTCGAATATCCAAAAATATCTCTAAATATCCTAAAAAGTTTTTTTTAAATATTATAAATGCATGTTAGTGGCATGTAAGGGCGTGCCACTAGCACACAGGGAATAGGTTGAGGGTGTGCCGTGTCAATAATAGCACAGCATGGCACGTGCTATTGGCACGACCATTATTGAAAATAACAATTGACAACCATTATTCCAGCAATAAGGTTACGCTTATTTGGGATATTACTTGTAGGAACTTCGTATCATTCAGTCCCTTGTATTTCCATAACCACAGTTGACTAGTGGTGACAAACTTAATCCATTTCACTCTGAAAACAATATAAAGTTCAAAAGAATCCAGTTCAAGTGTGTAATATAAAATTGATGGTAGATTGCACCAGACTTGCATTATAGCTAGGACCTATATGTCACAAACCAAAACATTTGGTCCAACATATTTAACGGAAAAATCCATACCTCAATGGAACCAACATATTGGGAGAAGCCATTAGCTATGGCTGGATTTATTGTGTATTTTGCTATATATCTCTTGATGCGAAAATTGTCATTGTCAGTCCCACTAGGTTCAATTGATCTACCTCTCTGCATCCTCATCTTATGAGCAGTTTGCCATGTCCGAATAATCACCTGATGAAAATAGTATACTCACGAAAACATTAAGGACTCCAAACTTGGAATAGTGGCTGCAGCATCAGAAATTTCACTAATTGAAAATGCATGGGAAAAAAAGGCAGATGTAAGTTTACAGAAACATCAGTTATTTCATCTTGACACAGTAGGAAGAATTAAGAAAAGATCTACTAGGAATTATCAGAAAAAAGAATAAAAAGATGAAAGATCTCTTGTTGGAGTAGTATAACAAGTACCAACTTCTTGTGAGTGCTATTTTATGGTATTACCTCGATTTCATAGCCGAGTATCTCCCAAGGACCCTCAAAATGATCAAGGGTACAAGATGTTAGGATTTCCATGAATACATACATGTTAGAAAAAGCCTTGAATGCATTTTATATCTGTCTAAACTCTAAATAGAAAGGTTTATCAAATGCATTCATAAACTATCTTCGAGCAAAAACTCTGGATTACATCAGAAAGTTCTATTGACACTAATGATGGAATATGTTTCTATTTTCATTTGAATTTTCAAGTAATTCAATTTTTTATTCAAGGGACAAAGGATAAGTATTACTATCTCGTATCAGTTGAACTACTGGCAGAAGCTCAGCCCAACAATGATTGATTTGTAGGTTATTGTACCTCAAAAAAATTTCATTGCAGTACTGCAACATACCGACCTTTCTTCTCATGCTGCCATTAAGAATTTATTGCATGTATAATTGGCCATATACATAATATATAACACAAGCTGTCAGATTGCAATGACCTTCCGTACTTTTCTCAACTTGCAGCAGACAGACCTTTTATTCAAATTCTAATTTTAGATGCTTTGGTGCTCAAATGTACCCACTATGATCGAAGCCTTTTACTCTACAGGGAAATAAGAGAGTATACTATGTTTACCAACTTTGGATCTTTCCTATAGCAATTGATTACAAAGTCCCCATGCTAACTGGCATGTACATGTGATGTGCCAAAAAGAAGTAGAACAAATGAGAAGAAAGCCTGCAGACCTCTCCAATACGCCCCATAGCTTGAGAATCAGAAGATATGATACTGATTGCTCCCATATCATGCAAGATATCTTCAGCAGCAATTGTTTCTGCTCGGATTCTAGATTCAGCAAATGCTACATCCTCTGGAATGTCCTTATGAAGGTGATGACAAACTAGCTGCAGTAAGCAAAGCCCAACTTTAGAGCTACTTTTGCAAGTAACCTGTCAGGAGCAATAGGATAGCCAGTCTTTACCAGCATGTCGAGGTGCTCGTCCACAGTGTTTGAAGTAAAAGGCCGGGTAGGATTTGTCGAAGATGGCAAGACATTTTTCACACCACATACTTTAATGATGTCTGGAGCATGACCACCTCCTGCACCTTCACTGCTTGTCAAACAATAAGGATCATTGTAATGTTTAAAGTTTCACAGGAAGTGTGAAGGTCATCTAGTACATCCTAGTTAGGAATAATCAATCAACCACCTTGAACAAATTTCACAGGAACTGAGAGTTGTTCATCAAACCAGGCCAGCATGAAAGGACAGTTTAACACATTGCCAGAAATAGGGAACAAAAACTGCATGTGATCAGGTATGATATAGTTATTCTTCACTTTAGCTTCAGTCATTCACTCACAGTGGAAGAACTAAAGGCCAATTGGAGTGTGGGCATGAAAAACATATAGGTACATGATACACTTAGTTATGATCTTTTCTTATTACATTAGGTGTTTATTTTTATTAAACTAAGATTCCTACAAGTCGCGTTCGAACGCAGGAGAGGTCACATTCGAACGCAGGAGAGGTCGCGTTCGAACGCCCTTGCGAACGCTCGCAAATACAGAGAACGGATATTGTGTGTTCGAACACGGTCGGGTGAGTTCGAACACTTGCATCGCGTTCGCACATACAGAGAACGTCTTTTGGTGCGTTCGAATGCGATCGGGTGCGTTCGAACGCAATCGACGGGAAAGTTTTAGAATTAGGGTTTCATATTATTTTAGAACTTATTGGTTAGCCTCTATATATATGTGGATGACAACCAAATTGATTATGCTATTAGATTATTGAATTCTTGTCTCTCTATTATCTCTCTACTCTAATCTCCCTCCTCCCTCTTCATCATCCTTCTATCTCTACCGTTGGCAGGGTTTCTCCTAACTTCTAATCTCTCTCCACTGTCGAGCCACCCTTCTTCTTTGGGATCTCGACCACTTCTTTCCCTTCATCTATATCCATAAATCACATCCACAATCCACCTTCATCTCCATATCCATCCATAACCCTAACATTCACTCCACCCGTCACCACCACCATCACCCACATTATTCCGTATTTTTGCCCCTACTACAGTTCGAATCTGCAAAGGGCGTAAATACGAAAGTTGTAGATCAGGAAGTTACAGATCTAACCCAATTGGTTTCGTAATTTTCTGACTACAGGAAAATATCTGACGAATATTTTTCCACGGTTGCGCGGACTGATTCCTGTAATACATTCAGATCTTAAAAGAATAGTTGCGTAGCTTATCTTTGGTTCAAGAACTTATCAGTACATTAGATATCAAGATTGGAGGAAAAAAAAAGTAAAAGAACATGTAATCCCTAAGACACTACCCAAAGTAATAATAAACAAGTTAGAGATACCCAAGTAGGGAAAAGTTCAAGAGAGCAGTTGGGAGGAACTTAGGATAGAAAACAACCAACTCTTCCAGGTGGAGGAGAGATCACAAATGCCATTCATGTTAAGCATTCCTAGAAGTAAACTCTCTGAACTATGCTCAATCACAAGGGAAATTGTCCTGACAAATCATGCTAATGTTATGCCTTGGCACATGGAGCTTTTATGCCTTACTTGGAAGAATTTCCTTCAAAATAAAATCAGCACACTAGTACATAAGCAGTTGAATGATCAGTTCTTGCAACCAAGAAGGACCTCAACCATAATCTACTTCTATCAAAATAAAATCAGCACTCTAGTACATAAGCACTTAATTTCAACACATTTTTTACCTGTGATATGTATGTATTGTCCTATCTTTAAATGCTGCAATTGTATGTTCCACACATCCTGACTCATTTAAGGTGTCTGTGTGAATATTGACCTGCTCAGATTGAATTAGTATATAATAACTGTTGAACTTATGTAAAAGGAAAGAAAATGGTCAGTTACTTGGATATCAAAAGCTTCTGCAACAGATAAACAGTTATCTATTGCAGCAGGGGTGCTTCCCCAATCTTCATGCAGCTTCAAGCCCATTGCTCCTGCCTTAATAATCTCAACTAAGCCCTCCGACTTTGCACTATTGCCCTGCATAATTCATTAAGAATCAGAAGGTATAATAGCAGTGGATATGGTTAAAAGTTTTTGACCAGAGTTAACAACGGCAGCCTATTTGGACAAATCTTCTTAAACAATATCTAACATCGCCAAAACAACAATCATGGGCTCTATGGTTTTTTCCCCCATTAGTTTATCTTGGAAAATGCTTTTGCATGCTCCATGATGTTATCTTGGACAACTTTTTAAAAAGAGCAAATAAACGATTTCCAAGTCTAGTGTAATTGATGTTGTTACAGCAGATGATAGCCATGATATCGAATAAAAGGTTCACTATATAAGCAAACAAATTGTACTTTGACTATGCTTGGTAGACAAAAAGAAGTAACTAAATAAGATTAGCTTTTAGACTACCATTTGGTGCACATAGACAAATGGCAGATAATACCTTTCCAGTGAAGCCAAGATTGATTGGCATATCATCAGTTGATTGCAGCATTAGCTTCATGTGGAATGGTGCTGGAGTACAAGTTGTTGCACGAGTTCCATCTGCTGGTCCTGTCCCACCTCCCACTAATGTTGTGATACCTACGGATATAGGAATATAGTTCAAATATTTTAGTTCTCATTGATATAGTGACTATTTTGACAAAAAAACATAACCAAGCAAACATTTAAGATTCCCAAACTTCTTTTGCTGGAGAAGCAAAAGAGTGTAGAACAAAGATTAAACAACAATAAATTTTAGAAACATCATTACCATATGGTCCACTAATAGAGGTGGTTGCCTTCACAAAATCTCCTTAAAATATTTAGTATTGCAACTTGGCTCTTCGTACAACATTCAAAATGTTGATTAATATGAGCAGTTATTTTTCTCCTCAGAATATCAAATTCTGTATTTCTGTTAGTAGGATATTTTCAGTTTTAGTGGAAACATATTGAAGTCTATGGCCCTAGGCAGAACTGATAATGTAACAGAGGTGCTTCTCTTCTTCTTATTGATTATCAAATAATTCAATGGCTGTATCATGTATGCCTGTATCAACAAGACATGTATAGAAGCTTGCAAACTTAGATATTGCTATCCATTGGCTAAATGCCTGAACCTAGGAGTTGTCCTTCAGTAGTTTCACAATTTCGATAGATTTAGCTTGATTTGTTCTTATAGCTAGTAATATCAGGCAATCCAAAACGGAAATTAAAATTGGATTTCTGAAGCTAAATTGCAAAGACATTATAAATAGTTTAGTTTCTCCAGAAAAAGATCAGCTCTTTTGATTTGAACTTACATACTACTTTCAATGTATTGGTTAAATCGAGACTCCATCTATAATTAATTTCTAACGTTTACAAAGTAAAGAATCCTGACCACTTGAGATTGCTTCTTCTGCCAATTGAGGACATATGAAGTGGACATGGCAGTCTATACCCCCAGCAGTTACAATCATGCCTTCTGCAGCAATAACTTCAGTACTTGCCTATATTTAATACCACAGGTAGTTTTATATATTCACCAATTTTAGAAGAATCTATTATGTGGTGAATGGAAAAAGGGATTACCCCCACAATCATGTTTTCATGCACACCATCCATGACATCAGGGTTCCCTGACTTCCCGATAGCAACAATTACTCCTCCTTTAATACCAATATCTGCTTTATATATCCCTGTATAGTCAATGACAACAGCATTTGTGATAACAGTATCTAAGCAGGAAGAGGGTGGATAGCCTGTAGCCTGTCCCATTCCATCACGTAAAACTTTTCCACCTCCAAATACACATTCATCGCCGTGAATTACAAAATCCTTTTCAATTTCTGCATACAGACCAGTGTCACCAAGCCGTATTTTGTCACCAGATGTAGGCCCATACATATTTGCATATGCTTCCCTGGAGACCGTAAATTCGAGACCAGAATTATCTCCAATGACACCTTCCCTGCAGCAAAAGTTGTCGTATTTTATAGCTAATCCACAGTTGAAAGAATTTTGACTAATATATGTGCAAATAGAAAATTACAAATGCATAGGAAACATTAGAACCTGGCATGCGGCTGATCCTGATGGCCAAAACCATTTGCAATCACATTTTCCATCACCTTGTTTAACTGAGAAGCATCAACAGGACCATCTGCAATGCCATTTCCACCTCTGATAACTTTTTCACCACCAATAGTAACAAGTGTTACACATTTGGCATCTCCTGGCTGGAAGGTTGATATATGAGTTAACAAGAACTAATTTCAATTAGGTTCAATCAAAGTACTGGTGGGTATGATTGTCAGCTTTTCACACCCTTGAAATTCGACTAAGAGAAAGCTAATGATTTTCTATTGCAATGGAATATCTTGACTTTATGAGAGCAAGCGAAATAAACTTATACAGGCCATATATTTTGCAGGAATCCAGAATAAGAATAGCTACCATGTCTGTCATCTCAAGTTCTCAACTATTTGCAATTTAATTATTGAATTGAACAAAAGTCATATTCCATAATAGTCAGGCAGGAATCACAATTCTCTTTCACTAGAGAAGTATATACTATGTGATAAATGATAACAGAGAACAGAATAGTCTATACAGGATGTCTATAGAAAAGGAAAACAGGCTAAAAAGCTAAAAGCTCTCTTGTAGTTGCACTGACATACAGTATGTCTACAAGGGATGAAATAAGGCTATTATCACTAAAATATAAAGAAGTGAACATATGTCTTTAATATCGGGTCTGACAAAAATAGTCTTTTAGCTGTTTTACTAGGTTAGTATGCTGACAAAACATAAGTTTAACAATGACAGTAGATGAATCAGAAAATATGGACAGCTCTTACTGGATGAATGGTGATTCCAAGAGGGAAGTTGGTTAAATATGGAGGTATCAATTGAAAGGAAAACTATAAAAACTATGGACTACCAAGAAAAATGACTGCCCAAAGCATTATTCACTATTGCAGAAACTCCATATAGTCCCCTATTAATAATCATGTTGGAGATTAAAAAACATGTTGGTTTCTCTGAACTAAAGGAGAAAAACAGGTAATGAAAATATGCAATGTAGACATTCCAAAATTAAGATCAACAAATCATAAATCACAAACCAACAGAAACTAAATGTCTAGGATCATCACCTCAAATCGAATTGCTGTTCCAGCTGATATATTTAATCTCAAGCCATAGGCCCTTCTTCTATCAAATACCAAGTAAGGATTCACCTCTATGAAGTGATAGTGACTCCCAATCTGTAAGTTGAACAATGATTTCAGTGATAAAACATGATTATATCCAAAACGGAAAAAATAAGAACAAGAAATTAGATTAAAGTTCCAGCATCTTTCCCATGATAATTCTATTTTCTGTGTAAGAGAATCTGACATAAGTAATTAGGTTCTGTTAACTCACCAACTACTTGAAAAGATTAAGCTATTAGAGAATGGTGGTTTACATTTCTCAAAGAGGAATTTATCCATTTCTCCTCTTCCCCATAATAACCACTTTCTATGCAAGAGAATATGACATAACTAGCTGCACTTCAAATATCTCAAGAGGAATAGGATGGCAAGCCATGTGAGTGTTGTAAGACTCAACGATGGCCGTGCCAGTGGCATGGGGCATGCCGAGGCGTACCCTAGCACTGCAAATGAGAGCAAGAGAAATCGATACTATGGATAAGAGGCACAATAGAGCCAATGGTAGCAGCAACCTTGTCCACCCTACTCAACTGAACAAACATCATTGGAGCCTACAAGACTGAAAAGCGGGTAGGCATGTCTCCTCAACAACTAGCTGTACCATACAGACTCAACCCTCGGCAAAGTGCCAATATGAATCAAAGTCCCAGGCTCCGAGCCAAAGATGCAAAATCTAGGCATAGCGCATAGAAAAACTGGTAAAGATGACGACACTCTCTGAAAACCTCATAATCTGCTGGTTAGGATGTATTAGCAAATTGCAGAAAAATGAAAGTCTCCAGAACTTGCAGTTGGGATGTGTGTCCAAACGGACTACGAATGTTGAGTGCTCCTTGTCATGCTAATCTCATAGTAATTGTCACTGTGTGTGTTCACAACAAAAATCCAGCATATAACTATAGATCTATCACCTTGTTGAGCAGCTTGGCACTAAATAAAAGATGATATTCCTGGGCTCCGTTTGATTCAACGAAGCGAACTCAAAGATGGTGCCAAAGATTTGCTACATTAGTAAAAAGAATAATATCTGAGCGAAGAGCCGTGTTAATAGATGCAATCAAGTAGGCTCTAACACAACAATCATGAGTCTTCCCAGCTATGTACTCCGTGGGAATTTGTCCTTTCTCATCCAAAGCATCAGAAAGCACAAGACTAGATTTGTCGAGATGACAACTCAGATTATGATCATTGAATGCACTTTCTACCATGGTGGAGATATGGCCAGCCGGCAATAGTCAAAAGCAAAAATTCTACAGAGGGTGGGAGATTATCATGAGTTAGATTTGTAGTGGCCATAACAATACAAATTCAACAGCAAAAGAAAATTGCAACTGCGACAACGGTCGTTGCGTAGATTGCAACAAAAGATAGTCCAATTGCCGAAGATCAACGACAATGGTAACTGCCAAAGGTGATGCAGAACAATGGTATTAATAAAGAAAAGTAATGAACAAACCCACGAAATCCACCAACTGGCTGTTGGAATCCATCAACAAAAGAAAAAAAATCCAAATGTTCCATAAAAAGCAGGACAAAAGAGTCAAAAAACTAAAATGATCATAATGCAAAAAAGACTAAAATCTCCTCATGAAAATCTCTACCTCACAACTCATCATCTAACCAAAGCATCACAGGATGGGCTGCCCTCCTGTATTTACGTGAGTACATGTGCCTAAAGTAGTGTCCGCACTAACTCTCTCGAGGTGGGAGAAACTCGACTCCGTCAAATGGGGCTGAGGGCAACTCTAGTAGAACACCCAGAGGTCTGGATTTATCTGTTGAAGCTCCTCGCGTGATCCACGTACTATCATACTCTAGGAGATTTCTCCATCGGATTAAGAATCGATGAACTCCTCCATCAGCGTTAGATGTTATTCGTTCATCAAAAATAGCATCTATCTTTTCTTTTTGTATGAATGGAAGATGGGAAGTGGCAGGGTTTAAAACATGTATATCTGCTGAGGTGAAAGTACGACATTGATTGATTATTTTATCTACATCATGTTTGAGACTCGGCCAATAAAATTGGCATTCCACTTCTTCAATGGCCTTATCCTATCCAAATGATCTAAAACGCTACCAACGTGAATCTCTCAAACTAAAAAATCACGTACAAAGTTTAAAAATGATGTAGAATAATGGCATTAATAAAGAAGAATGAACAAACCCATGTAATCCACCAATGGGCTGTTGGAACTTGGAATCCACCAACAAAAGAAATAACATTATCAAAGACCTCCAAATATTCATTAACCCCAAATGATAATATAACAAGCTTTATATAGGCAAACCCTAAGAAGGATAAAAGTATGCCCATAATGGACTAAAATCTCCAAATATAAAAATATCTCCCTCATGACTTATCACCCAACCAAAGAGTCACTGGATGGGCTGCTCTTCTGCATCTGTGCGAGTACACGTGCCTAAACGAAGTGTCCGCACTAGAAAAATTGGCTTACGCATGAGTCTTAATTAAGGAAACTTCCAAACTAAGGAGTTCTTACCAAAGTAGATTCCAACTTTAGTTTCCACAGACTAGAACTCTTATTTGCATGAGAAGAGATTTTTTCGAAGAGTTTCCACGGACTAGAACTGCCGATGAGTTTCCAACGGCAGAAGTATTCACATAGGAAGTTGGAAATGATAAGGAGTTCAACGAAAGGACTCTTTACATGATAATTGATAATAAAAAAAAACAGATCTATGTAGGTACAAAAATTTTGCACATGAGGATCATGAGAATTATACAAGAACTTTTACTCGCTTAGGAGAGTTGTTCGATGAATAGATTTGCTAGATGAGAAGATCGGTTGGATGGAGCCCTAGGACTTTGATACCATGTTACGAGAGAGAAAAATATGTTTTATTTCTCATTAAGGAGAGATACATATCCACATGCACATCTAGTATGTTACCCCTCAAGGTAGTGTTACGATCGCCTCGTGGAAGATGGTTTACTATTCGAGTTGCTAATCTGGGCAGAACTCAATACGAAATTTTCAAAGGCAATAGGAATCGATCCAACCATTGAAACGATCTGAGATTCGGATATGTTATTCCTCTGAAAGTTAGGAATCCAACGCAATCAGAATCTTATTGATCAGGTTAGTAGATCAAAAGATATGAAGAAAATAATGACCAAAGGTCAGAAAGTGACGGGATGAACGTGGATGATGTGGTTAGGGTTACAGGGGATGATGATGGCTATAGTGGATGGATTAGTACCTTGAACAAGATGAGGTGGGAGAAGGGAGCTTCCCAGTATGACTGGTCGCTGGAGGGAGGGAGGAGAAGAGACGGAGGATTATCCTCAGTCATAGAAGGAAGCTCGGGTTAGATACCGAGGGAGAGGAAAGAGGAGGGAGAAGTTTGGCTCAAGCCTAAATGCAAAACAAGTTCAATATTTAATAATCCAAAGATGGTTGTTTTTCCACATATTTAGATGCTAGCCAATTGTAAAAACTAAAAAAAAAAAACTCTCTTGGAGCGCACGTGCGCACCCTTCACTCTTCAAACTCTCTTGGGGCAGCCGTGAGTATCTCGGCCGAATCCAAATCTGGTTTAAATTTTTCTCTATAAATCAAACCCTAAAACCTCTCTTTTTCTTTGATCACAGCTCCCCCTTCTTCCCTCTTTTCATATCCTTCTTATTTTTCTTACTGTCAGAGTTTTCGCTGTCGAATCGGAGCGCCGGAGCACTATCGGAGCGACCGAAGACCACTCTACGACTCATCGATCAGTCTTCTCCGATCCCTCAATTTTATTTAAAGTTTAATAAGGTAAAATGAAATTACCTAAATTGGGTTTTGCGGCTTCGTCGGCAAATCAGGCTGACTGGCGGCTTCAAGTCGCTGCTGCTCGTGCTCAAGAGCTCCAAGTCGTTGGCCTTGCGCCATGGTTGCCTTCTAGGAGGGCCCTCATGGCTCAAATCACCGTCGACCATGAGTTATGAGTGTTGATCATCGTCGGCAACTTCTCCTCCACCTCGTGTGGTTGCTATGGCCATGATCGTGGGGGGAGCTTAGAGTGTGGCCAGCAACCGCCGACAACGGTGGTCGCCGGTGGACTCTTTCTCTCTCTCTCTCTCTCTCTCTCTCTTCCTCGCATCGAGCTACTCGAGGAAGAAGGGTTGGGTGGGGCTCGGGTTAGACCGAGCCAACCCCTTCCCTTTTGTTTTTTTTAGTTGCGGGTTCGGGTTGGATTTTGAATCCAAGACCCGACTCGAACCAAATTAGCAAATGGTGGGCTGCGGGTTATTTCTTGGGCCTTGGCCTTGCCCGCAGCCCAGCCCAATCCAATGGGCTTAAATCAACCCATTTTAGTTGTTTATTTAGCTTTAAATCTTAGAAATCATGGTATTGCTTTATTTCAAATTTTATTGTTATTTATTATTAAAGGTGGTGATTTTTAACACATGGACTAAAGTTTAGAGATTTCAATTATCTTACCTGACTCGGGTGAGTGGGTTCACTCACATATTTATTCCTATTATTTTTAGTATCTTTTATCTGACCATATATTTCTTTATATGCAAATTTATTTAATGCATTTTTTTGTGTGCAATTTAATTATTTTTTTGTGCGCAAAATATATATATTTCAGTGCACCGCTATATTTCATGCAAAATTGCAAAATTTTAGTAGGAAAAAATATAATTGGTATTTTGGTATGACTTAGAAAATATTTTCGGTATAGATCTCTTACGACTTGTCATGGTGACTCAAGTCTAACTAAAAGTCCAGGAAATAATCATATTTCATATTACTACGGTGACTTTCTTAGGTGACTCTGGCGGGGTTAGGGAACAGTCCCAGAATAGATCGAAATACTTCCTGAGATGACTCCAATCTTTCTCAACAGTTTAGTAAAAAAGATAGGGTGCGTTTATCACATGGTGACACTTCCTGATAACCCTAATCGGATCAACTATGAGGAAAAGACCAAAGCGTTATCTCGAGGTGACTTTTAGTAGATATGGATCCATATGATATATACCTAATTAAGACAAATGATATTATTATTATCGAGAAAATTTTTGGTATGTTGAAACTGAGCATGTTACGAGTTATGACTTTCTATTATTATTATTGTTGCTATTATTGTTACTTCAAGAACATGCTTAGTAGAATTGCCCTTTTATATCGCTAAATTTGGATTTTATTTAACGCTATAAATTATAAATTTATTTGGCTTTTGAATGGATTTCACTCACTAAGCTATAGTTGTTGGCTCATGAATTTTCCTCTTCTAATATTTCAAGTAATGATCAGCGTGACAATTGAGCAAGATGCACCGGGACCTTACTTCCACTTAGAACCTATCTATTTACCTTTCCATTCCTTTGGTCTTATGTTTTACTATTTGTAAATTCAATTCATTTAGAGACATAGCGATGACATTTGTTATTTTCATTATGATTGGCTAAAATTATATAAATCAATTTTTTTTAATTTATTTGTCATTGTGTACTTAAAAACCCTAAACAAATTCTAATACGAAATAACTTAATCGAAGTGTGCTCGAACGCCCTTCGATCATGTTCAAATGGCCAAAAATCGTGCTCTGAATATGCGAACGCTATTTAGGCGTTCAAATGCCCAAAAACAGTGCTACGTGTATGCAAACGCGAATCAGACGTTCGGACGTCACATTTGAATGCAGCTGCTAGAAATCATTTTATTTTTTAAAAAACAAAGACAGAAATAATACAATTTGAAGCGGCTTAGTCATGTCTAATATGTATCTCAATCAAGAACCACAACACATAGCATAAGAATATATGCATACACAGGGAAAAACATATAAGCACTACATTCCTAAATAAAACAAGGAGAATAAGTTTACCTGTATAGGCCTATCTGCCTTGTTAACAACTTCCAATTTAACAGCCCTACGCCCCATATTAAGAATAATATCGCCATGTTGGTAGATTACCTCACCAGGAAAGATATCATCTTGATCTCCAGAAAACTTTTCAAGTGAAGGAACTAAAGAAGCACCAGCACTAATTAGTCAGGTATAAAAGAAAATGGTTTCTCAACATTTGCAGTTTATATCGTTCCCTTCATTTCACAAGAAAGATGGCAGCTTCAAACAGTGATGCTTCAGTTGAACTAGTGAAACAATTATCTATCAGTTATTGCTGTTTATGAAAAAGTGTGAAATGCTCAGAGTTATGTCTAATAATCATGTGAAAAGAGTTCCTTTTACATTCTTTGAAATGGTTACAATTTCATCAACATTCTAAACTCCTGCTGAGTTATTTCTTTCTGGCTAAGATTTGAGTAAAGAATTGGAAATTAGGAAAAGAAAAGGAGAAATAAGAGAAAGCATATTTAGGCTCCAAGACAATAAGAATCTGATAGAAACTATGTTTCTTTCTGCAGGGAAAACCATGAAAAGAGAATTAAAACAAATAAGTATATCATACTTATAATTAGAATCACAATTCTTTTTTTAAAATTAATATGGCCACCAAAGACCTAGACTTCAATGCTGATTTACAATATTACGGACAATTAGGCAAGGATTTAGATTGTCTATTAATCAATTCAAAGAAACTCAAAAAAGATAGTAAAAGGCAAATCAAGATGGTTTATAGGCCTATCTAGTCCAAAAGTTTTTTTAATCATGGATACAAGAATACAGCATCAGTCCTCTACATCACGAATAATTCATGAAGGTTGACAACTCGGCATATCAACAACATTAACAATTGTTACGACAAAAAATCCCAAAAATTGTTGGTTTAACATCATCAAAAATTAAAAAGAGGGTCAATATAGTCATCAAAAGAATAAAAGATATGTCAGAAAGCTAAAAAGAATTTTCTGCGGGTCCTCGAGTGACAGTGCCATTAAACATACATAGATGCTTTTAAAAAGATTATTAGGTTGAGGAAAGTTGGACTTCAGGGTAGTATGCTAACTATTAGAGTTATTAGAGTTATATTTTATTTAAATAGGGCTAAGGCTCCCTCTTTCACATTAAGCAATACATTTTCACTAAAATCCACTCTTACCTATCTCTCTTCTCCCTCAACCTATTCTAGGGTTAGGTCTTGTATTGTTTCCTAGTACCAAAGAAACCCAATCTTTAAGGACTCTTATCTTTTTTGGATCTCATCTACACCTTTCTCTGAACATCATCAAATGTTTTCTCTTTTTTTTTTCTTTCTCCTTCCTCGTCGCATTTTTCTCCTTCACCTGCAGCATCCCCTCTTGGCAGTCATCCTCCTCAAGGCCGGCTTCATCATTCCTTCTCGAGGTCGGCTTCATCCGTGACCGATCGAGCAATCACCACTAGGTTACTTTTAAGTGAAATACCATCTATTTCTGCAGCAGTTGTCTTCGCGCCAAACCAATAGTGATTTGGCTCCCATGTAGCCATCTTCATGTTGCTACTCCTCCCCTACAGCCATCTTCAAACCATTGTTTTCTTCCTACTGTAAGCCATCGTCTTCTTCCTACAGCCATCTTCACGCCACTGCTCCTCCCATGTGGCCATCTTTAAGCCACCGCCTTCTTCCTGTGGTCATCTTCACGTCGCTACTCCTCCCCGGAGGCCATCTTCAAGCCTCCATCCTCTTCCTGTTGTGGTCCACCCACTGCTCCTCGCACTGAAGACAAAGAAGCCATGAAGGCCATTTTGATCAAGACAAATCTCTTTGCTCACCCAAACAATTCTCTACTCATCAAATGTTCGAAAAAAAGTTTGTGTGAGAAAATTCCTAATCGCACTCATATTTGATAGATAGCTATCTCCTCCAATAGCAACTCATGTTTCGGTCGGTTGTGAGAGTGTCCTTAGGCACATCAATGACATCTCTGTAGGGTGTGCTTGCACTCCATAGTCATCTAAACACCACTATAGCCTCTATTGAGTCTGACATGCCCAAAACCATTCGGAGGTTTCTTTCTTTGAGTATGTTGAGTGGGTTCTATGTGACAGAGGTTTGTACCTATCTTATCTTGTAGATTGGCTGATAGTTTCGACCTCAGCTCTACACATTATCTTTAGCTCTGGCTGTCTAGACTCACCTCAATTGTCGATTCATTTTTAGCTCAGTCGCAACACTTAGAAAGCCAAATCGGGTCAGCTCTCTATCCAAGACTTCTATGCTCGTTTGACTGCTAAGCTTACATCATTGGAACCTACTCTCTGCCCCTCTGGCTTGGCAATTGCTTAGCATCACCGCGATGAGAATTATGTGATAGACTTCATAGCTGCTCTACGTCTAGAGTTTGGACATTTGACTTGCCATTTGTTGCATCACCCCGCTCTTCCGAGCATGGATAGTGTCATCGCTAAGCTATAGGTTGAGGAGCTTCGACAGCACCTCCTACCTTCTCAATAGATATCCTCTACACCATCTTTTACTGCCATAGAGAGTGTGCTTGGTATTGTTCCTACTCCTTTACCAGTCATGACTGATATTTCTATTACTTCTCGCATCACTCATGTGCCCAGACAAGACCATCACTCTTGCATCTTATGTGCACTCATTAAGGTCGTCCTGGTTATTTCACTACTCACTGCTATTGTCTTCATCTTGAGCTTGCTCCCTGCTCTGATGGGGGACGAAGCAAGGACAAGAGTCATCATTTGGATCCCTCGACTACTATCCCAAGCATCATCTCATTTGGTCATTTAACCAATCCCACTTTTGGCAATCCTCAACTCCAACAGATTCAACAACTCATTTACGAAGCCCTTAACTTCATTGGTGCTTCTACTTCTACCTCTGCCGTCTCTAGTATGACTAAACCCTGGATTTTTTATTTTAGCATCTTAGATTATTTGATTGGTGAGTCCTCTATTTTCACTAGTCCCACCCCTATCTCTCTTAGACTTTTTCATGTTCACATTGCTGATGTGTCTCTCACAATGGTCATATTAGCCCCATGGTGGATCCTACTAATTTTCTTACTTTACCTGATGTTTAGCTTATTTTCAGTCCTACCATGAGTCTTATTTTTGTTACTCAACATTTTGACTCTAGATACACTATCTTTCTCTTCTATTTCTTGTGTTGTGCAAGACTCATCTACAGGCCAGAGAATTGGGACTAGTAGTCTGATTCATGAGCTTTACTACTTAGACTAGCTTCACCTTCCGCCACCTAGTCTTAGTGCTTGTCCTATCACTCCTCTCTCTCCTTCAAACCTGTGGCATTGGCATCTATGTTATGTATTGAGTCAGCGTCTTAAGACCTTGTGCAGGTAAGTCTTAGTTTTCTCTATTATGTATGTTTTATTGATCATTTTTCTCATTTCACCTAAATTTACTTTGCGCATCAGTGTGTCAGATCTATTATGGTGTCTTTTTTATGACTCGTACTCAGTTGGGTCAATCTTTTAAGATTTGGTTTGATGGTGCTCGTGAATACTTTTCCTCTGAGTTTCATTCAATTCATGCTTTTGTTGGCATCTTACCTCAGCAATCATGCCCTTAAAACAAAAGGATTATTATCTTCTTCAAACTATTCATGCTCTTCTCTTTAAGGCTTCTATTTCTCGCTCTTATTGGACTAAGTTTCGTTTTACTGCTTCCTATCTTATCAATTGAACTCCGTCACTCATCTTTGCTGATGTCACCTTATATGAGCATATCTATGTTATCTATGGCACTTCACCATTTTATAAGTCATCTTTGTGTCTTTGGTTGTACTTATTTCGTTCTCTTTCCTCCAGGTAAAAGCAACAACTTGTCCCCTCTAGCGACTATGTTTTTTCGGGATATAGTCCTAAGTGTAAATGTTATCGTTGTTATAACACTTCTGCTTGTCGTCTTAGGATATTGCGCTATGTCACTTTTCTAGAAAAGATATCTTTCTTTACCTCCGATATCTTGTCTACTTGGATTTATCCTTTTTGGATCCCTCTACTCTTATCTTATCTTCCATCCCTCAGATGTCACTAGTCCAGCTCCTTCATTTGCCTCCTACAGGCCTAATACTTCTCTATCCATGGACACTTCTCTACTGCTAATACCTTCTGCCCCTCCAGACCACTCTCTTTCTGAGTCTCAAGCCCTTTCAAAGGAGTATTCCCCCTTCCATGACGACCTTGCAATACTTTTACACTTACATGTTGTGTCCCCTTACAATTGAGCCTTTGTCTCCTAGTAGTGTCCCTCCAAACGTTTTATCGTTTACTGTGATGGTTCCTGCACCCGTTCATCACTATCCAAAGCGTGAGTGACGGCTCCTGCACCCGCTCATCACTATCCAAAGCATGAGAATTGCCCTTCGGGTATGATTTTCTGATGTCTTCCGCTATATGTTCTCCTAAGTTTTATGCCTCCTTATAGCCATCCACTCCACTCTCAACTCAAATCCTATCGTGAGACTGCCTAGGTTTTAGAGTGGCAACAGGCCATGGCAGCTGAACTTTAGGTCATTTAGTAGATGCATGCTTGGGGATGTTATCTCTCGCCAGCCCAATATTGTGTCTATCAACTGTAAATTAATTTTCAAGGTCCAATATCGACCTGATAGATCCATTGCCACATACAAGGCTTGTCTAGTTGCTTGAGCTTTATTCATTAATATAGAATAGACTATGAGGAGACTTTTACTCTTGTTGCCTAAATGTCTTCTGTCTGTACTCTTCTTGTTGTTGCTTATGGTCGCTAATGGCTTCTAAATCAGATGGACATGAAGAATGTATTTCTTCATGGACTTCTTGATGAGAAAGTGCACATAGATACTCCACCTAGTTTTCCCAATCCTCTAGGTTATATCTGTCGATTGCGACAAGCCATCTACGAGCTCAAGCAGGCTTCTCTTGTCTAGTTTGATCGACTTCACACGTTCTCATAGACTACAAATTTTTAAAAGAGCATCTCTAAGCCATCCATATTTCTGCCATATTCAGCTTAGGGTCAGGTCCTCCTTTTTTCTATATGTTGAGATATGATTATTACTTGAGATGACTCGGTGATATTCACTCTTTAGCAGCATCTTCGATACTAATTTGAGAATCGGTCCTATTCGGTACTTTTAGGGTATTGAAATTGTTCAATCATCTCAAAGTCTTTTGCTGTCTTAGCAAAATATATTATAGACATTCTTAGTCGCGCCATTATCATCGACACTTGTCTCGCTGCACTACATTCTCTAAGAGTACCGAGCTGGTATTATTTCTCTATATAGCCTCAACACTAAGGAGCAAATTGTCAACTTCTTCATGAAGTCTCTTCCGCTTCTACACTTTAAGTATTTAGTTAGTAAACTCTCAATTAATGAATCCACCTTGGGTTTGAGGGGGAGCAGGTATTAGAGTTATTAAAATTATATTTTATTCATTTATTTTAGATACATTGTGCCTTTGTATAAATAGGGCTAAGGGCACTCTTTCATATTAAGCAATACTTTTTCATCAAAATCCACTCTTCTCTTTCTCTCTTCTCCAACCTATTCTAGGGTTAGGTCTTGTCTTGTTCCATAAACTTTTTATAAGTTGATAATTATTAAACTCTGCTTTTCCACAAAATAGAGGAATAAGTGAACTGGCAACGTTAAAACTAAACAAAGAAAAAGGAAGAAACTCTCAATAAACTGTGATACTGAGTGGATTGGACAACAACTAAGTATTTGATCAGCATGTATGATGTGTGCATGAATATTCATGCATAAACTCATCAATAACTTATAGCTGAATCCAGATTTAGAACTATAGCTTGTGCACAAATATTCCAATACAGAAATTTGAAGAATAATTTTCAGTTAACATTTACATCAAGGTTGTAAGTTGGAAAGAAATTAAGAGATTATATTGTGAATAAAATGGTGTGATAGAACATTACAACCTGGAAGAAAAGAACCACGTAATGCCAGTTCCAAATTTCCATCAACTCCCGCAATAGGATCATGTATGGTGATTAATTTTGTGCCATCCAAGAAGGTTCCTTCAACCTATGAAGAACAAACATGCTAACAGTTGAGATAATCAGATGTTATTAATCGAACCAAAAGAAGAAACATGTTTTTATATAAACTCTTTGGTTGAACCATATTAGAAATTTAAAATAGCCTACACATTTAAGTTCAGAACAATGAATGATAGATAAACATTTAAGATATTTAATATATTGATCATAGAACCTATTGAAATCTTGACTATCTCAAATATGGGGAAGGCTGTGTGCAGTTGGAAGGGATTTCTAAATTTTTTTTGCAGATTTGAGGACAATGGAGGAGAAGAACATTGTCATTGGGGAGAGACGAGAGGACCTCTTTTGGTAAGACAAGTAGAGAAGAAGAGAAGAAGAGAAGATGAAGGTGTGTTCTTTGGAAACTTTGGCAAGAGAATGGGACGGTTCTTGTCAAATTAATCTGACAGCATATATGAGATAGTCAAAATTTCACTTACCTCAATTTAACCTTTGTTGAGAGTCACGGGAGGATGCTTTCTGGGTATTGTAGATAAAATGTAGGGCTCAATTTGGATACGTCAAGCAGGTAGGGCTTGAATTATACTAAACAGGTAAATGTAGTTCTAATACAATTTTTTCCCGCATCTTTGGGTACTATAAAAGCAGTATAGTTCAAAATTCAAGAAAACTCCTGAAATTACAAATGCCAAGATAGGAATAACGCTTGATATTATTAGAAATGCCCAGAAAATATCATATTCGCGAAGCAGAAACATGAATGTACTCCTAATTAATGGGGAATGTGCTGAATTATTTGATTCGAGTTGGCATTGTAAATTCTTGATTTTCCTCTACTCTAATTTTGTATTACTTAACTATTGTAAAAGGAGTAGTATTTTTAAAGTATACACCAATCTAGTTATCTATCTATCTGCATATTGCATCTTTTATCATAACTTCACTTGGAACAACAGGAATCAACTCGCACTATATCATAATTCCTAAACTTGAATGACATCTAATATGCAAAATAGTAGGCCAGTTGCATATGTTTTGAAATTTATCGTTTGGATGGCCTATTGGATAAAATCTAAAATAGAGGCAGTCTCAAGAACGAGTTTTGAATGCCCACAAAAGAGCCCCTCTTCCTTCTCGCCCCTGTTCCACACCATTTTCATTTTTCATTCGTTTTTACCTTCTATATATCTCCATAATATTTCCCTCGTGGTTCATTTCATTGTTCATGAGCAAGGGGTGTAAACCAAGTGGGAGCCAAGCTAATTGGTCAACCTTTGGGATAAAAATGTTTAGTTTTCAACAAAGAAAAACAATTCAGAAGAAAGTATCTTTCAGAAGAATGTTTAACTGTGTTCATGTAATCTGTATGACACAAAAGAATCAGCCATATGTGCTGTTCAGGTTCTCACTCTTCTTGTTACAAATTTGAGCCTTTGAGGGAGCTTCAGCCTGAGAAGAAGCACTTGGGAATTCAATAATAAGGATAAAGAGGATAAAAAAGAATTTTATGATTTTATCTTTACTAATGTATTCAAAAGATCCAGTCAATAATTCAGCACTTTCTTACTTGACCGTCCATCATATATCAAGTTATCAACATACAATTGAACGAAGCAAAGAAGAAGTATAATGCATAACATTTGTAAATCTGAAATATTCATCTATAGGTTCATTCTAACAGAGATTTACTGAGCAAAATCTTGCCAAAGAACTAACCTGAACAGTATCTAAAAGGTGTGGAACAGCCGAAAGAACTTGTCTCCTAATAACCAGGAAACATCAGAATAATCAGGTTTAAATTTTGAAATGGTATTAGCTGAACATTATATAACCACTGAATTCCAGAATTAATAGTTAGTAAACAAAAACAAAGACAACTCAATATGAACTTTTTGTCACATATAGCATGCCTAGTTCTGTTAGTTTTGCAGATCTAAGGCATGGTGGGCTGTTGGACTTTGTACCTGTCTTTCCACACTATGGAAGCTCAGCTTAAGTCTTCTGAAATACCACTATATTGAGCTTTCAGTCTTTCACACTATGTGTAATGATTTGTCCAGGATCATATGTAACCATTTGGAATGTTTCACGAAAGCTGAAATCTTTCAAAGAAAGAGGATCATTTTTCTGATTGGAAGACAAAGACATTTTTCGAAATCGACACATTTCTCTTCAATTCATAAAGCTATTTTCTATCCAGTAGGCTCAGAAAGGATTGATAAACGGTCAACAGCTTTGCAGTCAACATAATGCTTATATAGTTATAATTCATTTCTTGTAAAACTAACGCTCTTTTAAATATCTATTTTCCAAGGCAACACTATCTTATCATCCGGATGTCTTTGTTTCAACAATAGTATTGAGTCGTCAGCAAGAGAATTTAGAATCCTACAGAGCAGTCATCTTGAAAAGGTTACCACAATTATTGTATAGTCTTGATTGGAATTCTTCCTTCCTCTTTGTGATGGATCAGGTGAAAAAACAGCAAAGAGAAGGAATGGTGAACTGATACTCTATCTGATAGTGACACTTTATAAGAAATTAGAACTACAATTTCTCCTGTAACCCCGCGTGTTTTCCTTCCAATAAAGACAACCAAAAGCAAAGATACAACATAAAATATTTTCTTAGGTTACAGGCAACATAAGTAAACCGACACAAGTGTGACAAAAGGTTTGAAAGAAATCAAGAATAACAATACAAGAAGAATAACACTAAAAAAATTTAACAAGTACCTGATATCTGTAAATAATAAAACTCCAAATAATGGGGAAGGACATGAACAAGAATAACATCTGTACAGACTAATAAGTAACCATGTCAAAAGTAAAAAAGAAAACTCCAAATAGAGAATCGCTGCTTCCTGAACCAAGCCCATAGATGATAGGGAAGAAAACTTTAATCAACCTCAAAATTTCAAATGCAACTATATCCCTAAGATTCAGAAACTCGTAAGAGATCCAAAATAACCATTTCAGCTGCTGACAAAAATCAAGAAGTGTATATCGAGGTTGCACACCTGCCCAGTAGTTGTTTTCCCATGTCCATCAAAACCGTAACACTTTTGTCTCCATCACGAACAAACTCCAAAATCTATGGAGAAAAAAAGATGAAGGACAAAAAGATTATGGGACTCCCAAGGTAAACTAAATGATTCATGACGAACGGATTGGCAGAAACACAAAAAGTGCACTAAATCATCATGAAACCAAATTACGGCCGGCCTTCATACTTGTTTTCAAATGGGTGGTGTCTCGCATGAAATGAACCTTTTGCGATTTAAAACATAATCATGAGAACTGAGAAGTACATCTACATATGGATAGATGAGCTACTTATCATTAATAAAAAACATGACAACAACAGAGTAAAGATAGATAAATAGGAAAAGGAAATATGAAGTGCTAGTGCATTTAAACATTTCATCTTTATAGCTATAATACTCCATCCATTTGAGTAGTTAAGATATTGTGAACTTCATATCAACATCTGTATATATCACACTATTATTTTAATTATAAAGAATGGTTCAAACTGGTAACAAACTGTTAGTACTTTTGTTGGCAATTCGTGTTCAAAATAAAGTTGCTTATGTAATTTGTGCCTAGTCTTTTTGTATCAGCAGTAGAACAAGATGTGTGAAGATTGGCGAAGAATTTCGAGTTCAAATTCTGCATTACAGGCCAGCGTCCGAACATAACTATTTGGTGTTCCATTCTTCCTCGAGCATCCCACAAAACTTGGGTTTGAACAGTCTCATTACGACTTCTCTAGAACGTTAAAGTGTTGAGGACCATTCAAATGTTCTCAGATCATTTTTCCAGAACATCGAAATCTCAAAGGTGTTTTGAATTATTCCAGTTCGGAATTTCCAGTACTCCCAAGTTTAGTTGGGCGTTCAAATGGCCTTAAGTTCATTTGAACGCATGCACTGATTATGGTATTCTTCAAGGCCAACTTTTATTGAGTTTTGGGGTGACTTAGGAGTTTGCACGAGCACTATATAAGTCAACTCTTCACGAACATTGATTGACAGATCAAAACGACAGTTTTGGGGTACTCCATGATGGAGGTGCTGATTTGATCATTGAAGGTTCCATGAACGAGTTCTATTCATTTGTGATTGTTGCTGTCTTGAGAGTCATTAAGATAGAAGATACAATCTCGAGGGCTATAGAGGTTGAAAACCAAGCAAAGAAAGCATTACATTGAGGAAGGAGTCAGCAAATTCATTTTACAGACTTAATTGTGGGTATCAATGGATTGTCTATTAGTTTTGTAACTGCAGCATTTATGTTAGTGTTTGGCTTGATCCTTTGATAGGATCTGTAGTTTTTATCCCGGATGTACAAGGAGATTTTCCCATAAAAATCCCCGTGGTTTTCCATTTTCTAAAGGTTTTAAAATTTTCAATTAGTATCAGAACTTATTGAAATTTTTAAAACCCTTGGAAAACGGAAAACCGAAAGAAATCACGAGATACCAAACTGGAAAATAATCACTAAAAACAATCACAAACCATGGAAATGGATTGTGAAATCATGCAGCATCTCAAGAATATTTCTCAAATTCCTTACCAATACAATCAAACAGTTACCATACTAAATGATCACCATCATAGACCAAACAGGTGGAGAATAGACAATAAGAGTACCTGAGTTGCTATAAGAGCTATTGCCTCGGTATAATTCAAGCGCAAACCGCGAGCCAGGCGCTTCTGCGCAAGAAACCCAGCATTGTGCAATGCCAACTTCTCGACCTCTCTAGGCGCCAACTTCATCTTTCAGATTGATGTTATGATCACTTTCCTGCTCAAAAACGATGGTCAAATAACAACCCAATATCCTAACTACTTTGTTGCACAGATCAACAAAGCTTGCTACAAAGATGAATTTAGATAGCATTCAAACTGTTTGTAAGAATGACTGACCCAGTTAGCAGGAAAGGAAAGGAGAGGAAGAGGTATGCTCACCGCCGCTGACGGAAGCCGGAAAGTCACCGCCGCTTTGTACTTGTGCCGGACGGGAGCGCAAGAAAAGTCGTCGACTTTTCGGATGGTTTCCATGGATGATGGATGGGAAAATATTAATACCTTGGATTCTCTCATGACGCAAGCATTACATCGCACTTCCACGTGGCAAGTACTAGAATTCTCGATAACGGCTTCCTTTCAAGGTTAAACTTTTAATTATGTGATTCTCTAAACCCACAAAGGAGTTTTTGTCCAAAATAACTATGTTTTAATTTATTTTTACGGAAAGATATTACTCCTCAAACTTATTATCAAACACTATAACCCTAATAAAATACTAATTAGTTTAGCATTTTATTTCTAAATAAAAATATTAATCAGTTAAATATTTTTGTCTGATTTTAAAATGTTAAATTAATCAACATTTTATGTATATAAATTTATTTAATTTAATCTTTCAGTAGTCAAGGAAAAAAATTATGCACCGATAAAAATACTGAACTGATCAACTTTTTTTTAAATAATAATTAGTTTAATATTTTTATTAGGATTAAAGTAAATTAGTCTTATTTAGTAAATAAATTTGATAAATAGTCTATTTCGATTAAAAAAAAGGGATTTAGCTTGGTCAAAAGAGTCGAAACGGTGAGCACGTTAAACCAGTGGCAACAGAGTGCTACCGAGATTTAAACAAAAAGCACTCGTATATATATATGTTAGCTCTTTAATTGTTGAACATAATTACATTAGTTTTCTTAAAAGGTATATTAATATATGTGAGTTAAATTAAGTATAGCTGCAAAATGACATTAATATTCTGAATAAGGTTTTTAAGATTAAAATTAAAATACAAGGGAAATAAATTTTAAGGTCAAATTGGTTTGATTTTAACTTACTTTAGTGAATTTTAAACTTAAGCGTTGAATCTCTTTGGTGTAAATCAAGTTTCAACCATTAATTAATCATTAATTAGGATCAGTAAGACTTAATTACTCTCGTAAGAATATAGTCTGATTTTATGATGAAAAATATTGGTGCCAACCGTCGAATGTCAGGAAATTAAATGCTTAAATTTAAAGTATATGGAATTTAAATTAAAATCAAATTAGGATAAATTATAATTTATCTTTTATACTTTTAGTTTTTAAATGCAAAATATTCTATTTTCTATGAGCTTTTGTAAGTTTAATAATTTCCCTAAAATTTGTATATTATGAATTTTAGTTAGCTAAATATAATGATACTTACTAGAAGAATGACTTTTTCAAAGCACAAAAGTATATCAATATTAATTCCTTGAGTTGACTTAAGAAAAAAATTTATATTTAATATAAATTATATAAAAAATATTCATAATTTTTTATAGAGTATTTGATCCAACTTGATCACCTCACAAATTTATTTGTCAATAAACTTATTATCTATAAGAGTTTTTTAAACACGTTAGTTATCAATTTCATTTTCATTGACTCCTTACAAAAAATGCTAAACTTATTAATATTTACGAAATAAGTAAATTATTGCGTATAATCTAAAATATAAAACATTGATATTATTAGTATTTATTTCCTAGAATTAGTATATCTTTCCCTAAGAATTATATACAAATATAAAGATATATGAGGAGAATGAAAACGGTGAAAATATTTGATTTCATTATTTATATCTGAATTTAATATATTTTTTCTTAATTTTATCCAATTGTAACGATGATAAATATATCTACTAATAGATAAATATAAATCAAGGAATAATTTTCCCATCGTTTATATACATTTTAATTTCTAAATCGTCTTATTGTATTACCATCCAACCACATGGGTTAAGTCGATTCAAGTTAGTTAGTTAGTTTTATCTTCTTATTTGAATTTTAAATAAATTGAATAATTCACATATGTATTCGATTCGCTAGGAAATTTTACTTTTATAAATAGGAGTGGACATGTGTTGATAATAAACATGGAATGAATATAATTTTAGCCAAATATTCTTTTATCATCTTTATTTTTTACCTTAGCCGTTAAATCACATTTATCTTCTAGGAGTAGATCATAGCCGTAGAAGGATTCCAACCTTCTAAATCCTAGCCACCTTCTTCCTCCAGTATTTCCGCCACCCTTCGACAACAGCTACAACGTTGGTTATTTACCGCTCTGCTCTATCTGATCTTGCTTCACTATTTTAACCATACTCCACTATTTTAACAATAACTTTCCATTCAAATCTCTGATTGACAACATTCTAAAGCCATTAGATCCGAAACTTTCAAGATTATTATCCCTTAAAATTTTAAGAACATCCCATGAACGGATCGTTCCAGATCTGGTCCATAACATATTGATTAATATTTTTATGTTAGCATGTTTACAATAGATCTCTTTTACTATTTGTTAGCACACGTCATACTATTATTACATGAGAATGAAAGCTAAATTTCGAAATGATATGAGCCGATAATTCTTAGTAGGTAGGAGTCGCAAAAATTAACTCGAACTAATAATTCAACTTTTGAACAAGTTTGTGGTAATCTAATCGAGTTCGGATCGTAAATGAGTCAATCCCTATCTCGATTATTAAACGGATCGTATTAGTATTTATTACCTCATTCTGTTTAATTTATTTATAACTCGCTCCGACAATTCATTTATGATACGATAATTCGTTTATGACTCAAGTAACACATTTATAACATGAAAATTTATATATATAATCTAAAAAATTATTTATAATTTGAATAACTTATATAAATTGTGATAATTTGTGTCATTCGATAACCCTTATAACCCGTTTAATAAACATGTTATGTTTCTATTAGAAATTCCATCCCATTTAATAAACAAATCATATTTATACTTGTATTATTAGGATCCAACTTGAAACTAATTTGACTTGAATCCGACTAATCCGAGTCGATTGACTACCGGGGTCGATTTGGGCTAGCTAATCGGATGGTCAATTGTGCGCATTAGATATGAATCACAATTTTGCCATCGATATTTGTATGAATCACAATTTTGCCCCAGACAATTCTAGCAAATCGCGTGCGTAACACGTGCAAACATCACGATCTAAAGAGAACCGGATGCAAAGTCGCCAAGGTATTAAATCTTAGAATTAGATTACATCGTCAGTAGTTCTTTCTAACGAGAGAGAGAGAGAGAGAGAGAGAGAGAGAGCAACTATGGCGGCCGTCGATCCCGTCGTCCTCGATCTTGTCGACTTCCTTAACGCCTGCCCCACGGCTTTCCACGCCGTTGGTAATTCTCAAACTCCGATAAAAAAAGATCTTTTTAGAAGGCATTCTGTTCGACAAAATGCCTTGAAGAAACCAAAAGGGAGTTATATAGTTCTATCATATGTTTTCCGCTGCTAAAAGGATGATAATTTTGTAGCGGAGACGAAGAGTCGCTTGAAGCAAGCTGGGTTCGAGCAGGTTTCTGAGAGGGAGGACTGGATGTTGGAAGTCGGGCACAAATACTTCTTCACCAGAAACCACTCGACTATCATAGCGTTTGCCATCGGGAAGAAGTGGGTTCATCATTTAAGTAAAAAGAAATTATTTTGGGGAAAATTTGTTCTTTTGTTTGGATTCTGCCGTTAAAGATGCGATCTTATGTTTCTCGGTGTGTAAAAGAAAGTTTGGTTCTCTTGGATTTTAGATATGTTGCTGGGAATGGATTCCATATCGTCGGAGCACACACCGATAGTCCGTGCCTCAAAGTCAAGCCTGTGTCCAAGGTAAACTTTTGATTTTGGCGAACACCATTGTTTGGAAAGTTGAAAATATAGATTGACCTGATTTGAATCACAGTTTTTTTTTTTTACTTTTTTTAAACTGATGAACAATATCAATTGAGTTGGAAATTTTTTACACTCTAAAGACAGAAAGATATGAGTTTGAATATGGAGGAGGGGAAAGAGTAGAGAAGGGTTGACGGTGGAAGAAATTATTGGAATTGGTGGGGGTCCTGGGGGAAAGATATCAAAGAAGGAAACTCGGTTTGTGGATTAAGTTTCTAATTAATGAAAACTCACTTCATCAGGTTACAAAGGGAGGATATCTTGAGGTCGGCGTCCAGACATATGGGGGTGGTTTGTGGCACACCTGGTTTGATCGGGACTTAACACTAGCAGGGAGAGTGATTGTAAGAGAAAATAAGGAGGGATCAGTCTCCTACTCACATAGGCTTGTAAGGATTCAGGAGCCTATAATGAGGATCCCGACTTTGGCTATTCATCTGGACAGGTAAGTATCATCCTTTGAGTGTATAAGGTTGGAAAACCAGGTTGGCGACTTTGTGTTATGTCGTTTCTTGCTATTTCGTACCTTTTCTTTCCTGTCTACTGTTGTAAGATTTAGTATATACTTTAATAAGTATTAAAGAAGAAGAAAAGTTGCATAAGCTTTAAATGCAGTAAAAGAATGAATGAAAGACTATCTTCTTCTGTGGGATGTTATTCATTGTCTGATTAGTAGTTTCTACTTTTACGTCATTTTCCTTATATAATTTATAGGGGCGTCACAGAAGGGTTCAAGGTTAACACTCACAATCATCTTCTCCCTGTGCTAGCAACATCGGTTAAGGTGATCTAAATGCATTCTTGTTTGAATTTCTCTTGACAAATACTGAATTTTATTTGCAAACATCCATCTGTATGCTCTAATATTTCACAGAAATGTTGTTCACAAGGAATATGATGGTTATCTCTACTTTTTTCTGTTAAATTTACTTCTTTTGGATGACACCTTGTTGAAAGATGCTTGTTTATCTATGATATATTTATCATCTGAATCAAGGCTGAGATGACATGCAGGAAATTTATTGCCTCATCTATTGTTGCAAAATGCTCTCAAATATCAATCTTTCACCACTATTAATGCAGCCAAAATACTAGTCAGACTAAAGTTTTTTTGTGTGTGTGGAAAGTTGTAATTCTCAAGTATGTCATTGTTGTTGTTGATAATATTCCCTAGGAAGAAACTGGGCAATCATTATGTCATTGTTGATACTGGCAGTAGCATTATATGATAAAAATTGCTATCCTGTTCATTAATACAATAAAGAGAATAGTGAGCTTGAAGATTTTGGACAAGACTAGTGAGATTAAATTTCTTCTTGATGATTAAAGCAAATATGAATAGTGTACTACTGAGTACCGATACTGATAATTATGAACTTACAATTTGATAAGTTTATGCTGTAAGAATTTTAGTATTTCACAATATTTTCCTGCTCTGGTAATAAGCCTGTATTTTAAAGACCTCATTGTTGCCAAAACTGAAATTAGACATTATGTGTTCTGAGAATAGTAAAAGCCGAATCGTATATTTTAGCATATTTATACTGTTTTCTTGCCCTTCTGAGGTGTTTCGGTGAATATTATAGAAGTTTGTTGCAAATTGTTCCTGAAATTCTGGAAGACTTGAGTGGTATCGTTTGCTTTCATAGCAATTACTGATTCTATTGGCCATGTTTGAAGGGCGAGATTCAGAAACTAGTAGGAGAAAATGGCCCTGCTGAATCCAGTGAGAAAAAGAATGTCAAGGACATGAAACATCATTCAGTGTTATTGCAGGTATCTCACAAAAGTTTCAGCTTTGTTTTCTTTGTCCTTTACTTGTTAAGCATAATTACTTTCATATCTTGAAAATACTGTTATGAAGCTATTGGTGAAATTGTTTTTTTTTTAATTGAGGAAACAAAAATCCATAATGTGCATCAATTCTGCCTTGCAACAGTTGATTTCAGAACAGGCGTGCTGTGAACCTGATGAAATATGCGATTTTGAGCTGCAAGTTTGTGATACTCAACCAAGCATTGTAGGAGGTGCTATGAAAGAGTTTATATTCTCAGGAAGGCTTGACAACCTTTGCATGTCATTTTGCTCTCTAAAGGTCTGTATTCTTCTGCATTTGAACAGCTAAAAGTAGAGAAAACCCGGTTGATCTGTAGAATCCATAATGGGTTCTAATGTGTATGATTCAAATGTCAAATTAGGAATTGCATTTTGCAGAGCTTCATGATATGTTTATTTAAGAATACTTTTAGACTGTTGAGGCTTTGTTTTACCCTCAAATTCTACAGGATAATTGATAACATTGTCTCCGATGTTCTGCTGTGGATCAGTTTTGTCATATTCTTTTTTAATTGTTTTAAGTAAAGTTATCTTTTCTTCACAAAAGTTCGATATGCATCCTTATATATCTTTAATGCATGTTTTTGTTCTCTCACCTGTGCTTTCTATACAAGATACATCCATTATGGCACTGATGCCTTTTGGTAAGACCGTAAGACACTTCTTTTTCAAATACCTTTTTAGTGTTAGCACTATTTTGTTGCTAGATATGTTCTTGCTATGAAATGAGTTAGCATTTAAGGTTTTATTGTTACAATGTTATAAATGGAAGTGTATCAACATGTGTATCAGATTGCGGCTTTGTAATTTTGTCAGCATGTGCTATCAGAATTTACAATTTTGGAGTCATAGACTCTGGTTCATATCTCAAAATTTCCATTTCACATGACATAATTCTTCATGACTTAGCTTGAAGTTTTATATTGTGAAAAGCTTGAAAAACTTGTATATCAAAATAAGTTGCTTCAAATGGTGAATATATCTTTGAAACTTTGGAAGTACAACATCTCTCAAAGTAATATAATAATATTTAGGCAGCTTCACATCTATCTTGTCAAGAAAAGCATGCAAGCAGATCCTTTCATAATTAAGGGTTTTAAGTCATTGATCGCTATTTTACATCATCCTCTTCCAATGAGAAAAGGCTGTTGCACTTGACAGTGTATAATCAATGTTCTCGCACTGTTTGGATAACTGCAGGAAAGAAGATAGTAGAGGGAAGATGTAGATTAGCAGGTTCGCACCTTTTCTTTGGAAAAGTATGGAATTAGAATGCACAATTAGTAGGAGGGAGTCAACATATTTTTCTTACAAAAAGTAACTAATAAGAAAAAAATCTTGAGAATTGAAGAGATATATGTATAGAATCTGGTGGATAAACAAAGAAATGGGGTCGACACAATCCTCTTTATGAATGTAAAAGTGTATTAAAGAGGTAAATTGAATAAAATGTAGAAAAATGCAATATAATGTGTTAAGTTTTAAAGAGATACACACTGCAAATAGACATAGATTTAAAAAGTGACTGTGTTAGAGTTGGTGTGAGTAAATCGCCCTTATGCACATGCATTATGCCGTCCTTATATATGGTTGGACAGCATGTGAGCCGCATGTGGACAAGCTAGGTGCCTATGCATATATGCCCTCATATGGAACTCTTGAATTCAGGATGAAACTCTTGGATTTTATTACTTTGTGAAGAAAGAGCATCTAGGATTTGCATAGAGAAAATAAATCTTGCACAACATAGAGTATTTATTTTTCAGACATCATGAGTCTTAAGAGTTTTGGATTAGGTTTTACACTTTTATTCTTCACTAGTCAAAGGCATCAGTGCACCAAGCACCGGTAAGACAAACCTGCTTATAAATGCTTACAGTGCCAATGATATTGGCATTGACATTTGCCTTGGAGGTCTCTTAACTAGTTATTGTATACCTTCTCGATATCTTAATCTTCTAATAAAGTTTATCACTTACAAGCAGCAGTTTTATCTCCGTCTTTTCTTTCAGGCACTGATAGACTCAAGCTGTTCAGAAAGTTCTCTTGATGATGAATCTGGTGTGAGGATGGTGGCATTATTTGATCATGAGGAGGTGGGATCTAACTCAGCACAAGGAGCTGGTTCTCCTGCCATGTTGGATGCCCTGTCAAGAATAACCACATTCTTCAGCCCTTCAGATTCCAAGGTAGCCTTATTTGTCTACATTTGACCAAATACCTTTAGATATTACTTAGAGTTAGGCCTGTTCATTTGATATTGTCTTGTATCCCTTTGTTTCCGGCATCTCACTGTTTCAGGCTCCTCGAGAACTCGGCACATTTTAGTTTTAAGTATTGATAGGCTTAACAAAGCTTAACAAACAACTGTGTGACAACCAACGAACCTAATGGACAAAGAAAAACACATCTGTATCATCAATCAAGGTGAAACTCAGAATTTAGTACGACATCATGTCAGGTAGAATTTTGGGTACTTTTCTTTGGTCGCATTAGATGGCCTACATGATATTAAATTGTTAATGACTTGTTCAGTTGTTTGTGAGTTTTTCAGTAAAATGGAAGGTATTATATGATAGTCTAATATTTCCTTTGATGGTTTTGAAAGATGTTCACTGAGGTTGCAGAAATTTTATAGTTATATAACAGTTAATATTGACACAAGCTGCTTTTCAGTTGCTTGAAAGGACAATTCAGAGAAGCTTCCTGGTGTCTGCTGATATGGCACATGCTTTACATCCCAATTACATGGTATGGTTTGCTTCTTTGGTTCATAAATATATGGTGTATGAATTTGAAGTTTAGAGTTTAAATATTTTAATCATCACATTTGCCTGAAAGTGTATTCATGGGTCCTATAGTATTGCATCTGAACATTAGCCAAGACTTTTTATTCATCTAATTGTCTTTGTAGGATAAACATGAGGAGAATCATCAACCCAAACTGCATGGAGGCCTTGTCATTAAGCACAATGCAAATCAGCGTTATGCCACAAATGCTGTAACTTCATTTATATTTCGGGAGATTGCGGAGAAGCACGAATTACCTATTCAGGTCACTTTTCAAACTTGATTTTAATGGAGCCATCATCTCTTTTATTTGTGCTTGTGATGCAGGACTCTATTTCATGCTTCTCAATAAATAGTTGGCAAGTTGTAGATTAGAACTGACAGAATTATCACATATCTTATCCATCTTATCCTCACTGCTATCAATTGCAATCTCCATGCCAGCTCTCTAACTTTCCAACTAACCAGCTTTATTTGGATATATAATGAATTACCTTTACCAGTTCTTTTGCATGTTGGAACTCAAAGCAAGGTCCGAGTATCTGTAATCCGGATTGGGACTGGCCGTCTAAAAAAATGATACATATCGATAGTATCGATCATCCGTATCGGTTTATATTTTAAAATATAGAAAAATTCTAACTTTTTTAAAATTCATGTATAAATCTAAAAATTTAAAAATATATATTATTTTCTTATTTTTTATCTCTCTTTCTACCACTCACACTCTCTCCTCATACAAATAAAAAAAATTCTTATTCTCTTCCTCACTCTCTCTTATCAAACTCTCTCCCACTCTCTCTTATTAATTTTCTCTCCCACTACCTCTCTCTCTCTCCCACTATCACTCCCTCTCCCTCTCCTTTACCAACTCCCCTCTCTCTCACGACTCCCTTCTCTCTCTCTCTGATTCTCTCTCCTCTCTCTCCCACTAACTCTCCCTCTCCCTCTCCCTCACCAACTCCTCTCTCTCGGTCTCTCCCTCTTCAATTTTCTCTAGCGATGCTTCTCCGACGAGGTATTTTCTCTTTTTTCTCTCACTTCCTTTGACGAGCTCTCTCTCTCTCTCTCTCTCTCTCTCTCTTTGTCTTGATTTTAGGCGGCTTCGGTTGATACGATCGATCTCGACCCAAAACAATCAAAGCCCATAGCCAATCCCTATTCGTTTTAGCCAATCCAACGTGGGATCAACTAAAACTTGGAACCATGATTGGGACTGGCCGCCTAGAAAAATGATGCATATCAACTGTATTAGGGGGATTGGTTAGTCATTTCAGTATAGGACTTCTTATAAATAATTTAAAAATTATTATAAAATGTTGAAAAATACTAAAAATATAGAATAAGAGTAAATAAAACAAAAAATGACACCCATGTGTTTGAACATTAAGAGGAACAAAAATAATTATCTTTTACTCTCTCTCTCTTAGGAATTACTTCACTTCACGAACACCTCTATCAGTCTCTCTATTAACATTTCCCTCTCTATATGGTGGTTTTTTTTAATCTTTTCTAGATTCTAACTCCTCGATCTCTTCTCCCTTCTCTCTCTAGTAGGTTTTCTTTCCTAACTCCCTGTCCATCTCTCCTTCCTTCTCTCTACTCTATAATCTCTCTCTCCCAAACAAATTGATGCTTCTCTAACGCAAATCCGACCTCTGTTGACGTTTGGTGAAATCCTTTGATGTAGATCCAACTCTATCGGCCTCTGGCAATCTCGGGTATTCATTTTTTTGCCTTTCCTCTCTCTCTCTCTCTCTCTCTCTCTCTCTCTCTCTCTCTCTCTCTCTCTCCCTCTCCGATAAGCTCCTCACCCTCTTCTCTTTCTTTAGTGCACTCCTTCACTCTTCTCCCTCTTTCTCTGTTTAACTTAAAAGCAAGTGTTCGATCTAGATCAGGCATTGACTGATCCTGTTGATACCCTACCAAAACTTATTACTAGTCAATGGTCTGGTTTCGAGGTGAGACTGGATAGGCTATGGCAGATCCATATCAGGATTGGCCGACTTGAGTTCGACGCCCGATAGGTCTCCTGCTCAATTAAATGCAAAAAAAAAAAAAATCCACCCATTTGCGTCTTGTCCACTTAGCCAATTGAAAATATTTCAAACTCAAAATTGATGGGGAGTGTTAGAAACTTAGAATATAGGAACAAAGAATGCTGCACTCTAATAGTTTAAACTTTTAGAGTAACCTCAGTCAGTTAAAATGGTATCAAAGTAATTTTCCTTGAGGCGTAGAGTGGAGGAGCCGCACATCTTGTTATCTATCATCTACGCACGCGCAATATATAGGGGACATGTGAGAGGGCATGTTAGACATGATATACAGTGTTGTTCATCTATCTAATAGCTTATACTTATCGTCAACTGATTATCCAATAAGTATGCTTGATCTGATAGTAAACACTTCTTTCCTTTTAACAACAAATAGTACAGTTGAAAACTTGAAATGACAATTTTCATCATGGACTGTTGTACCAGTCGGCACCGTCTCATGTCTCAAATACATGTGCTAGTGAATTATAGGCACCGATATAGGAGTTTCCTAGTGCTCTCTTGTGCCAACCCCAACACTGATAACAACCCATGTTACCCTATGCGATAATGTGTCGTACTGACACAGTCATCACTCAATCAGATTGCTAATTAGCACTCCCATGCCACTAGCACGACAGGCCTTGATTCTCGTATTCTAAATTTTAGATACTTGTGCTGTTTATTTCATTCTGTCTTCCTTTGTGATATCCTATCCCTGATTATAAGCAATTGGCTTTTAGGGATGACTGATGAGCTATGTCCTGTTTTTTGTACCTGTCAAATAACAAAATCATATGGAGTTAATGACACTTAGTATGGCATTACTATTCTACCAAAACCATGATATGATTGTTCCTTATGCGATTTCTCTCTTGTCAGATTCCTTTCTCCTTATGGCATTCCTGTCTTCTCTCTGCACTTGTCTATGAAATGCATCTGTTATTACCCACTTCACCTATAAGTTATCTAGTTGTTCTAGATGCATCTGCTATATTTTGAGAATGTGCACACTTAGCAACTGCCGGGAACATGTCACTGATCCATAATTTTAACCATGTATTGCTAATTTATTGTTGTCTCCAGAAGAATAATCTATCTCAATTAATTTTTTTTGTTCCAAATAACCCTAATGTAGAAAGAATGTCAGTAGTATATATAAATTATGTAAATTTGATCTTAGATTATTATTATTTTTTTTCAAGAGAAAGTTTAATGGTGTCCCAATTTGAAATGGTGCGGCTCAAATTCTAACTTGAGATTTCTCATACAAGATGAGTCTCTTTAACCATTTGAGAATTGTCTCATTGTCTAGATTATTATTTTTATTCTGTGCAAATGAATAAAAAGCATTAATTCTTATTATAAGAATCATGTTCAACTTACTGAATGCATGTCTGCATATAATCCTTTTGCACTCTTACATATTTTGCTTGCATTCTCAAATAAAGTTTATTGACGCTCCTCTTGCAATACATACTTTCAGGATTTTGTGGTTCGCAATGACATGCCCTGTGGTTCAACCATTGGTCCCATACTGGCTAGTGGTACTGGTATCCGTACTGTCGATGTTGGTGCACCGCAATTATCCATGCATAGCATAAGAGAAATGTGTGCTGTTGATGATGCCAAACATTCCTACGAGCACTTCAAAGCTTACTTCTATGAATTTACAGAATTGAACGCCAAACTTAAAGTCGATTACTAGAATTGCTTAAGGTATAGTCACCTGTTATCTTGTAACACATTACATAGTTTGACACTGATGCAACTGAAAGAGAATAAGACACACAGAAAACCAACCTATTTGATCCACAGTTGCTTTCTTTATACTTCTAATTATTGATAAACTATGGAGATGAGATGGAGAGTAAACATGATCAAATTACTTTAATTTCTTATATATCAGGCATGACTCGGTGGCATTGTTTTACAAAAGACCTTTAGTTGCCTCCCACCTCGACATCAGCCTTATAATCTTTTATCATGGTCTAGTGGGTGACCGGGATATCTCAATTCTGTCTGGATTAGTCACTGTTTTATATTGCTTGTTCATGCACTAAGCTTGTACTTGGTTTGATCGTTAATTTGTTATCTTGAGCTCTTTCTTTTCTTTTTTCTTTTTGGTCACAAGACTACATACCACTATCTATCTAGCATTAATAGTCCAGATGACTTTACCAGCTTATAATCTTCAAAAATATTGGTTGATTATAGAAGAAATCAAGCTCCCACTTTTAGATTCTCTTCGAATTTTGTGGTTTTTTTTTTGTGGAGAAGATATCCTTTTATGTGGTATTTTTTTTTTCTGAGAGAAGTGAAGACCTAATAATGTCCAAGTTAAATTGGTACCATTGAGATTTGAATCTGGTACGTTCATCCTACATTAAATATTTGAGTGCCATCCTATTGGCATCCTTTTATGTGCTATTTGCTTACTGTATCCTCTATTTCATTCTTTGCATAATCTCCACCAAATTATTACATAATTGTACAGGTTGCACAAAATGTTATACAGCTGATTGAACAAAGTTGGTCACTGGTTGGCTTTGTACCTGGAACTGTACAAGCTTGCATTTTTTGAGAGCTTCTTTCACTTGTGTATAATAAACCCAGCAGATTGAGAATGCTAATGCAGAAGGAGAAAACAAATACCAGGAGAAAAACCAAACAGCTATTAACACAATTATCCAGAAGGAGACAATAGAACACAGTACACAATCTATGTTACTGGAAACATGAAGTGAAATATTGACGCTGGACATCCTGATTCATCCAAAGATAGAAAGTAACATACTGCCATTGTTGCGAAAAACAGTTAAATAGAGGAAGAAATATGAGCAAGAAAACTTCACTAGTTAAACTGGTAAAATATCTTCCAACATTTTGGGATCAATATATACACCTCCTCTCGAGCAAGTTTACATAGGCGAGGGCTAAAAGAGATTCCTTCTGTTTTTATACTACAAAATCCCCAACCCCACCAACTGAAGAAAGAGGAAGAAACAGATGGTGCTATTTTCTGTTCCTGGTCAAAATTCTGTATCTAGTCAGCTAGTTAGGCAAGAACTATTCCTGTTATCGCGTTTTTGTAAACTGGGACTCTAGTCGAGTTGCTGATATAGTAATGTCATCATAAGGCAAGTCCTGCTGGACGTCGATGAAATCATAGCCCTTCAGAACCTATAAAAGAAAAGAAAAGGAGGTTTATTGAAACAGAAATTACATTTAACCATATTACTCATGCAGCAATAACAGCAACACTAAGAACGGATGGATGTTGTATGGAAAAAGGAAGGATACCAGCCTTACCTATAAAGACAACAATTTATTGCTGACAATAAAAAGAAGGAAAAAAGAGTTCAATTGTGCAGCATCACTTTAGATATAGATTTGCTGAAATTAAAAAGAGTGCCTGCTGATCGAGAAGGTGGCCTCTGCATCAGGTGATGCTATTTCATTATATAAAACCACAACGGCCTTCTGCTTACTTAATTGCCAAGGAGTTGCACATGGTGCTTCCTCTACTAACTAGGATGGGTTAGGGCCCTTGAAATGATAAATTAGGGTTAAACCAGAAAATAGAATTAGTTAGCTGATTTGCACCAAGGTAGCAAAATATGACGAAAAAGGTGGCCTCTCCAAAGGGGTAAAATGACTTTGGGAAGACTGATGACAGAATGGAGGGTGATGGAGAAGGTGGCACACTACAATGGAAACCTCGACATAAACTTGGGACGAAGAAGAGTAAAGAAGATCAAATCGTTGATTGAATGGGAGGAGAAGAGATGAGAAGAGGAGGAGAAGTGGATTTTACAGGATGAGAATGTTGTTTATGTTGGTTATGATTTGGAGATAGTAAGTAGTGCGTGGCTAATAGTTCTGACTCCTTATTGTCAATTCAATAAAATTAGACAAAATAATGCTAATTGGAAAATGAAGTGCAGTAAGTTGCAAAAAAGCCCATATAAGATGTCTTCATGCATGAAAAATGACATACCAACTTTTACCATAAGATTCCATCACAAAATCCACCTTACAATTTTGATCAATATAAACCTTATTAAATAAATCATATTCCTTCAAAATAAGAGTAGAAACATATAAAAAAAACATCTCACTTGCCTAGGATTTGCTTCTGCAATTGGACTATATTTTTCCCATCTCAATTTTCCTTAAATTGTATAAAACAGTTTAACATGAATTGAATCACAAGCTCAATGGGCAACTTGAACTACAGTAGTGAAGAATCATTGTGAAGAGAACATACATACCAGAGTCTCAAAAAAGAATCTAGCACATATTCCTTTTGGTTTCCCTTCTAGAATTTGTGACAAACTCAAAAATCTGTTTTGATCTTCATCTTTAAAATTGAGAAATCTGTTTTGCAGATATTGTGCCACAGCCCTGAACAATTAGATATAACAAGTGTGGTCATGATTTAGAAAAACAAGAATAGAAATTCAGTTGGACCTGGTTCTTTCCCCTACCTAGTTCTGACTGGCCATTCACTACCTGCAAAACAACATGTATAAATGAAAATACTGCAGACCCGATCCATTCACTATTCCATCACACCAAAACAGACCAAAGTTCTACAAGAACACACAAAACAATACCTTGATCAACAACGATGCCTTCATGAGAGACAAGATCCTGTACGCAGTATTTACCAAAATTTGCAGTGATATTATGGTTTACAACAACAGCAAGGAGATTGCATCTAAAACTGACAAGGTGCAATGAAGGGGAAAAAAAACTAAACAAGACTCTTACTATATCCAGAAAATTTAAAGCAGCATCTGATGCCTCCATGGAAGTTGCTTCATGCAACTTATTAGCTTTGTCTATTAAATAAGTTTCTGGCGCCGAAGCTTCTGCAACCTTTTCCTGGAACGACTCATTTAAGTCAGCAGATTTATCTAGACCACTATTTTGTTGCACATTGTCTGATCGAACACCACGACTTAAAAATATCTCAGCAGCTGAATAATCAGAAACGATATTTCTGAAGAGAGCTTGTAGGTCTGAAGACATACCTGCAGGAAAGTAGAACTATCAATCAGACAGAAGATCAAAAGGAAATAATAAACATACTTAGAAAAGGTAAGATGTTAACTTACAGGTAATTAGAGGGTCCATTAGAGTTTGCTTAATATAAGTAATTCTTTTCTCCTTCCAAGCATCAAGAGAAGTATGAGGTGCTTTCCTCCTTTTCAAAACTAGATTACTTGCATCATGTATTCCCTGCCTCAGGGTCCTGCAATAATTCAGGATAGGTGTCTCCATATAAAAGCCTTCACAAGAAGGAACGGAGAGCAATTTTTCACATATATTTGCATGCCCAATATAATGAACCTTGTGAAGGCCGGGCAGAGTTAGCGTGCACCTCTGGTGGTCAGATGTTTTCTCTGATACAATTTGTTTTCGTACAGTGCACTACTATTACCTTTTATAGACATATCCAAAAGAAAATATGTTTGTAACATGCTTAAGAAAGGATCAGCGACACCATCTTTAACTTGCACTTATTATTTTTTCTAAAAAAAACTTGCACTTATGTTAAACATTTCCTAAAAGTAAGGACCAAGTGAAGTATTACCTAAAATTATTTAATAATAGTTAATAATCCCATTAAAATTGGCTGACAATGAATCACCCTAATCGAAGAGCAACCACAAATTCATGAGTGCAAAAATGCATCTTATTCTCAAAAAATAAATAATAATGATCAACTAGTTGATTGAAAATGGTTTTACTTACTCATTTGATAACACTATGCTCTCATCATACAAGTTCTTTCTTTTCCTCAATCTCAGAGGAGGCTCTCTCTTAGCTGGTGTTGTGACTACAAAATTAGGTGAAACAAGCTCTGGACAAACAAAAAAAAAAGCTGTCAAAATCTAACAAAGGAATACTCTCCAGATATACATAAGGGCATGATTTACATGATGATACCTCTAACATGCATGCATTAACTTCTAAAAAAAGTACATTTATGAGATACTACCTGAATCACTTGCTGGATGAGATTTATCAAGAGTCTTGGTTGGAGTTGTCGCCTCTGAAATTTCCACAAGAAGGGTTCCAGACTTTTGATCATTTGATGATAGTTCTTTATGCAAACTTACAGTTCCTGACTGCTCTTTTTGTTCAAATTCTTTTTCTGTAACTCCTGGAAACGGTGTCTTGTTCAACTTCTCCAGATGCACCAGATTTGCTGATTCTCCGTCTACTGTCTCCTGAGCACCAATACTTTCATGGGCTCCATGTACATCTAAATTCTGGAATTTTGCACGAAGCTTCTCCCTTTTTACGACTAATCTGTTAGTGTATGGCTCACTTATCTCAAGGTCAATATCCATCGCATCAGATAGGAAAGTGCTGTTTCACAAACATATTGTTAGCCGAGGAATATTTTCTAGATTTTGTCATGAAAAATGCAATAATTCTTTGACATACTTATCTACTGGTGTAAAACAAACAGAATTGAACTCAGCATGAGCAAATCGTTCCCAATGGTAATACTGCTGCCATATATAAAATAAAACCAATGCTTCAGTCATGTGCACAACTATAAAAATCAACTCTATTTAGTAGGCAGTCAACCACTGATAGCTAGTATTAATGGATGAATGATGAGCGGGGAAATAAATGATCACCTCATTAGAGAGGAAAGTGTGATCCCGCTCATCTACCCAGCTATCTGTTGCAGGAAAAACATTTCAAGAAAGAGTTTATAGAATAATAGAATAACTTTCGGCAACAGAAAAAAAATTGGTGTCTTGTATTTATGAAAGTGGACCTCCTATAATTGTGGGCAATTTATTTAGAAATATTGCTTGTGGGTCTTCATAGTTAGAAACAAATTAGAGCACAATGTGGAATAATTGCTGGACGACCATGATAAAGAAAGAAACTTCAGGAATCATACCTTGAAGTGCTGCATGTTCATAGGGTTCAGCTGTATCTCTGGACAAAACCAGGAATATGAATAACTATCTGAAGACAATAGACAGTTAATTTGATCAATGCAAACAACATTTAACTACAGTTTGCTGGTACATACAGTTCATCTGGAATCTCTAGGTCAAAAGAATCAAGCTCAAATGTTCTCGGTACTTCAATAGTTACATGATCAGTTTGTGCACGCATTGCCTCAATCAGTGCTAGGGGAGTTACTTCTCTTGGCAAAGAATCCTTCTGCGGGGCATGCTTAACCTTGTAATGTGATCTTCTAGTTGTTCCCTTTGACACAGTTCGCCGTCTCGGCACAAATGATCTTCCTATATAAGCTAAAGCCTCATTACAGTCATTGTAAAGGAAATCAACTTTCTTTGAGAATATCCGGACGATTCCAAGTAGGAGTTGAGCCATAATTCTATACGAAATTTGGATTTCAGGCATGATCTTATCTGCCCCGAATGAGAACAAGAACCAAACCAGAATCAGTGAGTGGAATTGGAAGTTAATAAGAATGGCAAATTACTAAAAATATCATACTAGCATATGGAAAAATAGAGAAATGTGACATGAAAAGTTAGTGGGCCCTAAAGAATGACCAAGCAGGAAGAGGTCAAGGAGCACAAAGATAAATATCGAGTTTTTTTCGCAAAGTACCTACAGGGGAAAATATTTCCCAAAATACAGTATTTTTCAAACTATTTTCCCAAACTAATACAATTTTTGTTAGCTTAGGGCCACAATTTATAAATTTTTATATAGAAAATTTGAAATTAAAATTTGGTGATTTTGAGCACACCCTATTGCCAATAAGTCTTTGTCAAATCTTCACGATGACGTGTTTTATGACCAAAATAGATGACCCAGCGCAAAATTATAATAATCTAAACTTTTTCTTTATATTTTGCCAATATCTTTCTTGTCTAAGGTTTGATTAAACTCCGATCATAATCATTACATCCGTTTCTCTTTCATTTTCGCAACGACATATCATATGTCCAACACGGCCTTTTGTTTGGAAAGTTATGCTCTTCCAAAAGAGTGATTTATAAATCGCTTCTTGAGAAAGTGTATTATATAGAAAATAATGGTTTGATAAATCCAATAAGAATCATTGTCTGATACACTGATTTTTCGCGTGGTGTTAGTACTGTATTTTGGGAAATATTTTTCCCCGCGGCGATACTTTGGGAAAAAAACTCGATAAAAATCTACTCTATATTGAAGTAATGTTAAAATGCTTCTAAACCTACCAGTCCTACAGTACTATATAATAATAACAACATCTCTCTCATAACCTAATCAACTACTCAACCCTGTCACGGAAAAGGAGAGAAAAGGTTAAGGAAAACAGAGCGAGAAAAGAAAAAACCAACTTTTTTTGCACTATCGTAGATAGTTTAAAAAAGAAAGAAAAAACACAACTTTACAGAACTCCACACTGAAATTCCTCACAGGAAGTACCAAAAATTGGTGGGAATCGCTACTAAAAACAACAGATAAGGAGAGGAAGATGGCGTTGGAGGAAGACCAACAAGAGGGAAACCGAAGAAAAGGGAGATTTACCTATGGATGAGGAGATATCGGTGTCGGCAATTTGTTCCTTCTTGAGCTTTTTGAAGCAGTAAGCAGCGACCCAGATGGTGCCCAAAGGCCCGTTCCTTGAGAGAAGCGAGTGTGAGTAGAACATTGCTCTTCTCTCTCTCTCTCTCTCTAAACTCTTTTGTGTGTAAACTCTCTATAACTAGAAACATATAAAGAAGAGGAGAGAGGAGAGGTAGGCTTTCCAAGGAAGGCAGGCAGGGAAGAACGGGCAAGACGAGGAGGGCGAGCACACACAAAAGAAGACGATTATTACCAAATTACCCTTAAACTTCAGTTTTGCACTTTCCACCCCAGGCCATGTAGTATTTTAAATAAAGGGCATATTATAGTTTACATTTAAGCAGCTAACCCCCTCTATCCCTGTTATTCTCAAAATTAGATTATATTATATGCGAGTAATTAGGTCTTTCCACTTCCTTCTTAACGGCTGGCTAATAATTAGAACTCGATTGATTCGGACCAAATTAAGTTGATCGATATACTTATTATATTGTTTATTTTCAAATAAAGTCTTCATAATTATATCTAAACCTCCGTTGACCATAGTCCATTTAAAATAGACCCTCTTATTTATTTTGATATTATGACTTGTTTAACTATGTAAAACCTAATAAATATTTTTTCTGTTTCACTATAAAAACTATTTTACCTTAAAAATTAAAAATTAAAAATTAAATAATTATTTAATATTTTTATTCACGCCATTATCAATTCTGCGTCCATCTATGAGAAGATTCGATTTCATTTTTTTCTATTTATAAGTGAATTTTGATACGAGAACGAACGAATAAACTAGTTTCACTATCATATCCGACAAAACTCAGGTACCCTAATAAATGGTAGAATCAACCCTAATAAATGCAATTACTACCCTTTTAATTGGTGGATTCTATGTCCATTGCATTTGTTGAATTTGTGAATTTAGAGCTCAATTTGTATTTTTTTTAATTTTTTTTTTACTGGAGGGCTATTTTGTTAATTTTCAAGCTGGCGGTGTCATTTTGGGAAGTGAACGTCTCAACGGTCATTTAGGGGTGACCGGGGAAGCCTGCGAGTGCCACGTCATAACAACAAGGGATTAAAAATAAGGGGAAGAAGAGGGAGGGAGACCGACAGGGGAAGTACAGTCGAACCTTTCCGTTTTTAGTTGTTATTCCATTTACGAGTTTTTGACCAAATTGGTCATCCTCGTAGATAAATTTACGGGTATAATGCGTTTTACCCCCTTTACTTTGGCATAAAATCAATTTAGCGCTCTATATTTTGCTTTTATAGGGAAATTTTGCATTTAAGCCTGCCTTTCATCTATTTACAATTTACACCCTATATTTTTACTTTTTACGGATTGAGCATTTTATTTATGTTAAATATGTGCGAAAAATACTTTGATATTAATTTCACTGACTGAACTTAACTAAACTATTAGGTTAACTTAACTATGCAAAATATTACTAAAAGAGTTAAATACATTTTAATCCTTTTTACTTATGCTCAAAATTAGTTTACCTTAAAAAAATCTCAAACTAGTCCCTTTACTTACGACTAAACTAAAATTAATAATTTTTCTGTCAAAATTAACGGAGGTTGTTCAAATGACTAAAATAGATGAGTTTTTTTATCTAATTTTTTTAACTCCATATTTATCTTGCTCCTAGATGTGATATAACTATTAAACTTTATAAAAAAAAACTAAGTTTAATAAAACTTACTACTTAGTTAGCACAATCTAGAAAGTAAGAAGAAAACATGTGAGTATTTTTTAAGAGAAAAAAATACTTATATAAGAGGGAAAGAGCAATTTGTCCATAAAAAATAAAAAATAGAGAGAATTTAGGTCCTCCTTTCTACTACTAATGGTCTCACTTTAGTCATTATTATAGTGTTTTGGTTTGAGACTTTTTAATGTACATTAGATAAATTGTTTGTCCAAGTAAGTACACGAGAGTACCCTTACTAAAATATCGTTACCCAATCCAAAATCCTTAACCCAAAAAACCAGATCTAACTTAAAAATACCCTTATTAAAATATCTTACCCAAAAAAAATATTTACTTAAACTACGAGACTAGAGGATAAATGATGTTGGATAAGAATTTACTTTAAATTTTAGTCGAACCAAAATTGCTCTCTATTATTGCTTTGACACTTGAGGTTGGAGGAGAAGATAAAATTCATTGCGGACTTAAAGTTTGTAAGCCCACAATTATTTTAATTTCTTTCAAAAAAATAAGAAACTATCATTCAAAAATATATATACATTTTTATAATAACTAACTTCAAAGCCATGACCCAAGAGCATTTTCGGTCGGTTTTGCCTACATATCCTCATTTTCTTCTCAAAAATAATATATTTTTTTCACATTTTCATATCACATTAAAATTAACAATTACACTATTAATTAGCCTAGTTCACAATCAACCCCCCCAAAGAACTGCCGCAGTCATTTCCTTCAAATATTTTTGAAGACAGAATCATTTCTCCAATAAGTTTAAAAGACAAATCTAATTCACAGAATAATCATTTATTGCCACTGAAGATGTATACAAGATTTGGGCAAAGAGCAAAGAGAAGAGTACAATCTCCCAGTAAATTATTTTGGTACTCCAGACATGCACTGCAGCAATCAAAGCCAAATTCTCAAAAGATATGCACTGCAGCAGAGACATAATATCTTGACAAATGTAGCAACTCATTGTAGAATCACAGGTTATGGTACACAAGTTTTTGTTTCATGTCAAATGTTCTTTATTTCGGAACCAAATTTGGTAAACACTGAGTTCAGCAGAGCTGATCCAAACAGTTTGGATGAAAATGGGAAAATCTGCAGGGATTCAAACCCTAGCAAACAATGCATCAGGTTACTCAGATTGATAAAACAAAGTAGGCTTTCAACTCAAAAGGTTTACATTTAAGTCAGAGTAAGAGATCGCCAGTTCATGATAGTGCCTTGTGAACTTCGGCAGTAACGTCTTTTGGGGGTTTCTCGGCATGAAGCTGCTCCACTAACCCCTTCTTGGAGTAGTAGGCAATGACCTGCAGTAGGCGAAAAATCCATGTCACGCTTCAATTACAAAGCCAATTTTTTTGTCATGATTTAAATAAAAATTATATTGCACATTACAAAATAAATGTTTCCATCATATGCAGTTATGCTATAGAAAGTTACTGGAGACGCGTTAAGCAATAAATTTTTAATGGTAAGTGCTACAACTCATCCATTATTTTACCCTAAATTAATGCAGCTCAGATTACTCTGAATTAAATTAGCTAGACCGACAAAAGATATGTGGATGAATATTTTGGAAAAAGAAAAGAAGAATACCGTGTCTTTGAAAATAATAATTTAGAAGCATGGCATAAATACTCCCTGCATGACTTTGGGACTAATATATGCTTCTTTTTACATGTCTAATATACTTTAAAATTTAAATATGAGATTAGGTAAGTTACAAAACTATTGAGCTAAGCAACGACTTCCAATTATAAATCACTGAACCAGACAACAATTTGTACTTAGAAGTCGCTGTCAAGTTCAACAGTTTTATAACTCACTTAGTGTTGTATTTAAATTTTTGAGATGAATTAGACATGTGATAAAAAAATTGATAGACTTAAAATAGTCAAAAACTCCTAAGATACATGAATACTAGCAGCATCATGTGTCAGTACCTGACTGGGATACGATGGGAATTCAAATTGTTTTAATTTGTTAGAAAAGACATTAAAAGATGAAAAAAGTTAAAGGAAACGAAAAGGTGAAAGCAATGCTGTATGTATAGTATAAAATGTCATAAGATATAAAATGTAAGTATTAGGAAGTTAAAACGTAATAAATACATATGAGAACTTTAGAAGAAATTTTTTTTCAGTTATTTATGTTAACAGAATAAAAATATCACACCAAAAAGGTGAATAATCATAGGTTTATTACTTTGAAAAAGGAAAGAATCATAGGTCATAGTGTCATACAGGTTGAGTTTGTCCGTGGAAAGCTTCAAGCCTTGATCTGAGCACTTCAGCTGTGTCATCTTTCCTTTGAATCAATTGTTCTCCAGTGACCTTCAAAGAGAAGGAAAAGAAAACACAGGAGCAATATAAGCATATCAAGATATATAAGACTCCACAACTGCAGATATGATAGGTGAAAATAAATGAAAATTCTCCATGCATGCAAAACACTTGAGCAATATATTTGACTAACTAAAGATGCAAACAGAAAATTGCATAATATGCAAAAGTGGGCTATGAACAGATTCTTACGCTCAACAGAACAATTACAAGGACTTGCAAATGATGCAGCACTTGCTGTGTCATAATAGGATGTCAACCAAGGATAATGCACCTAAAGAGAAACAGGTGGTGACAATAGGCGCATATTTAGTGGTAGAGATGATATTGCCAATAATCTGCTTATAAACTGTGAGATGATAAGTTCTGCGATTGGATAGGAAGAGATCTGATTCTCAGGGAAAACCAGCAACAGTGTAGTAATGTGGAAACTTGAAAGAGAAGAAATTGTCTGGAAAGGAACAAGGGGGTCTTATTTCTGTATTGGCAGGCTACAGAGATGACACATAAATGATGCTAAATCTTTTTCCTGGACAAAGTGCTGAAGATCCAGTTTATATAGAAAATGAAGATGTAGGAAATTAGAGTAGCTGAAGGGTGGTAGATGGATATTTTAAGTTTTTAGCTGTCATACTCTTTGCACTGCAATATATGGATGCAAAAGTTTTATAGTTTTGTGGTATTTCTGTTACATGTATTGGAGTATGATGCAAATATTACCTTTCTTTATGGATAGATGGTACAAAGAGCATGAACTACTTAGTTTTGAAAACATAAAGCAGCACTTAAATATGATGTCTATGTGACAAGTGACAAGTTTCAAGCATGCCACAAGTATGACCAAACGATGGAATCTGGATAAAATCGAAATGAGAAATTAATCATCCTCTAGTCCTGGTTTGGTTTGATGCTAAGCTTCGAACTCGATTAGTTAGTCTCATTTTTTAGTCTTAATTTTTTAAAGAGTAAACTTGATTAGACATGAAAAAAATTAAAAAGATGTTTAGTTACTGAACCAGTTTAAGGGTCTCTGAACCAGTTCAGGGAGAGGAGTCCATAAACTCAAAGCAAACAAGACCCTAAGTTCTATACACCTATATAAATGTAACAGTATAAAGTACATGCTAATATTGCATCCTTCATTAAAATTAGGGTAAACTCAAAGCAAACAAGACCCTAGGTTCTATACACCTATATAAACGTAACAGTATAAAGTACATGTTAATACATTGGATCCTTCATTAAAATAAGACATTAAACAAGTTATTCCCACCTGACTACTTTCTATATACTGAATGTCGCTATACTCTTCATGTTAGTTATTGAATATCTTAAGGCATTATAAAGTGAGAGCTCACACAAATAAATATAAAACTGGATCAGTACAAAGTGGAAATCAAATTCAAAGGATGCCATTTAGTATGGCAATTGAAGAACACCATTTGCAAAGGAATGTACACAACTCATGCTTAAATTGAGAAGACCAATATCAACTTACATCATCAACTCCTGGAACCTTTGGAGGTGCAAATTTTGAGTGGTATGTCCTACCACTGGAGGGATGAATCCAACGGCCAGTAATTCTTTCTTCCAATATGGCATCATCAATTGCAAAGTTGAGCACCTTGTCAATTTTGGTGCCCTGCTTTGCCAACATCTCATCAAGCTGCATCCAGAAATTGATTAAGCCTCTATAAGAAAGTTAATACTGAAAATTTATTGGACAACTAAATTACTAAGCAACAAAAAAAATACTATTATCTGCTTCACATGAAATTGAGGTTATGACCTTTTGTGCTTGGACAACAGTCCTAGGAAATCCATCAAGTATGAAACCCTTTCGACATGAAGGTTTTTTCATGGCTTCATCAATAATCCCAACAACCAAGTCATCAGAGACAAGCTCTCCCTGTAATAACAAATGAATTCAATGAACAAGCAACTATAAAGAACCATTCTTCCCTTTTCTTTTCTATTTATTCTTTTTCTTTCTTTTGTTCAATAGCCTCCATGAAGTACCTTGTCCATAGCTTCTTTAGCTTTAGTTCCTAGAGGAGTTTTAGCAGAAACAGCAGCTCTTAACATATCACCAGTGGCCAAATGGCATAAGCAGTATTCATCCTTAATGATAGGTGACTGGGTTCCCTTTCCAGATCCTGGTGGTCCTGCAAAATCAAGCAAGCAATGAAAGAATAGAATTTTACTGCTTTTTACCAGCTTGGATCATTGGATGATGCAGAGGCAATCTGTTGTTGTATTCTAATTTCTAGATAAAGGAGCTTAATATACAGGAGGGCTTGAGAAGGATTCTTTATTTCCATCTAGAAAAATACAAGAAAAATGAAAAACATCAGTCATTGTTTTATAATTCCTTGTAATCAAAGTAAGTAGTTCTCACAATCATTATAAACTATGCAACCATAAGCTGAAATATCTGGTTATAATTGTCAATTTGATAAAAGTAGAGTCAGATGCCACAAACTTATACTTCTTCACGAAGTTAATATCTTAGGCGAAATTCCAGAAACTATATTTTCAACCATGAACATGAAAAAAAGCAAGATGAGAGGAAATAAAAAGTAAAAATGAAACATTTGACACATGTGATACCAACAAAGCAATGACCATAGTTGTTCTTCGAAAATGATCTTGATTACGAACAAACAAGTCATGTGGACTAATATCTCTCCAAAGTAGATCAAGTTCTGTGACTCTGCAATACAAATGCAGTTAACAATTTAACATGTCAAAGAGTTATCCTATTTCTCACAAAGAAGCTTCTTAGAGTATGGTTTGAAGTTTTAAATAGGTTCCCATAAAAATTTCTGTCATTAAATTGACATATATGTCCAGTTCCAAGTTCCAACTTTTATCAATATTTGATAGTTAAACAAAATGGTGAGACAAGAGGATCTGAATCATTGTAGTGAGAATAGACAGAGTATGTAGAGTCTCTCCTTAAATTCTGAAGTTTATAATTATTGGCCTGCAGTACAAATTGGCACATGAGAAAAACTAGGAAGAAATATTGAATAGAAGTGTAAAACAGGCTAGTTGGCCCACAAGACACTCAAGCTCAAAATGAACCGAGATCGAGCTCATTAAGCAAAAAATTAGCCCTTATGTATGATGTACCACGTATATTATATATCTTAGTTGTCAATGTGACCTATTATAGTCACTATTACACGTGATCAACTGGCCCGACCTATCCTATCCCGGTCCAAAATTGCATAAAATGGCTGAACCCGGTTTAGGCCCAGCCAGACCTAAGCCCAAAATAGTAATGGGCGATACAGGCTAGACCTTTGGCCCCTGGCCTGGCTCGTTATGCCCGCTTGCTTCCTATGGTTGTTTAATCTCACATCGAAAGTTTGGTGCAGTGAAGACTACTATATAAGTATTTTTCTATGAAAGATTGTAAAAATATTTGATAAGCCTGACCTATTACGCTTGGCCCATTAGTAATACTACCAATGCCTATTACGTTCGGCCCAAGCCCGATATATAAACAGGCTAATGGGTGGTAACATGCTAGAATATTCTAGCCTGGTCAGGCTTGAGTGATAAGTGGGCGGGTTGGCGAACAAAGGTCCAAGCTCGGTTGGCTTGAAAAGCCCAGTCTGAACCTACTCCACAAAGATCACCTCTAGTCATTGTGGCTAATCGAGCACTTACCAATCTGAGGGCTCGGGTTCAAATCCAAGCATTTAGTCCCATATCGATTGTTGAGCAAAGCTAGAAAGCATTTGCTCCTATTTCTACACCGAACAATTTCAGCTTTTTGAAAGTCAGTCAGCTCAACAAGTCAAACTCAAGCTGGCTCAGTATTAGACCGAGTCGAACTCAAGGCCGACCTTAGCCAGCTTGGTTCGAGCTTGAGCTGTGTTAATCATATTTTCAAGCTGAGTCAAGCCCAACTCAGATCGCTCAAGCTCGAGTCATTTACTCCCCTAAAAGTTAAGATATCTATTTCTTTATTTAATAGCTATGGTTTGCCCAGTTGGCAACACATTGACAAAGTAAAGAAATAATCATTTATCCAAATGAGTCCTGTTCCAAATTGTATTCATATACTTTATTCAATTGCTGATCCACCTACCTAAATTAACTTACCACCAACAGTATATTTTATTCTTATACAACAATATAATGCATGTTTCTTTGATTAAGAACAATATTACAGATCATGTCTCTCCCCTTTGACCAGTTTGAATTGACTACTTTCCAAAATCAAGCTTAATTACTACTTCATCTGATCTGTATTGCATCTATTCTATTTAACTATTATTTCATAAGCCTAAGATAATTAACCCAGAAACTTTAGAATATTTCAGGAGGACTATCAATCTATCATTGTTCACTGATACATAATGTTGCCGGGTTGAAGTATAATTTCGACTTACTCTGATATAATAAATAATCACCATACGGTTGCTCGTTTTCGTTATTTGACATTGAGATGGACGCGTAAGGCATAGATGGAACCCCAATTTTTGTGAAAAAAAAATAAAAAATCTTTTTCTCTGAAGCACACCAAATTTTGAAAAAAGAAAAGGAAAGATATAACTAAATCTTACTCTTCCTTCGGCATTAACAAAACTGAACAATTTCGAGGGTGAAGAAAAATCTTTTAGAACTCAAGAAAGAAAGAGAAACATACGCTAAAATTTCAAAATGGAACTCCAGAGCCAATTTATCAGTCAAAACACCTGCGATCTCAACGGAAAGCGAAACAAAACTACCAGGAAATGAAATAAAACGGTCAAAAGACTAATTATTTTGGAAATTAAGGAAAAGGGTTTAGAGAACAGGGGAGCATATGAATGGATACCGATAAGGATGAGGCGCTTGTCGGGCTTGGACGAGCACTTCATGCGGCGGAGCAGTTCCGCCGTCAGATCCGCCGTCGTGACGTCCTCGAGATTCACCATTCCTGCGCCGCTGCTCCCCTCTCTCTCTCTCCACACCAGTTAAGGAAGAAGCTGAGACCTTTCTCTCTGCACGCCAAGGACGAAGAGAGAGAGAGAGAGAGGGGGAGGGGGTTTAAGATTGACGGTAGGTTGCTCCGCAGGAACTGAATGTGGTTGTCAAACCATGGTGACGGTCAAAGTAGAGTTTTTGACAAAACTAGCCCTCTTACAATTTAAAACTGAGTTTGCTTTACTAGTGAAATGCTCAACTTCCAGATATTTTATCTAACGAGAGGAAATGCTAATTATATCTCAACGCTTCTTTTTACGTATAAGACGCTACTCATCAGCGTTTTATGTGGGGTAAAAAAATAATAATAATAAAATAAAATAAGGCAGACTTAGTTGAGTGTTTCATTTGAAAATTTTGAAATAAAACTACTGATAAATTTGAGGTGTATATATATACAAAACGCTGATAGATTAACATTATATTTTGTCAACTTAAAAACGTTAATCTTATCAGCATTTTATTGACAACTATAGTAAAACAGACTCCTTTTCGTATTAAGTTTGTAAGATTATCTGTTTCAATTAAAAAAAAGGTTTGAGACAGGTCAGTTTGTGAAAAATTCATCAAAGCTCAACATTTCAAGGCAAATTTGGACGAGATTTTAAATATTTTAAGTCGGCCAAATTTTATTTTTTATCACACATCTAATACATTTAGAAATTGAAGTACGAAACTAATTACTCTCAAATTTGAAGATGGTAGAGACAGTTTGGTTTATCTTACAATTTATTCACGGCGAAAAATATTGGAGCTAATGAAACACCATTACTTGAGACGACGATTTTACCGATACTTAAATACTTAAGATTGAAATACAAAGAGGCAAATTAACCAAAAGAATATTTGATTAATTTTGTAGTCAAAGCAGCTGGCCTAAAGCTGTAGACACATATCAAGAGAGGCCAAAGAGTTCAACTCCACCATTGAAAACAGATGCTTAATCCCACACAGTTTCAAATTGTCAAAAAATATGGCTACTATCAAATTAATATGGTCGCAGTTATAGACTTTTGACTATGCATAAAACTTCAGAGGAAAAATGGCAGTTTTTATTTTTGCCTATTTCACAGACTTCCATCAAATAATGAACTTTTACTATCAAAATGCAGCCTCACATAAAGAGTTTAGTTTAGGGCAAGAAAGAAAGAAAGAGAAAAGGCTTCTATTAGGGACTAAAGTAGGGGTTTAAATGGATCGGATAATACATCACATCCATTCCGGATACAAATTGGATATTAAATAGATAACAAAATTTAAAATCATATATTTACTAAATAGATATGAATAATTTTCAGATCCAGATGAATCCTAAATGAATATGAATACAAAATGGATACGGATCAAATCTTAAATGGCTATGAATACAAACTGAACCGAACCGGATCCAGAAATGAAACAAAAAAATTCAGTAGTCTAAGGAATTAAACATATCTGTTCACATCTATGTAATGCTATAAATCAGTACATTTTGTTATCTATTAAACAAAATATGCCAAATCAAACATCTCTTTTGTGAAGCTCATAACATACTTCACCAGTATCTACCAGATTACTGAAAAATTTAGCATTATGGATCTGATAATGAAACAGACACAAAGTCACATGATTGAGAATTATGGATCTGATAATAAAACCCCAATACTCAAACAAATATATGGAGATTACTGAATTTTTCAGTAGTGGAACGACAGCAAAGCTCAAGCAATACAAATTTATAACTGCCACTAATTTCAAGCTCAGGCAATCCTCAGCAGAACACCACCAAGCGAAATTCACATACTACCTCATAAAGCAGACATAAAGAACATGATTTCAATAGCATAAACCATAAGGAATACTAGAAATCATAATTATATAGAACCAATTCCAAAAATATAAACCTCATCAGGTTTTAAGATTAATAGATCACTAATGCAGCACAACCTGAAAGATAAACAGCTGTCTTTGAAAAAAGATGTCTTTCAAAATAAGCAGATGTATAACATAAACACCAAATACATGCAACTGGGTTAATTAGGTGTCGTCCAGAGTGTAACTAGGAATAGTATTCTTGACCCAAAGCAAATGCCAGATTTGCAGCTATATTGTCCCCATGGTGGACTACTCACCACTCAGAATAGAGATGGGGTGCCATCTGACACAGGCAGCAACTGCCGGGTGAAGAAAGAGGTTGGAGGCAGAAGTCCATCGGAGACAGCAACTGACAAGTGAATAGGAAGAAGGCAGAGTCTGGCTAGTAAAGACTGAAGTGGTTAAACTATCGAAGAATGAGGGGGTGACGAGGTAGGGTTTCATGGTGGCTATGAGATGAAGAGTAGAGACAAAGAGGTCGCGAGGGAGTGACTGTGAGAGTCATGTATGAGTTAATGGGTAAGGTTTATTATTTACTATACGAGTAAACGGGCATTCGCTATCTGTATCCATATCTGAAAAACCCCTATTCAACTCGTATACGTATCCGTATCGGATTTGTTTTGCAAAAACTACCCATATCCATATCTGGGTAAGTGAAAATATATCTGGCCCAGGTTGGATCGGAGTTGGTCTGACCCATTACCCTAGACTAACATCATGAAGAAGTATGAGCTGAATCAACCACTTAATTTAGGCAATATACACAAATCACTAGCAAGAAAAGAAAGAGAAATATGCTATCTTTGCAGAAAGATGATTCAAATTCCAATCTTATTAAATTCATCCACTCAAAAACATTATACAAAAAGCAGCTTATTTGCTGCTCAGGCAGGTTCAACGATGATCCAAAAGGCATGCTTTTGATTGCTAGACATTTGTTAATTATAAATTGTCAGCCAACAGGGAGACCCTAATATTCACAAGCATTTTTTCTGTTTATAAGAGATGGTGCACAGTCTTTTCTACTGTAACATGAAATAAGGAAGTTTGTGCCACTGGCACATGGTCTGCCATCTGCAACTCCAATGGTTTTGGTAACTATGAGCAATTCCAATAATTTCAGTAATTCTGCTCATCTTTGCCTAACCCATTAGGTAGTTGATCAGACAAGGATGATACATGAAATGAGCCTATGACTATCTGCAGAATACCAAACTGTCATTAAAACCTTTTGGCATCAATCAATTAAGAATTGAAAGTATGCCTAAGAAAATTCTCTGCATCCTTTGAGTAAACAAGAATTACTTCGATTAGTAGTACTTCATAACTAACCATTTGTAACTTACTTTTTGGAGAATCACTCACTTTACAAGGAAACAAGATGAGAATTGAATTTTAAATTCTTGCAAAAAAATAAAAATAAATACCTTACTGGTGGACAATATCCAGAAGTTCAATGTTTTCTCTTTACAGGATAAACTGCTACCTCTTTGCTTTTCTTGCGAGGTAGCGATCACGCGCTGCCTGAATTTTACTATCCAAATTGCTGGCTTGGTTTGAATCTGCTTCCTTCTTGGGTGAGCAGCTTGTTTTTTCCTCAATAGGTTCACATCCAACAGAACTGCCAGAACCACCACTGTGAAATTCAACTGTTCATTATATCTCAAGTAACAAATCTAGCAAGTAAAATAAGCAAATTACAGTGTTGAAACTAACTAATAATCAAACAACCAAGATAATTCATGCATAAACATATATCTTCAGTTCCACAACTTATTTATGAATATTACCTCAGTTTGTTTGTGTCTAATTTCTCTAGCTTCTTTAATATGGGTAGGACCCATGCCATTTCAACTGAACAGACATTTCTCATGAAAGGGCGAGACGTATTTATTAGTTCATGGTATAAAACATAGTCTGGTAACTGGCCATTTTCATCAGATTCCAACACAGAAGAAGGATGCACCTGTAAGACAAGCGTGATGAGGTACAGAATTAATGTAATTTTATGGATGCACGACGGGTGATGCAAGTAGAACTTGAAATATGCCCATGAAAACTCTATCAGAATGTCGATTTGTTGCCCCTATTGGTTTCAACTTTTATGTTTTAAAACCAAAAGAGTACCAGCTCAGGATTACATAGAGCAAGAGGCATAATCTGCTTAAATAATTTCCCCATTTCTGCTGCATTAGCTTCTGAGTTTTCTTTTCCTTATTGTTTCTGTGAGGTGGGGTGGCAATTCTTTTTGTGTGTGTTGCTTGCTCTTGATAAATAAACTTACAACCCTATCATGAACAGTCTCTCCCTTATAGTATTCTCGATTTAAATTCTAGAGACTGTTTCTCATTCCTAAACTACAGGTTCCATTGTAAGTCCAATAAAAAAATGCACAAGACAAAAGTTGCAATAAGAAAATATGGATCCTTCATATTACAATAACAACAAGCTGTGAATGCCAACTATTTGATGTCCGTGATATTGATCTTTTTCCTCCATTCAGTTCTATTTTAAATGTTAGATACTTTCGGATCCATTTTCATAGTTTATCTTGAAAAAGTTATATGCTGCCTATCAAGCTACCTAATGCAACAATCCTCCTTTATCCAGGCCAGGTACCAGCTGTTGAAAGATATCGATGTAAGAGGCCACAATTTGGTGGTACTTATAAAGATTAACTGATCCATGTTCTGAATTACTTGCTCCTTATATGAGATAAAATATAAGCAACTCCAGTAAAAAAGGTAAGGAAACCTGCACTAGCTGTGATCTGTAACCAACAGTACGGTAGCCATTATGATGCAGCATTCTTTCAGCCAGTTGATAACCATAGCCAATGCATAAAGCTTTCCTCAACTTTTTGTAGTCATGGTCACTCTTTTTCTGTCTTAAGCTTGACAGTACATCCGATGGACCTGAATATGGAAAATTTAGAAATATTAACTTTTGAGAAGAAAAAGGTGCTAGTAGTATTATGAGAGCTGTGATAATTGAACAGTAAAACCATAGTTAGAAATCTTGATGTGAATCCGAAATATAAAGTGAAATGATGGTTGTTTGTGAATCAAAGAACAATTTGCAAGGTGAACTGATTATGGTTATCCCCAACATAATAGGTGTGTTAGAGACTCCTACTGGACATGATTTCTTCTAAAAATGTGGAGATATGAATGAATTGAAACTGACCTTTGGCTATCTTTTGTATAATCTGAGATAATTGCTTCCTAACGTTCTTGCTGAAAATCATGCTACGTGCCTACAGAACATCAAAGCAATCTGTTGAATGACATCTCATAATTGGGCAAAACATAGTCATCAATTCTGAAGCAGCAAATATCTTCAGATTCAGAATCAGGTTAGAAAGTGAAAAGCCAGTTCTATTTTCCTTTTACCATCATAGCTAGCAACTTGCATGACACAGTATCAATAATATTATCTTATGCTAGCTAAACATCTAAAAGCATTAAACTGTAATAGTTGTTATAATGACTAGACAAATATAGGCTATTGTCAGAGATGACTATGGGCAACAAATTGTTCTATTGAAATAAGAAGGCTTTTCTCTATTTAAATTTTCCATGAAAATGAAGGCTTCTTTGCTGTGGCACCTGCAAGTAATTATCAGAGCACCACCTAGGATCATAATCAGCTTGGTCCCAACTTTCATATATCTGAAGCAACTGAATATGATCCCCCCAGCCAGAGCCATCAGGAAGTTTTGATTGTCGTTTCCTCTTAGTCTCCTTGTTCTTACTGCATATAGCAGAAACAGCATTAGTGACGTAGTATGGAACATCTTCGGTGTTGAATATAATACATCATAAAAGAATCATTAGCTCGGGTTAGAGGAGACTCTCTGAATGACAGGTTAGGCATGAATGCTTAAGACTGAAAAAGAAATATTAGTGATCTAGGTAGTACCTCCTAGATGGATGCACTGTAATTTCTGCTGATAAAGTAGCTGCAACAGTCAGTGCCTGGGCCAAACATCCCAGCTCATTTGCCTCAATTAAAGTCCTCGAAAGAGATGGCTCCAAAGGAAGCTCTGCACAACAAGAGGTATGTAGGATAAACAAATGAACCTGACAGGATGCCACATATACACCATATATATATTTCTTCATTCCAGCACCAACAAGCCTAAGAATTTGGAATTCCTCTCAGGATATTTGTTCTTTAACATTTTCACCCCTCACAGACTTGTCATATATTTATGCTTGTTAAACACAAGATAGAAGAAAATTAAACAACAAGAAGCCATGAAACCCAACTATTCCAGGTCAATTCTATGGATTCTTATCCTCCATTCAGCTATGTTTAATGTAAAATTCTTTCTTATATTGTATACTATCATTTTAAGCAAAATACTGACCAGCCATAGTTCGCCCAACCACTGTTATTTTCCCATTTTCATCAATTGCATCAATGAGGTATAACTGCCTCAAAGCATCTTCTAGTGATTCACCTGCAGGAAAGAAGAAAAAAATTTATCAAAAGGTATAAGATCAAGACAAAATATATCTTGTTAAATTTGTTTTTACATTAATAACATGACTTATTACATAGCTGTCTAAAGCTTTCTTTTAAAAAGCCCTAGTATCTAGTGAAATTATTGAAACAAATGATCTATAGTGTAAAAATAAAAAAATAAAACAAAGTGAATGGGTCTTCTCTTACGTGATGGTGGATCAAGAAAATCAAACTTTAAGATATCAATGTCAGGAAGATTTAGAGATTTCAGGTATAGAACACTTCCAGCAAGAGATGACCGCTGAATTTCAGGGATGGATGCATCAAGAAACTCCTCATTATAGACAGAAGCGGGGTATAACCTGTAACATCTGCCAGGACGAGTTCTCCCAGCTCGACCAGCACGCTGATCAGCTTGCACTCTGCAACAGATTTAAACATCAGACTCTAGAAACAATTTTAAGGCAGTTATTGTCTTAATACTCTTCACAGCTCGCATTAACATTGGCATTGTCCTACTATATTCTTGCTCATCCAAAGAAGAAATTATTTAAAAACAAAAAGAAGGGATAAAAAGGAAACGTCAGCAAATGTCCAAACAATTAATGATTAAATTTTTAAGCACCAACACTTAGTCTACAAAAGAAAGCATCAGAGGAAATCACAATGCATATATAGTAAGTTTTAATTAAATCAAAACCAAATTAGAAGAACCACCACAAAGGCTTGGAGAATGAGGTACTCAAACTGCTAACTTAGACAATAGGACCTACATAGGGCTGTCAAAATAAAGCAGCTCGGGCATGGCTCGAGCTCGGCTTGAATTGAGCTCAGCAGAGCCTAAAGCTGAGCCTGAGTCAAACCCGGCTCCCTCATGCTCAGCTTGATAAGCTCGGCTAATATTTTTTATTAACATATACTCATAGCCATTAGATTTTTGATCCAACGGTTCACATCTCTCCCTAGTATTACTAAATCTCACTCAAACCCTAACACTCTGGTATCTCAATCTCCACAGTCCTCTTCTAAGCAGCCTCCTCCTCCAAGCCTCCTCCATTGAGTTCTTGGTACCTATTCCACTTTAATTCTACATTAATTGCCATTGTAATCTATCCACCTTTATCAATCACTTCTTTGCAATGTCTTAACTCTAAACAGGGACAACTATTACTTACTTTGCAAGCTCACTACCCAATTCTCATGCACCGCTCTGCAACCTCTTTGACCCCACCTCCCACTGCCTTGGTAATGCAACTCAAAATTGCGAATAAATGTTAGAGAACATGTGATCAAATGAATGAAAGCTAATTGAATTCAGTAATACAGATAGCAAAACAGGTAAATGATCATAAAGTCTTCTATTAACATATAAACAAGATTAAATCCAGTTCAGCTTAAACTTAAAAAGCCAGCAAATCTGAAATTTATGACAAGATATGGCAAAAGAGAGCAATAGATTCACTATTAGACTTAGGTTAACCAAGAGCGAGCTATTGATAGGTTTAGGTTTGAGTCTCACCCGATGTGAAAAATAGTGTATAGCCTTAAGCCTTGCCTTCGAATTCAACTCCAAGTACCAATAGTTAGAAATCCCTTAAGACAACAGTAAATACATGGAAATGAATCTAACCCAATGTGAAAAATAGTGTATAGCCTTAAGCCTTGCCTCCGAATTCAACTTCGAGCACCGATAGCTGGAAATCCCTCAAGACAACAGTAAATGCATGGAAATGGAGTAGAGTGATAAGGTAGATTAACAAGAAACTCACGAGAGTTATGTGAGATTTATAGAGATGACATAAAAGGTGGAAACCCACAAAGACTGGGGGAGGGAGTAGAGTAGAATAAAGAATGGAGAGGTTTATGTGAAGAAGACAAGCGTGTGATAACCTTCCAAAGATGATCCACCACTAGGGGCTGCATAAGGTTTATAAAGAGAGAGAGACCAGAGGTTTTTTTTGGGAGGTCCAAAGATTAAGAAGTTTCGGGGTTAGATTAGAAAGTTAAGGAGTTATGTTAGGAAGTCCAAAGGTTCTTTTTTTTAAGAAGTCCAAAGATTGAGAAGTTGAGTTATGTTGGGAAGTCCAGAGGTTAAGAAGAAATCTGGAGCTTTCTAGAGGATTCTCAAACAAAATGGTGTGGACATCCCCCGCACATTAGGCTAATATAAGAGATAATCACACTCACACCTCTAAATTATTACTCTTTTTTATTTTCACTCCCTCACTCTTTTTTCCTACAAAAAGACTCTCTTAAACTCTTTGAAATCATCAAAGTGGTCCTTCTGTTAGTCATCTGTTAGAAATTTGATTAGAATTATAACACATGCATGTCATGTGCCTACTCTTACCTTCATTAATGGCACAATTGACCTTATTTTAGAGAGAACGAAATAATCCATGCATTTTTAGAGGGGCAAAAAAGGCATTTTGCCCTTTCCTTTAACGTCATTTAATGTTTGATGATGTTCAAGCGGTCGCTTTGTAGGGAAAAAAAAGTGGGGGTGAAAGTGAAAAAGAGTAATAGTTTAGGGGGTGAAAGTGTAATTATCCACTAATATTATAATTGTTCAAATAAAGCAACTAATAATCTAATTGGAAGTTAATGTCACGTCACTTGGAGTCTTTAGTGAAGATGCAGCTCTACTCTCTCTCTCTCTCTCTCTACCTTATCGACGGCTCCGCCAACATCAAGATGAGCGCTCCCGTCCACAACACTGACCAATTCGATGATAAGTACCCAAGGACGTGTGCCTAATTGAAGAGCTTTATGAGACCAGCAAAGAGGAGAGATTCACTTCTGGGGAGGAGTTTGTGTCTCATAAAAGTCTATACAAGTTTTCAGATAAAGTTGCAATCCAAATAGCTAAATTTCTAATTATCATCAAACAGAGTCGAATCCATGGAAGCTATGTCGAGTGACCCAAGTGGAGAATGCAAAGATCATCCTCGACATGATCCCCATCTTTTGCAGCACCATCATCCTCTCTTGCACAACTCCAGACCTTCTCAATTCAGCAAGCTCATATAAGGCTTGAGCTCGGTGCAGCTTGGCTCAACTTGAGCTAAGCCAAGCCTAAATAAAAACTTATTTAATGTCTCATGGGTGATCATAACAAAAATTGGAATTCCATTCTTTCGATAGTTCATTTTACATATAACAACTCCATTAATAGGTCTATAGGCATGAGTCCATTTGAAGTTATCCATAGTTTTATAGCTTGTAGGCATTTATACCTTCTCCCCCATGTCATCTCAGTCGAGTCTCTGAATTTGCATAAACATTCCATATTATGTCCATTCATTATATCAAAAGATTAACAAGCGAATCAAAACTAAAAATCTTCAATATAAACTATAGGTCCATTTGCATAGACGATTTAAGGAATTTCATGTTAGAGACTATGCCATGGTTCATGTCAGACTCGAGCAATTTCCATCGGGAACCACAAGGAAATTGCAAGCTTATAGTGTTGGACCTTTATAGATATTAAAATGTGTAGGACCTAATGCTTATGTTATGGATATTCCATCTGATTATGCCATTAGTTCCACTTCTAATATTAAATATTTAGTTGCTTATAAACCTCCCACAACCATCTCTGAGGATCCTTATGATACAGATATTTCCATCCTTCCAAATATACTTGCTTTTATGTAATGATCCCCTTTATAGGTTCGATCGTCACAGGATATTGGCGTGGTTAGGGCTCTCTATTGATCGAGAGGGTGGCCACGTGTGTAGGTGGAAATGGTGGTGGCAGTGCTAGGTGATGGTGGCGGTGGTGATGCTCGTTGATGGTGGCAAACTAGGATTGGTGGTGAAGATTAATTAGCAGCTACTCCTAATGCATGAAAATAATCACATTCATCAATGATTCAATTGGATGCACACCGCATATCTTATAGGCGGCTATCCTAAGCAGATTGATCACCTAACATGTTCAATCCCAATTAATTATCCAATAAACTTAAGTTCTTTTTACAAATTTAGAAATGCAAATAAGAAAGATAACTAGGCCTAATGCCCTTGTGACCCATATGACCCTGGTGGGTGCGCTTAATCAAGTCAGATGTTGGGTTGGATTTAGTCCGTTATACTTCACCACACTTCTGTACACCTTGGCTTCAAGTTGTAAAGTCAAGAAAACACTGCAGTCAACCCACCATTCCACTTAATCAGCACTTGTCATTGGTTGACCTTGGACTCGAACTTGTCGCTTAGCCAAGTCCTTGAGCGGGCTCGGCATCTCTTCATCTACATTTGTCTCAGATACCTGGTCTGACACCTCCTCATTAGGTCCAATAGAAGCCCGCGATGCTGACACGTGAAAGACAAGATGCACTCTTGAGTCCATGGGTAGGTCTAGCTTGTATGCGACTGAACCAAGTTGCACTAGCACTCGAAAGGGTCCAAAGCAAAGATCTCAACCAAATACTGCTCTAAGCACATGTTGACTTATTCGATTTGGCTATATTTGTGGGTGGTAGGCCAAACCCAATTTGAGCTCCGTCCCCTACAGACGAGCCAGCTTGGATCAGAACCCACTAATGAAGATGGGTCCCGGCCTAACACTATGGTCCGAGGAACTCCATGAACTGCACCACATCACGCATAAAGATCTCGACCACAGTATGAGCCATATAGGGACTGTGGATCCTAGTTTCAGCCGATCCTGATCCCGGGCTTGACTGGTTTCGACCGGATCAGCCGATCTCGCTAGAGATGGGTATGGGTAAGAGAGAAAGAGAGGGGAAGAGAGAGAGGAAAGAGATAGGGGTTGCAACAATAAGGGGGAGAGGGAAAAAGAGAGAAGAGAAGGGAGAGAGTCGTGAAAAAAAAATAAAAAGCAATGCTGGAGGGAGAGAGGTGGAGTCGGTGAGAGAGGGAGAGGATGAGTAAGATAGTTTATGGAAAAGAGTTTGATAAGAGAGAGTTAGTAGGAGAGAGTTTGATAAAAAAGAATTAGTGAGAGAAGGTAAGATTTTTTCACTTGTGTGAGAGGGAGAGAGAGTGTAAGTGGTAGAAAAAAGGGAGAAATTGATATTGAGAAAATCATGTTTATTCCCTTTTTCATGGCCACATATCTTTACGGCTAAGGAAAATTTTTAGTTTTTAGATTTTATATTTGAATTATTTATATTTATATCTTATTATTTTTCTAAAAAATTTAGAATTTTTTTGTATTTTAAAATTATTTCAAAATATAGGCCAATACAGACGGCCGATCCCAATCCCGATTCCAATACTTGGAACCTCGATAGGGATGCTCGAGTGCGCTGAAATGAGCATACCTTGTTAGTCGATCAACCACAACCATGAAAACTAACTTATTGTGGACTGTTGGTAAGCTATCGATGAAGTCCATCGACAAGTTCTCTGACACTCATTTTGGAATGGGCAGCAACTACAGAAAACCCACGAGCTTGGTTGCATCGGTCTTGACGTATTGGCAAGTGTCATCGATACACCTTGTTAGAGTCTTTTCTTATTGCATTAATTGTTTATTTTTGTTAAAATAAAATTTATGTATATCGCGTTCGAACTCGGAAGAGGTCGCGTTCAAACTCCCTTGCGAACGTTTGCATTAGGTTCACAAATACAAAGGACGCGAAATGCGCGTTCGAACGCGCATTCGAACGCCCGCATCGTGTTCGCACATACAGAGAACGTCTTTTGCGCGTTCGAACGCTATCGAGCGCATTCGAACACAATCGGCGGGAATCCTCTAGAATTAGGGTTACTTATTGTTATTAGAACTTGTTGGCTGGCCTCTATAAAGGTGTGGATGGCGGTCAAATTCAAAATGTGATTGGATTATTGATTTCTTGCCTCCTATCTTCTCTCTATTCTCTCCATCCTCCCTCTTCACCAACCTACCACCTCTACCGTTGGCAAGGTCTCTCCTAACTTCTAATCTCCCTCGTTTGTCAAGTATTCCCTCTTCTTTGGGATCTCGACCACTTCTTCCCCTTCGTCTATATCCCTTAACCACATCCACCATCCACCTTCATCTCCATTATCATCCATAACCCTAACATCCACTCCACCCGTCAGCACCACCATCACCCGCGTTATTTCGTGTTTTCGGCTCAGTTGCAGTTTGAATCTGCGAAGGGCATAAATACGAAAATTGTAGATCAAGGAGTTACGGATCTAATCCAATTGGTTTCGTAATTTTTTGACTACAGGAGAATATTTGGTAAATATTTTTTTACGGTTGCACGGACTAATTCCTGTAATAAATCCAGATCTTGAAGGAATCGTTTCGTAACCTATCTTTTAGTATCGTAACCCATCAGTCACACGCCTTGACGAAGGCCTTAATGCCCATCTTCAGTCCTATCCAGTAGCAATTAAGTCTGATTCTTTTGTAGGTCTAAAATATGCCTTCATGGCCGGCAGTGGGAGAGTCATGGAAGAACCAGATTAGATCTAATCACAAGCTTGAGTCCGCTGGATTTGGGATCCAGCCTTGGTGCAATACTAGTCTGTCGCAAGCCTTGTAGGCGGGGTTGGCCTCACCTTGTGCTACCTAGTCCAACACCTTTTGAGGTTGGGATTGGTTTGTGTGACAACCCGCACTCAATCTAAGAGTGGATGGAAAGGTTGGACTCGTCATGGCGATCACTTCGACGAACTTGGTTTGGCGCGATAGAGTTTCGACTACCCCGTTCTCGTTGCCCTTCTTATAGACTAGGTCGTAATCGTAGCTAGAAAGCTTAGCAAGCCACTTTAACTGTGCTAGTGTGTGGATGCATTGCCCGAGAAGGTAAAGCAAGCTATGCTAGTTGGTTTGCACCGTAAACCGCCAACCAAGGAGGTAAGGTCTCCATTTGCTAACCGTGAGGACCACAGTTAGCATCTCCTGCTCGTATGTGCTCAATTGACGTTTTCCCTTAGATAGGGCCTTGCTTAAATAAGCAATGGATTGCCCATCTTGCACCAAGACCGCACCCAAGCCTGTGCCCAATGTGTCACTTGACCACAAAGGTCTTGGTGAAGTCAGGTAGGGCAAGAACCAGTGCACTCGTCATCGCCTTCTTCAGTTCCACAAATGCCATCTCGGTCTTCTCCGACCATCCAAAACTATTCTTACACAACAGGGAAGTCAGTGGTGCAACAATGCGTCCATAGCCTTGGATAAATCAATGGGTAGTAACCCCACTCTATCTTAAGATTCTTCTTTAGTCTCTTCTACTTCCTCTCTAAACTTCTCTCCTTCTTCAATCTCTACTTTACATTGATTATTATTACTGTCTAGAAGATTCTAGCAGTGAAAGAGAATCTTTGGGTGTCCAAATGTGAAGAGAAAGACGTGGTTTCAAGGCAAAAGCCATATTTTAGGTTTGTCTACTATTAACATACCGATTTGCAAATTGAGAAAGTTACTGTCTTATCTGAGTGGTTTTCTCTCCTTCCATCTAATAGTGATCATTTTAATCGATTAATTTATTATCAGTTATTGTTTACTATATTTTATTTTAGTTACTTGTTTGGATTGATTGTTCTTCAAAATATTACATTCATATTAGATTTGCATTAAAGATGCTTAAGCTTCTCCATCATGGATGCACACAGTTTATACTGGAAGATGGAAGTCCAGCTCAGGGTTCATTCTGGAAGATGGATTAACCTATAAAAATAAATAAGATTCCATCTAAGGAGAAAAATATTGCAGGACAATTCATCTCTTTTTCGTTTTTATCTTCTTTGTCATCCCCGATTTATTACTTTCTAGTCTCACTTTGAACCCTTTGTATCTTATTCTTTTATCATTTCTCTGATGTCAAAGATATTTGATTACATCAGAATCGTACCAGTCCCAAAGATATTATAAGCACCATACTCAATCATCAAATGTCAAATATTATCTATCCCAACAAATATGACGTGGAATGGTCACAAAATTTGCTCTGAGGACCAAAATTTTATGCTTCTCAGTTCTCACAAGGTGTTCATAAGTTTCCTCCTGTCCAGGATACAATTAAGAAAATACTAGAGCAATGTTACATTGATTAGTCTCTATGCATAAAATTATTAACATAAATATATAAACAAAGTGACAATGAAAGCAATATAGAATATTACTCTACAAACATATGAACCGATGTCAAATTTGACGTACTTGCTAATTTGCACAACATCAAGGGAATACATTCCAGTGGATGGATTGTACTGCCGTTGCTTCACATATCCAGAATCAATCACATACCTAGCACAAATAGAAAAGAGAAACAGCTGAGAAAATTTAAACAATAATAATATAATAAAGAGTAATATTGTGTGGCAGAAGTTTGATTTAATTTAACAGCAGCAAATTGTTCCTTCTAAGGATTCATACAAAATTACTAACAGTTACTAGTTTTTCACTTCAGGCAAGTGAAAATTCAAAATGCATAAAGAACCCAAGGAAATGGCGAAGCTCTAGTCAATTAAACAGCACTCCACAAATGTAAGAACAATAAAGAGTTTGCTCATATTAAGATTGTGTTTATAAAACTTGATGTTTCAAGATAATGAAGATTGAGACAAAGTCCATAATTAGGGGGCAGCTGGCAGCTAGGGAAGAAGAAAATTATGAGGGAATATACAAATTTAATGTATATGATACGAACCGGGTCAGATCAGATCGTACCATGAGGATATTAGGCTCGATAAATTGAGCTTATTTATCTCTTAATTGATTCATGTTTATGTAAGACCTTATGGCAAGTCTGGTTAAGTCGTATAAGCCATTAAGATAAGTTCAATTAAGTCATGTAAGCTACTAAAATAAGTTTAATTAAGTCATGTAAGCTTATAAGACAAATCTTAGTTCAAGTCGTTTAAGCTTTTACGACTAAGTCCGAGTAAGACGCATTGTACCTGACCTCTATATATAAAAAAGCTGGACTTTAAGAATCAGAACATCTAATTATTCAAGCATTAAGAATTAATTGAATTTAGGTATTTTTTTATTATCGCATTTATCGTCTTTATTTTCGTAGGAATAGATCATAATCGTAGAACCCTTCCAAGCACTTAAATTTTAGCCACCACCTTCCTCCAGCAACTAACTACTATACGACCGTCCACCACCACAGTTGGCCGCCTACCACCATTCGACGACCGTCGCAACGTCGGATATTTACTGTTTTGCTCCATTCTGACATTGCTCTATTATTTTAATAATATCTTTTTATTCAAATATTTGATTGACGTAAAACTAAAGTCATTAGAACCCTAACTCACAAGGCTGACACCGTCTAATTTTTTATGATTTATTACGTCCATATCGGTCCAGATCTGGTTCGTAACATAACCAATTGTTACGGAACAATGTCAAGGCCTGAAACGAGTCATTGATGGCAGTTTAGTTCTCCTTCGAGTTCTCCTTCAATTCAGCCGAAAGTTCTTTGAATAACGCCTTCGCCCATGTTGGTGGCTCGTCATTGGCGATTGTTGATTGTGCCGAGAAAACCTCCACAGGGATGGAGACGAGTTCTTGGTCTTCCATGGTTGGGATCTCTCCTGGGTTAGCTTTGGATGACCCATTCACCATTGTCCGAGGAACATCGACTCTGATACAAATTGTTACAAACCAGATCTGGTTTGTAACAGTATAGTAAATATAGGTCAGGACTTCCGAGTTCTAAAAACTCGATTCCACATTAGACCAATACTTTCTGTATAAAATCCCATAAGGCACTTATGTGATACAACTCAACATGTTTAGGTACTCTATATCAAGGATGAATGTGTCACAGGCACAAACCGTGCTAACCATCGATCGGCACGACACTGCAAGTGCCGCAGCAATTATCAGTTGTGCAGCAAAAGAGGGACAAAAAAAGATAAGGGATTACTCACCTTCACGCTTCAACGCTCGCCGTCGCTGCTCGTCGCTCATCGCTCGTCGAATCACCGTCGCCACTTGCTGCCACCTCGAGCTGGCGCCGCTAGCAGGTGCAAGCAAAGGAAGGTCGGGCGGCAGTGACGGCGAGCAGCGATCGGCAACAGCAAGCTCGACGATAAGGTTGATGGCGAGCGGAGAAATCGCTAGAAAGGTGTAGCACCCCTCGCCAGGTGTCATCGGTATGCCGTCGGCACGGCCATCGTTGCTCTATATACCCTATTGCCAAGATCCTTTTAATGGACAATGGTTAAGTTCGATCTACGAATGACAATTAACCAGTGAAGAAAAGGTACAATTCTAAATTCCCAGGATAAAGATGATTTGCTCATAACATTTAAAATTGGTTATATGGATCCTTCTTCTCCATTCATCTTTATTTAGTGGAACAACTTGTGTCAAATTAAACACTATCATACATTTTCTTACTAATTTGTCCCTATGTTGGTTTTGGCCTTCCCGTCCATCCCTCTTGAGGAACCTCCTATTTGAATGAAGTCACAACATCTTTACCGACGAATATGTGAAAATGAAATTGTTCAAAAAGCCTTGCAATACTTAATGTCAGAAATATTGTTCATAAAATCTAAAGTAAGATTAGGTAGGTTTTGGCAAAAGCAAACTTAATAGTTGTTAGAATGTAAAATATAAAAATCATCATTCTCTAACAGTTCAAACTTTAAGAGTAATTTGTGAGTTAACATAGTATCAAAACAGAGATCCTATATTCAAATCTTGATAGACCCAATGACCTATCTATAGTTTAAAATATAAAAATCTTCATATGTTTAAGTTAAATCCGCTTCTTTGACCTATTAGAATATTTTTAAGCCTAGGGAGACTACCAGAATATAAAAATGTTAAAACTACCATTCTCTAACAGCTTAAGCTTTTCAAGTAGTTAATAAATTAACACTATTAGGCCAATAAAATTTAATAAAGGCATAGTCATACTTTTATAGTCAATTTCTTTTTTTATTTTGCTTAGCTTTTCAAACAAACAGGTCTTAAGCAGATAAAGATTTATAAGTGTACTGTAAAGGAAGCAAGATTTTGACGATTCATATCACATGATTACATGAAAGAAAAAAACATATAAAAGACGTAACATATGTAAAGATAAAAGGGAAAAAAACAAAATGTTTGGAAAATTCAAAGTCAATTATAATTGCATATACTTGCTCCTTACACGACACCATCAACGGTCAGAGAAGTTTCAGCTATATTTGTGGCAACAATGAATCTCCTACAGTCTGGTGGTGCTTGAGAAAATACTCGCACCTATTTGAAAGAGAAAAGGCATGAGGCTACAGCCATAACATTATAAGATTATTCTACAAAAACAAAGACAAGCACCACAATTTACCAACTAATGCAATGAAAGTATGAAACAACATGCAATAGTTTAAATACTTTAACAGTTAATTTGATTAAACAAGAATTCATGTTCAAGATGACTAATAAAGAGAGAGAACAAACTATAGTACACCAAAAGGCAGCAATATCCTTAAATTACTACCAATGACATATGTGGGAAGACCAAATATTAATTGTGCAATTATACTGATATAATTTGCATTGCACATAGAAAAACTCTTCAAAATCTAGTCTATGTTCAGGACAGGCCAAAAGAGGGCTAATCTCCTACAACACTGGACAAATGCAACAGATTCTTAGAGTACCAGCAAGACAAACTGATGCTGCAAACATATAGTAAAACAACAAAACGGATCAGGTCTGTTTGAGATGCAAAGTAGGACAGTTGTGCCTTCCCAAACTGAACATTATTAAAGAGGTAACACCCGCATAACTAGTGATAATTATGCAATGGAAGTCTACGATGTTAAGATTAATATGCTAACAAACATGAATTATCTAACTTCATAATCCACTGGGTGAAATAGAACTAAATCACACATCAACTTGTTATCCATATTGACTCATTGAAGTACTTGTATTGATCAAAGAAACATATAAGATATAAACATATGATGAAAGTTAATGCTCATAATGTGAGCTATCAAATAGCAAATGAACTTTTCCTCACTTTCATAGCCATTAATAGATCTGAATCATAGATGCTCATAAAGATTTTATACAACTTGAACTTCTAAGTGCCTTAAGGATTATCTCTCATGAAATGAAAATACGAAACTATTTTATAGTAGATATTATGTTGAGTTATGTTTCTCTTACTATTAACTACACACAATAGTAAGTGTTTTTCTTCATAGAAGAGCAGAAAAGCTCTTACTTTACAGCATATACACAGTTAATCAACCCATTATTAGGGATTTACTCACAATAGCCTCACGTCCACTCTATACAGTGCTTGCTAGAGAGAATTAGGGGCAAGGAGGGTCAAGTTGCACAGCAATACTTCAAAGACACATAGATACAGGTGGATATGGTTGATACAGTGGTTTAAGACCTTTAAAATTAGATAGGCTATTCGACTTAGTAAGACACACTACTCACTAGTGACTGAAATGAAATGTTTATGTTAATCTGTCATCAATATATAAAAGAAACCAATGGTAGCTTCTAGTGACCTTTAAAATCAGATAATAATATTGACATGGGTAGCAGCAAAGTCTCAAAAATTTCTGCATCAGAGTACAATAATAGTTCAAAAGAATGATGTGAAACTTACTGTTCACTATAATAAGCATTGATGTTAAAAAGGGTTGTTTGGTTCAAGGAAGGCCGAGCCAGCATTGTTTGGTCCAAGGAAAGTCGTGCTAGTCGGTATGGCACGAGTCACGCGAGGTGCAAAACAAATTTTATTGATTTGAAATAAGTTCTATTGATCTAAAATGGATTCAATAGAGTGGTAAACCTAAAATATTCTATAGGGCCATTGTTTTTACATTTAATTAGATATTAGTTTTCATTATTAAACAATTATTAACTAATGATTGTATTCAATCATATTATGCAAAATTCTAAGTATCGGAATCAAGATCAAGATTGGTCATTCGAAAAAATAATACGTATCGGTAGTATTGACCATCCGTATCACCTATATTTTAAAATATATATTAAAATATAGAAAAATTCTAAAATTTTAGGAAAATAATAATAAGATAAATATATAAATTAATCATATATGAAATCTAAAAAATAAAAAATAAAAAATAAATATTATTTTCTCAATCTCTCTCTCCCCCTTTGTACCACTTACACTCTCTTTATTCCTCTCACACAAATAAAAAAAAATTCTACCCTCTCCCACTAACTCTCTCTTATTAACTCCTAGAAGAAAAATCTCACGACTCCCTAACTCCCTATTTCTCCCTCTCCGACTCCCTCCTCTCTCTCTCTCTCTCTTATTAAATTTCTCCCTAGTTATTAGTTTATTACTACTTCCCTTATAATAAGAAGTAACAAAGGGAAGGAACATGGCAGCTAAGGAGATGACAAGATCATCATATATAATTGCCATCGTGAGGTGCAAAATTGGAACTAGAATAAGTAGAGGTTCAAAGACCAAATAAGTGTGCTTAGCATGCACACTACAAATAATATGAGGAGTGTAATTACCTGCATCTCAGGTGGCAAAGAACCATGCAGTGGAAGGACTAGGGCATCCATACAAGAACCTTCCTCAAGATTTTGAACTCTTTCCTCCAATTTTGACACCATTTTGTCAATGTCATCCTGAAAGTAATGGTGACTTTTCGCTTTGAAACAAATAAGCTCGCAAAAAGTGGCTAAATGCCATTAAACAGTACAAGAAAAAGAGACAAACAAATTAGCCTCTATAGCATGATAACCTCAGTTATAAAGGATAAAGAATTTGCAACTTAAAAATTACCAACCTGTCCTGTCATAAATATTAAAATATCCCCTGCTGGTTCTTTTACATGGATGTCTGTTAAGAATGATACGACTAGTCAATGGGAAAGAAGAAAGTCTGAAGGCTTCAAATCATAAATAACCAACAATATTTCAATATTTTACCAAATGTTGAGCAACAACAAGTATATCTTAACATATGTTTTGCGGGCATACCCCAACACACACACACACGACAAAGAGAGTAGAAATATTCCCCCTAAGTTGCCGAGACAGGCTTAGATTCAATGTTGTCTATTCCAGTATGCTCTCAATATTCCTTCTATAAAAATCATGCATAATCGTGCACAGCGGAAGTATCTCACAAGTCATCTCTCTCCATACTTCACTTATAATAGGTATACTTGGTAAAGTTGATAATTGGTAAAATACTCGGCCAACCTTTTCTACATCAGTGTTAAATAACAACCTAATATGAACAGTTCAAGTAGCACGAATATGCAGGTAACCAGTAACTGTTTAAGTATCTACAATGATACGATAGATAGTCTTATAGGTACTCAAAACTAACTTTGGCATCATTTTACAACTTCAGCCAAACATTAGAACCATTAGTGCCAACAATATCTGGCCAGTGTCAATCCTATTAAGGGGATAAATTACAAAAATATTAAGTTCGTATCATACCAAGAGCAGTTTTGAGAGAAGATTCAAGAAAATTTGTAGGGCGTTCTCTGCTGTACAACTTTTGCACAGGAAATAAGGTCCCTGGTATATTCAGTATAGGGCATCCTGAGAAGAATTTTGACACCTTCACACCATCCAAGGTTGCAGAAGTAATGAGAACTTTTAAATTTGTAGCACGTGTCTTAATCAAACGTTTCATGAGACCCAAGAGTATATCACTGCCACAAAAAGACACGTAGAAACACACCAGCACCAATTAATAGATATATATATATATATTTGCAGATAGCAAATATAATACAAAGTACAAACTAACAGCTAAAATTATAGATAATGATAACTAACAAATATTCCAATCTACAATGTCTCTTTTGCACATAAAGCATGACTTAATTGATAAACTTGAAAGGCAAATGGCAATCTTCCACATATACAATGGTCTAATTGCAAGTAAAGGCTCTGTCTGCAAAAAAGTTGACATCAGTTTGCAGTTTGGTGCTGAAACACTTTCTAATAGAAGGTCCGCAAACATGGAAAAAAACTTAATTTAATAACTCAACTATGCTAGCTAAGTAAGCCAATTGAAACTATTGCAACCATCCTGAAGGAAAACAGTAGCAGAAGACTGACTTACTCTACCAGCTGGAGAGAACAAGGGGAAAATAACTACTTATCAGACTCTAAACAAGAGTTGCTTAATTAAGGTCAGAACTGCTTCACAGCTTCACTAGTTACTACAGAAAGTAGCTTATCACAACTTTTGCAGCTACTTGAGTTTGTTTGTTTGGTTTATTTCAGAGATTAACAAAAAGAATATTGGAGAAAAAATGTTTCAGGTTCGACTCATGAGATTATCAGGAAAAAAAATAAAGTACATAATTCAAGCGTTGGAAAAGGATAACCATATTTTTTTTCAGTTGCAATAACTATTCATAGTGAGAATATTTTAAAATTGAAAAAACTATAAACATCCTCTAGAATTTCAGATTCTGTCACCATGGACTAATCAAAGCTAAGCTTTATGCATCTACTATGGGTAGCCACAACCAAAAGGTGAATTTCCATACGTGTTGAGACTACGTTCATGAGCTTCATCCAAGATAATAACCGAATATTGATTCAATTCTGGATTTGATAGGCTCTCACGAAGAAGACAACCATCAGTCAGATACCTGAGGATTTCATGACACATAAGTTGCTTCAGAAATGTGATGCTACACATATTGTTAAATTATGATAAAATAAAAGTCTTACCAGAGACATAGAAATGAATGCTTACTTAATGCAAGTTTTATCTGAAGTTCGGTCTTCAAACCGAATGGCATAACCCACTTCCTCTCCGAGTGTAACACCAAGTTCATGTGCAACCCTCCTATGAACAAAGCGAAATGCTCAAGCAAACTCTATACATTTACAAACGTGATAAATTTAACATATCCGACAGCAAGTAAACCTATAAATTCATCTGCATAGTGTGTAATAGTCCATTGAATCAATTGTCCTTAAGTCAAGAAGACAGCAACAATACTTTCAGTGGATAATTTTCTTTTCCAAAAAAGTTTAAATTGCTTTTTATAACAGAACTGTTTTACTTTGTCAGTATTTTGCTTGTTAGCAGTTGTACTGATTCTAGGCGGTCTACTATCTGAATATCCGTAGCTCACATTTTATTTGTTCTACCATTTCAGTGCTTCATATTTCCACTAGCATATTTCAGCATGAGTTAATGTCAGTAAGGCTCACAATATGGAGGACAAGTACACACATACACATAAAGGACGAATATGGGGGAAAACAGTGAATGTAACCTTGGGTGGTGGACTGATATGGAATCCATCCAGCCTAAGCTTGTCATCCTTCTAGTGTTGCACTGGTATCTTCTTTTCATGAATATTTTCCAAACAATAGCCCACCAGTGCTCAAGTATTGGTTTCCAAGTATGCACTTAAATACTGCAACATCACAAACTTAGATCTCGACAGGCTAAAAGCAAAGCTCTTCCTGATAGGTCATAGGTTGCAGAACATTCTTCCTGCCACTAAAGAGGTTGCAACGTTTCACAAAAGGTAGTAAAGTTCTAGAAAGGCTAGGCAATTGGATATGTCAGATTAACCGTTTCCAAAGAGGCTTTTCGCAAGCTAACGATCCAATAGACTTCGTGCGTAACAAACATAACTAAAATCTCAACTTATTTTCTGCACCACAAAAATCAAAATGCTGCTTTGAAACCTGAAAGTATGACATTGTGGAAGCTCAGGTACTCCATATAAAATCTAAGCATTTCAAAACACAATCTTTATTATCTACTTCTTCATCGTCCTCCTACTACTCTTCAAATATCAAACAAATTTCTCAGTAGAATCAAAATTGAAAACTTTCATCAGATGAGGTTTCACCTCGAAACAGAGACGGCGGCGACTCTTCGAGGCTGGGTGACGGCGATGATACCGGAACGGGTATAGCCTCTCCGGTGCAAGATTTGGGACAGCTGTGTGCTCTTCCCGGAGCCCGTCTCCCCAATGATGACGACCACCGGATTCGCCTCCACCGTCTCCGCTATCTTATCCTCGAATTCTAAGACGGGGAGAGTCGCCATGGGAGGAGAAAGACGAGATGGTTGGATTCAAGTAGAGACTAGGGTTTTAAATTTCTTTTTTCCCGGTGAAGAATGTCGAGAGGCTATTATCGCCGACTCGCAACGCTTTCTCCTTTTGCCTTTTTTTTTAACCTTTTTATTTCTTCCTTTTTTCTCCTGTCACTAGTCTTATATAAGTTTATTACATTACGGCTCCCTGTGACACTCAAAATTCTCATTTGTATTTTATTTAAGTCTTTATATATGGGCAAAAGATAAATTAGTTAATTATGTGTTAAGATTACGATTTTTAAATATTTTATCTAGATATTTAGGAGACTAGAGAGAAGACTAAGCTTTTAAATACCTCTAAGTAGATAAAGTCACAAGTGAGATTTTGATTTCCCCCAAAATCAACAAAATTAGTTAGTAATTATCTGTTTAATAATAAAGTAGTGGATAAGTATTAATCTTGTTTATTTACCGTACGGTCTCTTGAATCTAACTTCACATATCACTTCTATTTAGACCAAATTTTTAATAAAACATGATATATTGCTCCATATCTGTAACAACCCAAACCCAAAAAATAAAAAAATAAAAATAAATAAAATAATAATAATAATAAATTGGGCACGACACGATCGGCCACACTGTGGCCGGCCTCGTGCCCATACAAGCTGCATGCGCAGCTTGCGTGGTGGGGGCGCCACGCGCCCGCTGCCGCTACCGCACCCAACGGCCGCGGCCACCGGCGCGGCGTGTGCCCGGCGCGCCGCAACCCCCCCTCCACCGCCTCCTCTCTCTCTCTCTCTCTCTCTCTCTCGCCCGAGCTCGGGCTCGTCGGAGCCGAGTTGTCGGCGAGAGGCCGGCCGGTGCCCTCCCTGCCGGCCCGAGTCCTCAAGCTCCTCCCTCACCTCCTCTCTTTCTTCTTTTCCTCTTCTCTTCTTCTTTTCTTCTTCTTCTTTCTTCTTATTTCTTATTTCTTATTTCTTCTTCCTTTCTCCTTTCTTTCTTTCCCTCAGCTGCCCTTCTCTCTTCTTCTTCTTCTTCTTCTTCTTCTTCTTCTTCTTCTTCTTCTTCTGCTGCTGCTTTCTTTCTTTTTCTTCTTCCTCCTTTCTACTCTGGGCTCGGCCCAGCACTAGTGACATTGTTTTATTATCTACTTTATTTTATATTTATTTATTTATTTAATTAGGTATTACTTCCTTAATTAATGTAGATAAATTATTTAGACATTAATTATTTTAATAATAATATATATTCTTCAACATGATGATTATTAATTATAATTAGTATAATTTATGATTAACTAGGTTATAAAATATTATGCATAAATATAAATAATACTTATTTTGATGTAACTATGTATTTATATTTCTATTAGATTAATAAATAGTGTTGTAAATTATAATTATTAGATTTATGTAGTGATATTCATAATATATGCAATTTCTATAATCTTAACAATTTATTATATACTATTATGTGTAGAATAAGATACTAGTCTTATTAATTAATTAATTATTTTACATAATTAAGTAAATACTATATAACTTCTAATTAATCAAAATAGACTAAGAAATATAAATTTATTATAAATAGATCTTATCTATACTTATATCCCATTTATAATTGTTTAGCTTTTACATTATAATTATATATTTAGAATATTAAATAAAAAGAAACGAACCTTTTTCCGTATATTATAACTAGCATTTTATAATAATAGTATGTCATAATATTTGAATAGTACCTATAATGTGAATCTAGTTATGTGCTAAGTAAAAGAAGTGTTTTTAAACTAAATAAATATTTATATTCTATTTGAACTAATTTTAATTGGATAAACGACTAACTAATATTACTTTAATATTTTCAGATCTCAAACCCCCTTATTTGAGACCCCGAGGATCTCACCAGCGTCGAGTGGCGGTTGATTGATGGACCCGAGGGATACGTGTGTTGAGTCTTCTGATAAGATGTAAGTAGTCTTATCCCCTAGACGCCTTTCTCAAATTAGGTTATAGTATATATGATGTACATGCATGTCTTGACCTCCAGCATGATTATATGATTTTATCTAGATATGATTACAGTCAAGCATATTTTATCATGCATTTGATTATGCTGATCTAGGATATGAGTACATTGGTGATATATATAAAGATGATTAGAGATGATTCTATTGTTATGATTATATACCGAGTTGATCTGTAGCATAAGTATGCATGTAATAGATTAGTATGAGTATGCATGTGTTGACGATATAGTCGGAGACTACATTGCATCATTTTCTCTTGATTCCTATTCCACCTAAATTCCTATTATGCATTGACTTGCTATCATACTGAATATATACATATGATCTGTCATTTAGAAGGAAAACATGAAATGTGATTGATAGGATAGTTGATAGAAAGCGTGAGGATACTCGAGTGGGCGTGAGGGTTAGGACGCGCTTGGTGGATGATTGATCGTTCGATATAGTCGTGATCCTGTTGGCCTTACGTCTAAGGTCATTAGTTTGTGTGCGCAGCAGACATTCGGACACATGCCGTTCGCTAGGGCATATGTGGCGAGTTATCCTCACGAGGTTTTTATCAACTATGTGGGTGCCCGGTCTAGATGGATGTTGATACCCTTAGCGGATGACAAGGTATGATTATATTTGAGATAATCCTTGCGGATGGCAGACTATGCTATGAGCCTTCAAGCATGATGTTGAGACCGGGTACCGGGTATTGACTGTGCACAGTGGTCTAGTATGATGATATTATACCGAGATGTCAGTGATGATTGATGATTGTGATGTTGAGAAATGCATATGATTTCATTATTATTTGGTTACCTGATTATCGAGTGATCAATATGCATTATATATGGTTGTATTTGATATCATAGCATGGTCATGGTCGGCATGCATCATGTGTCATATTTGAGAGAGAGAGTTATGATGATGATATGACATGGAGATTTATTTATACATTGTCGAGGATTATATATTCTATCAGTTATGACATGACATGTTATCTATTTTTCATTTATGTATTATTGAGGAACATTCATATACTCATTCATGACATGATGCTCTTTCTGATTCATATTATTCAGTACATGATTTACTCTCTGTTTGACATCACTGATTCGAGTTAAGATTTATTCACTAAGCCTTTTGCTCATGACTCTCTTTATTTCTTTTCTAACCCCCTCAGATATGTGGTATGTGATAGCGACTTGAAATATCTTGAGAAGATATTTTAGAGCGATGATGAAGTGAACTATAGATGCGAGACGGGGTATAGATGATAGTTTATATAGGAATTGAGTTGTACCGGTATTTGATATTTATACTCTGTTGTATTAGACGATAAATTGTATAATACATGTCGAATTATAGTGTACTCTTATATTAGTCGTTTTAGTTGTATCTTGATGGTTTGTTGTAGTCTGTGTGGGTCCCCAGATTATGTAATGGTTTAATGTATATTATTATGGACAGGTTTATTTGGTTAATAATATGATTTAATTGGTGATGGGTTATGTGATCATGGATATGCTAGCAGGTAGTATTTGATAATATTATTATTGTATGTGTACAAGAGAGTATCTGTGCGTGACGGGCCCCGCCCGTCCTGTCGCGTGCGCCGCGCGTGCCGTGTGGGCGCGTGGGCGTGCATGTGTCCGTGCCGGGCGGGGGCGTTACAATATCACTTCCATCTTAATAACTATTATTAAGCCCTTTCTTGAGAAATTTTGCTTAAAAAATTAATTAACTAATTAGATGGATAAACATGCCCTTAATTTTTTTTTTCTTCCCCTCAAGGATAACAGATAAAGAGAGGGTTATGCATTACCAAATTTGAAGAATATTAATGCAAGTTTTACATAGATAAAATATTTTGCAGATAATAGAGACTTCAGTTTTGCACTCCCGATTCTTTCGGCTTGCCCAAAAGGAGGCTCAATAGCTCAAATTTGCCCATACATGGAAGTTTTATAATCCAATATAGACTCCCGTTAACTTGTAGAATAAAGTTGGAATAAATATAAGACATAAGTAATATAATTTTTAACACCAGGAGAAGCAGAGAGAGAGAGAGATAACTTTTAACACCAGAACAAGGAGAGAGATAACAAGGAGAGAGATAATTTTTAACACGGGAAGAAGAAGAGAGAGATAATACTAGTATAAGTTATTATAAAATTTAGCTCAATACTGGTATAAGATATAACAATTATATTTGATATGATATACAAGTTGATATTAAAATAATAAATATATATCAGGAATTGGTGATGTTTAAACCCAATTATAAAAACACCCTTAGTTATATACTATATAGCAAATAATATGAGGCCTTTCTACTACAGACTTCCTGCATTGTGCGGGTTATAACCTCGCACTCAGGTATGCAAGGTATTATTCTATAATATTATGTGGGGTTATAACCTTGCACTCCTATTATTGTGCGGGTTATAACCTCACACTAGCATAGTCATTATATTTAATCGTGCATATTTTATTATAAAAATAATATTTTAAATATTATTATATTTTATAGTTAAAAATAATAAAATTTTATTTTACATGGAACATATATTTATTAATAATCTTTGCAAAATGAGATTATTAATAATATTAAAATATTTACACTTTCATATGTTTTATTTTAGCTTAAAATATGAGATTATTAATAATACTATATTAAATTTTCCCAAATTTATAATTTTATTTTTTTTTTAAATTTAATTTGGTTAATACGTGATTTAAGTAGTAAGTATATTATTTTATATATGAGTCAATATTTAATTCAATAAAATAGTAGTTTATTAATAATTATATTTTTAATAGAAATGATTCTATCAATTATTTTAACAATAATATAATTTAAAAAATTACTATATCAATATTTATATATAATTAAAAAATAAATGTGCAATGCAATACAATGATAGAAAATAGATATATAATATAATGTAATCTTAGTTATACTATGAAGATAAATATGCAATGCTTAGAATGCAAAACTATAATGCTAGAGAGATAAGTATATAATATAATGCAATGCTAAGAAGATAAATATGCAATACTTGAATTCAATTTGACCATATTTTAATTTTCTAAAATATTAGTTTATTAATATTTATCCTTTTTTACAATTAATCATACATATGTTATAGTCAAATTTTTATTATTATTATAAATATTTATAAAATTATAATGATTATATTTTATAGTATTATAAATATAATAAATATTTAATAATAGTTTAAAATATTTTAAATCTTATTTTATTTTATAATATTTAAAATATTACCATATTTTGTAATAAAATAATAAAAAAATTTATTTACATGGAACATATATTTTGAATAATCATTCCAAAATGAAATTATTAATTATATTAAACTATTTACACTTTTATATTTTTATTTTAGATTAAATCATGAGATTACTAATAATATTATATCTTTTTCCAAAATTTCTTATTTTATTATTTTTTAAAAAGGTTAATATAGTTCACTCATAGTAAATATACTATTTATCATGATTTAATATTTAACTTGATAAAATATTAGTTTGGTTAATATTATATTTTTGATGTTATTAATACATAGAAAATTATTTTAATAAGAAGATAATTTATAAAAAAAAGTATTATATCAAGTAAATACTATATCATTAAGAATTTTATAATATTTCTATTTATATTTAAGTATATAAAATAAAAAATAATATTTAATAATAATACCTTTAAAAACGTGCTTAATTTAATGAAATATTAAATTATTAATATTTTATGCTGTTTAAATTAAATTTTATTTATTTAGTATAAAATAAAAGAATATGATAAGAGATAGAGAGTAGAGAGGGTTATAAATTATAATAAAATGTTAATAAGATATTTGAATGAGAGAAGAGATGAGAGAAGAGATGAGTAATGAATTATGATAAAATGTTTGAAAGAGATAATATATGAGTGATAAATTATAATAAAATATTTTAAGAGAGGTTGTAATCAAATCAAGGGTAATTGATAATTGGGTTAGTATGTGGTATAAAATATAATTTTGATAAATAATATTTTTATTATAATGTTTAGCGGTTATTTCGAAATAAGTGGTTGGAACAAGTGATTGTATTATGGAATAAGGACTTTTGTTATTCTTGAAATGAACGAGGGTCCTTAGTGAGTAGGTATGCTGTCTTTCCTGTCCAGGATCACATATAAGCATTTACTTAATCCAAATATATAACATTATTTGTTTTTCCTATCCTGCCTGATTATTGAGTACATCAGCAGACTACAGAACCTGGCAATGCACTTAAATGAAAATATAGCTCTTGAAATGCTTATAAATTCAGGATCTCAGCTACCAAGTGATGACCCGGTAATGCCAATATTTTGTGAGAAATTTATACAATATTTCCCTCAATCACTAGAATTTTTTCAGCAAACTTGAATACAGTACAGTTTCTGTGATCTAATAGTGTGCATGCATCTCCACATCTAAATGCTGCAGATGCAGTTCATGGCCAGTATATTACATAAAATATGGAAAAGTCATCTATGATCTCAAGCTAACAACAAGTAAACATCCCCAGTAGGGTTGAAGATTTACAACCTACTCTGGTGCGAGAAGTAGTTCCTCCTGATCTTCATCATTGCACCTCCATTGAGAACTCTTTCATATGTTGATTTTAGATGCAGTATGTAGTATATTACAATCTGATAACTGATTCTACTATCACCGAGAAAGTCTCCGAACTTTGATGTCAGCATTTGATAGGACACATTCACATTTAACATTTACCCATCTTCCTCTCAAGTATGTCCTCAAACTTACTGTCTGAGACAGACAGAACCTGGTTCAAGATGAGGCTCACTCCGCATTCTCTCACTCTATTGTATCTAGGTTTTATCCTCGCCTCTAAGCTGTAGCCAAAATAATGAGGGAATTTGACTAGCTCAGATTTTGGATATTCCATAGTCAAGAAGAAGTTCCATTTTGGTATCAAGTTATCTGCCAAGCTGAAAGTATAAAGAGCTCCATATCTATGAACCATGGTACCAACATCCTTGATGCTGTAACCCCTCTCAAGAAAAAACTCAGTAACCGGCTTCAGGCTTGCTTCAATACTTAGACCAAACGTCTGTGGACACTTTTGAATAAGAGCAGTAACATTGATTCCCATGGACTCAAAGTATTCAGCTGTAGGCCTGAGATTATCATCTACGCTATAACTTATGATATGTGGACAGCGGGTTAAAATCTTCCCAATGTTCTTTTCTGGAACACCCAGCTCAGAGAGGTAATCTGTAGATGCCTTGACCTTCTGTCTACTGTAAGTGAGCAATGCAGGAAACCGGTATATTACCTTTGCCCACTGGCTCTTATCCACACCCATGTTCTCTAAATAAGTCATCATAGGTTTTAGATTGTCAGAGAAGCTGATGCCACATAATTGCGGCCTTTTATTAAGGATAGTTGGAATATCAGATGGCGGCACCCCCAGTTCAAGGAGAAGCTCCACCACTGGTTTGATTTTGCGATCTAAATTGTAGTAAGCAAAGGACGGGAATCTGCGGGCTATACCCTTGATCTGGTCAAGGTCCATGCCAAGGTCCATTAGGTAGAGAACTTGCTCAGGTAGGAGACCTTCAGAGTTTCGTTGACTGACTCGAGCAATGGCTCTTTCTTTCTTGGAGATTGGGCTGGTTACAACAATAGGAGGAGGAGCAGCTCTTTCAGTTCCTGGAGGGTTTGGAAAGTTCTCCACCACATCTGCTAAAAGGTCTCCATGTTCTTCAAGAAGGGCTTCTAGATATGGAGCAAGTGCACTTCTGATTTCAAGAGTGGTAAGCTCTCTTCCTGTAAAAGGAAAGCATGAGCATGTTAGCAGGGGCTTTGATAATGTTGACACCAAGATGCTAAATAAATAAATAATGCATATGTTTGAAATCGAACCTACTAGATATCGAGATTTATGCTTTATATGGAGCTTTGAGATGAGGTAGTCAATAAAGCTATCTGATTTGTTAATAGTCCTTGAGGCCACTGCATTACTCAAACCCTGTTTTCGCAAGAACAATGATAGTACAGCTTTAGCCTCCTCTCTCTCTGCTGCCAACATGCATGAAGGGATTGTTGTAAAGTTGCGAGAATTAGCAGCTCCAGGCTCATCTGTAACTGCATCTGCATATGGTTATATGAGATTTCTGAAGAGGGAAGAAAACAACTCAATACTGACAAATAGCAAAGTAGATAAATACGAGAAAGAGATTCAGGCAATCTTACATGTTCTTGCTTTGCACACAAAAATTTGATGGGAAATTTTATTTAGGTAAAGCCTGATATTAGTACAAAGAAAAACACATGTTAGAACCAATCAAACCTATACATGCAACAAAATTATATAACATCAGCACATCAATTGTGAAATTCTTCGTAGAAGATTCAGTTACTGTCTTAGCTGAATAACTAAAACTGCTATAAATCATGAGCTTTAATGATTTCATATTTTGGCCATATACCATATTTTCAACTTGCTAATCTGTTGGTAGCATAAACAAAACAAGAACAGAAAACCATAAAATAAAGCATATTATATATTGCAGCTATCACTGCTGCCAATGAGGGTCCTCATCCGCATCATAAGAGTAATGCCAACAAAAAGGACACAACATTAGCCTGAAGCTGCAAATGCTTTGGCACACTCAGGAAATATAGCTGGTCATCTAACACTGGAGAGAACCTAGTAGAAAATCCGAGATCAATAACCTGTCTCACGGATCACTTTGTTGGTTTATAGATTTTATTTCATCTCGCTGGATGAGAAAGTGGACACCCAAAAAGGGGAAAAGAAATCAAGAAACAAATAGAAAAGAACAAAAAATTATGATGGAACAATTCCAAAGGTCAAAAAAATAAGAAAATTATCATAACAAAGATATCACATTACCACCTCCACGGTGAGAGATTGACAATTTAGTGAGCCATGGCACATCTATACAAATTGTCCTCCTAAATCCTTGATGCCAACCAATGCATAGGACATCATATTCATTGAAAAGGTGCATGTCCCTATAATATGGACAATCAACCAATAACAAGAACCCAAATGGTTGATAAAGAAAGGAAAATTTGTGAGTTTAAGTGGAACATTGTAAGTAAAAAAAGAGGTGGAGCATTGTTGATTAAATTGATTCATTCCTCTAATAGTTAAACAAATTATTGACTCTTGGAGAGTAGGATTGGTGCCTCCAAAGTACTTTTGGTATATTCTAGCCTCCCTGTTCTTGGTAACACATTCGGAAAGAGCAACTTGACTTACCTCCAACATAATCAACGACTTCAAAATGGAACCTTTTGATTCTTTAGCAAGTATATGATCACTAAGATCGAGCTTTCAGCCAACAAAGTTAAATGGGGCATTAATAAAACAATAATTATTTCTTTTCTTCAATCCTGATTTTGAAAATGGGACACCCAAACAAAACTCAAACCACTCCAAGACCGGTGAAAAGTTTAGTTTTTTATTCCAAATTTCCCAGGAATTATGCTACGAAAGTCAGAAGTAGAAGCGAAGGAGGAGAGGAGATTGGACACGGCGACGAACCTGGAGATGGCGACGGATCTCGGAGGGACGAAGAGCCAATTCAGGGAATCCGGAGGAGGGATTCGAGCTCCGGCTAAAGGAGCGGAAGCAGGTCGAGCGCTCATGGGTGGAGAACGGGGGAGTTGGCTTTGAGTAGGTCTAAGTGTGTGAAGAAGCTAGTGGTGTTATCACTGCTCTCCTTTTTGGGGGGAGAGTATCTCGGTATCCTATCAGGATTCGTGGAGGAAGAGCGTTAGATTGCTCCGAGTTATCTAGCCAGGTGATATTTTTGTTCCATAAAAAAAAAAAAAAACGTTAAACATATTTTCAACTTCTCTTCGGGTAACTTACAGCAAAAAGATTTTTAATTTTTTTAATTGGCATAAATAGTCCCTTTCATTTATAGAATTATAAATTTAGATTTTTTTTATTGATTTAGACTAATTTATTTTTTTAATCTTAATACACATATTTTTTGAAATTAAAATTTAGTTTTTTGCATAAACGATACGTATAAATTACATAAGTTATGCGTGATATTTTTAAAATCTCGATGCACACATTGTTAAATATTACGGTATATATTTTATATAGGCGATACGTATATATTACATAGGTGATGCGTGATATTTTTTTTTGAAATTAGAACATATTTTTTATATAGGCGATGCGTATAAATTACATAGTTAGAATGTGACAATATTTTTTGCTGCAAATTGCCACTTCCTCTACTTATATACATTTTTTTATACTAAATCAGTCAAAAACTCAAAATAAGAGATTAAGTGTTAAACTATTCATCTAACTTAACATAATCTACTCAAATTACTAAAATACCCCTTTATGTCAGATTAAGTATAATTATGACAGATTACTCTCTCCTATCAATTTGTCTATTAAATAAGGGGTATCAAATTAGATAGCAAGTATATGGACTAGTAATTTTTATTTTGTCGCAGTGGAGTTCTATCGATCTTTGATCTTCTCATAGTTGATTTGATGTTTAGTGAATTTTTTACCATAGCATCGTGTATGTACGATTTGAACACTGTGACTCGTGTTTCTTAAGAGAATTTGATCCAAGTAATTATCTAAGAAGACTTAGTACGTTTATGATCTATTAATAAAAAGAGCTAAAGATAAATTGATACGTTAATAGGCGATGTTATTATCCTTCCTAATAAATTCTTATAAATATAAAATTCCATATGCTAAGAGTAAATTGAACGGCGTGTGGGTCGGACGAAATAATACCTTGTAAAGAGAATAATAATCTAAATGATAATTATCATTAAAAGAACATAGATATGGTCCATATGGAGGATCAATATGCAAATATTATAAGAAAAAGAGGAGTTTTCGCTGAATGTAGGGGTTGATGTGTAAAATGGAAACGGCACCTTGAGTCCTGACCTCTGCTCTGGTTCGATTTCCTTTCCTTTCTCCGGCTTCTACCAGTAGACGAATAATTCAATTACCATTTCTTCTAAACCCTAACCCTAACCTTAACCCCTCGACCATTTCCATGGCGATTTGCCTCAGGCGAGCTCTCGCTACGAGGGGCCTTCTCTTCCTCCGAGCTCCTCGCAACTTCAGCACCCGCACCTTCTCGCCCTTCTCCCACCTCGTTTCCCATGGATGCGGAAGAGGAGAGCTTTACTCCATCGGAAGTGGTAATTGCTTAAGCAATGACTTCTTCTTTTTGAATCGAAGGGGTTTCGCCAAAGGAAAGAAGTCGAGTAAGTCGATCCCTCTTCTTTTACTTCTGTTCGATTCCTTAGTTGCTCCTTTGGAATTAAAAGATGGTGCCCTGCTACCACAAAAAGTTTACTATTTTGAACTCTTCTATAACGAAAACCATGTGGCGTGAAATAGTGCGCAAATGATGGAGAGTTTAGTATCACATCATGCAGAAGAACCTCCGTGGCATGTCAATTGCCTTGGGTTGGTTCTGTGTTAAGAACTCAAAGTCACCTTTTGGATTGAGATGGTGCTTTTAATTAGTATAAAGTTAATTCTTTCATAGTGCATTTAAGTCAGGGAATTGATTTAGGCTGCTGTAAACGTTTCACTTTCTGTCAGACAAGCTGCATAAGTATTTTTTGTCATAAATCCTTAATGTTTCACGAAGCACCAAGCACTTATATTTTTACTCTTGAACTTGTGGGATTTTTTTCTTATGTTCTTAAGTTGCATTTTGATAGAGAATGAGGATGAAGGAGATACAGTTCAAGTTGTTCCGGATATAGGACCTACTGTCAAGTCAGGTGCTCTTTCGCAGATGGAAGCGGCAATTGTTGCTTTATCACGAGAATTGAGTAAGCTAAGAACTGGAAGGGCATCTGCAGGTATTATTCTTAACAAGTATCAATAACTTTCTTAGTTGATTTTAGCTTTGTGACCTTGATGATTTTATACATGACTTTGCTACTTCTGTAGGTATGCTTGATCATATCATTGTAGAGACAGGGGGTGTAAAGGTTCCCATGAACCGTGTTGCTGTAGTTTCTGTTTTAGATGCACAGACTCTCTCAGTGACGCCTTATGATCCTGATGTGAGTGAATTAGGAAGCTCAATCAATTCCTATGAATGCAAGTTGGAATCTTTTGCTTTATGTTTGTGTTTTGCATGTAGTCATCATTTGAACTAATTCTTCTTCTTAGTTGTTACTGCATATTGACTAATGACTAATGAGTAATTAATTTCCTTGAAAACTGTTACTCTATGGAGAACAGATAAGAATACCAGCACTTCTTTTAGAAGATAAAAGATTGCAGATCATTAAATCAGGACATAGGATGTCATTTCATACCTGCTAGAGTAACAATCTAGTAATCCAGTTGATAGGAGTATTTCTAAAGTAACTATCTGACATAACTGGAAGAGGTCTTGTTATTAAAAACTATGAGATTGCTATTTTTTTAGTCATCCCATTGCTTTCTTGCAATAGATGCAGTTTGCATTTCATTATTTCCTAGTCCATTCAGTCTACAATATCCACTATAGTGTAGCAACTGAACAGATCCATAATTATGGTCCTCATGTCATGCTTTGGACCTTGGTTGAGTCCTCTCCATTATCTTTGGCTCAGCATGAAAGAGAGCAAGGCACCATGTATGGCCAATCATGAGCCAGGTTGACCAAAGAAATGAAAGGCAATTGTTAAAGAAAGATGAAGTTCTCCTGCGACAACGGTTTAGGTTCATATCTTCATGTAGCCTATTTATAGAAAGGTGAAGTTCTCCTGCGGCAACGGTTTAGGTTGATGAAGCTTGTTCCTCCAGCACATGGGTTTGATTGCATCTTACTCTCTTTAACAATTGCCTTTCATTTCTTTGGCCAACCTGGCTCATGATTGGCCATACATGGTGCCTTGCTCTCTTTCATGCTGAGCCAAAGATGCTTACACAGGGCATCATGTAATTTCTCTTTTGATGCTTGCATCTATTCATTCTAGTTAAGAGCATCAATCCTGCATTATTTATAAATTATAACTCACAGACTTGGAGGTCTAGAGCTTTGTATTTTGTCGAGGATATGAAAGTTCAGCATATCATCAAGATGGCAAAGGGGAAGTCACCTCTGAAGCTTAGTTGAATGCTATCAATTAGAAACCTTATGGTACAGTAGTGGAATGGGATTTAGTAAGTATTCTTTTCCAATAAAGACATGCAACTCATGGTATTTTCTGGTTGAAGCTATCAAGAACATCTTTTCTACTTGCACCCATTTTTCTGATTGATTATTGTAGATATTCTGTTGGTTATTTGGGAAAATATAGCTTCTTCATGAATTTTCCAGTTAAAGTATTCTTAAACAATAGTTCTTTCTTTATTTTGTCCGCCAGTCATTGAAAGCGGTAGAGCATGCAATCATTGCATCCCCCTTGGGTTTAAATCCAACTCCAGATGGCCAACGAATCCTTGCAGCTATCCCTCCGTATGTTCCTCAATTTTTTTTTTTTTCTATGAAGCATATTAGCCTCCTTTTCAAGAGCCAATGCTGCATTTCATTCATTGCTTATTTTTTGTTATTTTCCTGTAAAAAAAGAATCTTTGGTCATTCTTTTTTTTTATCATTATAATTGTAACTTTTTATTAAATGTATTTCTGACCTGACTTTCACACCGCAATTCACAGGCTAACTAAGGAGAACATGCAGGTGAGACTTTATTGAGAAAGAAATGTTTTTACCTTTTCTTTTGCTCTTATCTGCCATTGTTCTTATTTGGCGTCAGTTCTTTTAGGCACTCTGTAAGATAGTTGCTAAATCTGCTGAAGATGTCAAACAGAGTATTAGAAGGGCACGTCAAAAGGTACTGTATAAGATGAATCTCTTGAATATCTTTCTTCTTTAGTTTTTCCAGAAAAGTTTTTTCTTATTAGAGATGTATCCGACTATAAGATTCAGATCACCAGCTCTGATCCTTACAAAGTTGTATTTATAGCCTTGTTGGTTTAATTTAAATGCTCTGATACACTTTTAGTTGTCAAATTCATGTTGACTTGATTGTTATTACTTATTGTTATTGAGAGTGTCTTAAAATGATATCAATGAACTTAGCAACAGGTGCAACACAAGTGGAATTTTTTTTTACCCAACCAGGAACTCTGAATGTCTGTTCCAAGATGAGTTTGGAGTAACATTGTTCTATTTTATCCCATAAATAGTTTCAGCCTGGGGTCTTTTTAGCTTTAGATATGAAAGTTTAATATTTTCTTTTTGTGTAAGAAAACATATCTTGGTGGTGTTTATTTTGTCTTATTGAGTTATCATACTCCCTTCTGACAAGGGTTTAAAAGCTCTCTTATGTACCATTATCTCCAGTCCTTTATATTACATCCTTAAATCAATGGCTTGGATTGACCAGTCAGGATTTCTATTCCATTAAAAAGTAACTGTGGTACCTTGATACATTAGTCTCCAATGATCCCAGATATAAATGGACTTGGCTTGTACAAACTACAAAGCTTTGATAAAATTTAAGGAATAAATTATCGAGTAGCCAGTAAGAGCCAAGCTTTATCTACTGCAGTCAAGAGTTTTTGTTTGTTTCTCTCTTTTCACTGGATGCAGCTTAAGTTATCTTGTGGTAATTATGCCACTCATCCAACATTGAAGTAGTAATAGTAGGCGCTAAAGGTTTATTGCATCATGAAATGTCAATTGAGATTCTAGCTGTCACCGGAAGAACCACCTAGACTGAACTCATATCTAAGTCCATGTTGATATTATTCTTTTGATGACTTCTATGTTCTTTTAAGTTTTAATTATTAGTCTATTTTTGCGATTGAACTTCATTTGGCTCTTTGGCTACCTTCGAGATGAAGAACAATTCCCTAATCAAAAGTAGTAATTTTCTTCCTTATCTAGACTATTCCAATTTTTAGAAGATCTTCTGAAGGGATTGTGGCATAGCCGAAGAAGAAAATGAAAGTTTGTGGTCAACATCGCAAAAGGCCTGTCCAATTTAATACCCTCAGGGGTGTGTTGATTGCTCTGGGTGAAGAAATCTAGGAATTAAGATGTTATTCCACAAGTAGGAAACCTCTGGACATCAGATAGCTCTTTGTTTTATGTTCCGTAACTACAATCAAGAAATCAGATTTTTCTTTGGTTGGAAATATGGCACCTATTTTTAGAGGGATGGTCAGGTTGACGGTGGTAATAAAATTCTGAGCCATTTTATCTTATTGTGGTCTAGATCACATCAAACTACTAGAATGCTTGATTCAGATCTCCCTTAATTTTGGCTTTTGAATGTAAGCTACATCAATTCTGAGCACGATGGTGTCCCACTTTTCCTTAAAAATCTGATGTGTCTACTTTACAGGCACTGGATTCGATAAAGAAAGCTGCTTCAAGTATTTCCAAAGATGATGTGAAGAGACTTGAAAAGGAAGTGGGTAACTGAATCAAAACCTTCTTCATAGATTGTCTCTCTATATATCATTTAAAATACCTTACTCATCTTCTCCAGATTGATGATATGACTAAGCGGTTTGTCAAGTCAGCAGATGACATGTGCAAGGCTAAGGAGAAGGAAATCGCTGGAAGCTGAGCTGTTTCTCTTATGTTAAAAAGTTACCTCATTGCATTCTTTTCCCCGGGATATATCATGGCAAGCTAGCAGTTTCCCCTTGGTTCAAGAGAGGGGTCTATATCATTTTAATAGGACTACATGGAAGTTTTGAGCTCTGTAGGCTGTAGCAGAACATTTTCCTCTTGTTGCAATTTTGATCTGCAACTCCAGGGCTTTCCTTTTGACAAAAAAGTGGGAGAAGAAATCCTCCAGGCCTGTGATGAGTATAAATCACTATCTACTGATAATGTTTTTGTGGAATAAGTCACCAGATGGAAACATGTTATAGCAGTGTGTTTGATGGATTAAAAGGTTTCTCATGCTTTACCACAATTAGTTAAAAAACCTTAGCCAAGCTATTAGATGGTGTGCCTGTTGATGTACTGCTACCTAATTATAGCTGCATATCTGTTTATGTTTTAAACTTTTACATTGTTATAAAACTTTCTGCAAAGTAAGTTCCTATGTTCCAGAAAGGTTGTATTTTTAAGAACTTTTTTTTATTTATTTTTGATGTTTGATTTGAAAATATATTCTCTACCTTTGATATTTAGTTGTAAAAAATATTCTCTACTTTTAATGTTTGATTATAAAAAATAAATTAAAATATTTATCAAAAACAGATTTACTTATGTTTTTTTTATTTTTTTATATTTAAAAGAGTTATTCCATTGAATTGAGCTACTTCATTGAACTCAATTTGTACAGAGATTTATAACACACCAAAATGGGAAGCCCGTCTGATTATTATTCTCCTTGCCGATGTATCCAACTGAACTGTGGATTCTAGTCATTTTAAATCATGTCCTACACTGCATTAAATTTTATCATTGTCAAGTATTTGCAAAAACAATCATGTTGGATACAAACGTATTTAAGCCCAACCCTAACTGGGGTTTTTGACCATACTAAGTCTCTCACGTTTCTTTACGCATCTTCTAGGTCACTTCAAAACTTAAATATAAATCTAGGCCTCATATCTGACTTAGTAAAATCGCTGAATCGGATAGTGACTTTAAAATATAAGTCACTTAATTAGAAAGTAATTTATAAAGAAATTAATTTGTTGTATAAATTGCTAAGTAAAGCCACTGAAAGAGAGAAAAACGGTTGAAAGACGTCGACTTCTATATAAGCCGCTAAATTGGAAAACGGCTTATACAAATTACTGAACCGGATAATGACTTTCTTTAAGTAAATTAGATTTAGTAGGGAAAGCAAATTATGTGTAAGTTGCGGACATGATAAGCGATTTAATAAGAAAAATCGTTGTCTTATTTAACGGTTTTGTTGAGCTAGATCTAATATGGCAAAACTCACATAGATTTATATTTAAGTTTTGAAATGAATTAGATGCATAAAAAATATGCAAGAGACTTAATATGATAAAAAACATAGCATAATAGTATGTTTGGTTGACAGAAAGTAGGGAAAGAAAGTGACAACTTTTCTGAAAGTCCATCACTTTATAGCGTTTATATTAATAAAAATAGAGTGAGAAGTAACTCACTTTTCTAAAATTATGCAACTTCCCTCGTTTCACTTTCTATTTTAAAAAGAGAGAGATGCAATTACTACACTTTTATATATTGCATACTATTATTAATTACAATAATTACTACACTTCTAACAAACAATCTTAAATTATTAGTGTTAGTGTTCCATAAGACAATGACAATTCTTATCAACCAAACACACCCTAAATCTATTTAATATACTTATAGCTCAATTCAAGCTAAACTTGGCAAATATTCAAATAGACAATAAAAATTTTCAAACCAACAAACATCAACACGCACAAATACTAAAGCACATTAAATTATTGCTATAAATGTAAAATTTAATACATATAATAATAATAATAATAATAATAATAATAATATGTTGGGTCGGATCGACTCATTAAAGGATTTATTTAAAGATTCTATTTTCCTACCACTTTTGTGCAAAAGATATTTAAATAGTTAGCATTTTGACATGCTAATTCTAATGCTCAAATTCTAGAGGAACTTGGATCAGTTAACTCTATCACAAGCATTTCATACATATCACTAGTTCTGGGAGGAAAAAAAAATTCGGCATCTCTTACATTTATTCTTTACAGTATGCATTTTCTATTCCAAACATTAAAATCCCAAATAATAATTTGGTAGTTAAAAAAAGATATCCACAGAATATTTTAAAAAATTGGTTAGATCCGCCGAAGCGGGTAGCCTTAACCGTATGTGTGAACAAGAAAGCCCGAAGGCTTGTTCCCGTCCCTGTCAGGGGAGATGCCAACCGTCTCTCCTTTCAACGAACACGGTTCAACCATGCCAAGGCGTATATATATGGTAGAATATTTGTTTCTAACTTTCGATGTGGGACTAAAGTTAGTTGATTTCTCTTTGCCTTGGAATTTTGTGCAAAACACCCTGGCGGAAGTCCATATTTGAGCCGGAGTATGGGGCCCATAGGAGCACTCCAGCACAGCCGACAAAGACAGGACTTCAGTAGAGAGATGATAAGGATGAATATGATATTGACATGACATATAAGTATAATTTATTGGACATTTTGGATTTTTATGCGAAATTCCATTTTTTATTTTTAATATTTTGACTCTCTTTATTATGTAAAATTTTAAGATAATATTTATATTAGTAAATTGGTCAGTTTTTTTTTGTTAAAAAATATCAAGTGATATTAGGTCTTTTAGGGATCAATTTACTCTTATTTTATAAGAGAGAGAAATTGAGAATAATATAGTTATTTAATTATTATTTTTATTAACATCTTTAGTAGGTTGTGAAGTTTTTTTAGGAAAAAAAATAAAAAGAAATTAAGAGTAATAACCATATTATTCTTCACAATAAATGTCGAACCTTTTAATTATATGATGAATATGTTGCAGAGCTATAATAAATATTCGATGAATTGCTGACGTCTTTGCCAAATAATCAATCCTTGTCTTCTTCTTCGATATCTTTGCAAGATGTTTAATTTTTGTCGTGAAGAATAAATATAGTTATTGAATAGATATTAAATAATTGAGGAGTTTAAAATATCATAAAAAATAAATAAAAATGTCTGTGTGTCAAAAATAAGCTATAGTATAAATATAATTAACTTTTTTATATAATTAAGTTGAACAATTAAATCAATTATTCTCTCCATATAGAGAAGCCAAGTTGGCCAACTTTAGTCGCATCGCATTCCACAAAATTAATCTGAGTAAAATCCATTAAAATGTTAAAGCATTCCCTATAAAAAAATAAAAATAAAATAGTAGAAAAGCAGGGTCCAAAATGAAAAATCTATTAAATGTTAAAGCATTCCCCATAAAGAAAGATGCTTCTTTGTCAGCTCTTGCCTGCAATTTATTCTTCCACCAAACTTGCCTGCACTTTTTTTGGAGTCCTCCCCACACCTCACAAACATCCAAGCAAAGCCAGCCATCAATCCCTGCTTGCATTGGGATGCAAACAAAGACTTGAAGGGGAAACAGCTAGGAGAACTCCAAAGGACAAGTTTTTTTGTTGTTGTTGTTGTGAGTTTTTGACCAATCTATCCCTCTTTTGTACTTCATTTACCTAAATAAACTACTCTTCAAACTATATAATAAAATAGGTGATAAGTTCTACGTTTTATCTTTAAATATAAAACGCTGAATAGTTGAGCATTTTAGAAGAGTTACAGTCCTTTCTTTTTGTGATTCTGAGCATATTTAGCTTTGCAGAATTACTATATCATTCCAACTTATGAGACTCTTTTATATCTTCATAACGATATATTTTATAATCGAGCACAAAGTTACGATATTATGAACTTTTTCTTTATTTCTTTATCTTTAATGTTCCTATTTAATATTTTTAATAATAAAATACTTAACTTTTCAGCATTCTATATGTATCCTTTTTTTTTTTTTTAGTAAAACGCTGAAACATTCAACATTTTTTCTTTCAATAAAAATGCTGATCAGATCAGCATTTTATTTTGGGCTAGATTGGGACACATAAAACACTTAATAGTTTATGGCTACAGTGAAATAGATCTTTTTAGTATTAAGTTTAGGGTATAAGTCATTTTAGTAAAAAAATATTTGAAAACCGGTTTAGTTTAGTTTGGTAAAAACTTTTTTTTAAAGTGTACCCAAGTGGTTGAGGTTATAAAATTATTTATCCCAAATTAAATTTTTTTATAAAAAGAAACTGTATTAACCTAAAAACATGGGCCAAAAAAAAAAAACCCTTACTTATTGAATTTGATACCTGGGATATTTCTATTCAGTATAGCTAAAAGATGAGGAATAGATAGTGCCCAGACTATAGAAAAAACTTAAAACTTTCTTAATTTGGCTAACTAATTAGCTGCCCAATTAGTCTCCCTATAACAATGAGGCTATCAATAAATAATAAGAGGAGAAAAGCTAGAAAATGTTTGAGAAAAAGTCATTTTTAGATCATAAGGTTATAATAGAGGCCACAAATTTAAATCAGTCATTTTCATATTAGGATTTCTCTAGCTATGAGTAAAAGAATTGAACTAATCAGCGGTTATTTATAATTTTCAAGTATACATCGATGAATTCAATTAAATTTGTCTTAATTTTTTTTTTGTTGCCACACATAAAACATTAATCAAATCAACATTTTAAATGTCAGAGCAACACACTGAACTGGTTAGCATTTCTTCTTCTTAGATAAAACACTGACAAATTTAATATTTTACTGGCATTTTCTGCGAAACAGACCATCTTTGTTTCTAAGTTGATTGGCCGTCTATTTCGGTAAAAAAAAGTGGAAATTTGTATATAACATACCATTTTATAACATAATTATGGTTTATATTTTTACTATTTATAAATCGAGTCTATAACTAAAATATCCTTAGTATGACTTGTTTGAATGTATTTTCATAATTTTTTAGTATAGTTAACTTAACTCAAAGATTTAATTAAATCTAACTACTTGATTTAACGACATGGTGTTTTCCGATTTATAAATAATAAAAATATAAAGTGTAAACCATACTTTTATTAAAAGACAGGGTATTATATATGCAAATTTACCGATAAAAAAAGAGGTTAGATTAGGGCTAGTTTGGTCAAAAACTCTCCATCAAAACTTAAACTTTGCCATGTTTCCCAAGGCAATGACTGCAACAACAACCTGAAGGCTAAGCTTATAAGAATATCATGTGGGCCTTCTGGTCTTCCATCCCTTATTATTATTATTATTATTATTATTATTATTATTATTATTATTATTATTATTATTAATGCTGATTAAATAATTTTTATTGCAATAAGTACATGCACATGAAGATGAGAGCAGTGAATTGGCACCAAGCTCATGGTACTACTTATCAAACAATGGGTATTGGAAAAATAAATATTCTCTATATTTTAATAAATTTTTTTTCTTCTATAATATTCTAGAGAGAAAAAAATAATTGTATTTTAACTATTTTGTAAATAAAGCTCTTTTATTATTATTATTATTATTTTGTAAACAGAGTCATCTAATTACTGAAAAAAAAGTCAAGCCACACTTATTAACCAAAAAACTAAGTCAATCTCCTTAAAACATTCTGAAAACTAAATTTAAACCTTCAAAAAAGAAATGCTAAAAGACAAATAAATTCAAAAAGTATTAGTGCATATACACTGATATTTGGTGATTTTAATTTTCACAAAAGTTGAAATCTAGTGTAGTTCTGGTGATATTAGGCAAATAAAGATCAATCCAACAGTAATCTCACATTTGGAACTCATAAAAAACACTGTCTTGGAGAAAACATTCCAAGGAACACAATCTCCAAAGTTGAAATCCAAGCACTTTTCCCTCAAAAGCATTTGCTAATCAAATCTAATCAAAAGTACCACCTTCCCTTGTCTTCCCAATGTCTGCTGAACTCTCTTTAGTTAAATAACGGTTAGGTTTTTTGAATTCCACCCTCGTATATCTATCTCATCGGCAAACGGTCAACAATATCGAGAGGGAAATGATAAGGAGGAATTTGTAAATTTGTAATAATAGAGGGGATGAATTATAAAATTATTGTCCTTTTTTGGCCGTTTCCATTAGTATATCCGTCTCTTGCTCTATCGTCACTTGGTGAGGGGGGGGAGAGAGAGAGAGGTCCAATAATGGCGAGAGACGGATGCCGGTCTTCGCAGGGTGAGGCCATGTGGTCTTCTTAAATGCTCTTTTGCGTCCATTACCTACCTCTTTACCTCCCCTGTTCCAGAACCCACTTTGCGGAATCCAGAGATTCCAAAGGAGGACATCTCTTTGGCTTTTGAGGAGTTGCGGCCCCTTTCTTCTTCTACAAGCTTCTGGGCGAGGAGATCTAGAGGAGGATATATCAGATATCTGGGTTTTGTGGAGTTATTCGCGTTCTTTGGCCAATTTTTTGTGTTTCTGTCGGTGGGTTTTTCTCCAACTTGGCTTCGAAGTTCAGATTTTGAGGTCTTAACTCGTGAGTTGCCGAGGAGTTCGTGCAGTATTCTGTATTTATTTGCAACTACAGTGCTTCTTCCTTCTCGGGTTTGTGGAGTTTGGCGAAAAGTTTGTTTTTTTGTGTTGAGGGATAAACTGAGCAATTCTGACCCACATTGTCACAGTTTAGTTTTTAAGAGGCAGATATAATTACCCTGGGCACTGTTCTTCTGTTCTTTTGCCATCATCACACATACAGAGACTTCAATGGCGTGCCCTCTTCAGTTCCTCGTGGTGACCTTAACCTGTTTGTTTTTAATCCCGAGAAGTGAGCAAATACAATCTACACATACCCAGTTGTTGCTGCAGATGAGGAAACAGCTGGAGTACCCCAGACACTTGGACGCTTGGAATAACACCGACGACCTTTGCTGGACACAGCCTTCATCAGTTCTTAGCGTCACCTGCGAAGGAAGCTTTGTGACGGAGCTCAAAATTGTGGGCGACAAGCTTAGCAAGCTTGATAAATTTAATGGTCACTCAATACCCAATCTAACTCTCTCAGATGCCTTTGTTGTTGATTCCTTTGTTACAACCTTGACAAGGTTGACTACACTGAGAGTAGTTATTCTCGTTTCTCTGGGAATTTGGGGCCCTCTCCCGGACAAAATTCACCGTCTGTATTCTCTTGAAGTGCTTGATTTGAGTTCCAATTTCTTGTATGGTTCAATCCCTCCGAAGATATCTGCCATGACAAAAATTCAAACACTGACGTTAGATGGGAACTACTTTAACGATACAGTTCCTGATTGGTTCGACTCATTCTCGAACCTCACTGTTGTGAGCTTGCAGAACAATCGGTTGAAAGGGTCCATACCGGCATCCATTAGCAAAGTTGCAACTCTCACTGAACTTGCTTTGCCGGGCAATCATATTTCGGGTAAGATTCCAGATTTGAGCAGCTTAACGAGCCTTGAGATGTTGGATTTGAGAGGTAATGAGTTAGACTTGGAACTACCAGTGATGCCTAAAGGCATGGTGACCATTTTACTCAGCAAGAACTCGCTGACCGGTGAGATTCCTCAGCAGTTTGCAGAATTGAGTCGGCTTCAACACCTTGACCTATCATTTAACCTTCTTCGGGGAACTCCACCTGAAGGCCTCTTTTCTCTTCCAAATATTAGTTATTTGAACCTGGCATCCAATATGCTCAGCGGGTCTCTTCCCAGCAGTATAACTTGCAGTAGCCAACTAGGCTTTGTTGATTTATCTACTAATAGACTAATTGGTGACATACCTGCTTGCCTGACAGAAAATTCGAACAAGAGGATTGTTAAGTTCAATGAAAATTGCTTGACTGTTGACCCTAAAAGGCAGCATGAAGCTAAATATTGTCAGGACAGTCATATGAAAGAGAGAAGCTCCAAGAGCAAGGAAGTAGTATTGCTGGTTGCAGTAATTGGAGGAATTACCTTCATTGTGCTCATGGCTATGCTTGTCTTCTTGGTCTTCTGCAGACAAAACTGTCGGAGAGCAATATCAGAACAGCATTTATTGCCAAAGTCCGTGCAGGATAATTCAGCCACAGGATTTTCCTCTGAGCTTCTTGCAAATGCAAGTAAGTATTCTGCTCCAGAAAGATTCTCTATTATTCCTAGTCGGGATCATTGCATTTTGCTGTCGCCCATCCATGTACCTTGATGTTTTGCAATTCCTCTGCATATTGACGTCAAATTAATAGAGAAAGTATAATTTTTTAAAGAAAAATTATTAGAGGAATTTTTTCCCACCGTAATGAATATTAAAATATCATAATTACCTTTCTCCTTCCATTAAATTTACTCACTGTATTCTATTCTTCAAATTTAAAACAAAATGCACTTTCAACATCTTCTTTCCTCTCCTATCTAAGATTACAACTTACAAGCCTTAGATATTAATTATTATCTAATATCACAATATACCTCCCTTTAAATATATGATCATAGAATGAAAATATTTAATCATCTTAAAAATATGGATAGAAGATTCATATTTACTCAAACAATGAGATTATTAATATCATAGGGGTATTATAATAAATTACTCTCTCTCTTTTAAATGTAGATGGAAAAGTTAACGATTACACACTAGTCTGAACTATATGGGACAAAGTGATACAAACGGAAGTTCAAGAGATAGTTTGATTTTAGACATAACCACAAGGGGGATTTTAACATAACCACAAGGAGGTAGCTGCACTGTGTAGTAGCTACTTATCTATATTTTGGAAGGATTAGGTATGCTACAAGTAGGATGAGCCGATGAGTTTAACATAACCTGTTATCTCAAGATTCTCAACTCTGGTTTATAGCCTGCTCTTTAGTTGGCATAGGTATGACATAATTCTTGTCCACTAAGCATTACTTAAAGATGTTTATGCCAAGAAACCAATATAATTTGTAGAATAAAAATCCAAGGGGTTATAAACCCTGCCCCCTTTGTAGAATAGGAAGTGATTTGAATGGAGAAAAGATGAATGAAGATTTATAGGGTTTTCAACCAGATGGAGAATTTCATTTATGCATTCAAACAGTTTTATTCATCAGTGAGATCTGAGATTTGATTAGATGCGCTTGCGTTCAATTACTTTAGGACCTACAGGTCTGTCAAGGGGTTGACATGCTTCATTAGTATTTCCATATGAGAGATATTTTCGCTGAAAAATGGTGCATTTATGATACATTTATAACAGTAGCATGTTTCCCAATTTTGTTTCTTTTCCTAAATATTTATTATTTTCCTATTTTGCTTTTTTTTTTTATAAATTCAGGGTATATTTCTCAAGCTGTGAAGCTAGGGACACAAATGCTGCCTATACATCGGGTTTTTTCTGTGGAAGAGCTGAAGGAAGCGACCAAAAATTTTGAAAGGTCAGCATATATAGGCGAGGGATCACTTGGAAAGGTGCTTACTAATGAGCTTTTGAGTCTTTATAGGCGAATCGACATTTATATGCACCAACATCTTTTTATAAAGTGCATGAAGAATCAAGGAACCACATAAATGTGAAAGCCAAAACCGTATGTTTTAGAAAAGTTGACTCCCTTTACTCTCTTAATTTCAAGCTAAGTGACTTTGCATACCCTCGCTTGTATCCGGTTGATCGAAGAAGGAATTTCCTTCCCTAGTCACAGTTTGATAGTTACTAAATTTATTTTGGTTAGTAAAATTGATAAATGATGCCATGCTATCGTTGTGACGAGATATTGATGGAAAGCCCCTTGATGATGTCAAGTTATTTGCAGCTATCTTTAAACCTTGGTGCATATAGGTACTCAGGTTTTCCGACATATCTAATGTTTTGCAACCTATGACTAAAACTGAATCAACCAATTTATGTACAGATATCTTTGTCAGCCTTTATTTAATCAAACAATTGATTCTCCCGACCTTGTTTTTTTTTTCTCAAGCTAGATGCTTTTGTAATGCTTCTTATTTCTTAAAGGCTTCCAATAATATCACTGTAGTCCATTGGTACCCACTAAACTGACCATCATAGGGAAGCAGCCATCTTATTTACCATCTGCGCGACTTCTTTGCATGGCAACTCACAGTTTCAGCCCTCACTTAGATCTTAAATTTGATTATACTTTAGAACCTCCCTACTTATGAATATTTCTACCTTTCTCCTTTTGCTTATTCCTTACCTCCACTTCTTTACCTCACTTAGCGTTACTCTGAAGTATCTTTCAAGGCAAGTTGAAATTCACTTTTGATTACCTTGCTTTGGAACTAATAAATGATAGAATTCTCATTGTCTGGCGATCGACCTGAGATATCCCAGATTTGCAAGAATTTGAAAATTCTGCATTGTCATAACCTCTTCCTTCACATACCTAATCACTTTATATAATTTTGGCTTGTTACATTTTTGTGAAAAATGTTCGCTATTTTACTGTGGCCTACTTACTTGAATGCCCTCTTCACCTCTTTGGTCTGCAGATGCTTGATCATTTGTTTGTTTCATTGATCTTCTTTATGCAAATAAAAGAATGGAAAAGGGGTTTGGAATGAAACGATTTATTACAGAATGGCTTCGAGGAAGGAGGAAAAAATAAGGATGATTGAACAAAATGAAAAGTAAAACAAAACACAGGTCATAGTTCAAAAGAAAAAATGGTAGATAAGAGCTGCAAAAGAGGAAAAAAGCAAAGAGACAATGAGAAAAGATTTATTAAAACAGGAAGGAGGAAGAGTAACATGGGTCATTCATGCAGATGGTAAATGGTGATGCAATCAGGATAACGGTGCTGTTTTGAGCAATGGTAGTATATGAAACAAGCTACAACAATAAACTTATCTTTCCTTTTTCCTGCCTAGGCAGACTGTTAGCTTTCAATAACCATGCAGCTTAATAATACTCTTCTTTCCTTTTCCATCACATAGACATGGTTTACTAATTCTCGAAAAAAGTCAAGTTTACTAGCATACAAAATATATTTCTACAATAACGATAAAAATTTGAGACCAGTATTGACAATTTACAGGACTTGCATAACAAGCTTAAGTAGTTGCACAAGAAACAAACTTATGCCTTCTAGTTCCTGGTGAATTTTTAGACCTGAAAGCAGAATATGGTTTCATGGAACAGCACAAAATAAATTTATTCAGTGAATTTCATCTTTCAAGTTTGAAGCAGTCATACAAATGCGGCATACCAAAGTTCTATTGGATTTATCTTCATAGACATGAAATTAATAGGTTGATTTTAGTCTTAAGTATTAGGATAACAAAAGCCATTGTACTCTATATTGGCATTATTCCTCTAGTTTCTTTGATGCTCATAATTTTCTAGATTAGGTTCATATATTTGATATCCTTATCATATTTTTCAGCTCTACAAGGGGAGATTGGAGAATGGAACTTTTGTTGCAATAAGATGTTTGGCATTGTTCAAGAGACATTCAATTAGGAACCTCAAGCTTCGATTAGATCTGCTTGCAAAACTTCGCCACCCAAATTTGGTTTGTCTCTTGGGGCACTGCGTTGACAGCACACTAGATGATTCAAGTGTGAACAGAGTTTTCCTTGTTTATGAGTATATACCTAATGGAAGTCTTCGTTCTTTTCTTTCTGGTAGGGAGGCTTCTTCACTATTCAACTAATGTGCATGGTTTTATCTTTGTGTTCTGGTCTTGATGATTCTACCTGCAATTTCGTACAGGTTGCAGCCCGGAGAGGATTTTGAATTGGTCAGATAGATTGCAAGTCTTGATTGGCATTGCAAAGGCAGTTCATTTTCTACATACAGGGATAATACCTGGTTCCTTTAATAATCGACTAAAAACCAACAGCATTTTGCTTGATGAGCACTTGATAGCAAAATTGAGTGACTATGGGTTGTCTATAATTACTGATGAGATTTACAAACATGAGGTTGGTATACTTCGACAAACTTAGGATCCTCTGTTAAGCTTATAGCTTTAATGTAGCTTCAGTATTTCAGAATGTGCTTTGTCTGTATAAAATTCCACATGTATTTTGACACTCACTGTCTATTGGTTTCCAGGCAAGAGCAGAAGGTCAGAAAACAATTCAAAGCAAATATGCAACACCGTGAGTTTCTACAGAATAATTTTTGTATGAAAAAGTTACCATTTTGGTCTCCACATAAACTACTCCAAACATAAATCTGTCCAACATTGCTTCCTCTCATGAAAATGCACGAATTTTGCATGATATTATTTGTACACACTACAGTACTATGGTACATTCAGTTATCCAATTTTAAGATTAGATAACCTTTTTCTTTACCAAGCACTGGAAAATGTAATAGTATGATTCTGCAAGAGTAGCTTCCTTGCATTATTACACAAAATGCTGTTGTAACTTCAGTCACAGTGCTTCTTGGTTATTTTTCTCAGTAGTAAGCTCTTGTTACATAAATTTGATACATGGCTATTGTCTCTCTAGAGAAACGGTCAATTTGGAGGATGATGTTTATTCTTTTGGTTATATCATACTCGAAATGATCACGGGACCAGGACTACTTGGAAAAGAAGATTGCTTATTAACTGACTTGGTATGCCTTCTTTCTTCATAATGCTTTTATGTATATAAAAGAATAGCATAATACAGCAGAGTTTTCTTGAATTGCATGAATGTTCTAATCTTCTATAAATCTATTCAGAACCTACCAATTAATACATGGTGAATTTTCCTCATTACCACTGAGCACCCCCTAGAAAATTGTTACACATAAACCTGTGCTGGGACAAGACAGCACCCCTTAGAAAACAGTTAAACATTTGCATGCCAAGTTGTGGAGTTGAATTTGACATCATGTTACTTCCGCATACGTCCGGTCCAAAAAAAAGAATGTTGGATAGAAAAACCCACTCTGATACCATGTCAAAGTTTAGATGGCTCATCAATCCCGAATAATTTACATTTTTAGGTGTTAGAGACCCCATATATACACAAATGACGAGCCCCCCTATTTTGGCACAGCCTAGCAGACTGAGTATTTGCATGGTACATGCTGCAGTACATTAGTTTCCTAGTCAGCACTACGAAGAAATGCATGAGTAACTATGTTAAAAGCATGATAAACATTGTTGGTTCATTACTTAACAATATAAGTTTTTAAGTTGATTGATTATCTAACATAGTATCAGAGCAAGTCCTTTTTAGAGACCATGGGTTTAAACCTCGCTAGTCCACCTATTCACTATTTTGGTGTCGTGTGGTGGGGTTGCACATCTTATCATCACAACTAACTATCCACGTGTATAGGGGCTGCATGTGGTGAGGCATCTTAATGTAGACGTGGAATTTGCTTTTTGAGATTCTATAGTGGTGGATATTGCATGCAATCTTTTCTGTTGGGATTCTCATTCATGTGGAGAACAATCAAAGACTTTGGAATTTGTTGAATAGAGAAATCATCGAACTAGTAGGATCTAGTAACTTATGATTTCCTTCTTGTGGCAGATTACTGTGGCATAATTGCTAATAGTCTAATAGTTATATTGTTTTCTTTAAAATTCTCCATATTCTCAAACATAATTTCATGTTGTTTCCAGTCCTTTATTACTCTCTCTCCTCCTTTTCCTATTTCTCCCTTCTTTGACTCTGCCAATGTCATTGGGATAGTGGAGGGGAAAATGAGTGATATTTAATGTAGGGAACAAGATAGAAACAAAGCATGTCAGGGCAAAAGAAAAGCTGAGAAACTACTCTGGTTCATGATTGTTTATATTTGACAACATCTTCTGAGATTATAATAAAGAATTGAGTACAAAAAGGCTTCTTTTATGCTTCATGCTTATACCTCTCTTCTTTTCGCGGAGCAAACATGATCTTACTACTATTTTTTTTGTGCAGACTAAGTCAATATGCAGACAGGAGGAGCGAAATCATGTTCTTAATCCAATTGTTATCGGTACTTCCTCACAGGAGTCTCTGTCAACCGTGATCTCCATAACCACCAAATGCTTGTCTTCTGAATCTTCTACCCGCCCTTCCATTGAAGAGGTCTTATGGAACCTGCAATACGCGTCACAAGTCCAGGCAACAGCTGATGGTGATCAGAAATCAGAAGTTGCTTCCCAAGCATGATGCAGAAACAAAAGTTGAAGCCTGCAGCTTCACAAATTTCGTGATATCCAGACAAGGATGCCGATCAAGTACCACACTCCCACAGCTTGGAGATATTGTTCATCAATCAAGTGTAGCAATTGGGAGATACTATAACAGGTTCATTGTCTATCAACGTGTTTCCCACGACCTCATTGATGTAATTTGTAACATAAATGTTGTTGTCATTGCTTGCAATGAGGCAAAGCCTTCTCAACGGATTTATGTACACTGTTGTTCAAATGTATCGTGTGCCTTTTTCTGAAGAAAAAAATAAATTGTGGCTTGTATGAGTTAGTTTGAACTAATAGTAAGTCCTTTGTCAGGACAATAAAAAAGCTTGCTCTAAACTGATTTAAGAATATTGCCAATGTTTGATTCCTGATTGAAAGGATACAGTTCTCAAGTGGTAGAGCATTCAATGAAATCTTACATCTATTTGACGGGATCTTGTGTCGACTTCTGATGCTAAGAACTTCATGAAATATAGGAGCATTATGTGATGGAAAAGAAAGTTCTTGGACCTACTACCACTTGTTATCTCATCTTCAAAGAGAAACTTTAAATTTAACTTCAATGAAACTAATGCAAATTATTTTATTCTCACAAAGAAAAACTAGAGGAAATTACAGTTTAACTCTGGTTTGGCTCAATTTCAATTTATGTATTTCAAATTTAAGCAATCTTTGGTTGAAGAATACAAGACTCATATCCATGAATTAGGGATCATGTATTTATAGTTTGTTGTCAAATACTACCTAAATATAATATAATTTATACTATGATTAATATCTCCTTATGTGACCGCTAATCTATGTTTTCCTATTCCAATTTGGAGTTGAATAAAGTGATAGCGGTAACAATCTAATTCTAAAAGTCACTAAAATATAATAAAATATAATTAAATAAATTTATAGGTTTTAGAATGTAAAATTTTGTATAGTCGAATCTAGCATTGGACACTATTTCCTTAAGACCAATTCATCCTTCGCAAATTGCCTCTAGAACAGTGGACATACAACTGATCACGAAAAAATGCACCACTTCGGGAGTTCAATCGATTAACAGTTTTAATCTAAAGGCATAATTTTCAAACTGTATCAGATAGGGACACGCCAGGCAGTGTGTATGCATGTGAGTTAATTTGTATAGTATTTTTTTACCCACAAAATAAGTATAATTTTAAGACTTAAAGCCCACGAGAAGTTTGACACTTATATACTATACTAATATTTCTCAAATATAAATATAGTACTAAACTCATTTTTTTAATTTTATTTTCTATTACCATAATACCCACTTTAAAGCCCATTTTATTTCACTATGAATGAATAAGTGAATTTATGACATAAAAGTACTCTGTGAGGTCTTTTAATTCCACTATTAATATATTATTAATAATATGTAAACCCCACTTAAATATGAGCTTAAAAGTTAATAGAATATTCACATGAAATATATAATATTTCTTGTAATAACCCAGATCTAAAAATAAAATAATAATAATATAAAATATAAAAAGATAAAAGAAGAGAGATAGAATGAAAGACAAAATAATAATAATAATAATAATAATAATAATAATAATAATAATAATAATAGCTATTGCATTGCACGAGCTCGTGCCATGCTAGTGGGTGCGCGCTGAGGGCGCGTGTGCCGGCCCGGCCAACTGGGCCAGGCCCCCTTACCGCCGCCGCCTCTCTCTCTCCCCCTCTCAAACTCTATCACTCACTCTAGTTCTTCTCTCTCAAACTCCCTATCCCTCTCGGTAAGCCGACGCCGACCACTTTAGACCATCGTCGTCGCTTCCACTGCCGTGCTACTAATACCAGTGAGCCTCCTCCCTCCTCTTCCTCTCTCTCTCGAGTTTGTCAGAACCGAGTTGCCGGTGAGAGGCCGACAGCTGGCTAGCCAGCAACAGTCGAGACTCCCCCCCTTGTCGGCCCGGCTTTTCCTCCTTCCCTTCTCTTTTTTCTTCTCCTCTTCTCTTCTCTTTCTTTCTTTCTTTCTTTCTTTCAATGCTGGACCGAGCCCAGCACTGTAGCAAGGGGTTGCTCCCTCTTGTTAATTTCTATTAATTATATAATTTACTTCCTAAAATTAAGGTAAATTAGTTTAATTAGATACTTAATTATTTTGATATTTTACACTCACTAGTATAATTGTTACCTAAGTATTTTTAGTATAATAATTTATTAATTATAATTATAAATATTTGCATATAAATTTATTTTTTGGTTTAGCCATTGTTTATTAGATTAATACATGTAGTCTTATTGATAATAATTTTATATTTTATATAATTATTTTTAGCTTCTTATTATTGTCTACTACTTTTATAAAATGAAATACAAATTATTTTTAGCTTCTTACATATTATTTTTGTATAATAGGATAATGACTATTTTACATATAATTTATGATTAATTAAATAAGAGTATCACAAAATAATTATTAATAAGATTATATTTATAATTATATTTTTATAAATTATATATATGGTCGTTATTAGTTATATACAAAAATAGATAAATTACTATATACTTATTACTTACTCTATAATTAGTAAACTAGGGGATTCTTATTAAATAAATATAATTATGGTAATAGCATATTAATATTATCATAATTAAATTTATCTTATGAATCTAATTAACTTTAAAACTAATAAACTATTATATTTTACTCAAACTGATTATAATCAGATAAACGACTAACTTTATACTACTTAAATATTTTCAAATTTCAAGCTCCTTATTTAAGACCATGTATACCCTGTTAATGCTAAGTTGACGTTTGATTGACGGATGGGAAGAATACGTAGTTTGTATCTTCTGATCAGATGTGAGTAGTCTTATCCCTTAGAAGTGTTTCTCAAATTAGAATATATTATACTTATGTATATGCATGTTTTGATCTCTAGCATGATTTTACTTAAGCACATTTTATCATTCATTTGATTAGAAGATCTTAGATATAAATATACTATTGATATATATAGACGATTGGAGAGGACTATACTATTATGACTTTATTTATGTTGATATGATCTCTAGCATGAGTATGCATATGATAGATGCATGTATAATTGAAGATTACGTAACATTATATTTCTTTTGACTTTCTTACCATCTAAATTTCTAATATGCATGACTTGTTATAGTACTAGATAAAATGCATATGATCCGTAATTTAGTCTGTGTGCACAATAGATATTCAGACACATGTCGTTCGCCAAGGCATATGTGGCGAGTTATTCTCATGTGATTTCTATCAGCTAGTTGGGTACCCGAGTCTAGATGATGATAATAGCCTTAATAGTTGGCATGGTATGGTTATATGATTGAGATACCGTTAACGGTTAGTAGTGTATACTCAAAACTTTTAGGCTTGATTTAAGACCGAGTACCAGATGTTGACTGTACATAATAGTCTCATATGATGATATTATTCATAGTTGATATTGATAACTGAAATATTGAGAAATGCATATGATTTTATTATCATTTAATATACCTAATTATCAAGTGGTCATTTTGTATCATATATGATTGCATATGATATCATAGTATAATTATGGTCGGTAGCGATTCTCTTTAACTCATGACTCTCTTTATTTCTTTTCTAATCTTCTAGATATGTGGTACGTGATAGCGACTTTAGATATCATGAGAAAATATTTTAGAGCAAAGATGAGGTGTGCTATAGATGCGAGACAATATAGAAGATAGTTTATATAGATATTGAGTTGTACCGATGTTGTATATTTTTGTATCCCATTATATTAGACTGTGTTATAATAAAAATTGTTATGCATGCTGGACGATATTATATAGTAATATCTTAATGATTTATCGTGGCCTATATAGATCTTGCCAGATTATGTAGATGTTTAGTGTGTATTATTGTGGACTTAGATATTCACATATTAACAAGTTTATTTGACTAATAGTATAATTTATCTCTAAGATGGATTGTGTTAAGCATAGGTGTATATCTATGCTTGACGAGCCCTGCCTGTCCTATCGTGTGCACCGTGTGTGTCACATGGGCGTGCACGTGCCTGTGTCGGGTGAGGGTGTTATATTTTCAACATAAAGAAAAGGGGATCTGACCATGTTTATGGAACATAGATAATTATCAAGATACCCACACTAGCACTTTTCCAAAAGTATCAATGTCATTTTGATATTTGGTCCCATCCCCCTCGTTGTTCATATCTTAACAACTAAACACCTTATAACTATTACAACCTCTGTGGTCCAAACTAAGTTGCAACAATTAGATTCTCCGTTCAAAACTAACATTGCAAACATTAGAATCAACATGAATCTGTTGGGAACTGGACTAAGGTGAGATCTGATATCAATTGTTATGTACCGGGCTAAGTTTGGTTTTGTTGGAGATAATAGTAGGTGATTAGGTAGTGGAATCGGTGAGATGATAAGATCTACATGATGGAAGTGGAAAGGATAATGAAGACAGTGATAGTGTTAAGTAGATATGTGATTTAGAAAGGAAGAAGGGGGATCAATAGGTAAGAATGGAAGAGCTAAATGGCGGCTAGGGTCTGAAGAAGGGGGAGAAGATAATCGACTTTGCTGGACTAGGAGGATCAACAGTTGAGAAGGAAGGGAATGACGTCATCTTGATAGCGTCGGCCTTAGATCGAAGGAGAAGACTAGGAGAGATAATAAGGAGGTTAGAGGTAGAAGAAAGTAGAAAATATTGATATTCTTTAATAATCTCAAAGTGGTTGCCTTCCACATATTTAGAGGCTAGCCAGAAATTCAAAAATGTTCAAATTACCCTAACACGAAATGACCTCAGCGTCAAACATTGGAACATCATTGAATGAAGATTGCTCTCGGGTTGAGACATTCAAATCCCATTGGATAGGCATTCAAACCCTTCGATGAATACTACTCTCAGGTTAGGGAGTTCACATATTGTTTGATGAGCGTTAAAATGCTTTGACGAAGACTGCTCTCAAATTAAGGCACTTGAACCTCATTGGTTGGGCGTTCCAACACTTCGGCGAAGACTGTTCTCGGATTAGGGCATTTGAACGCAGTTGGCTAGGAGTTTGAACATCTCGATGTTCTGCTGTTTTCAAATTGTGACATTCGAGCATTATTGCTCAGTTGTTCAAATGCTTCAATGAAGGCCGCTCTTATGTTCTGGCATCGGAACGCCATTGGTCAAAGGTTTGACCATCGAGCCCGATGCCATAAATTTTTTGAAAATATTAAATAACTAATATTACGATAAATATGTTCGACCCAGCAAATCTAATCTCTCCTATGAGGTGACTCAATTAGACTCGGATCACATTAAGTTCATCAACGCTAATATTTTTCAAGCAAACTATTAAATAACCAAATTACCCATATTATCCCTAAATCAAATGATTATATTCAGGTAATTAAGTATTTTTATATCCATGTTTACAGCTGAGTAACGATATAATTCAGTGTGGACTATAGGATTAAGTGCTTAGTTTAAAATACATGGATGTAAGTAGAAATTGAGCTAAACATCTTCCATAATACCATGATGTGAATCCATACCAAATGATGAAATTTAGGGAAAGGATCCAACCACATCACACAAAGTTCTTATCATCAATACAACAAGAGAATGCTTTTGTTAGCAGCAATAATTATTGCCAACTCCTATGATTATAACTTAGCTGGCATCCAAAAGCAACAAAAGAGATTGATACTATGGATGCTCATTTATACATAAAAAATCTATCTGGCATTTACCCTCACTATGAAAAGATATAGGAATTTTTACATAATTGCCGCCAAGAACTATTAAAATATATGATTAGATGTTTGTTAAAAGATTTACAGATGCATACAAAAGGCTACAAATACCTTTCTTTCTTGAAATTTAGAGTGCAAAATACTTAGTAATGATTATTTTCTTATACTATGATTTCGGATAATATTAGAAAGCTTCCCAAATATTTGAAGTAACTTATACAAGAGAAAAAAATAATCTATTCTTAATCTGAGTTTAATTTTCAATTCCATTTAGTTTGAATTAACTGACGAAATAAAATTTTTAAAAGAGCTCAATAATTTCGGTGGCGATAATACTATTCTTAAAAATATAACGACGATCAATTATATAAAAATCTCAAAGATATAACGAGGTGAGACTAAATCAAGATCATGACACTTAAACTGCCATCTCTTGCCCTCACCAACCTCATCCTAATACTTTTTTCTTTAATTGATGCATTCCATTAATTTATTCTCATGCATGACTAAAATAATAATGGCTTCTATAATGAAACAAAAAGGAAATTAGAATGTAACCATCATGAGATGCCCTTCTCTATTTTACCTACTTCCTTAAAAAAATATGTCTAACTAATTTATGCAATCCATAACATCCTTCCAAGATCTAGAAAACTAGAACAAATCCATTTCATAGCGGATCTAAGCAAGGTCAGAATCCAACTCGGATAGCTTTATCGGGCTAGGTTGGATACTCTTATCCAAACCCGATCTCGTGCAATTAATTATCGAACACTTCCAATTTTATGCCTATAAATTAAAAAAATTAGTAATTTAGCAGATAAAAAGACATAAATACCCCTCTTAATGGAAAGGAATATGTAGAAAATAAGAATAAAGATATTTCTATCTTTTTTACAGTTACACTGAAAATTTTCTAACGGCTAGTTACGTTTTAAGGGGTATATTATATATACCAAATGTTTTGAGAGATGAATAAGAGATTTTAGAAGGGTATATATGTAAAATATCTTTATAAATTTTTGTTTTTTGGGGGGCCAAATGGGGGGGGGAATAGTGAATTAATCAATTATGGTGGGCTTTCGCCATAATGGCGGGCCCACCTTACAGCTTAATACTATGGACTTTTCCTTTGTCAGCTTTGGTTCGTCTCACATTCTAATGGGCCCCCCTCCGGTGTCACCACTCACCAACCTCCTTTACGGGTGATCTCTTGCAGCTCTGGGTGTAGGCGTTTCCTGCAATTAGGTGCTTGGAAGCCTTTGATTGGCTGAGCGGTGTTTTAACAAGGAGATTTGCATATAAAGCCCCGCATTTTTTAAGTATTAGTACAGTTTGTGTTGACATCATATTTTATCTTTATGGAAGGGATAATAAATTGAAAATAAAAGGCTGTGAGGTGGTGTAATAATTATTTGGAACAAATTACACCTGATGGGTAAATACCATTCCTTTCCTTCATTGAATTTTTATTTGTAATACTTAAATCCATTGTAGTTATAGTTTTGACTTATCTTTAATTACCTAATTAATATTAGCTTTAATATAAAAATTAAAATGTTCTTCTTATTTATATTAATCAGTTAAAACCATAGTTTTCTTTTTGTGAAAATTTATTAGGTTTATATTTCTTTCACTCTAAGTACTTAAAATAGTTTTGATAGAAAAGAATAAAATTTTATTATGCGGCGAGAGAAAAATTAAGGGTTAATAAGATATCATATCATCACTTTTTGTTAAATATTAATTAAATTTTGGATAAAGACCGGCAATTGTATATACGTCAAAACTATAAGATTGTTAAAGGTTACGAATAAATATAAGACCGGCAATTGATTATGACACTCACATATTATTTTTTTTAATTAATGAAAAAATTGTTTTAGAGGTTTTCTAATGTTAGAGAGGTTAATGTGTCATTGTGTCATCAATAGTAAATGAGAGAAAAATTATAAATATAGGTAATAGTTCAGGGGTCAAAGTGTAATTATTTCTTATTATAGAACTCAAAAGTGTGACAAAGGTTGTATCATTTTTATCACACGTCATGATAGTTTGACAACCAATACTAAGCCACTAAGTACCCAGCTACAACCAAGCTTGCAGGCGATCCACTCCCAACTTCGAACACAAAACCTGGCCCACCATTTTGGACGGCCGAGATCGCTCCATCACCAGTCGCGTGGCGGCAGAGCAGAATCTAGCTCGATTTCCACGACGTCAACGTGGTGTGCCAAATCCTGTCGTCCGAACCTCCATCGCCGTCCGATCTCGATCGAACGGATCGCAGTTCTCTTCCAACAGTGTTCCAGAAAGCGCGAATATTTTAGGCGTTGGCTAATACTTCCAACCCATGAACAGACATTTTAGAGAACAACTCTTTACGCTCTCTGACTAAAATTCTCTCCCCCCTCTCTCTCTCTCTCTCTCTCTCTCTCTCTCTCACATACACACACACACTGCTTTATTTGTAGTATAGTTGTATATAATATATTAGTAATAAGTATTGAGAGAATTCGATTCAATTTAATCTCTTGGGTTGCTTTCTTTACCCATTCAGAGTTGAAAAGGAATGAGAGTTTGCGAGTGACCGACATTTCTCTCCATTGTAGGTATGATGTCTTCTTCTTCGAAGTCTATGTCTGGGTTGTTCAAAATGTGTTTTTTTGATGGATTAATTGCTCGCTAAAAGGTGAATGGATTACTGTCGTGGTTTGAATTCTGTTAGCTTTAACTCTCTTTCAATCTCTTTTCATTGTTGAAAGCTCCGGGGAGAGATGATGCGCGCAACCTATTAGGTGAATTGCCAATAAGAGCTTACAGAGTATGCTGATTGGAACCCAGAAGTAACACATCGAGGATCAAAATCCAATCTTGCAACCATGGTGCTGGGTCTCCGATCAAAGAACAGGAAAGGCACAACAATTCATGTTGATTACATCATTCACATACAAGAAATCAAGCCATGGCCGCCGTCTCAATCCCTGAAATCCCTCCGCTCCGTGGTCCTCAGTTGGGAGAATGGAGATCGCAACTCTGGATCGACAAACCCGGTTGTGCCTTCGCTTGGATCGACTACTGCGGAAGGGAAGATTGAATTCAATGAGTCATTTAAACTCAAAGTCAGTTTTTTGAAGGAAGGATCAACAAAAGGCAATGACTCAGGCACGTTTCAGAAGAATGTGCTGGAGCTGAATTTATACGAGCCTAGGAGGGACAAGACAAAAGGCCAGCATCTGGGCAGTGCAGCAGTGGACTTGGCGGAGCTCGGGGTCCTCAAGGAATCCGTGACTGTCGGTGCACCAGTCAGCTGCAAGAGGAGCTTTAGGAATAACTCGCAACCTGTGCTTTATTTAAGGATTCAACAATTTGATAGGGATGGCTCGACATCATCAAGAGAAAGCCTACATAAGGAGGTGTCAATGGATAAGGATGGAAAAGAATCGGTTTCTGTATTGATGAATGAGGAGTATGCTGAAGAAGCAGAGATTGCTTCTTTTACTGATGATGATGAAGATGAATCTTCACATTCTTCACTTTCTAACTCATCGCCTACTATAGATATGAATGCAAATCTGCCTGTTCAAAGTAGCAATGGAGTAAAGGAGCACATTGAGGTATTCTACTAATGATCCTTATAAATTTGATGGTTTCTGCAGTATTGTGTTTGCTACTGGCATTCGTAATAGTTTATTCATTCCTTAAAGAAAGTTTTGAAATATTATGCATCAAAACTGCCATCCATATTTCTAGGGATCTTATGAAACCAAGGAGGCCAAGATTTTTAACAATTCTTTTTTCTTCTTGTTTCTTTATGCATATTGTCAATGAGTAGAAGGAGATTAAAAGTATGATCATTTGTCTTGTTGTACAATTTCACTTAACCTAAGATTGTAATTGCCTTGTGAGCAATTAAAAGAAGCTAATGATAAAAACTAAAGTATTCAATTTTCATTTTGAAGTAACGAATTTCAAATGCTGCTACATAAAGGTAGTGCTAATTTGCTAGCCAATGCAGGGGAGCAGAAGGGGCTGTAATGAAGAAACAAGCATACAATTGGAATCCGAGCCTGCAAAAGAGGAGATCATACCAGAAACAGTGGACTCACACCTTAGTGGTGCTACCATTGATCAAAATAGGTGTGAGCCCCAACTGATGTTGGTAGACCAACCAAACAATCCTGAGGTCTCAGAGAATTATGGCACATCTTTGCCTAGCTCTCAGGTAAGGAACTCATTAAAAGTTACGAATTTCAAATGCTGCTATAGAAAGGTAATGCTAATTTGCTAGCCAATGCAGGAGAGCAGAAGGGGCTGTAATGAAGAAACAAGCATACAATTGGAATCCGAGCCTGCAAAAGAGGAGTTCATACCAGAAAGATTGGACTCTCACCTTAGTGGTGCTACCATTGATCAAAATAGATATGAGCCCCAACTGATGTTGGTAGGCCAACCAAACAATCCTGAGGTCTCAGAGAATTATGACACTTCTTTGCCTAGCTCTCAGGTAAGGAACTCAGCTATTGTCTTGGAGAAGTCAGAAGTCCTTGACATGCATTTGTCTTCATCCTCTGTCATTTCGGAAATTTTGAAGAAAGAAATTGTACTTGGCAATATGAAGGAGGATCATGAGACAGATTATTTGGTCCAAGAAGTCCAGGAGAAGAAGGTTCAAGACAGGAGCAAAGAAGATGCAGAAGAGAGCACTGTAGAAGAAGAAAATACTATGGAAGCAAAGAACATGAACGAATCATTAGATAATGATCAGATTGAGAAGCAGAAGATTTTAAACAATACTGAACCTGAAAGTAATGTTGAAAAGGAGGAGGGACATCATGATAACATAAATACGGCAGTCAAAATGGAAAGCAGTCATGGGTCTGACTTCGTACATCTGGAGAAAGATTTAAAAGAGAAGCAGATGATAAATGAATTAGAAGTGGAAACCAAAAACCATTCAATTGAAAAGGATGTGAGAGCTCAAGAGAATGGAAATGGGTCAGCAGAAATTAATCATGCTTCTGATTTCATGAATCTGGAGAAAGATGAAAACCAGACTATAAATGGATCAGAAGTCAAAAGAGAAAACCATTCAGTTGAAGTTCAACAGATAACTGATCATCCAGATAGTCCTTCTGTTGTATCAGTTACAAATGTAGACCAAAACACAGTCTTTGAGCAGAAAATTTTTCTACAAAATAGCGGTAAAATGTCATTCCAATCTAACTTGACCAGTTCCGCCCTGAGATTTCCTGGAGTAAGACCATACAGTAGTTTAGGTAGTGATAGAGCAAAGAACATTAAGTTTTCTGTGAGGTCACCATCAGACTTCAAGAGAAGCATCACACGTAAATCAAGTGATCAGTCCATGGAAGATGTGAAGGAAATTGATTTTCAAGGAGATGTACGCAGTCGCAGAATGTGTGGGACAGAAGATGGAATGGATGACCAGGAGAGTACAAGCTCCGGTCCAGATGATAGTTCTACAATAAACAGTAATGGTGTTTCTAGTAACAGAGTTCGGGAACTGGAGCTTAAAATTGAGTTACTTGAAGGAGAACTAAGAGAAGCTGCTTCTGTTGAGATAGGCCTTTACTCCATAACTGCTGAGCATGGTAGCTCATCGCAAAAGGTCCACACTCCAGCTCGACGGATTTCAAGGCTCTATCTTCATGGTTTGAAACACTGGTCAAAAGAAAGGAGGGCAAGTGTGGCCAGAAGTGCTTCCTCTGGACTAGTTTTGGTTGCAAGAGCATGTGGAAATGATGTTCCAAGGCATGTAAAATATTATCCTCATGTTAAAATTCTTTTTATTTACGGTGGAATGCAAGTAGTCAACAAATAATCTGCTTTCACCATCTCTTAAAGTTCTATAGTTTCCTAGACCATTATATAGATTTAATCTTGTTCTTAATAGCAGTTTTGAGTATGAAATAATATATTTTGACTTCTTAAGATGCTTTTCTTAGTCAGGTTGACCTTCTGGTTGTCAAATTCTGTTGTATTGAGAACAATCGTCAGCCAAGCAACTAAGCTGTCTGAAATTGGTGGAAGTAATGACCCTTATTCTGCAGAAGGAGATCCTGGAAGAATGTCCAAGAGGAAATCCGCAACATTACGATGGGAATCTATTTATCGAAAGAAAGGAAGGAAAGGAAATCTGACTTTAACTGAAGAGTTTGATCACTTGGAAGATCCTGACACATTCATATCTGCATTAGAAAAGATTGAAAACTGGATATTCTCTCGAATTGTCGAGTCCATCTGGTGGCAGGTTCGGCCTAACTCTGATTATACTATTATTCTGGTTTCATGATGTTTCACAAGTTGGATTAATAGTACATCTTTCCTGATCAGCAATTGACATCAATTGTTTTTGTTGTTTCAGACCTTTACTCCACAAATGCAGTCCACTACTGAGAGTAATGAACCAAAGATAAGGTCTCACATGAAGAAAAGTTATGGGAAGGCATTGACCACACCTGATCAGGAACATGCAAACTTTTCAATGGAAATTTGGAAGAAAGCTTTTAAGGATGCCTCCGAAAGGCTTTGCCCCCTTAGGGCAGGAAGACATCAATGTGGTTGTTTGCCTATTCTGCCTAGATTAGTGAGTGCGGATCTCTGGCTTATATAGAGTCAATGTGTAGAATAAGTGCTATTGCTCACTTGAATACTACAACCATTATTTTTAAATAAAGAGTAGTCATGATAGCTTAGGCCTTTGGATTGCTTATGGCTTTCTATATAGTACTTACACATCACTTAGGGTGACGGTGAGGTTTCCCCTGATTATATGAAGTTCCCCTCCTTATAATTGGGAAAGATGCATACATCTTGTTCTCCTTTACCACAGATTTGGGGGGAACGTTGAGCACTAGAATGGCCCCTTTCACAGTGTTTAGTTATTGTCTAGTAATGCTTCTAATATCTTTCTAGACTATGTATTTTATCTTAGCACGCATAATGTCTATTTGATTGAATCTTATTCCTTTCTGAGGAACAAATATAATGTAACATGTTGGCTTGCTATTGATTGCCTAATGTTGAGAAAGTTGGTTACTTATTTCTGGCCATTTTGTTGTTGAAAATCAGGTGGCACAAGTATAAGTAGCATATTACCTATGTGCTGTGTACTATATTCACGTAGAGATATTTTAGAACATCTGATTTGTTTACAGGTCATGGAGCAATGCATTTCAAGACTTGATGTGGCTATGTTCAATGCTATTTTACGAGAATCTGATGATGAAATCCCAACGGACCCAACTTCAGACCCAATAAGTGATCCCACCGTTCTCCCTGTCTCATCTGGAAAATTAAGCTTCGGTGCAGGTGCTCAATTAAAAAATACTGTAAGTGATAGTATAACATTGTATTAACTAAATTATCCACATATATATTGTACATTCTCATGCCTAGGTAAGCTCTGGCTTTGCTGAATATTTCTAATTTGTAGTTTGTGTACTTGGTCAAGATTTTTTTCCATTAAGATGTAAATTTGGTGACCTACTTATCTTCTGTTAGTGCCAAAGCACAAAATATTGGGGATCAGGTTGTTTAATTGTTCAGATCATTTATTATATAATAAAAAGAAAGAAATACATGTACTAAATCTTTCTTTCATTTTGGTGCTAGATTGGCAACTGGTCAAGATGGCTAACTGACCTATTGGGTCTGGATGAGGATGAGCAACCTCGAATCAAGAGTGAGCAAGATGATGACAGGCTTGATGTCTCTGAATCCTTGAAATATTTCCATCTCCTAAGTGCATTCAGTGATCTTCTTATGCTCCCAAAGGACATGCTTTTGGAGAGATCTATCAGGAAAGAGGTATGTCTATTAGATAGAACTCCTGTCTTACTACATAAACTTGTGACTTTCCTCTAACCGTTATATTCATAAAAAAATCTCATTTATTTCTTTCTCATTCTATGCGATCATTTTGGAAAGGTTTGTCCAACATTCAGTCCATCAATTATCAAGCGGATCCTTGATAGCTTCCTGCCTGATGAATTTTGTCCTGATCTCGTACCAGGAAATGTGCTTGAAGCACTGGAATCTGAGGTAGGTTCTTAAAATTTTGTGTATTGACTATTAATCTTTATTTTTTTGGAGTAGATCATGAAAGTATATCTTTTTAAGCCTGAGTTAATCATCAATCTTTTCATCTTCTTTTTGTCAGTTATCTTTTGGAAGCACAAGCATTTGTCATTAGTAAGTAATAAAGATTATCAGGAAAGAAACACCCCTATCAGGAAAAAAATTCCAATTGAGATTTTAACATACACAAAGTTTGTCTTTCATTTGTTGATCTATCATGTATTAATAGAGTGAGAAAAAGATTTAGTATTCCAAACCAGATAAAATGATGAAAATGGAGGAATTACCTACAACAAAATGTTAGTCCCAACTATGTATGTTCATCTTAAGCACAATGGAATTATCTGAAGTGAAGGAAAACAAAGAAAAGAAAAAGTTTAGAACCAGTTCTTTTTATTATGTCTTCAAAATAGAGAAGACATGCTCTCTGCAATGCTTGCTTCTTTGTGGGAACTTTCCTTACTTTAGATATTCCAGTTTTGACGATAATATTACATTTGTAAACATAGACAATTCTTTTGATGCTTGTATATAAACACCTGAAAATAAGTCAACCTTCTATCCCAGCTAACTATTAAAGGTTTAAAAGCCTACACCAGCTCAATGTTCGTAATAGGAATGAAACGCAAAAAGCCTAAAACCGTTGACCTCCAAGCATGATGCTTCTCTTTATAGCTGCTTATTTCTCATGTTCTTATTTTCCATGTTTTGTTCTTCTGAATCTCTTGGTGAAAACATCTAAGAGAAAAAAAATATGACTCATTTGTCAGTCTTTCAGTTACTAATCCTGATAACCACCATCACTAGGGTCATTTGGAGAACAGCGAAGATGGAATAAGAAATGTGCCATGCAATGCTTCTCCTGTCGTTTATTCTCCTCCTTCAGTTGATTTAGTTTTGAGCATCATAGGAGATGTTGCAACTCCAAGTCTTAGGAGGAGTGGATCGTCTTTGATCCGTAAGTCCTACACCAGTGATGATGAACTTCAGGAGCTGATGGATTCACCTTTAGCCTCAATAGTTGAAATATCCTCAACCCCCACAGCCAAGTCAAAGCAGAAAAACTCTTCACATGCTGTCAGGTATCAGCTTCTCCATGAGGTTTGGCAAAGCGATGATTGATTGTTATATTTGGCAATTCTTTCTCTTTTCTTTTTGATTCCTTAATACATAAATTTCATCCAGTGACTTGAGCATCTGTAAATGCGGATTTGTATCATTTTTCGCCTACATGCTGGGCATGTTGTTTATATATAAGGAACAAGGCCTTTTACACTGCAATCTTAGCAGAGATTTAATGATGCAAAGAATTCCTGGCTTGTTTTACTACAAGTTTGGCAAGATCATCAGAGTCAGCCAACAATGTTGTGCTTCAATGTTGCCCTTTTCCTGATATTAGTGATTCTTCAGTACAGAGTAGACTAGCCTTGAGTGGCCATCCAGATATGGTGATTTTCAGCATATATATTCCTAAAAAAATCGATGTCGTTCTCTACAACCAAAGTTATCAATTTGCTTCTTCTTTCATCGATTAATTATATGTTTAGAGGAGTTCTTGAAAGTTGTTCTTAATTGCAGGAGAATAAAATACAGCTATTCATCTGGTACCAGGCTACTCTCAAATTATTTTCTTAATTTCCTCATTTTATAGATCCAGCTTCATGGCAGATATATGTGGGAATCCACTATCTTGAATTGAGAAGTGTGAATATTCTTGTACATATATAACCTAGCCTCACTCCTAGTTTAGCAGTAAAATTTGCTCCACTACTTAGAATAACAGCATTGAATGCCAATTGGTACAAACATAGTATATTAATTATGTGACTTTACCGACAAGAACATCAAACAAAACTTCCAATTGGTACCGACAAAGAGTATAAGACAAAAGACACCCGGAATTGAATAACATTAGGACCACATCCATTCTGACACACTAAAGACAGACCAACAGGCTACTTCAGTACCTTCTCATCACATGGATTTATAGTAGCATCCATTTCCCTCAACGACTTTCATGATCCAAAACAGTTTACGCTGTTAATGATGTAAATAACTTGACAGTATTAGCGATAAAAGAACCTAAAAGTGGAGTCTATGATCTCTAGTTCTCTACTATGTTTTAAAGCTCCATTCAACAGCTAGGAGAACTTGAAAAAGACTCAGATACCCCTCTCAAGCATTGCTCTCACTTTAGTAGGAAGCCCGTAGAGTCTGATGAAGCCTTCAGCATCAGCCTGGTTGTAAATCATACCATTCTCAAATGAGGAGATGTCTTCCCTGTACAAGCTATAGGGGCTCGTCCGTGACGCGACAGTGACCGACCCCTTGTACAGCTTAAGAGTCACTGATCCAGTTGTGCTCTGGGTGATCTTCTCCATGAATGCATCCATGGATTGGCGGAGAGGGTCAAACCACCGCCCAGCATACACCAGTTCGGCATACTTAAGGGCTAACATGTCCTTCATCTGCATAGTCTCCCTATCAAGCGTTAACGACTCAAGTTCACGAACAGCAGTCCAGAGGATTGTGCCACCAGGAGTCTCATAGACGCCACGAGACTTCATTCCGACAAGTCGGTTCTCCACCATATCGATGCGGCCAATTCCATACTTCCCACCAATGTCATTAAGCTCCGCAAGGAGGGATGCAGGGGAGAGCACTCTTCCATCAATGGAGACAGGTGCTCCTGCATTGATACCAATCTCTACATATCTGCAAGGAAACAAGTAATACTGATTTGATCAAAGATGAAAACAATAGGAAGCTGCACGAAGCCATCATCTTTGACCTTGAGTCCAACCAACAACTAGCAAAATTCAATGTCTTATGATTTATCAAGTTTGATTTATCAAGTTTCCATAAAACGATACTAGAGCTATAGGCACTACACAGATAAAAGTGAGGCATATATTACAGGAATATAATGAGCATATTCATACCTAAGCTACATAAGAGGATTCATACTGACTGTAACACATCAGCCATGGTGTTTCCATTCAGCACTAACTGCATGATCATGCCTGATGTGCGGAAGGACAAGTTTTTAGTTTTACCAGATAAACCAGAAAAGAACTAATCTTTTCGTCTCACAAACTCTTTGGCACTAGATTCAAAAGTCTTCTCCCTAGAGCGCAAAGGTAAATGCAAAGATAACTTATAAGGAGCTCCCTACCAGGGACAGGAGGGAAACCTCTTGTGCTTGTTTCAGGTAAGGCTCACACTTTAGAACCATTAAAATTGAGGTTCCAATTCTCCAGCTTCAGGATATATCTTCCCAGATCCTGTCCCAAAGACTGTAAATTTGTTAGGGTCAGGCAAGTCCAGTCTTTAAGCAATCAAAATCCAATGTGACCCCAGTTCGACCCAGTATGAAAGGAGCTTGCTATTAGGGCAGTAAGGCCTGGCCGAAGCCCCTCCTTGATGTCGGTCCGGGAGTTGGTCCAGGTAAGACCAGTCAATGATTACCTCTATCTGTAAGTACCAGATCCTAATTATGCTTCATCAAAGTTCAAGAGCATCTTTTTGATTGACTTCCAACTACATTCTGAAACTTTCATAGGCAATTTAAAGCAAAATATGGACCAATCTTGAGACCCACAAACAAAATTCAACATTGACAAGACCACCAAGCTTCTCCCATTCACAGATGAAAGAATCTGCTAAGCACTGTAGCACTGTATGAGTTACACATGGAAGCCCTGACTGAATAATTAACCAACATACAGTTTTAGGGAGGTTAGAAGCAATATGATACCTTTCTGTAGTTCCTATGAAGTTATTTTTGCATTTTGTATAAAGAATTCATGGATCGAGAAGTTTTCAGCAATAAAACAGATTAATAAATGAAACAGAGACTAAAGCTGTACACGCTCCAATAGTACCATGCCAGTAAACTCTATGACATTATGAAAGATCATTGCAGAAGTTGACTATGAAGAAGGCAACTAAAAAAGGACTTCTCCTTGGGTGAAGATGAAATGAGCACACTTACTTAGCTTGACTAGGTGCATCTTCCGGATCAACAGTCATCATATACATATCCTTCTTTGGCTCATTTGCAGGGTCCTCCAAAATGTCTCCCTTTCAATATCAAAGAAAAATTTCACATTAAATAAGACTATAACCTACATCCATGATGATATATCTGTATTTTTATGTATGACAGTTTCATCCTATAGCTTCAAATAAGAATAAAAGAGAGACAAAGGAGAATCCAATTAGGTCAACACTATTATAAAGAGAGGAACTAGACAAATTTGAGTAGATGTCTACATATACTTCAATCTGTAGGGGGTAGATGCGGGTTTACTGATGCTTGAACTTGCAATATGTAATTATGCACAATAACATTTCTGAACCACATTTATTGCATATTTTCTAGTTCACTGATCCTACAATTAACAGCAATATAGAAGTTCAGGTGCCAACAACTATGGTGTTGTCCATCACTATTGTACAAAGTCTGTTGGAGTTTGCAATTGTTAAAACATGTAGACCATGAATAGTATCCTAAAATTTAAGCTCTGAAAAAGTATCCTAAGAGAAGGAAAGAGGATACAGTAGTAAAATTAGAAAATTAAGGAACAGAAAATAAAAGCAAACATTTGAAACAAAGAAAACTATATCAACTTCAAGATTATAAAATGACCACCAAAGTCACTAAAAAGGAGCAATGGCGGAGGTACCTCATGGCTAAGGTGCCATAGATTTCGGTCTCTGCTGTAAATAGATTTCTTTGAAACAGGAACTGGAATATTGTGCTTCTTTGCATACTCAATAGCATCTTCCCGTCCTGTGATGTCCCATTCCCTCCAAGGTGCCACAACTTTGAGTTCAGGATTTAGTGCAAAAAATGTAAGTTCAAACCGGACCTGCAAAGAAGATTGACACTGATTACAACACATCCATGTCTACAGCATTTTTAGTTGCGAAACGATTTACCTGATCATTGCCTTTTCCTGTGCATCCATGAGCAACTGCATCTGCACCAACTTCTTTGGCAACATCAACCATTGCCTGTCAGTTCCGCACAAGCACCAAAATATGCATCATTACCGAGTATAAATGTAGAAAATCATTGAAAACATTATGTGAAAAAGTATCACACTTTCCAACACCAGGACTCTGTAATTTAATGCATTCGTAAGCCAATCTCAGTCAAAAATACAACAAATGCCAGAAGTTAATTCACTGTATTATGTACAACTCAGTATCGATAATTTTATACATTTAAAACTCAAATAACAATTTTCAGTAGAAGTGCCTAAATGTAATCAAAGTTCATGTTAGCATATTGCTATAGAGGACAACATATAAGCCTAGAAGGTTATAATATCCAGTTGAAAAGTAAGAATAACAGAAGCAATCGCTAAGAGCTGTGTTCTGATTCATCTTCTACATAATTTTCTATTTGTGAATTAACTTTTTTGTATTATCTGTTGAGGATACAGGAACAGTCAAAACTCAAAATATGATATTCTGAGGAATATGCCCATAAAGGATATGATGAAATTACACTTGTTAGTTATTAATTAATTTAGAGCTCATCATCCTTGAGTAAATAGATTCTACATGTCAATGAGCATCACCTTAGCAATAACAGGGCGAGCCATCGATGTACCAAGCAGATACTTTCTTTCATAGACTGCACCAGCTCGCAAACAAGGGAATATGTAATCTTTGACAAATTCCTCTTTCAAATCCTTTACAACAAGTTGACTTGCACCACTTGCTTTAGCTTTTCCTTCCAAGCCATTCATTTCTATGGAACCCTTCAAACAAATAGGATAGAGATCTGCTTAGTAAATGAGAGATGGACATAACAACATTATTCAATAGAAACTATCTCCTGAATCTTTTACAGCCTAAGCAGAAATTGAAAGAAAATGGACAGCTGATGACTTCCTCTTTTTAGTTTCGAGCCTGTGTACCGTTGGGCTGGACAAAGAGGGCCAGCATTCCCTTAAAACTAACATATACTATCCTATCCTATCAAAATAAGCCTACAATTATTTTTCTCAAACTCCTTGCAAATGGGACTGAAACAGGATAGATCCTCGCAAGACCACCAAGCTTTCAATTCAATCACCAGTTGCAGCATAACTTTTTCTCAAAAGCACATAATTCAAAGAGTTATACTGAGCTAGATAATTTTGAGAATGTATGCTCTTTAAGAAGAGACAAAACAAGTGGAAGTTTCTTCATTTATAAAACAATTAGCATGGGTGTCCCAAAAGTATAGAACAATTATACCATGATAGACATATTACTTCAGTTCAGAAAGAAAAAGGTAAGAGATATATGGTTATGCAGTATTATTGGTAATATTCTGCATACAAACAGAAAGATTTGATTAGTGACTTTAGTCTATGTGCATGCAAAGTCTCTGCAAGTAAATGGTAAGCTCACAAAAAGAATCCATGCCTCAAAATCCAAATACATAAATGCCTAAAAGGAAGTGGAGAGCCAATATGAACAAATGATTTATCATGTGAAGCCGTGAAGTACTAGGAATCATGAAACAGAGAGAAAGTTGAAGTGGCAAAGCTGCAAATAAGTTCTTCTGCTTAACATATTGAAGAAGTCTGAATATGTCCATCTAACAACAAGGGTCAACAGAGTATGATTTCTCAACTACACATGCACGCAAAGTTGCAGCTGGTGACAAGGCAGAAATTTGAAACCTATATCCTTGACAGTCAACAACATTCATACCCATAGCAATGCAAATAAGAACCAACAATGAGCAAATGATTTATCACTAAGAAGCTGAAGGATATCATACATTGGTGGATCATAGGAACAATGTGTGAAGCCACATGCTAGTAGACAACTGTTGTTTAACATTCCCATACATTCTGACAGCCATATAATATGCAATAGTCAATAGACCAATAGATACACATTACTACAAGATGAAAAAACAACATCTAGAAAATAGGTTTGCCTCGACTATTATCAATATCAATGTAAAATCATGTATCATTTCTAGTCAACTAACTGCAGTATATAAAAATTTACATTTGATAACATACTTGACCGACATCAGCAGTGAAGCACACAACTTCACATCCATAGTTCTCCCTGCAAACCAAGAATGACATAAGATAGGCATTTGATATATGAAGTTATATAAACTTATTTGATAAACTTATTTCAGACCGATGAAACTTCAATTTTACTTTCTATAAGTAAATTAAAACTGGAAAATATGAAGAAAAGCAAGCAACAATCCCTTTCTACTGATTCCCAAAGGAAAATTAGCTAAGACCTACTTATAGTTCAGAAGATTATCGACATTAAGCAAGGGAATAACTTACCCTTGGTTCCTGAAGCAACTTACCTAAGCCATGGGACAATTACTGACGTGTCCAAGCCACCACTATAAGCTAAAACGACTTTTTTCAACTTTCCACGCAGACCAGTCTTATCGTGACTACCAAGAGTGTCAGTCTTTCCCGAAAAAACATCACTCTCCTTTTTAGCATCCAATATACTCTGAATAGCTGCACTTAACAACCCAGTACTTTAGAACATTAACACAAAGTAGCTGAAGAGACTAGCCTATAAGAAACCAACAAACTTCTTAGCTATTTCATGGCATTTGATGAATAGCAGTTGCCATAAACCCAAAGCAGGTCTCAAGAATTTTTTTTCTAAATTAATTTCTCTAAACTACCTGTATATTATATAAAGTATAAACTAAATGACATTTATATAATTAATGAAATGTCATATCAAGTTCAATCAAACACAAGAATTAAAGAAAAGCCACAAAAGATAAAAGTAAAATAATTCTGTGTATCAAAAAGCATGCCAATGAGAAGGAAACCTCCATAGCAGCCACTCTTGTATAACAGTTACCATGTTAATGATTAAATTATGTTAGCCAAAAATGCACTTTGTAATCCACATATCGTTCCAAATCACATCCATCCCCTTCGAGATTTCTGTTTCCTTTACTAGACAAATTGATCATCATGCTCGAAAACAAATTTTTGAGAAAAAAGAGAGATGGATTATAACAAGCTATTCCAGATATATCTAGCACTTTCTTGTAGAGTTTCAAGGATATTTTGCAAGAAATTCATGCCACACTATTAAAACTTAAGCCAAGAACCACCAAATATTTTATTTGCATTTAGTTGAAAAACGGTAAATATAAGGGCAATAATGCTTGAGAGACAAGGAAATCTCACTACTTCCAAATTCCAATACCTTGACTCTTAGGCGCATTAGTATGTTTTAGACTGTAGTTGATGATCAGTCTGCCACTGAACTCACTTGATCTTGCTCCCACCTAATAAGATTAAGGCAATCAGACCTGCATGCAGACTGTAAGACATATAATACAAATTTGATTGCTTTGGTACCTCCTGGCAGCAGAGAGATTTCTTTCGGTAAGACGCATTGGTTCTGTTTTGGAGAAGCCCTTCAAGAACGGAACAATTTGGTAAGTAAGACTTCCTAAGCAATAACTATACAACTTCATGTGTACATAGTACGTGGATTAAATAGTTCCATTCTAGATTCATTGGATCAAGTCAAACATGTGGCAATTGACCTTTAATCTTTGGTATCAAACCCCAACATTACATTTTTACACACATTTTATGCCCATTGCAAATACTAAAATCCAGTTGGCTTATGGATAGTAAACTGAGGGTTATTCCACCTGTCCTACTAGACATGGAATTATGTTTATTAGAACCAATCACTATTGGTTGCCGTCTTTCCAAAGGAGAGACCTGTTAAAATAAATCTAAACATCTTTATGTAAAGTGCCAGATGGCATACAATCCTGTTAATAGAAACGAATAACTCAACCGCGCCATTTAGAACAATGCACACGGGGGCATCGAAAATAGTTCATAGATTTAAACCAAGTAGCAAAATAATCGCATAGCTTCAAATTTTCTATCAAAGTATGCAGTTTAAAAACCCCACTATCGTAACAGAATTAGTGTATAAATTCAAGAAAAGCAAGGACCTTGCACATTGACCATCAAGAGGAAGACCCTATTTTTCTTAATAAAAAAAGAGAATCCAGATCCACAGAAACAGGAACCAACCATTGAAAGGAAAAAAAAAAAAAAAAGAAGCATTTGCTTCGGATTACCATTTGTCTTGGATCCACAGAGGGATAACTTAGAGTAAGAAGACGGCGAAACTGCCATTACAAGTATCGGAGAGGTTGTTCGAGATCGATATTAATCTTAGGGTTTCGACCACGAACCCCTCGGAGCTTAGAATGTCGACAGTTCTTATACAGAGGTTTTTAGGGTTTTGTGCATAGTTGGCATTAAGGTCAGGTGCACGTTTGGCAGGAACGCAAGCGCCGCCGACACGTGAAGGTCGCGCTCCTTCCTTGGTCAAAAGACTCGAATGCCTAAAAATTGCAATAGTGGAGCGCAGAATGAAAGATATCGGGGGTAAAATAGTCATTCTATATTATGAGACGTTTACGGCGGGGGGATTCCTAAATTGGAGTTTTTGAAAGTAATAAATATTTTATATTCTATATTTCATCAACTAAGTTTTAGAGCATCTGTAATACTTGCTCCAAATATTTGCTCCAAATATGGAGCAAAAACCGGTGCACTCCAATGCACCGGGCTTCATATATATTATAATAATAATATAATATATATTATTATATTAGCTATTTTAAATTGCTTAATAGATTATCTTAGTATTATTATTTTTTATTAAAAAACATATAGTTAAAAAACTCTCATCGAGATCTTTAAAATAAAATTAATATTCAATAATTTTAGAAATAATTTTAAATTACTAATTTTTTAATAAAACGCATCGAAAATACTCACGGCGACCCTTATTTTGTGAATTAATTACTGAAAAAAAAACCCAAAGTGAGTCGATGCTTGACATGATTTAATGAAAAATATGTGTTGGAACAAAATTAGTAAAAAGATAGGGTACAAACATCAATAAACATATAAAGGGGAGTGAAATGACAGTATCCCTGTTCTTGCCAAAGAGAGAAAATCCATGTCATTGCCACATATATTATTTAACCAGAAAAGGCATGATGCAACAGCAGTCTAAAACTTCCAGCAGCAGACCAAGCAACCTTCTATAACTTCAACTACAAAGATTCATGCCATTAATACCACCATTGCTAATTTAGATGGCTTTGAAGGTACTTGGCCCTTGAATCATCAATAAGAGGAGGAAATAAGATTAAGACCACCATTCTTTTATTAATTTCACAAAGATCACAAATCTCACTACAAGCTACTATCGACGACCGAAAAGATGGAAACTACTGCATAAATTGATCCAAGAGGGCCAAAATGCCCGTTCTTGATATAGTTGCTGATGCATAGGTTACAACAATCTCTTTGAACTTTATTCTTCAAATCAAGAGCTGCCATTCTGCATGCCGGTGCCGGGCATGTGAAACCATGCAAGCCCTGGCTGACTGCACTGCCTCGATTCAGGGATTGGAATTATAGGTCCCAGAAAAATGCGCCATAGGTCGAGAATAATGGTAACAAGCATTGCAGCACCGAGCGCATCAACAGCTACTCTGGGAAGGTCCCATGGATCCCCATCCTTTTCATCTAATCTGAATGTTTTTCAAAGATAGAAAAATAGTTAAGACTTTATGAAAACCATATGACTACTAGGACAACAGAAAAAATATACCAATAAAAAATGTTCAAAAATGGTCCATCGTTGACAAAAAGGAAAGAAAATAACTTGGGATTTCTGTAGAAGTTGATGGAATAAGCTAAGAGAACAGTTCCCATAAGCATTGAGTAATACTCCTTTTGCAAATGATGTCAATGAAAGGAGTGGCGAATGAATGAGCTGGAATAATGGCCATATGGCTCAGTCCTCCTAAAAAGCAATCACTGACAGCAAGAACTGCCCCATTTAGGAGATATTTAGAGAACATTTGGATCTGGTTCACCTTTCTGTCATGTAAAGGAAAAAAATAATGCAAAAATCCCCTCTAGCTACTTATTTTCAGCAAGTTTTCAGGAAAGACTTTATTACAATATAGTAGATACTTGACATCCTACAGATCCCAGATAAAGAGATCAGCATGACACCCAACATTTAGACTCCCCTCGACAGATAACTTCTTTGTTAATATACTTTCATGCCTGTGTTCTCCTATACAATCGGACAAGCTAAGCAGCAGCCAAACAGGCCCTCTTTATATGAGCTGTGATTGGATGAAGCTAAGTCTTAAGCAAGCTATCAAGAAGTCTGCTGGCCTTCTTGGCTTTATCTGGATTAATTATAGAATAACACTGAGAAAGAGTACAAAACTTAATCACACAGTTCACCTTTGATTCTCTGCAAAGTGCCATTGTAGCAACCTAAGGTACACTTATGGGCCCACCACACTATTTCTAGCCTCAGAACAACATAAAACCTAGCATATTCAACGAACTCTAAGATCAGATAATGGGTTAAAATTACTTTCATGTTACTCATAACAGTACATTTGCCGAGATGATCCAATTCTATGAGGCAGAAAGCCAGAAAACTTGCATAGCAGACCATTCCTTCTGGTCCTACATTTGATGAAATCCAGACTGCCTCAATGACAGAAAGAAATTATATCAGCAGTCGGTAAAACGATAACATAAAGCATTCGGCATTTAGGCGACCAAGGAATCCCTAGATTAACACAAAGATCTTATATCCATTCTCAAATGCCTACTAGGACAGATGCTGCAGCATTTCTAAAGCAAAATAAAGACAACAAGAAATACGGGAAATGAATCAATAACACATGAATAGAGAATAATTACCAGAATCAATTTAAGTAATTTCATAAACAAAAATGTATGTACAAACAGAAATTTACCTTAAAAACATGGGAAAGCTGACAAGGAAATATATTGCATAGAACAATGATCCTACTTTGTACATTGAGGTGCGATCAACAAACTCGTAATATGGAAACTGCAAGAACCCATGATATCCATCAGATGCTAAAATGGGTAGCTATAATTATTTCAAAATCAAGCAGAAGGAAATTGTCATGAAATTGGAAATAGATTAACCTCCTAGCAGGGTGTTGAACTCCATGAATATAAGACGCATCTATTCAATAAAATTAAGGAATGCATACAGCTGGTATACGTTGCTTATCGAACGTAGCAAGTACATCCAGTAAATTAAAGATACAGAATTCATTAACTTAAGAATAAGACAAAAACCAGACTTTTATATATTCACTTATATAGAGAATTCCTTTAGCATATACTAGGGGTGTAAACGAGCTGAGCCTGAGCGAGCTAGCTGCTGCTCAGGCTCGGCTCGAAATTAATTTCGAGCCTCTTTATTGGGCTCAGGCTCGGCTCGTCTTAGCCCGAGCCGAGCCTAAAATAAGCCTATTATCAAGCCTCATTCAAGCCGAGCTAGCTCGAGCTGGACCGAACCAATTCGAGCCCAAGTCGAGCCTCATTCATGCTTTCTTCTCCATGGACCGATGGAGGACGATAGAGGATACCTCTTGCCGGCCGATGGAGGAGGACGACGGGGCGGCGGCGGCGGCTTGGAGAAGGAAGGCGAGGCGAAGCTTAGAGGACGAGGCGGCACCGTGGGTCCGTGACAGCTTGACAAGGCGGCACCGCGGCAGCTCGAGAAGACTTCTAGCATGGGTGTCGAAGTTCCGAACTACCGACTGCCGAAAGAGGAGGAGGCGGTTTGACGTCTTGGCGAAGGAGGAGGAGGAGGAAGAGGCGGCGACAGCTCGAGGGGACGAGCACGGGTCGACACTACCTAAGGAGTAGGAGGCGGGGAGGGGATGTGGGACTGGGATATTAGATTTGGGGATTAGGGTTTTATAACTTGAGTTTTATACCGAGTCTATCGAGTCGAGTCTGAGCGAGCCGGCTCCAGCTCAGGCTCGGCTTGATATTGATTTCGAGCCTCTTTCAGCGGCTCGGCTCGGGCTTGGCTCAGTTCTGACCGAGCCGAGCCGAACTCAAGCTTCAACCGAGCCGAGCCGAGCCTGAGCCGCTCGTCAAGCTTGACACCCTTAGCAGATACTATGTGATAACTGAGTTGTACATGATGGCCACCTTAAAAGACATGTATGGTTCTGTTCAAGAACAATTTGAACAACTAACTGGAAAGAAACTCAAACTCCCAAAAATATTATAAAGTGAGCAATATCTAGATCTACACTTTGGTTTAGATTCTTTACAAGATTCAACCAGTCCTTTTCTTTTCCTCTATACCTCTATATAACAGTTAAACTGCACAAGTTCAGCAATATCTGAGCAAATTGTGTTTAGGAATTAGTGAGAGATAATACGTCCATATAAGACGGAGTAAAAGAGATATAGTGAAAATTGGGTAACCTCAATTAAATCAAAGGTTAGTAGTATCTGCTAGTTTTAACAATCTTAATCCAATTTTCGTAAGTTTTGAAGCACTTTTGGTTACAGAGAAGCCTGCAAGTTTAATCAGCATACTAAAATTTGATGTACTTTAAGCAGTCTAGGTGTAAGCTGAACTGCAGTTCAACTAGAACATTTTAAGTTCTTGTCTAAAACTAAAAACCTTAATCGGAAAGATTCTATTGCTAACAAAGTCTATAAAAATTTTAGTTGCTGACAGTTTCAAAGGTATGTTTTCCATTGATATAACATACTCACATTAGTTCATGTAATACATGTACATTCAATAACTACATATGAAATTAAGTTGTCATATTCTATCTACTAGGTTAAAACTTGAATTTCAAGGATGTTCCTTAGTAAAATTTACCATGAAGTGTGGCCAACTTACTGTTCAATTTATCATACTGTATGATATGTCAATGTCTTCTCTTACTAATTACTCCAATAGTTTTGACTAAAACCATGTTTACTTTTCAAAAAAGGGTTCCAGTATTTAAATGAAAGGGGATAAACTGCCACATACATTTGCAATAGCTAAGGTCTCCAAGTATGCTATAAAATATGAAAGGGCCAGAATCCAAGCAGCTTCAGTGACCAATCGCACAGATTGTGGTAAGTGAGCAATGGAGTGACGCAACCTACGTAGTGTCATATTTGACCCAACATGGTAAAATTGGAAGCAAACATGAGTCATAAGGAATGTGGTATGAGGTACCTGTAGTACAGTAAAAAAAAGGTTACACCATGTTAGAGCATATAACAATCACATAGCTGTTTTAAAACAAGGAAAAAATAGCTACAATGCAAGGATGATTATGAGAATGTGTATAACATTAAGAGACAATGACACAGTTAACATTATATTAGAATTAATGATATTTGCATAGCAAAAGTTGTTAGTGATAGAGAGATCCAAAACAAATGACAATATTTGCCCATAAAGAACTGTTCAATACTCCAATTTCCTATGAGATTTGATAGTGCACATGATAAAAACAACTCGGCATTTATAAAGTATTTTTTATTATGGTGCTAAAAAATTGTTCTTTGTTAATTTCACTAGCATCTACCACCATATTCGAGGTATGATATAATTGGACCAGCTAGAAAAATGATAAAACTACCGTTCAAATAGCTGAAGAAAATTGTATATACAAAAATATGCTATTAAACCAATTGCATATACCCAAGAAAGAGTGGAAGACATAATAGAATACCGTTTTATATCAATTAGTGACTAGCTGATACTGTTGATCAGAAATCACCAACAATCACAGCAAAGTTTTGGTACTTGGCAAAGTTAAAATTTTAAAATAATACCATAACCATGTTACATATACACCTAGGTGAAGGTAAAATGAATATAAGGAGATGCATAACTCCAGGCCCATGCTAAGAACTCACCACATATTCATCTACCAATTACCATAGAGCTAATACTAATACGGTAATACTAGCAGTCTGCTTATTCTGCTTGCCTGCTTGGGACTATCAGAGAGACAAGACATTATTTTTGCCGAAATAAAGCTAGTAACCAACTGCCTTACTAAACAATAAGCCTCACTACCAGGTCAGCCTACATGTTGCAAAAAGCCAGATGCATAATAAAGGGAGGTTCCTGAAAGTAACAAGATATGCACTAAGGCCTAAAATATTCATACGATCATTCTTTTAGTTCAGCACATGAAATAGTGATTATTAAGTTTAAACCCATCAGTTCAATAAGTTGATCCAATTATAATGCACCTGTTTGCATCGTACCGACAGACATGTATGAAGCTAAAAAAATTGCATCTGACAGAGTAGCAGTAGCCATCAAGGATCATATGCATCCACAAAAAGCAGTATTCACATTTTCATATTAATATCTTCACAGGAATCTTCAACTCTATATGCATCAACATTCAGATCTATAATTTTGCTCACAAATTTCTAGGCAAGTTGTGTTTATGCTGTTCCCAAATCAATCACAGTTCAGCCAAATCTCAATCATGAAATAAAGATGTGTTTATGCTGTTTCCAAATCAATCACAATTCAATCAAATCTCAATAATGGAAGGAATAAGGCTCAGGGTAATGTAAATTCAGAGCCATAGATCTGGCAAAGATAAATGGATGAACTATCAAAGATTAGAGGCTTATTAAGATCCTAGGATTTGTGTCAAAGGCTTATTAAGATCACCTTACAAGAACTGATTAGAAGATAAACATCAAATTAAGTAGTCTAAGCAAACAGTTTTCCAGGAAACAAGTGGTAAAGGATAAGATTAACTCAAATTTATCAAGTAACAATAATTCGTAATGGTTATATTAGTCCGTAGTCACAAGGTACCTTATTTTTCTCTGTTTAGAAAATAGTCAAATTACAACTACTGAATTACATGAATAGACACCCCTTTTCTTTCCCTTTTTCCCTTGAACAAGCATTACACTGTGAAAACCAATCATTCTTAAATTTTAAAATTTAAACAAGAAAGAAGGAACGTTAATCAGAATCAGAGTATCAGTATACTATAGACATTTGGTGCCTTACATTATTCATCCTCCATGATGGAAAAGTGTACGATGCTCCAAGTACCGTGAAAAAGTAATGAGTCCAGAAGTAGTTTCCCACATAACTAAAAATAATAATCCAGAGATTTGCCTGCAACAAGCTAGTGTCAGCAATTCATGTAAAATGATGAAAAGACAAAGCTTTAATAATAATAAGGATGTGGCTTAGCAATCCACATTTTGTGAAAACTGGAAACCACCTTAATAAGTTTGTGTAGCCAAACTTTCTTGATTATCTATCTATATGTGGGTGTGTTCATGTGAGCAAGAATTTAAGTTTCCACTCTTATGAGGTCAGTCTGCAGGAGCTCCAGATCACCGTGCTAACAACATTCAATGTAGCTGCTGGTCCCGCAGCATTTCAAGTGACGCACCAAAAAGACTATGTTCCTGCAAACCAGGCAATATGCACTATTCCTTGCCATATAGCACTTAAAGAGCTTCTAGCATAGCGTGTGTCGAGCAGTTATGCTACCTAACACGTAGTCCGTGGACAAAGGTTTTAAGTCAAACCCATACGTTACCTATTTAGTATTTAAGGGAAGTGCCCTTGGTAGCTTTCCTTGTCATTGGTATAGTCTATTTCAAGAATACATGAGCCCAAACTTTTGCATAACCAGACTATCTGTATATCTATATTCATGTATAAACCAATAGGTCAAACAGATCTTAAATCTTAAACAAATGAAGAAGTTATATATAAGTCATATTGATAGGCATGATACTTTTAAATATTTGGTCACTGTTTTAAGATGCCTAACCAATAAAATTCCTAGTTATCTTATTCACTTAGGAATATGATGCATCTCTATACCAATTTCTATTAGAAATATCCAAGAAAAAATTTCTGCTGCAATCATCTGTTTGGTCTTTTTGTTTGTTTCTTTTTTTATTTGTACTGCTATCTCGGCCCTTCAGCATACACTTATGCAAGCATAGGCACTCTAGAATAATTTCATGTTCATGTTACTATCAAATAGGTTTCACTAAATCTGCAAACTGCAGCATTTATAGAACTAGTTAAATGCATGTAATGGTTTATGAGAGAACCATATAGAAGAATTTTACCTTTACCCAGTAACGATCCTTCCAACATTTGCCACTGTCTGCCTGCACAAAAGATGGATAACATTGTTAAGTAAAAACTTACAATATAAGGTCTTCAATGTATGGATATTTCAGTCATAAAAGGTTTCAGGATTGCTAGCTAATATTAGAAGATTATAAAGTTGAATGCTAAAGTGTAATAACAACTAAAATTGAGCATTTCTTCCTTCAGATAACAGCTATCAGACTATCAGGATCCATTCTAAAATACTTAGAAAATTGATGGCTCCCATATACTTGACAATCTTGAGCTTAAAATTGGTGGCTCCCATATACTTGACAGGAAGTTAGAACTAAGAGAGCCTTAAGCCTGTCAATACTAGTGATGCTTGAAGTAATCAGATTTTCTTCTGATTAATATGAGCATCCTCATTTAGTCAGCTTCACGTCAAATGAAAAGGCAACGATCATTGGCCCAAAGCAATCAACCTTGCCAGACAATTATTTGTTGAAATAGAAATCTATAAACAAATTCAGTTCCCAATTTTGATAAGCAAAAAATACGAGTAAGGTCTCAGTTGGTTTAATTTATATCTCCTACAGTACAGCATTGCTTACTAATTGGACTAAATAAGAACTATTTCCTCACTAGGTAAGGGAAAAGTGAAAAGAAAAAAACCCACATCTCACCTTTCCAACAAGAAATAGTGGCACCAAGATAGTCGGAACTGCTGAAACCAATCCCAGAAGCAAATACTCCAACTCAGTAAAACTCTGTAATCAGGATCAAGCTTCATTATCATTTACCTTCAAAACTGTAAAAACATCAACTCATCTATTTTGATCTTAAGACCTAACAGAAAAGTGAAGAGACTCAAACCCAAATTGTAAGTGTCATCTACAGCCAGCAAATTTTAAAATTTTATTTTACAAACTTGAAAATCATGTCAAAATTGTAGGGAGAAAATCACAAACCAAGATGGTAGCCAACTGCTTATGCAAATATAATTAAGAACTTGAAATCTAATAATAATGCCAAAAGAACCCAAGTAATTCTAAGCACATTGTCATTCACTAACGTAAAGATTTCCTTTTCCTTTACAAAATACCTGTCCGTTCCATCTCAGAAACCGGATTCATCCCGGTTTAACACAAATCGAAAGTTATATAATTGCAAACTTGGAAGAAAAAAAAAAGCGGCTTCTCACGTTTCAGATACCGAAGTCATCCAATACTTTCGCACAAAGCAAACATTAATATTCTATAACAACCAAACCTCGTAGAGCTTATAAGGGACGACGATCCCGAGGCAGAGCGTCAGCCAAAACGGCGTGTAGAGCAAGAAGAACCCCTCCCCCCACCTCTTGCTCGGATTTGAAGCCAACCACAAACTCTGCGACACGCCATTACTCTTCTTCCCCTTCAATTGAGTGCTCCTCACTGACCCTGCGATCGAATTTTTCAAAATTTCGCAAACCATAGTAAAGAAGCTTCTTCGCCATTGACGCCCTACCAAGTTCCCCCAGCACAGACAGGTAGCGAATTCTTACCTGCCATCCTCCGACCTCGTTCTCCGACCACCAAGCAGCGGATCTCGGCGCCTATTACGCCGCCGGAGGCCAGCGTCGCTGTAGTTAAGTAGTGGGATTGGATTATTTGACTTGGAACAGGTACGGTCACCACAGGTGAGTCTAATTATACGTAGGTTGCCTGATCCGATACTATACATGCTGTACGAGTTCGATAATCGCCTATGGAGGTGTCGTCATACGCTAAGTCGGATACTTGGCGGTTAGTGATTGGATGCCGGCAACCTGTTGGCTGTTGTCATTTATGGAATGGATGATAGAAGTAGGTTGCGAAAATTTATCCAATCAATCCTCCCAACTAAGTTGGTTTGGAATTTTGAATTAATTAAAAGAATCACATGCAATTATTCTGCCCACAAGGCCACGTGGACCTGACCTGTGTCAGTGTCCATGGCTGTATATGGGACTTGTTAGGTTTTTATTATAGTTATATAATTAATAAATTATATTTTAAAATATAATTTTTGTAATATGTTTAGATTTTCGTATTCACGAGTTATGAGATATTTAATAAAAAATATTAGAGTGAAAAATTAATTTTAAAATCAAACAAACGATGTCATGAAGGTTAAAGTAGTATGAAAAAATATTCAATGACATAGGAACAATTACCATGCATTCAACTGTCTAGTCTGTCTTTTAAACAGAACGTTCGAACACACTTTAGAGTCACTCAAACACATCTTGCAGTCATTCGCAATGCGTTCACACATATAGAGAACATTTTTTGATCATTCGAAAGCACTTAGAGGTTGTTAAAACAAGCTCGCGAAACTTACAAATGATAGAACTCCGTGATTTGACCTTATCATTATAAGGTATATAAGAGTTGGGATACCTTAACCCTAGAGGAGGTTGGTATTGCTTAGAAGATATATTTACGAGGTATTTATCTTATCTCTAAGAGATATGTATCTTATTTCTAAGAGGTATATAAAGGAGTTTAATGAAAAATGCCATCCATCATATTTTTTAGAGCGTCATCATTAGGAGGTCATCTACAATTATCTAGAGATCATATTTTTAGTAGCCATCCATCATTATCTTTTGAGATCATATTTTGGAGACCATTAGAGATTAATTCTCATCTTTCGATAGAATGTGTTGAATCATTTATATCTCTATGCATCTATATCAGATATAGAAAAACTACGTCTCAAGGGTCACTGAGATGGAAATATCAACCTCGAGGGTCATTAAAGTTTAGACAACTATCATAGAAAACAATGTGTAATGGGATCTAGCAAACAAGGTTGGTATAGATTAAGTCATGGAAAATTGATGAGTGATCTTTAAATTTTTTACTGTTACAGATTTTAGTAATTAGTTTCGATCAGACTTTTGGATCCCGTGGTTATTTACCCAATTTGGAGTGTTTCGACGTAAAAAAGTTGTGTTTATGGTTGTCTTTTTTCACGCTTTATTTTTTGCATATTGTTATTTATATCGCGCGATAGATTCCATCTCATAGAGCATTTTATATTTTTCAACAAGTATTATAGCATATTTAAGTATTTAAGTTTATTTTTTTCAGCACTCAACATAGTTTGGTTTGGATTAATTAATATTCTTCCGTACTCTTGTATAATAATAGTAAATATTATCTCTCTCTCTCTCTCACCAAATTCATAGGTTAGCACTCCTCATCCCAACCTCTTTGGAGGAAGAAAATCTTGCACATTTCAGTCAACTGCTAAGAAGGATGATGATTGACTGGATTCAGAGAGAGGATGGATGCTCAGAAGGAGCATGCATGACTGGCCATCTCTTGGCTCTTACTTAATGACCAACTTCTGCTAGCATCAAAGCTCCAGGGTTTGAATGCATGCCAAATATATTCTTCGATATCTTTTCGCCAGAATTAAAGAATGTCATTACCACCTTTGTGGCACTTCTTCAACACTATCAATACTAGCAGGGAGATAAACTAAATCGGCATTGTTCTCATCCCAAGGAAAGTCACCTCTTGACAAGTAGTATTAAACCTCACTCGAACGTCCTCGTGTTGCCTACTGAGAGTACGTGCTTTTGCCGCAGGTAGATGAATTCTTGGCAACCTCTCGTAGCCTTTAGTACATAGAATGGAATTGGGTATTCATTTATGACTGCATTAAAGAATACATCTCATCCACATCTCTAGTAGTTAGCATTAATGAACAGTTGGATGGGCATCTTCGTATCTATCTCTTCTTGGATCAAATGTCTTTTTCATTCTCTCGGACGGTGAGCTTATTAAGATGGCCCGGAGAATCGAACAAGTCCCTCTGCCATGATCCACCACTAGAGAGGCTTCTCGTTGCAAAGGTTCAATTGGCGAATACCACAAGTTCTCAAGCCATGCCATTAACTCTACGAGAAGTCAGTGATCACTTCACTCACCGAACTAAGATCGTCAATCAAATAAAGATTTTTAAGAATAATTTTATGCACACTTTTTGAATATAAATTATGTATATTTATAACTTTACTCACCTTTTATTGTTTTATTTGGTTATAAAACGTAATGATTATCTTAAATAAATTTATGCAAAAATTTGAGTTTAATTACTAATTATAAATAAGTATGTTAATTGTACTAAATATAGTGCTTAGAAAACGTGCATAACTTTATCATACATTTTACCTGTTATAAGATTTTGTGCATAATTTATTTCGTGACTTACTTTATAAATTATTTGACTAAAATATACATAAATTAGTGTTTAGTTATAAAATGTACTTAAGAGAGTCACAAATAAATAAGCATCCCTTATGCATGAATCAAACAGCACCTAAAACTTATAATTTTGTGGCTGAAAAACTCATTTTTGTCAACAACATGGATGTAAATTCAAGCATACTTAGAGCCATCTCAGGAAAAGAGAGAGGAGATTAATCTAGTATTATTTGCTAACGGCTTGCAGCAAAATTAGCTTCTCTAAACATGTGATTAAGAATAAAATTATTAACAGTAGCTTTAGAATGTTTTATATCTTCCAAAATATTGTTCAGACTAAATTTTAGTGAATAATTTTACTCATAATCGAGCTAAATTAAATAAGAATCCTCTAAGATATACCAATTATCATTATGCATTAACCTAGCCTCCAAGGAAGAATCACAACTCTCTACCTATGATATTTGTCGTATAATTTATAAAATAAATATTAGTTTATAAAATATATTTAAGAGAAATTTTATTCATGATTAAGTAACTCTTATGCATGAACCAAAAACATCTCAGTCATAAAAAAAAAGTCCAAGGTGAAAAGGTAAATTTTATTAAATTGGTATCAATTTCTAAGAATAATCTCAAACAAAGTTCAGAGGGATAAATTAGTTACTAATTTTCCTGCAAAATATAGGGGTTGAAAATGTCCTTAACTCCAAATTAATTTAGCATAAAAGGATAAGCACCATTAATTTCAGGGAGAAAACTTAACAATTGCAAATTAGTCAATTTTACACCAAGATCATGGGGATAAATTTATATTCATCCATAATACTAGTTAATTAGGGTGAAATCAACATTATAATTTAGAAAAGAGATCAAGAACTCCTCCATGCAGTAGAAATTGTTTAGAAATTAAAAAAATAATGTTCATAAATCTTGCTAAAAGGACTAAGTAACATAATTATGAATAATAAGAACTAAGGTGCTAAAATTAAAAGTAAACTATTTAGAATTAGTGCTGTAGAAAATGTTTAGAAATTAAAAAATAATGTTCATAAATCTTGCTAAAAGGGCTAAGTAACATAATTATGAATAGTAAGAACTAAGGTGCTAAAATTAAAAATAAACTATTTAGGAATTAGTGCTGGCTATGGGGTTCGAACCCATGCGCACTTATGTGCAGAAGATCTTAAGTCTTCCCCCTTAACCACTCGGGCAAACCAGCACATTATGTGTAACTTATCATTGTAATACTAGATTTAAAGTCATTTATACAAAAATTATTTGGGTTTATTTATTACTCAAAAACTTCCATCTATATTGTAACAGAATATATATATATATAAGTTAATTAAGAACACTAAAAGTTCCATCTAAAGTGATATAGTGGAACAACATGTGTGACAATAAATGTCAAGAACTCTCCAATTAAGAGATCATCTATTATGAATTAATGTGCATGGTATTTATGATTGGAGATCCACATAGCAAGTGGATTTGTTTGATAATAGAATTCACATGGTTGTGTCATCCAATAGAATTCATTTCAAAAGGTTGCTATCCTTGTATTGAGTGCTAGGTTTACTAAGTTTACAACAAACAACCTGGCTTGATCCATAATTTAAGCAAACTTGGTGAGATTTCCTCTTTGGAAATCAAACTTATTAATCATATTCAACTCCTGTGGATAAGATGAAACCTAGGCAGATTTGAGATGAATTAACCTAACTTCATCTACTCAAACAACTTGCTTAATTAGCCAAAATTTTCTCTCCCCTTTTTATATTAATCAAAACCCATAGGCTAATTAAGTGATAGATAATAGACGAACAATATAAATATCGTAACTCTTTAAGATGTCTCATTTTATGCTGTGCCTAATAACGTCATGTTGACGGAAAATAGGGAACACTATGGTCTCTAAAAATATTAGCTCTGATATTTTGTTAGATAACGATCGACTAAACTATTAAATAATAGATCAAAATGTATATTATACTAATATCAGTGACACATGATATTGACCCATATTAAAAGAATTTCTCAATATACTATGACATGTAACATAATCTTAAAGTCTTCCCACTTGACCACTATGGTAAACCAACTGCTTTCCTAATATTAATATACTCCACATAGTTAATCATTGATGTCCTTTGTAGCCTATCTTTGTTGGTACTGTCTCTCTTGAGAATACTTGCAGCAAGGAATACAAACAAATTAAAGCAATTGGTTGTTAATTAGCATTTAATCACTACTTGTGAACTATATTAGGCATAGAATAATGCCAATTTTATTTAAACGAGAAAAAAGATGCCATGTTCATTGTATTTTGGAAACTGATGCTCCATAGCATGATATGGGCTAATTATGTATTAAGTTTGGATATCAAACATATTAATAATATTCAAGTCCTATGGATCAGGTTTGGATTTATATTCAGCATTGGTAAATTAAACCTAGGCAATTTGGAAGTGAATTAACCTAATCAGAGGGTTTTTGAGTTGATCTAAATTTGGGTTTCTTAATTCAAGATTTACCTCATTTAGTCAACTTGATTATTCAAACTAGGTCAACATTTTGTGTAATTAAGCCGAGCTTGATCGAGTTTGAATTAAAATTATTTTTAAGCATAATTATAAAAAAATATTTAAATTAAAATAATTTTAATTCAAGCTGATCGGCTAATTTTGAAGCCCAAAGCGATCCAAGCTTAATTCGTAGATCAAGCTTGATCAAGTTTGCAATAATATATATATATAAATATATAATATTAAAATAATTATATTATTATTATTTTTGACATAATAGTACTAATGTTTTATTGTTATGGTGCCATTTTCTTTCTCTCTCTTAGGTTTTTTTTTTAAATTTCATAATTGTTAGTTAATAATTTGACATTAAACTTAAATTATTAGATGGTAGACAACCAATTCATAGATTAAGACATGTAACATAATCATAAAAAAAATCTTAATCCTGCTTAATCATTAGGCCAAACCAAATGAGGCCTAGATTAATGGCAATTTTAAATTTATAAAGATGCCATCTTTATTGGATTCTTGGAAAATGGGCTAATTACCTCTAGCCTAGGATTATTATGTAATCAATCCTCGGTTGTATAAAATTTACCATAGATACATATGATACGATCCAAAAGCTGACGTGGAATATCTTACATTATTGCCAACTAAGCTTGCCGACTTGCATATAAGTATCATAAATTATGGATAAAGGTTACCATTCTTACTTGTTAATTAATGAGAGGAAAACTATATGCGTATGAATTATTATAACATTTAGATGTTAATTGCATTAGGATTAATATGATGATATTGAATGTAGCTGTCGTTTTATATCAATTTAAGCTTTAAGAGTAACGAGTGAGTTAATATGCTATCAAATTAAGCCTATCTTTCTAATTAGATTAAGAAGAAATTTATTGGTTTAAATTAAGTCAAAATTTTTAAATCCATCAAAATTGTCTTAATCTCTGTATTTTATATTATCTTAAGATTTTATAATAAAAAAATATGGATAAAATTTGTTTAATATTTTGTGTTAAGACTCAAATAAAAAGTGTATGACAATATATTGCAAAAAGTATTTTAGTTATTATCATTAGCACCCAATCATATAGATATTAACTTAGGATTTTTTATATAATTATAAATTATTATAATTGCCACTATATTGTTTAAAATACCATAATTATTACTTTAATCTATAGACTCTCATAAAATTGCCTCTTTCTTGTTATTTAGAGGTAAGATATGTAACCTTACAAAAATAAGACTTTTTATCATAATACTCAATATTTTTTATTAGATAAAATTTGAATTTTGTAAACTTTATATAATGATAGTATAATATTTTCTTAATATAAGTTAATTTTTACCTATGATTAATTACATATAACTAACCAAATTTTTTTAAAAAGCATAATGATTTGATAATTAAAATGGTCTTTTGAAGAATGTGGCGGTCATTATAATATTTTAAAAAAAATTCGATGGTAATTATGCAATTTTATTTTGATTCTTTTTATTCTAAACATAATTCCTTATTTTGATTCTTTTTATTTTAAAATTAATTTTTTATTTCAGAATAATAACTAAACATCATAATAATTATATTATATAATATAAATACTATTCATTAAAATTATATTTTATAACACATATTAAATTAATTATCAATTTACTCTTGATACTTCTCTCATAAATCTACTTTGAATCAAATAAAAAAATATTTATCACAATTTCATAAAAGACAAAAGATTTTTTTATCATATTTTACTTTTATATTACATCAAATATAATTATCATATATTTATTACATAATATGAATATAGAAATAATTAGTTTTGAGAATAATAACATAGGATACCTTATTCAATGATGATAGGGTGTTAATTGGAATTTTTTTGTAAAGGTCAAGGGTTTGAACGAAACAAAATTTATAATGTAGGGAGCTTTCTAGAAAATTTCCTGGAAAAATATAGGGTTTCTTTTGTAAAATCCTCAATTTAATATATTTATGCTAGACGGTCACGTCACTGACGTCAGTTAGGATATTACCCTTCGTCGGAACCCATAATGGCGCAACGAGGTCGGCAAGAAGGTTGCCAACCGTCCGATAGAAATCAGGCGGATTAGGATCATTCCTCCCATCCTTAAGTACACGTGTCAGGAAATCCTTACGTACGGCCCACTGGATGGTCCGAAATCCGACAAAGGTTCTATGACGGTGAACGCCGTTGGATAGAGGAAACCGTAGGCAAATGGACGGCCTAGATCTCCCGCCAGAAGGGAGAGGACTTCACACTGTACCCACCCTCCTAATTTAATATAAAAAAATTATTAGAAACAACATATATTTTGTTTTATTATCATGCAATTAAATTAACTGGAGATATAAAATGATCATAATATCATGGGATAATTTTTTAATAATGAAGTAAAGATTGAAAGGGGATTCTAATTTTCAGATCAAATAAGGAGTATTCACATAGTAGGGTGTGAACTATAATAAAGTTACAGTATGGGGTGTTTTAAGTAAATTGCCAAAAAGGAATTATTCTAAATTGTTATTTTATTTATCTGCTATATAATATCCCGAGAATCCTGGTTTCGTACCCTTCGATCTCACTCGTCTCTCTCTCTCTCTCTCTCTCATAAGCTGCGGAGAAATAGCTCGGCCTCCTCCTATTTTTCGGATTCAAAAACCCTAATTTAGCAGTGGAGGAGGGGATGAGATCGCGATGGTTACGGTTGTGGAGAGAGCGAACTCCCCCGATCCGGTTCCTTTCCCGCGGATGAAACCGCCGTGGGAAGAATATCCGCTTTTTTGGTAGGTTTCGGATCGAAACCAGTGTGGATTTATTTTAAACTCAAATGTTAATTGTTTTTTTTTTTGCACATTAATTTGCATTTTATGTGTTTTGGATCAAAACAATGTTCGAAAATATTGATTATTTAAATCAAAATTATATTTCTAGACATCAAAATAAAATATGTATGTATTTACTCTTTATTTTATTTTTTCATAATTTAGTTATCATTTTTTTTCGTGGATTTGGTTAAGTTTTGATTTCTCAAGAGTAATAATGGAATATATATCGGTATTTGTGGTACGTTTTCTTCTAACTAAATAAGCAAAGTGGTTTTTGATTCAGTTATAGAAACAAACAGGGTTAGTTATCCTTGATGTTAGTTAACCTCATTGCAATTTATTGCAATTAGGTGATGTATAAGGCCTTCTTATATCATCTATTATCATTTCTCATGGAAAGTTTTGCTTTTGTTGGAACATCTAATTTGGGAATTATTTTTTTATCTTACACTGATAATTTTATTCTTATCAGATGAGGTTTAGATAAGGGAGGCCATGGATGCTGCGGAGGTAGAGGACAATCTGTTTGCAGCTAGAGATGCGAAGGTCTTCATGCCAATCCAGTTCTTTATTCAATGAAATGCTGCATTGATTTTCTTATTCTTAATCGTATTTATTTGGTTTATTTTTTTACTTTAATGTTACTATGTAATTTATGAAGAGGTAAGCAACTCGTTAATTTTTAGTGTGGCACAATAATTTATAATGATTAAGTAACTAGTTTTACACCATTTCTGTTCATGCTGCTAATTATTGTAATTCTCCAAAAGGTAGGATAGAAAGGTCTTTTGATTTTACTTGCTGTTTTGTTGAATTGGTACATTCAGCAGAATTAAGTTGAACTATGATTTTTTTTGTCTGTGTTTATTTAATGACTGAGAGAAATAATTTTCTTTTTTTCCTGGTGCAGTTGCATAGAGGGATGTGTAAGCAATTATCTTCAATTGTTTATAAGGTTTTAGGTGTATTTCCTGTTTTAGAAGCTGCAAGACCTGGAAGTAAGCCTGGCATTCAGGCATTGTGTTCACTGCACGTAGCTCTTGAAAAGTCAAAGAATCTGCTTCAGCATTGCTCTGAATGTAGCAAGCTTTACTTGGTGAGAATACTTCGTTGATGGATTTAATCAATTGACGGTTCAGTCATTTAACTTAATTAAGATATGGATTCCAGATTTGCGTACATGTATGACTTCTGTGCTACCAAAAGATAGGCAAATCCTATGATATACAGGCAGTCTTAGTTTACCATATCTTTTAAGACATTCAGAAGAGATTCCAAGCCCTTAGGAGTTCTTGCATTCCATTTTAATGAGTTACTTGAACTGCAAAAAAGTTTTTTGAACTGGCTTTTTTCAATAACATATAGTACAGAACTAGTTTTGTAATTATTATTTGTGTGTTGGATAATTTCTTCTTTGGGACTTTATGGAATCTGGAGTTATTAAGTGTTAGTTGTCATTCTTTGGCAACAAAAGGAATTAATTTTTTTTAGCATGAAGCTTGATGATAAGATAGGCTCTCAACTTATACAATTTTCTATTTGGCAACCTATATTATCTTGGAAAAAATTTCTGCATGAAATGGATGAATTGTGCACTCTTATATATGTAATAAGCACAACATGGAAAAAGCATGATTTAGTTACATTTGTTTGTATGTTACTGAATTCCAGTCTTCCAGAGGCTCATGATGATTCTGATTCTCTGAGTGTTCATTGATTTATAATATCGCAGGCTATAACTGGATATTCTGTTCTTACAAAATTTGAAAAGGCAAGATCTGCTCTTCTGAATAGTCTTCGCCGTGTTGAAGACATAGTTCCGGCAACTATTGGTCATCAGGTACTTAATAAATATTAAGTTAGTTTGGAAAATGCTGTAATGTATGACAATTTTTCCATATTTACTGATGTACTCTTATGCTTGTGTAGTAATATCCACATCAGTCCAATCACACACTTTTCCTTTTGCACTGTTGTATTTTCAACATGATATACCATCATTAATAGAAGAAAACTGTGGTTCATCTAGGGTTATCCTTAGGAAACTCCATCTTTTGGAGGTAAGTTTTTCATTCAGAACTTGGTGCAATGAGAATGATGCTGTTACCTCCTTTACTTGCACTATGACCATTTCCTTTAGCTGTCACATGATTACTGCATTATTTTGGATAGTTCACGTTAAAGCATGACTTCCTGATGTGTGCTATCCAGTTCTTGGTGAAAATAGATGAACTTTCACATTTTTGTTTAGCATCAGGAGCTTATTCTTGAAATGCAATATCACTTATTTCTATCAGCTCAGCACTAAAGAGAGAAGAATAGGATTCATCTAGCCAACCCAAAATAGTTGGTATAAATGGCTTCAGGAAGACTGTACAATTTAGGAGCAGTATTGATGATTCAGTAAGATTGTATATATCAGTAGATTATCTAGTACTCAACTATTTACAGTTATGTCAAGTTGGATAATGTCAGTTGAAGGTGATGATTTAGTTGTAGGAGAGCTGGATTATGTTTGTTGGGATTGATGTGTAGATCATTACTACAGGTTTATAATCTGTAGATAACTTAATACATTGAGTTAATCTAGACTTGCATTCATTGTCTAGTTCAAACAATGAAGTCAAAGTATAAAAAACATTTGTGCGATGAATATCTTTAGTAATGATGTAAACTGATGATTATTGTATGGGAACTCTGTATAAGTTGTTTAACTGAAGCTGCAGAATCTCCTATTGGGCTTGACAAATCCTCTGTTACATTTCTACAAAAACAATTCTTTTTCTTTGCTCTTTTAGGCATCAAACTATTCCAACCCTGACTCATGAAGAGAACTTTTAATTGATCATAAGTTAATGTTCCTCTTGGTTGTGCAGAATTTACGACTTTTGCTTCCATTGATGTACCAATAATTGAAACCAACCTTTTGTGTTTATCCTGTTAACATAAAAAGTGGATAAAATATTAGTTAAAATTTTCACCCTCTAATACTAAGAAATGCAGTAATCATTCAATTGATTGATTCTCCTCCTTTCTGTCTGCTCCTTTGCTGAACCGAGATGGTCGCGTAGTTTACATATTTTTCTCCTTTCCTCATGATTGCTGTGGTCTCTTAGCTGTTACTTGACATATTTCCTAAGAGAATATGCTTCAGTAGCTCAATACCTGAATATTTTGAATATTAGATGGGATTCTTAACAAATCTGTTATCATGTTTGAACTGCTTGGGTTCTTTTTCAATGTAAGACTTTTTAGATCTCTCTTGCTCATACATTTTGTTGTTATGATTTCTTCATTCTTGTAGATTTTGGAGATTGTTAATGAGCTTGAGGAAACTGTGTTTCGGTTGGATCAGTTAGAAAAGGAAGTTGGTGATGAAGTGATTCAACTGCTTCAAAAGGAGAGGAAAATTAACAGTAGTTCAAATGACAATGTGGAACTAGAAGTTCTCCACCAAGCTGCCTCAAAGCTGGGCATTACATCATCCAGAGCAGCTCTCACTGAGAGAAGGGCTCTTAAAAAGCTGATTGAAAGAGCTCGTTCTGAGGAAGACAAGAGGAAGGAGTCCATTGTTGCTTATTTGTTGCATCTCATGAGAAAATATTCCAAAATTTTCAGAAGTGAGGCATCAGATACTGATTCCCAAGGATCTTCTCCTTGTTCACCTACTGTCCTTGGTTCTTTTGAGGATGTCAATGGACACAACCATGGATTTGAGAGGCAGTTATCTAAGTTTAGTTGTTTCAGTTTTAAGCAAAATGAGTTGCTATCAGCAAACATTTCAATACCACCTGAGGAGTTTAGGTGCCCAATCTCTTTGCATCTCATGTTTGATCCTGTCATAATCTCATCTGGGCAGACATACGAGCGTGTCTGCATCGAAAAGTGGTTTAGTGATGGGCATAGAACTTGCCCCAAAACCCAGCAACAGCTCTCCCATCTCTCTTTGACCCCAAATTATTGTGTGAAAGGCTTGATCACCAGTTGGTGTGAACGGAATGGTATCCCCATTCCGGATGGCCCACCAGAATCTTTAGACCTCAACTACTGGAGGCTGGCTTTCTCGGAGTGTGAGGCCACAGATTCCAGATCCATGGGAAGCAACAAGTCTTGCCAGAGTGAGAGTGTGAAGGTGGTTTCTTTCGAGGAGAGTGGTATAATAGAGGAACTCAAGTTGGATAATAGAGCTACTTTGGAAAATGGCTCCTGTCAAGGCTATGAAGTGGATGAGTTTGTTAAATATGAACACTGGCTGGCTGTGCTGAATGAGAGTGGGAGTATGCATAAGCACCATAAAGCCGTGGAGCAGATAAGGTTTCACTTGAAGGATGATGAGGAGGCAAGGATCTACATGGGTGCCAATGGCTTTGCTGAGGCAATTGTCCGATATTTAAGGACAGCTGTCTGTGAAAGAGATGAGAAAGCTCAAGAGGTGGGAGCAATGGCTCTCTTTAATCTCGCTGTCAACAATAACAGGTACTTGGGCCGTCCTTTCTCACAACTTCTTTAATACTTTTGGTCATTAATGAATTTGTTTGCTCAACATATCATGCCCTATTGCTATAGATCATTTTTGTCACCTTTTCTATCTGGTTAATCATCATAATATCTTAATGAAGATTACTGTTGAAAGGGCTCTATCTGAAATACCAAATTAGTTGTCATTGGCTCATAGCTGCATTTTCCTTCTCTTGTTGCTTATACTAGTAAGCTCTACTTGTATGATCTATTACTACCTTTCAGTTCATCTAGTTCTAATAACTGTATTTGATCTCTTTTCTGGGTTTCAGAAACAAAGGAATGCTACTCTCTGCTGGAGTTATACCGTTGCTTGAGAAGATGATCGTAAACAGTGAGACATGTGAGGCAGCCACTGCTCTCTACCTCAATCTATCCTGCCTTGACGAGGCTAGGCCTATCATTGGCTCAAGTCAGGCCGTTCCTTTCCTTATCCGGTCACTTCAAAACAAAGACTCTCAAAGCAGAACCTTCCAGCTCGATGCATTGTATACACTCTACAACCTCTCCACCCATGCCTCTAATATCCCATTCCTTGTATCCTCCGGCATTGTCGACAGCCTTCATCCCCTACTCACAGCAGGCATTACATGGGCCGATAAGGCCCTTGCAATCTTCATATGTTTGGCCTCAAATCCATCAGGAAAGAACAAGATGGTTTCCACCCCAGGCCTAGTTGGTTCAATCGCGGCGATCTTGGATACTGGCGAGCCGACTGAGCAAGAGCAGTCCGTGTCATGCCTCTTGATCCTATGCAACGATGACGACGATTGCAGTCAATTGGTCCTACAGGAAGGGGTAATACCAGGTCTGGTCTTGCTCTCTGCCAACGGAACTCAGAGGGCCAAGGAAAAGGCACAGAAGCTACTAAAGCTGTTTAGAGAGCAGCGCCAACGTGATTTATCGTCGACGCCAATTCAGCTCCACGAAGCTCATCAAGTAGAGGTGCAGCTTCATGAAGTCCATCAAGTAGAGACTAGCAAAGGAGGGGTGTGTTTGCCAGAGATTAAGTCACTGAGTAAATCTCGATCCAGGAAGCTCGGAAGGGCACTGAGTTCCATATGGAAGCACAAGAATAGCTCTAGGAATCACTGCTAGAATGTATTCCACTTTCACACTAGCAATGTAAATTGTTGTGGAACTGTAACCTCTTCCTTTTTCTTTGCTTTTGTGTTAAAAGTCTATCAGGACCACTGGCATTTTGCCTTTTGCCTAATGAATGCAGAGATGTACATGCAGGGTTCTCTCGTATAGTGTTCATCTCCCAGTATAAGCCCGTCTAGCTCAGTTGGTAGAGCGCAAGGCTCTTAACCTTGTGGTCGTGGGTTCGAGCCCCACGGTGGGCGTTTCTTTTTCTTTTTCTTTTTTTAAAATTATTCTTTAAATCGCATGAGAGTTGAAAGTCTTTAAAGAGTGACGGATTAGAGACGTCAAAGGGCACTTTGAAGTTGTTGGCAGATACGGAAGTGATATAGCTCCAATAGCTTAGCTTATAGGATCTCACCAACGACAACGAACTTTGGCTATCCCATTTAAGGCATTAACTATAACTACAGCACTGGTGCTAATGCCATCTATCAACATCATCATCAGATCACTTCCCTTTCTGCGTAAGTTTCCTTTTCTCTTACTTGATAAATCCTCCTCCTCCATTTGATAGATTGAATTTTTAAGGGATTACTCATCCGCTAGTTTAAAAGCTTAAACAGTTAGAAAATATGATAGTTTAGTATTTATGTTCTAATATATTTTCTCTCACTTTTGGGCTCGAGAAGTCGAGTAAAAAATATAGTTCCGAGATTGGTTGTCAAATATTTTGGGTACAAGAAATTCCTACGGCAGGGCACGGAGAGAAACTGATCCTATGAGTTTCAAAGAGATACATACCTTTAGTAAAATTAGAAGGTCTCTCTCCTGTGATCAAAGAGATTATAGGGTTGACTCTAAGCACAAGTAATTATTATAAAAAAATTAGTTGGTGGTTTAACTAAATGAGATTAATGGTTTAGTACGCTAACATACTAAGTGAACCCTCATTAAATTAGAAGTTGGGTCCACCTTTACAAAATCATATTGTCTAAAACTAAATCCTACCCTACTAATCTAATCTTCTTCCCCAATTAAATCCTACCTCACTAAATCTAAATTCTCTTCCTCAAAACTAAACCTCATTTTACTAAATTTAAATCATCTCCCCCCAAAACCTAAATCCTAATCCACCAAATTAAAATCCCAATCTAATTATTTTATAAATTATATAGTAAATTTTAATAGAATATTTCTTTATTGATACTCTTCTATATGGATATAGCTAGGTTAAATTAACCTAGGGTATTATATAAAAGTTATAGAGGAAAAAAAAATAGTCAAATTATAAATACTCAAAGATAGGTTGTTAATAAAAAATAGAAAAAATGTAGGGTGCAAGTTGTGAAACTCTCTAAAAAATGATGGTAGGCTTAGGGAAATAGTGCCACTCCACTTGACTGAAATAGTCTTTAGTGTTTGGTTTGAACATGGTTTGACTTATAAAAGTTCTCTCATAAAAAAAGACTAATTAGATTAAATATAAATAGAAGGAGGTGATCACCTTAGCTCAATGGTTGCCCTACCATCATGTGACAGAGGTTATTGATTTAATTCCCCTTGTAGATATTAGAGTTAAATATTATATATATATATATATATATATATATATATATATATATATATTATTATTTTTTGATATTATATGCAGATGATTTGGACCAATTGTCCATCAACCAACTTCTTAGGAGAAGTGGCTCATTCTCTAGTCTACAATCAGGCTACAAATTTATTATCCATAAAAGAAATTATAAATGAAAAGGAGAAAATAGTGACATTTAACTGGGATAAAATGGCAGTACATAAAATAGGAAACCTTTGCAGAGGGGACAGACAAAAAGTGCAAGCAATAAATGATGCTGAATAAATGATACAGAAAAATCACAAGCCCTTTTCTTTTCCGGCACTCGTTATTTTATTTTATTTTTTAATTTTAAAGTTGGACAAGCTCTTTTGGCCTCAATTCTTTCTAGGCATTTTCTTTTTTCAGTGCTCGATAAGAGATCAATTCCACTCAGCTCTTCCACTTCTATTCAACAATTGATTCTGTGTCTTTTATGGACAGGATAAAAATTAAGAGCTATTTTATTTTGCTAAAGAAGTAGAAATTAAATAATGTCCTAATTAAATCAATACCGCCAGAATTCAAATTCCGAAAGAAACTAGCACAATGAGTCACTTTATCCATCTGAGCATTATGCCATTGACAAAATCAAGAGCTAACTAAAGTGTATTGTCAAACCCAACCACACTATCTTAATCTAAAGCGAAATGGAGCAAGAAGTCTACCTTTCCACCATTTTTAACCCCACCCAATTGCCAACGGATATGTTTCCAAATCAACTATCGCTTTGATTCATTGACCTATTGCCCATTTTCATATATTATAACACTCTTGACCTCCTCAATTATCTAATATCTTTCACCTTCTAACAATATTAAAGAAAAATAGTAAATGATCACATGAACGTCACATAATATTAGATAAAGGTACAAAAGCCTTTGGAATGCATATGTTTACCTGCACTTTTTCTCTCTTTTTCTTATAAAATAAAAGTAAAATAGCCCTTGCAATGTCTAAATTGATCACATAACCATCATATGATATGTTTTTTGATGCAAAAAATTAAATATAACAACCAACAGAAAGAACATTCCGAAAGTTTCATATAGTATTTTTTCAGAGGTAAAAAAATTTAATAGTGCCCCATTAAATACCAATGTCATTGGGAGTTGAACTCAAAAACTCTTATATAACATAAGCCTTTTTAATAAGCTTGAAAGTTTTACATAAGGAGATCAAATGCTATGAAAAACAAATAATTCCATAAAAAATGAGCAATATTTCGTTGCGTCTAGATGTAATTATTCTATAAAAAAAAATCAGTCATTTATTTACAAAACACTTATTATATTAACAGGTTTTATAGGCATTTCATAAAAAAAAAAGCAAAAAGTTTCCAAATAATTCCAAAAGGCAGCAATCATATATAATATGGTTTGCATAGCAACAGTGCGTTGCAACCTGGGAAACTTTCTGCAGAAATAGAGCAAAAAAGAAAAAGAGTACTCGAACAACTTTTACCATGAAAGAAGAACAAGAGAAATAAACCGTACGGCGAAACGACTTCCCCAACACGGAGCTAAACTGAAGCTTAATGGGAAGGAGGATTACTGGAACAACTAGCTACTAGTTTATTCGGCCCATAATTAATACTTGAACAACTAGCATCATAGTATAAAGATCAGCTCAGTACTTAAGCTCTGCCGGCCAATAACAGAGGTCATAGTATAGTATTAATTTTCTCATGGACGTTGAAACTAATATTTAATAAAAAAATTCGTAGAAATGTTATGTTTGCATGATTTAAACTCCTCCTAGTCTATTCCTCGGAGGTGATAAATTGACCTAGCTGTACTATTTGTTTAGTCTATAATTAGTCTACGGACTCATAATCTAATATAAAAATATCTACTCATTTAAATTAAGTCTATCAAAAATTTTCAACCCTATATTAAATAATAAAAATTATTGTTGTCTAATAGCTTTAAATATTTTTTTTCCAAAAAATGCCACTAATGTGTAAAATTTTCTAGATGAAATAACATAAACAAAGAATTATAGTAAGAAATCCCATACGTCACATTTAAGTCCTCTTTCGAAGCGAATAGAAGGAAGTCATATCTACTGTCACTGTGCAGTCAATACTAGTTTAATGTCCATTTCAAGACAAATTATTGGAGAGAGGAATTTAACCACAGACAAGGATGGACGAGAGTAAACCGTCCTTCTCAGATGCTGCATACTGCAGCCTCCTCAGATACATCCAGATCGAAAAGAAGAAAGTTGCTGCAGTATGTAACAACCATGTACTATGACTAAGCTTTACCAATTAATAAAACGTCCAGAGATCAGCATGGATCCACAATATTATTCCTCTAATATGTGAAACCTAGCTAAGGACAAGCAACGTTGTACGACAATGGCAATCACAACGGTTGCCTAGGATTTCTAAACAGTTTATACCAAGAATCCTAGAACTCATTTAGGTCTTGCATCTTGGAGAGTCGAGCCACATAGTACTTTTTACCACTCACTTATGTTGCAAACTCTAATAAAATATTATGTATGACATTTTAATATAATTGTCACTCAAAACATTTTACTACATTTTTTAAAGTATCATGACTACAGATGAAAATCGTTGAGATGTTTTAAACATACCATTCCATTTAGTTAAATCAACATACTAATGGTTACAATTGAACTTGGAGTAAAAAATATTATTATTATTATTCCCTTGTATAAATTGTATAAACTAGTTTAATAGCAATCTAACATTATCTTGGAATATTCTAACTGAGTATTCCTTCAAAAAGACAACTAATAATATTTTAAAAATAGAAACAAAAACATAAACTCTATGCTTGCCTCCAGTTTGAGATTCTACGTTAGCTGATAAAATGTTCATAATCACGGTGGCTTGGAATGGGCATTGTAGGTGTTGCCTTTTACCACCTTCTAATCCAAGACTCCCTCCCTCTTACTCCTTCCTTCCAGGCTCATAAAATCCACTGGCATGGATGCATGCCTCTCACCAGGAGATTGGTACGAGATCACGTCAAATGAGTGAGTGTAAGCTCTCCGGCCCACTCCCACACATACCCTACTACACTATCATCTCCCCTTCTTCCTTGATATATACTTCAAAGCTAGCTGGTACTCCTCCCCAGTATACATGTACATTGTTCTCAATCCCATGAATTAATAAATACATCCAGGCCCCAATCCAATGAGATCGATGACACACACTTTCCTTCTCTTCCTCTTTCTTAATTATAGTACCACAACCAACCAACCCCCACGTTATAATTGCTCTTTGGCTCAACAATCCAACATCCCCCCATGATTTCGCTTATAATAATAATACCATTTTGCTTCCCTCCTACTCTCTTACTTCCCACGCCTATAATCCTTTTACATCCATGGTGGTGGTACTGGGCCCCTCATGACCAAATCCCACTTCCCCCACTAGTAAAAAAAGATTAGGGCTTTTTGCAAACGACCACCTACATTTTAGACATATGACAGAAAATCTCCCCCAAATTGATTCCTCCGTTTTATTGATATATTTGCAAATAACCATCGCCGTATAACTATTATGAAACTACTCTATCTTTTCACAAAAGTAACTTTTAAGTTGATATTTTTATTAGGGAGAGAGAAGAAGAGCATTCTTAATAAATGAAATATAGAGAATATATATTTAAAATATGAAAAATGCTTTCGATTTTTTATAGTGTAGTTACAACCAATGCGGTAGATTTGTAACTGATTTAATTTTTTTTAGTAATAATTGTCATCATCCTGTATATTTATATATTGCACTTTTACTCATACTAAGAGTCACATTGTTATAAATATGACGCATTTATAACAACACAACAAAGAACTGATGGGAGCTCAGCTGGCAGATTAATTGCAAAAGAAGCCCTAACAAAAGTAAAATTAGACGTCGCCACCTCTCAATTGTACCTTAGCAATCTCAACCAACCAAAAAGTCCAGCTCAAAACTATGATAATGAGTTTATGACAAAGCCATGCTATGTCTATCTTAAATACTTCACTAGCTAACCTCTCTCTCCTCCAGACTGCAGAGTCCATCCTCACTTCACTGCTGCTACTAAGCGTTGGAGAATTATAGATGAGGAGGCTCCTCCGCCATTGTTGTTGTTGTTGCTTGCTTCTCCTTCTCCAACTCCTCCTACCTCATGCCATTCTCGCGCTCTCGCCCGATGGCCTCGCCCTCCTCGCGTTCAAGTCGGCCGTCTCTGACGACCCCTCGGCGTATCTATCCGAGTGGGCGGAGGACGGAGGCGCCGCCGACCCGTGCCATTGGCCGGGCGTGACGTGCGCCAACGTGTCCGGCTTCGACTTCCCCCGCGTCGTCGGGGTTGCCGTCGCCGGGAAGAATTTGTCCGGGTACATCCCCTCGGAGCTCGGGACGCTCCTCTTCCTCCGCCGCCTCAACCTCCATGGCAACCGCCTCGCGGGGACGATCCCGGTAGCGTTATCCAACGCCTCCTCTCTCCACTCCCTCTTCCTTTACGACAACAACCTCACTGGGCCCCTCCCCGCCGCGCTCTGCGACCTCCCCCGCCTCCAAAACCTCGACCTCTCCAAGAACTCCCTTTCCGGCCGCGTCCCCGCCGACCTCCGCAACTGCCGCCAGCTCCAGCGCATGTTGCTCTCCCAGAACCGCCTCTCCGGCGAGATCCCCGCCGGGATCTGGCCGGAGATGGTGGATCTCGTGCAGCTCGACCTCTCCTCCAACCAATTCAACGGATCCCTCCCGCCCGACCTCGGCTCCCTCTCCTCCCTCGCCGGCACCCTAAACCTCTCCCGCAACCGCTTCTCCGGCGAAATCCCACCCAGCCTCGGCTCCCTGCCCTCCACCGTCACCCTCGACCTCCGCTACAACGCCCTCTCCGGCGAGATCCCGCAGGTCGGAACCCTAGCCAGCCAGGGCCCCACCGCCTTCCTCAACAACCCGGGGCTCTGCGGCTTCCCGCTCCAGATCCCCTGCCAAGATCGTTCCCCGTCCACAAGATCCCCACCACCCGCGTCCCTCCTCTCTCCGTCAGAAGCCTCGCCGGAGAAGAAAGGACTAAAAACGAATCTAATCATCCTCATCTCGATCGCGGACGCCGCCGGCGTCGCTCTGATCGGGGTAATCGTAATCTACATCTACTGGAAAGTTAGGGACCGAGAGAGTACCGGATGCAGCTGCACGGGAAACCAGAAGCTGGGCGGCGGCGGCGGCGGCGGCGGACGAGGTTGGTGCGCGTGGTGTTGCAGCGGATCGGAGGGGAACGACGACGACGACGAGGATGAGGAGTTAGAAGACGAAGGCGGAGAAGAGGAAGAAGGGAAGGAGGGGAGATTGGTGGGTTTGGAGAAAGGGTTTGAGATGGAGCTGGATGAATTGCTGAGGGCTTCGGCCTACGTGCTGGGGAAAGGGGGGAAGGGGATCGTTTACAAGGTTGTGGTGGGGAACGGGACGGCGGTGGCGGTGAGGAGGATCGGCGGCGGAGGAAGAGGAGGAGGAGGAGGAGGGAGGTATAAGGAGTTTAAAGCGGAGGTGGAGGCCATAGGGAAGTTGAGACATCCGAATGTGGTGAGGACGAGGGCGTACTACTGGGCGCCGGACGAGAAGTTGCTCATCACCGACTTCGTCTCCAATGGTAACCTCGCCACCGCGCTTCGAGGTCACTCTCTTTTCCTTCCCTCCTCCAAAATTTTAATTTATTATTCCAAATAATAAAAAATTAGGGTTTTTTTTTAACATTATTACCACTAAAAACTTTAACATATTATAATTATAGTGTATTTTTATTTATAATTTCTGTTAAAATCTTTTATTCTTTATGGTTAGTTCTTAACTAAATATTCCATAAAAAAAAACATGTAAATCACTAAAATAATATTCTGTCTCGAAGTTTAGAGTCTAAAATATTTATAAATAATATAATAGTGATTATAATATTTAAAAAAAAATTAGTTGCAATTATGCAAATGTCCCAAATTCCCATATAAAAGCCATCCTTTTTATACAAAAGTTTCCCAAAATCAAGTGAAAATTGAGAAATAGACACAGAAGATTTGGGAAAGAAGGGGTTTTATAAGGATAAATATGCAACATAACTATCTGTCTGTGTATGTGTGGTATCTTCCTAGGCTGGTAGTTAATTGGGCCAAGATTTGGGAACAATTTTGGAATAAAGCTGCTAAAATTTTGTCTACAAAGTAGGACTCAGAGGCAGCTTTCTTCCAACTTTTTGAAAGAATGTTCAAAATGGAAGAGAAAAGATAGAAAGCAAAAGAGAGATCTTTCCGAGTCTTGAACAGGAGAAGAAGGGGCCACTTGTTTGTGATCGAAGCATAGAGCAACTCCTTATGTAGGTCATATGGAATTGTCCTGGATGATGAACTTTTATGAAACCAAGTCCCTTTAAAAGTTGTTAGAAAATTTTCAAATAACACCCTACATATTCATCTTTTTATTTTTGAAGCAAGGTCTTTGAGGATCTTGTAAGGTATCAACTAAGTAATTTTCTAAAATATTCAAATTACTCTCTGGTGAGATAGGCTAGGATGATTAGATGTAGGAAAAATTGATTTAATTTGGTACCATGGCTAAGGTGGAATAAGGGTTAAAACGAGTAAAGGTTGGAAATATTTCAATGGCATTACAGTTAACTTAACCAGTACACAATTAATCATACTTAAGTTATCATAGACGATAGTGTTAATTAGAAAATGATGAAAATATTAGGGGTTATTTGAAATTTCCTCTGGAAACAAAAGAAGCATTTAATGATCTGAGGCCTGTTGCTTGGTTGGATATAGTTGAGGCAAACTTCCATCTTTTTGTGGCTTTGGAAAGTAGAAAAGTTGAGGCCATGCAAAGATTAAAGAGCGAGGGGCCTCAAAATAATACTTTTTTAGCTTTCTCTTTTTATTTTTGTCCTGGGCAATGACAAATAAGAACACTATTAAGTAGGGACAATTGGCATGCCATGGTACGTAATCATTGGCCGGGGGGGACAAAGAGCGATGGATGGCAGTCTCCCACTTGTGCCCTTTTTCTTTGTTTTGTAGGATAGATAGCTTTTTCCCCCACGTAGGGCAGTCAAATGTTGTTTTAATTCTATTGGATTAATTTTTTTTGTATTTATATCCTTCTAAATTTTATATTTTAAATTCACCAATTTTTTCATAGTTTTTTTTTGTTGTTGATATAATTGGTATTGGAGAGCTGCTATGGGCATGGGTATCGTATATTAAGCGTATATTTTGATCCATTGGACAGGTAGATCGGGTCAACCAGGACTGTCCTGGTCAACCCGGCTCCGGATCGCCAAAGGGGTGGCGCGTGGGCTGACCCATATCCACGAGTCCAGCCCGCGTAAGTTCGCCCACGGGGACGTCAAGCCGTCGAACATCCTCCTCGACGCCGACTACAACCCTTACATCTGCGACTTCGGCCTCAACCGCCTCATGGCCATTGCCGGCACCGATGACATCTCCTCGTCCTTCGAAGGAGGCAGCGGCGGCTTCATCGGAAGCGCTCTTCCATCCACAAAGTCCGGCCCAATTGATCGGCCCAACAACTACCGGGCCCCCGAGGCCCGTATTCCTGGTTCCCGCCCAATTCAAAAATGGGATGTCTACTCCTTTGGCATTGTACTTCTAGAGCTGCTCACAGGGAAGCAACCTGAGCTTGCATCGCCCTCGTCGTCGGCAATAGCATCCTCATCGTCCATCGATTATGTGCCGGAACTCGTAAGGTGGGTCAGGAAGGGATTCGAGGACACCCGTCCGATATCAGAGATGCTCGATCCGGTGCTCGTCCGGGAGGTGCACGCAAAGAAGGAGGTGATCGCCGCATTCCACATAGCGCTATCGTGTACCGAAGCCGATCCCGATCAACGGCCGAGGATGAAGACGGTCTCCGAGAATCTCGATAAGGTCGGCCCATGAAATGATACTGACATTGCTCTGATGCGCCAATTATAACTAGCACTTGGTTAATTGGGTTTGGAGATAAAAAAAGAGGGAATGGTACAGGAAAAGGAGCATGGTTTTGACGCCACAATTTGGTCTTCTCTGGTATAAGCTGCTGAGGAGAAGCTACTACTGAGTTGTTGTTTATGTGATGAATAGTATTCTTTTTTCATGTCTTGTGTCCTCTAGAGATTAGAGTTGAATCATAAGATTTTTTTTTTTTTTCCACAAACCTTACTAATAATAAAAAATATATATCATGTTTGATTTGTCTAGCAACTGTTATACCTCCATGGCAGATGAATTTGAATCTCGGATATATTCTAATCGAACTATAAAACTCAAGCTATGACCTTGACGACGGTGGAGATTGCTGACAGCGAGAATGGTCCCAATTGAGGATAATTAGGAGTCAGATGGTAAAATTGGTGTTTGAATCTAAGTTTAACTAGTAAATGAGGGTATTATGTGACTCGGAATTGAATGAGTTCTAATCTTAATAATTTTTAGCCAAATTTCATCGTTTACGTCTTCAAAACTGTGTTTTTTACTGTATCTAAGCAAAATGGAAGAAGCTATGATGATAGTGGAAATGACCATTTGACTATCAAAATGTTAACTAAGAAAATCTAGGATATTAATTAATGTTCTAACATGTCTTATATAATGTTGTATATAGCTAGAATGTCTTGTGTGGAAGGATAAAGGATCATAACTGTACTTATAGAAGGCTTTTTTTAACTCTTGATTATGTGTTGATATAATTTTTTTTTTCATTTGCTGGGATAAAAAAAATATAAATATGGGGTCCAATTTTTTTTTATAAGTATATGAAAAAATGGCTGATATGCCTATAAAATAATTAAAAAAGTTAGTCATTTTTAATATATATAAGTTGAACAATTAGACTAATCTTTAAAAAAAAAACTAATTACAATAAGCTCAAATCACGCACATATAGGGCTTTAATAGAAACTTTACTAAATATTAACCTCAACGTTTATAAGAGAAGGCGAGTAGAAAATTGAATGCATGACCTCTGTTATGAGACGGTAGGACCGACCATTGTAAACGGCAAGAAGGTAGTATAAATTAAGTCTGCTCATTAGTTACCTGCTGCTATATCTAAAAGATAAAGAATGAAGTGCAAGATAATTCCATGATAAAATAATATTAAAAAGAAAACAATCCCATGAATTCATAACACTATTATGTTTTCCTCCCCCTGGAATGTCAAAAACTTGCAAATATTGCCTAGAAGTGTGATAGTTCAGCTAGATTGGCTTCTAGTACTATTTTAAGACTCACTACTTGTTCTCATCTTGCATCTTCTCTATAGAGTTTAAATTTGCCAGACTCAAAAATGTCAATGGTTACTGCATTAGATCCTTTATCTCTATAGAAAACAAAAAAGATTCATTGATCTTTCTCAGCATTTGAGTGGATATAGAAAGGAAAAGAAGAAAGAACTAGGAAAAGCATAGACTTTGATGTAGTTATAAAGATCAGAAGCAACTCTCCCTGGAACCACTCAATTGTTTTTGCATGGCAGATAATTTCCATTCTCGAAAAGCCTTTCAGTAGTAGTTGCATATAATTATAAGAAACCAGAATTTTCAAGAAATTAGAAAACCTGCTCTCTGCCTTATTTGATTATTGCCTGCTTGTGCTGCCAAAGACCAAAGGAGATGAAAAGTATCTCAAACTGCTATCATCTTATACATATGGCAATACCTGCGTCTGTTTTCTATTGTGAACAATCGAGTCGGTACGATATACACTACAACAAGATTTTTCGTTTGCTCAGTTCTTGTCTCGCTTTCTGCTGCAGGTGCAGTTATCTTGTTCTTGATTAAGAATCTGCAGAGGAAAGTAAAATTCTGAAATATAAGAATATTGTGAAACTTTTTTCGGTATCAATTTAGAGATAGAATAGATTGTATCCTCTTTGGATCGAAGGATAGCCAACGAAGTATTTCAGAGGGATGTTTTGCAGAATTCAGTTCCTCTAAGACACCTCCAGACTAAAATGTGCATATTTTTACACAATTAAGTAAAAAAAGGACAATTATTAATACAAACTCAGAAATTTTGACGAATTAATATGTCTAGCAGCATAGAAGATTCAAGGTATAAATTTTAACCAGAAAGCCTGAGCCTGATGATACCCACCTGCAGCTGGCTCTGCAGCCCCTTGATATGCTGAACGGCGAAATCCAACATGTCAGACGTGTTTGTTTGCTGTTAGAAGACAAAACAAATTAGCTGTAAAACCTTATATCTGCAAGAATAAGTTTGGATATTAAGCACTATCTTGAATTATGTACCCAAATCTGAAACTGATACCACTTAATAATTCAGTAAACATATGCTACCACCACATTACCTTGTCCATGTTTGGCACTAGTTCTTGAAGCTTTCTTAGCTTCTCGCTAATTCTTGTTCTTCTCTCCTATCAAAGAAAAAAAGAAAAAGAAATAGCATTAGAGTTTTAGATGTAAATGTAAACTGATGCTCTGTGGATCAGTTATAAGGCATACCCTCTCGGCGATGCTCCTGGGGTGTGTGGCACATCCACGCTTTGCTCGGATTTTGAACGGGACCTGATCTTGCTGAATCTGAAGGAAATTCTCTACTGATGCCATCTCCAACGACGTCTTTGGCAGACTAAACTGAAGATAACCAAAAGCAAAACATTAGAAGGCCAGCAATTATCAACAGTGTATGCTCAATTTTCCAAACTGAAATATGAAGCAAAGAGATTTAGATTACCTGTGACTCAAGGTTGCTCAGACTAGCTATGATGTCTGCATTGTCTTTCGCCCGTTTACTCGACGGCGGGGAGAAGATTATCGAATTCGAATCGTCCCATGATCCGATGGAAAATCCACCTGAAATATCCGAGTGGTGGTTGCCACCAACACTCTCCCCCATGTCCGGGATACCGATCTCGGAGATTTGCGAGAGTGTGCTCTGCCTTGAGAAGCTCAGCTGGGATTTCAACCTTCTGTTGTTTGCCATTGGATGAACACCATCAGGTCCTTGCCGGGAATAGCTCCCGCCGTCCCTTGTAACTGAAAAACCTGTCACACAGTGCATCAAAACCACTCCTTATTTATCTTCCTTGTTGGACGAGGATAGCATTCATAACTCCATCTCAAAGCTACAACGCCATGCATGATTAAAGAAGTCTTTGATTTTAGATAACTAGTTGACCCAAAAGTATTTATGCTCGCCTTCTCACGTAGGGACAAGATAAGGACTCTAGAAAGTAGTAGGGAATAAAAGCAAGTTAACGAAATTTGAATCTATAACCTCAAGAATCATAGTTAGTTGATTCAAAAGCTTAGATTCTTCAATAGATGACTCAACAATGTATATCATTCTCTTTCAACACTAGCAAGAGAACCATAGTAGGAAAGAAGTACTCAAAACTCTTAGACCCAGTTATTTTTCAAACTTAAATCACTTAATATCAGATAAAACTTAGATAAGACTCCTACTTTGCTACTTTAATACGTCCAATTATATTCTTTTGAATTGATAAATAGAGCTAACGAGAGCTAAATACCACGCCAACTCACCACCTTTTCTAGAACGTTAAAACCGTTGGATTAAGTACTCTGTATATTAAATTTTTAGGGTCAAATAAATTTTACCTCTCTATATTTATATCTAAAATAATTTTACCTCGTATACAATTTTTTATACTTACAACTTAGAATTTTTATCACAACAAATTGACAAAAATACCCCCCTTCGTATAAAATACGACAAATCTAACAAATTATTAAAATATTAAAATTACTCTTCCTTCTAAATAGTTTGTCTATCAAAAATATAACAATGCCATTTTGGTAATTTAGAGATGCTCTTTATCTATTTCACTTTAGTCATAAATACAAGAACTGATTTGGTTAAAAAAATAAAAATTATACAGAGGGATTAGATGTATATTTAACTCTAAATTTGAACACTAATATATGATCAATACCACAAGTTTAATGGCACTAGAAGGCCAATAATATATATTATATATATACGAATACCAATCCCAATATATCATGCATCGCTGGCCACTCGCACAAAGCGACGCTCAAAAGAATCCAAAACGCTTTTAAAATGTTTAGAGTGGTTGAATGACGGCAAAGAAAATAAGTGCATTCGAATGCACCTAGTCACCTTAAGCCTTTAATTAGACACCTCATCTGGGCCCCGTATCCCTCCACTGGGACCCATCCAAAACTATATATATATATATATATATATATATTATATATCAAAAGGAAACTTTCAAATTACACCCTATATTTTTAGCATCTCAGATATTTGTAACCCAACCCTTCATAATTATTTCCCCCCCTTAAGGATATCAGCCAAGATATTATATTTCTTTTAAATACCTAAATTACTCTTTGGTGGGAATAATAGTAATTAGAAAAAATAACTATACCGTGTTGTGTGAAAATTACAGAAAAAGAAGATGTCTAATTATAATATATTTAAAAACAAAATGCTAATTGGAAAATGATTATTTTTTTTTCTATTTATTAAATATATGAGACTCTCATGCATAATGGCCGTCGAAGTCTTTATATAATAAAATTATTTAAAATATCAAAATTATCTTGGAGGATTATTACCAGCCCATAACAGATTTCAGGGTTTATTAACAAAAATTAAAGTGAATAAAATAAATACATTTGCTAGATTTATTAACAACCGCATCTTAGAAATGTTCTACAAAATATTTTGACCAGATGGCAATTATAAAATAGTCCAATAGCATATATTTTATAAAAAAAACCCTAAGAGCTTATTACGAGATGAGATGAGGCTAGGGTTTGGACAAAAAATGGACCGACCCTCCTAATCATATTTAGTTTAGGCTCACCAAAATGCAGCAAATTCCTGCAGCCTATACTTGTAGAGAATCCTTGACGACTGGGTCGAGGGCATTTTCGTCATTAAGTGCAGATCCAGTAGTTAGATAAGCACCGAGTTGCAGTCAACCATTCTCTCGAACTTTTGGATGTCGCGTGGCTTCCAAGCGCGCCTCCCTGTCCCTCTGCCCGAATAGGAAAACCGCCGCCAGCCATAGTTTTCGCCCCATTGGCGGTTTCATCAATAAGGGAATTCTTTTTACCGAATTCGAAAATTCGATAAAACTGAGGGGGCAAAGTGCAAAAAGACAAAAAGAAGAGAGAGAGAGAGAGAGAGAGTAAATAGGAGGAACTCACCGTTATCGACCATGGGGTGGGAGAAGAATCCGGCGGGCAAGCTACTATGCCGGACCAGCGGGCTTCCTCCTCCGCCCTTGGAATTCTCCGCCGCCGTCTGATCTCCGATCGAGATCTCGCCCGATCCGTACGATCTCTGGTGCGCCAGGGTCGCGGCGGTGCCGGAGGCCTTGCAGCTCGACTCCGCAGTCACCGGCGGAGACTGGCAAGAGAAGAACCGCCCCGCGAGCCACTCCGTCCCGGCGGCGGGGTGTAGCTCGGCGCCGATTACGGAGTCGGAGAGGCTCGTGAGGAAGGATCCCGGCGCCGACCCGTTCCGCCCTAGGGCCCCGGCCGCGGCCGGCCGGTGAGACTGGTTCATGACTTAGAAGAGAGAGAGAGAGAGAGAGAGAGAGAGAGATATAAAGAATCTGACTAGTTTTTATATAAATAGATGGATGGATCGGATGCCTTTTGTGGTAATAGATAATTATATTTTTATTCGCCCGAGGTGGTTGGGTGGTGGGATTCTTGGGGTCTTCATTTTGGAAATATTTAGATCTAATAACTATATGCCATGTTTCTACTTTGAACCCTACATTTTCAGAATTTGGAAATCAGCCCTTCCTTCTTTCTCAGAACGATACCTAAAAGAAAGGAATTTTTACCTATTTGACCCCTGTCTTTTTTGTTTAACAAGTTTACAGTTTACCCCCCCGATGTTCAGCTTTTTTTAAATTTATTTTCTTATTTTAAACTTAAATATTTAATTTTTATGGTTTAACCTAAATTACTAAAGAATAACCAAACTATCTTTATTATCTTGACAGTAGTCTTTATGAGAGTAGTTTTTATGTTAATTAGTTTCAGCTGACAGTTGACTAAAAACTACAAATTAGTCTAAATTATAAAAGAGTTAAATATAAATTATAATTGCTCGTGCTTTTAACCTAAAGTGAGAGAAGGGCAAGGATGAAATAATAATTTCAGTTAACCGTAGGGTGTTATATGTAGAGAGGGCATGTGAGTTTCAGTGGACGTTGTAAGAGATTCTCTGCAGACTGCACCAAATGAATACCAAATGATTCGCTCAGCCAACGTTTATTACGGAGTACCGTTATCATGCACGGTGGAAGGCCATGATGCCTCGAGATGCGTGCAAGTGCGTTGATTACCGATATTTACAATCTTAGGGCTGTCAAAATAATCAAGATTTATCTGTGAGGCTCAATTAAGCTCGGCTCTAAAATGAGTTAAAGTGAGTTTGATCTTTAAAATAGGCTCAAAAATAGTTTCAACCGAAGGTGATTATGAGCTCACTCGATCAAATAAGTTCGATAAGACTCAAAATAATTATATAATATGAGTAATATTTTTTTATATTTTTTTAAATTTTATTTAAGTGGATTATTATGTAGTATGATTTTATATAGTTTAATTTTAAATTTTGATTCTATTGGTTTATATTTTTTTTTAATTTCAAGCCTAAATCAAGCTATCAAGCTTGATCCGGCGCTAAATTTGGCTTGAATGAATGAAAGCTTGAAATTGTTTGTTGATCAGTTAATTTAAGCTTAAGCTTGAATTTGATTCGAATTGAAATGATTTCTGTTCAATTTGATCATATATATATAGGATTGAAATTAATTTCAATTCAAACTTTATCAGAGTTAGGCTCGATTACACTCGTTGTTTACATCGTTCTATCAATTTAGGGATGTAATTGAGCCTAAATTGATTGAGCTCGAGTTAGAAAATGATTTTGGGCTTAGATTTGTGATCAAACTTTAATTAAAATTATTTTAATTCAACCTAATTTCAAGGTCGAGCCTAAAAGAGCTGATCGATAAGTAATTTAAAGTCTTAATCAACTCAAGCTAAATTTCAAGCATAATCAAACTTGAATTAAATTATGATTAATTTAGATTTAAATTAAGCTTAAAATAAATTCTAATTTAATAATAAACTAGAAGAAATATTCATGTATTTGACAAAGACGTTACGATCAAAATTCAAAACTAAAAGACCATAGCAACTAAGCAAATTGCAAACTGTAACAAAAGTATAATATAAAATAGAAAGTATACTCATATTATATATATGATTTCTGAGCCTAATCCAGTCGGCTTACGATCAAACTTGGTTCTATAAAATACTTTTGAGCACATTCTAAAGATCAAGCTCGACTCAACTCATTTCGAGCATAATTTGATCAAGACTTACAGTGTCGAGCTCGAGCTGACTTGATTTTTTTTTGACGGCCCTAGTTCTATGATCTCACCTCCTACTCTAGAATTTTTAACCTACTACTTACTCTATACTAATATACTATTATACTACTCTCGGCTAATATGCTTCCACAATAGCCTTATTTATCTATTTATTTGTACTGATTCATCTGAATTGCATGAACTAGTTGATTTTTGGATGGGTTGATTTATGCGTCAACGATGCATTTAGCAGCTCAATCACAGATGCATTAGGATGCACGCACTAAACTTAACGATCTTAATCATAATTTACTATCTATAATTATTAAAATTAGATTAATTCAAGTAGCCGAATCAGTGAACCAGTGAATCGACCAATATAGAGTTTAGTTTTGTTGTAGAACCGAATACAACTCGTCTCGGTGTTTTGGCAAACCGATTGGATTGCTTATATTTTCAAAATTAATATTAAATTATTCTATATTATTTACTCTAAGGGTAATTTAGTTCTTAAAATAGTAAAGCGATTATAATTCTTAGAACTATAAATATAATATTTAAATATTTCTAAATTAAATTAACAATCGGATCGAATTTACCCAGAATTAAGATTCTAATGACTTGATCTCTAATTATGTCAATGTCCGATTCAATATCGATAAATATTGAGCCCTGATGATTATTATCGCAACAATATGCTTCACAATCTTTGGAGAGATAGTCGACCAAGGGATAAGTTATTCATTTACATATCGGTCGTGAATATTTTTAGTCCATTATTATCACTAATCCTATAAAAATCGCAATCGAAACCACTAATCCCACTTTACTATTAATATAATATGGATTTTCTTGTTCAAACTCTATGAATCAATTGACGTTCATCATTTTAAATAGAATCATTTAATTTATGAGGTCTAGAAAAAGAATAATATGTGTCATTATTAGTCACTGTTATTATTTAGTAGGGAGTGTTATATTAACACAAAAAAAGTTATTGCTACTAATAATAATTATCTGGTAGGTGCAACAAGAAAAATTAAAGAGTTTACTAATGGATAAAATTTTTTATTTAGATTTTTGTCGTCGAGTATGTTTCATGTTTGGTTTGATTATAGATTTTGTATTGATTTGGTAAGCAATAGGAAACTTTGATTAATAAGCATAGATAAGTATAGTTAGTGATATTTTTTATACAATGTATATGCCTATTATAACAGAAGTAAATGTAAGTGAAAATATTAAAATGAGAGATAATTATATTTAGACCCTAATATATTGCTTATTTTTATATAAATCTCCTCACTTATATAACTATTTCACTCTTATTTAGAAAAAATAAGAGAGAAAAAAATTAAGAATAAGATAATTATTTCACATTTTATTGATACAGTATAAATGTAAGAAATATTAGATAGTTGAGGAGTTCGAAGTGTAAAATGAGTAATAATTGAGTGGATTTAAGTATAATTATTAGGAAAATAAAACATAATGTCATAGATATCTATTAGGATCTAATCCAATTAGAATAAATTGAGCATTTTTTTCTTCTTCTATTTTGTGTGGAAAAGTGGGAGAAGGCACAATTAGAAATAGTAGAAGTGTTTACGTTATAATCCTAGATGGGCCAGGCCCAATATTAGCCCAATTAACTTTTGTAATATTTTAGGACTTAATTGTGAGGGTGTCTTCATTGAATAATAGAAGAAAAAATTTCTAGGGTTTTTTTTTTGCTTTGCTTTGCATGGATTATGGATACCCTTTTAAACCAAAACCCTTGGCTTCTTTGTCTTATGAAATATTAAATCTCTCAGGCTAAAACTTCTAGTTATCATAGAGTAATTAGAAGGATATCGACGCCAAAAGCAAGGGTTTGAGTTTATAAGAGATATATGCGTAAACTCTAAATGTAGATAAGGAAGATTGGATTCTTTAACACTGAATGCATTTATTTTTATATTAGATGTACATCTTTTTATTACGAGGTGTATATAATTTACATAAGAAATATGCACAATGACCCATTTTTTGCAATTTTAAAAATTTGTATAGTAAATGTACTTAGGTTTTATATGGTTACTAGAAATATTTGTATATAATACTCTGCTTTATAACGTAATTATGATTTACACCCAAAATTTTCACAATTTGTAAATTTAGCTCTATGATTTAGAAAATATATGCAAAAAAATATCATGGGTTAGATTTGAACTAGCATTATGAGAATATTTCGTTAAGGAGAGATATTTTATTTTTAAAATAACTAAAATACCCTTAGTATGACTTGGTTGAGAGTATTTTCGTAATTTTTTTTAGTATAGTTAACTTAACTCAGAGATTTTGTTAAGTTTAACTAAATAATCTAACGGCAGAGTGTTTTCTACATATATTCACTAAATCATAGGATTCAATTTGTAAATAGTAAAAATGTAGGGTGTAAATCATAATTTTATTAAAATACTAAGTGTTATATGCAAATTTCTCTTAATATTAACACGGTTAACAAATATGACATAAAAAGAAGATATTCCTTCGTCTATAAATATATTTCCCTAAAACGACTAAATGTGTTGACAATGTGTTTAAAATATAATGAGTATGTAAAAATGTCATGATTTTATTTAGGAGCATATGCACCGTGGTAAAACTTTTAGGAAGAAACTCAAGAAAAAGAGAAGTTTTTGAGTTTTGGTTGCAACTATTCAAAGGTGATTAGCACACATAAAATAGATAATTTTCTTATATTTGGCATTAGAAGATGGTTCTAAATAATTAAGTTTTAAGCTGACAAAAATTGTTTCACTCTAAGGGTTGTTCAAACATGCTCGAGGAAATTCGAATGCACTATTTCGTGAGGTCAATATGCATAGTTTTGACGGTGATTTTGATCTTTTTTTTATGGTAGAGATATTAGGGTTTTAGACCCCGATGTCGTTTTCTTTATTATTTTTAGCATCGTTCTTGACTCCACTTTGGATTCTTGGGAGATAAAAATCGTGGCTTTGGGAGAATTTGTGATGGAAGATACTAAATGATATTTCTGAGATCCTATCTCCTTTGTAGCTTAAAGGGTCTCGTCTTAATGGTCACTAAGATAAAACCATCAACCTTAATTTGGGAACCGTACATCGTGGGCTCAAGCAAGTAAGGCCTTATAGATATATCAATCGGTATTAACAAACAATCTATAAGTCTATCTTTGAGCGGTTATATTTGGGTCAGTTAGTCCTATATAGATTCGGAGGTATTTTTACTCTTGATTTATAAAAAAAAATTCACATGAAATATCTTGCGTCTAACTCCTAATCCCCCTCTTCTACAACCACTTCTCTCTCTTCACACCAAGGAATTAACCTAGCATCTATTTAGCCATTAAAGGGCTATTAAGCTAGGGTTAAATTGATCTTCAGCCATTGTTCGGTCGATATTTCAAAATCTAACCGTTTAAATTATGTGATCTTGGATTCGTTGGGAAGCTCTTTTCAATAGCGACAACATATCCACAATTTAGGATGATCTATCGGTTGGGTTATTTTTAGATTCCTTCGAAAGGAACGAGACTAATCGAGTCCAGAACTGTTTCGAATCGGGTTAAGCCGGTTTGTAACAATTATCTTCTTAAAATTTATTATTTTGCATTGATACGTTATATTATTGTGTGGTTCACAAGATTGAATGGCCAAGTTAAGGAAATCTAGACTTTTTCGAACGACGGGTTTTTCACATGACTAGAACGAGTTACCTCTTTCATTCGCCATATGGTCGAATTTTACTCTAGAAAAAAGATGGAACAGGACAAAGTAAACCAACTAAGTCTATAGTTTATTATAACAAGGTTCAAGTTAGCTAATAATAGACGAACAAAACACTACATTTGTTTTGTAGGGTTTGTAAATATTTTAGTTAGTATCATAGCATATCTCTTTTACTCTAAAGAGAAATCCTTAAGGAAATAGAGTTACCTAGAGAAGGGTGTTCCTTATTAAACCTCCCATACTCAATCGATGAATTTAATTATATTTACTTGTCTACATTTTTATCGTGCAGTTCAGAGCTTTTTTACTATGTAATGTGGACATATTTACTTATATTGTAAATATATTTTTTTTGTATTTAAATATATAATGCAGAATTATATAAGCAATGCTGGACTTCTATTAAGCAATGCTGGACTTCTATTATGTAACGCAGACATATTTTCTTATATTTTTAAATGTAATAGAGACTTATATTGACAATGCATACATTTTGCAACATAATGTAGACATGTTTCCATGCAGTACGAAAATATTTCCATGGATACTTCTGTGAAGAGTAAAGAGAAAAAAGAGTACAATATCTATGACTTTTGAGAGAGACATTATATTTGATGTTACCCTTGAGGGAGCGAGAGTATAATAGGGAAAGGATGGTTGACATGACTATTGTCCTCTCGAGTGTAAAATATTATGTAATTTTTTTGTTATATAAATTGAGAAGAATGATAAGTAGGTATTAATGAACTAATATTAAGATAAATAATTATTTACTTACTATACTAGCATAATGATATTTATACTAAAAGTGAACGGAGACATAGGTTTTAATAATAGCAAGATTATAGTTTTAAAATTTAATACATTTATTTATATATATATATATATATATATATATAATACACATAATTTATATAAGAGATAAGTATAAACGCTAATTTTAAGTAAATACCCCTGTGTGTGTGTATATATATATATATATATATATATGGTTAATTAAGAGGAATCTCACATTTTACTTTTCCAAATTATTGTACTTGTAATGCATTTAATTAACCAATAAAACAAGCAGATATCTATAAAGAAATCAAGGCTCTCACTCCTTAATTTTTTTAGCCACTTGAAAGATTCTAGATTTGGGCACTTATGCAGGCCAAAATTGTAGCTCTCAAGGAACTATATGTGAGATGTTTGCTTGCATAATTAATGCCTTCTTTAGTGTCCTGTTATGCTAATTAATGATGATAATTTTAAACCACAAACGATGTTTCTCTAATTAATTAGCATTTGGTGGTGATCTTCATCAATGACCAAATTGTTATGATTGTAGTACAATTAATAAGCAAGTGATATAGTGTGAAATACCAGTACCTCTCCTCCGGTGTGGAAATTAAACGGCCGTTGTAATTATTTTTTATTGAGGATTTTATAAATCACACCATATATTTTATTTATTTTGTGATTCACATCTCATCTTTGAGGTTTTTATAACTCGACTCCTATTTTTTTATAATTCTCATTTAACATCCTCTATTAATTTAAACGGTACTAGCAAATAAATATTTCGTTATAATATATAAAATAATTTATAAATTCTTAAATTACTTATATATTTTTCAGAGGAGAGGAGGGGCAGAGAGAGGAAAAAAAATAGTAACCGTAAGAGTATTTTAGTAATTTAGTCAATAGTAGTTAGTCAAAATATTATCATGATGGTAAATAATAATTATAAAGAAAAATAAAGGGTCGGGTTATAAAATTGTCAGAGACAAAGTGTGAATAAAAAAATAGATAAAATATAATGTGTGATTTATATGACTGAGTTATAGTCATTCCATGATCATGTATTTATTCCGAGAACAGGTATGGTTTGATAGAGATTTGATCATCTATCTTATATAGCAGGAGGATAGAAGAGTAAATAAACATTTTAAAAGGGCATTTTTCGCTACTTTAAAGAGTAGAGAATGGCGAGAAAAATCTGAAGGATAATTTCATTTAGGCTATTGCTCATTTCTACGTAGATTTTTTTTTTTTCCTTTTGACAGCCTTAATTATGGAAACCTCTCAAATACTCTTTTTGTCATGGCTTGTTTGGTAATTTTAGACCTTATAAGGGTCATTTTCAATAGAGAAATTTGCATAGAATATCCTATTTTTTAATAAAATTATGATTTATACCCTACATTTTTTACTATCTATAATTTAGCAAATATGTACAGAAAATATTATGCTATTAGATACATTAGTTTAACTTAATTAAACATTTGAATTAAGTTAACTATACTAAAAAAATTATGAAAATACCCACAACCAAATCATACTAAGAGCGTTTTAATAATTTTAGAAATAAAATATATCAAGTGTTTCGACTACTGCCTAGCAGCGGACCCGCTAGGGCGGAGAATGGTTGGTTGCCTTACTATCGGGCAAGGGTACATCCCCTGCCTTGGCCTGCTGTTGCTGAGTACGTGTTGGTAGAGGGTTACTCGTGGCTTACCCTATCGTAGATTTGTTACGTTGGTTTGGTTGGCATCGTTGGGTTCGCTAGTCTCTATGCGTGTTAGATCTAGTTTAGATGGAACAGTTATAGGACGCTGACCTTTTCATGTGAAGCGCTCTGAATCCAAGTCTCTTGCAGCTGTTCTTGTTTGCTGTAAAGCTACTGAAGGCCAAATGGGAGGCTTGCTCTAGGGCAGATGTCCTACTCCCTCCATTATTCTTATTTGCACGAGTATTTGTTTGTTACAATGATACCCTGGGTTACTTAACTTGGTTATATTGTTTTCAGCCAAGTGCCGGACTTGTTGTAGGATTTCATCCTATCTCTCATTTATTTATGTATCATGTTGTAACTGTTACTTAAGCATAATGAAATTTCTGTCTACGGACTTTCTTAAAAAAAAAAGGACTCGATTTATAAATAGTAAAAATATAGGATATAATCATAATTTCATTAAAACAAAATAGGGTCTTATATAAATTTCCCTTTCAATAATACCCTCGTTAGGGATAAGAGATTTTCTAATCAAATTTAAATGGAACACTTAACAATTTCACGTTTTCTCACAATAGGGCCAGCTTAGAAATCAGGCATTACATTATCGTAAGTAAGCTTACGTTAAGATTGAAGAAAAAAAAAAGAGAGTCAACTGGACCACATTTAAATCGACCCAGATAAAAATTAAAGTGGCAGATTAATTTTAGACATACTTATCCTGCCTAGCAAATAAGATCCACAATAGCATCAACTTGAGTGATGTTATAACATCAACATACATTCAACGATAACATCTGCAACCTTGTGCTCCAGCGTCTTAATGTCACTTTAATCACTGTTATTGCAGCTGATTTTCCAAGCAAATTTCCATGGCATGATAATTAAACAGTTTGTATCAAATTAAATTCGCTGTAGTTGTTGAAGAAGCCTTTCAATGTGAGAAATAAAGTTGAGGAGAAAGAAAAATTAAGTTGCACGTCTCTAATCATCTACCTAAATTCATAGCTTTCACAAACCCTAGTGTTCTTAAGTGATCCACGTCGGCTAATGTTATTCTGTCTAGCTTATAAATGGGAACATTTGAAAACGCCGTGAAGCAATGAGAAAACGTGGCACAATCAATTCAAACTAAAGTTTTTTAGTTAGAGTTCTTTTTAAAATAAATAAATAAAAATTCATATACTCAGCTTGTAAAATCTCTTATTTATGTTTATACCCATCAAAATACTTGGTTTTAATTCATACCAGTGTTTCTGAACAAGATATATATACCAATAAGGACCTTTGAAGGAGTATATTTGTTTTAAAAAAAAAAATTCCCATAAATTCCATAGTATCTTTTCAACATTTGATATTAATATTAGGAATAAATATTCTACTGGCTAAGATTACTTTGATTTTATACTACTTCAGGACCTCTCCATTTCACCAACAATTGCCATTAAAGTCTAAGTACTCATCAAAACACTAACAACCTAATTGGCTTGCCTCGCCATGGTCGGTGGCTCGATAGCACGACGACTTAAAATAGTCACTCGATAATATAATAATTTGAAACAAATGATATAAAATTATTTGATTTTAAAATAAATAGTTCGGCGACGTAATTGATTTATAACTTAGATTGAACAACTTGATGTTTGTGATTAGAATGTCTAACTGTTATCTAAAGATAGGTCCAAGAGTCACAGTGTCTATGTATCTATAAGGGTTAGCTGGATCTTTGTCCCGCCTATATCTGACCTATGGATGTTACCTAAGCTTAAGACATGAATTATAAGAGCATGAATATAATAAATGTAGTGGTAGGCCGGTAGCTTATACATGACAATACGAATATTAATATATTAATGTAGCTATCTATCAATCTATATATTTATACTAATCTTCACGTAAAAGTGATAGCATTTGGTCGGTTCAACCATACCCACACGATCATATATGAATCACTGGAATTGCATGTCGTAATCTTAGCTTGTATCTATCCATTACCCATCTCCAGTTCTCTTAGAAAAGAAAACAAGGATGTTCAACTATAAGGAGATTAAGACATATCAAAATTTGTATATATATTTTATTTTATAACGAAATTATTATTTACTCTCTATATCTTTACTATTTATAAATCAAATCTACCGTGAAAATATTCTATTACTTCGAGATATTTTATTCCTAAAATGACTAATATGCTCTTAGTATATGTTGAGTTTAGTTGAGTTGAATTTAGTTGGGTTGGATTTATTTTGGGTTAGGTTGAGTTATAACTGATGGTATTTTTATAATTTTTTTAGTATAGTTAACTTAAATTTTTAGTTAAATTTAGCTAACAGATATAATAATAAAAAATATATATATATATATATTAAATTATATTGTTCTACTGATAAATAATAAAAATATAGACCGTAAACCATAATTTCGTTCAAAAATGGGTATCATATATAAATTTTCCCAAATACATTTTTATTCCCATGTAGTTTATGTAGCTTAGAAGTAGAACCTTGCATTATCTACTTAGAGGTTGATTGTGACTCCCCCAGTGATATCATATAGTGCCTCAATCCTGCGCCATGGTATATAGCTACCCTCATTAGTTACTGTATTATTTTGAGCTCAAAGTACCTCTCTTTTTAAATTAATCATGTATACCTTGAGTCAAATTGGGCAATTGAACTAGGTGGCAAACCATGGTCCATGGTAGAAATATGGGGTTTGGATGTAAGAGTTTTTTCTTCTTAAAATATATATATATATATATATTAACAAAAGTATTAATTTTCTAAGTAGTTGTTATAAAATAAAAAGAAAGGGTATTTAGTCTTTTTATTTTTACAAGTGATAATTAAAGGCAAAATTCAATAAAAGCGCTCTGAAATTTATTCAAAAGGTCAAGAAAATCATATTACTTCAAATATTAGACCAGTGAAATATGTTGATCTTATGGAATAATAATAATAATAATAATAATAATAATAATAATAATAATAATAATAATAATAAAGGAGATTTCTTGTTGTTGTTGTTGTTGTCTGCTATTACTGAATCCCTTTTTGCACCAGATTTGAAGATGTTTTTGGCATAAATGGCAGTCTTTTCATATATCCATCAAATTAATGCAAGCAAAACAGACTTTTCTGCTCTTAATTCTTTCTTCGATCTTTAATTGTTTCTTGTACTATTATTTCTCTCTCTTTACCTTTCATTTTTCCTCTCTCTCTCTCTCTCTCTCTGAAAAAATACCCTAACTACTGAAAAATGAAAAAAGAAGAAGAGAGAATTACACTTACATTCTTGCTTAGTTGGACCTAATGTTATGGTTATTTGTAAATGCGTAATGGATAGAGTATTGCAGGTATTGACTAAATTAATTGGCCATATAAAAATTCTGAAATTTAATTAATGGATGGACAAATATAGTATTAATGGAGTTCTCATTGAAAGTTAAACTATATATATATATATATATATATCCATTTCTTATTAATGCAATGATGATGTTAGAATGGGAACTGATGTGTCATTGATATAGCATGAGTAAGCTATAGCTTCTTTGACTGGGGGATGGATGAAGGTGATAAATTAAATGAGATGATCACAATTTAATTAAACATCCACATCTAGCATTTATTTGCTTGCTGTGTCACCGACTTATTTGCATTGCTACAATCTCTCTCACCAACATATCACAAGTTACAACACTAACGTCTAGTCCTGTTACTATAATTTTATCATGAATCAAGTACCAACAAATATATATATATATATAGAAGAAATTGCACGTTAAACTCCTGATCTAATTACACAGAACTCTTATGTATTTTTTTTTAACTTAAATATTTAAATCTCATATAATTTGGACTAAAATACAACAGTTAGTTTATCGCTAATGGAAGGGTGAATAATATTTTTCTTTTGACAAGAGAGGGATACTTTTGTCATATAAATATGATCTAGTGGGGGAGAGAAGTATATATAACTTTCTCTATTAATGCATCAAACTACCTGCCAAAATTGATCAGTAAATATTTACTAATGCATGATTTATATTATTTCCATTTCAAGAATATCTAGCCGTGTTAATTAATTCCAAGAGTGGTTATAATTAAAGACATTAATAGGAGTAAATGTCAAAGGGTAAGAGTCAAGAAGTTCAACATTACAGTTAGAGTTTGAATACCTTATAATGGAAGACTCGTGGGGTCATATATTTTAGTATGAAAAGTTGGACTTACGACCCTCAGTGTGGCTCGTGGCAGAAGCTATTGTGAGCCTAAATTTTGTTAGATGAGAAAAAAAGTATATATATATGATAGCTTCAATCATTTGTTACTCATAGTTTAGCTCATATATCTAACTTTTATAATGGAGATGATTAATCTTTATATTTAACCTATGATTATAGTCTGCAAATTCTCTATGAATCAAAACAAAACTTAGACTTCTCCTTCTTTATGTTGAATGAAATAATTAATCTTATCTCTCATGTCGTTAAAGAAAGCTCATATTAACTACATTAGTATCATCTAGTTTGAATTACAACAACAGACACTCGTTTAATTTTGTTTTCACTTCTTTAGAGACACTTTCTACGAGAGAAAATAGCTTAATTATCTTCATGTCATCCCAAAACCATGCATGCCAAGATATTGATATATCTTGATCCACATATAGCTCTCTTTATATATATATATATATATACATGGAATAATATTAGAAAAAGAAGAAGAAGATATTTATCTAGTAGTGGTGATCAAATCCTTATAGATTGCACCAAGTTGGCAATAACGTGCCTTGCAGCATCTTGCCATTGCCATGCAGTATCCCACTTTTGCTTCTGCAAGCTAATATAGTTGGAAACTCTGGTGAACGAATCAAACCCTTCCTTGTTGATCATCCTCTCCACCTGGGAGCAAGATTTGAGCAGCCCAACGTAGTGATCTATGTCATGGACGCAGGCAGGGTTCATCATCTTGAAGAAGTCGAGGGTGAGCTCCACCCCGACGTGAGCATAGCAAAGGCATCTCCATGGCGACGACTCGTTCAAGAACACCCCTGGGAGCTTCGTTATTGGATCGTTCACGTTCACCACTCTCAGCACCTTCACCCCTAGGTCCTCGCACCGCTCCTTGAACCCTAGGTTCCCCACCCTCGGCCCGCCGAAGGAGTAGACGGTGATCGGGACCTCCCGGCCGGCGGCGTCGCGGTTGAGGCCGAGCTCAGCGAGGTCGTAGCCGAGGAGGAGAGCTATGGAGCTCCCCATGCTATGCCCGGCCAATGTGATGCTCAGCTCTTCGTGCTTGTGCTTGTTGATTAGCCGCGCCGTCTCGGAGAGCACCTGCTCTCTGCAGCTTCCGTTGCTGAACTTGTTCGAGCTGTCGTCGGAGGTGTAGACGTTGAGGAAGCCGGACTCGACCTTCACGTCCGGGCGGGGGTCGTGCGGGTCGAGGCGGGCCGGCGTCAGCGAGCTCATCAGGTTCGCGAGCCATTCCGCGGGTGTCACCGTACCTCGGAACGAGACTAAGATGTCCCTCCTCCCGATCTTCTTCACGTTCTCGTCGTCGGACACCGCGACGTAGCCGATCCACCGGCTGCGGCATGCTGCCGTCCGCGTCGGGATGTTGATGTCCGGCGTCGCGTAGATGTACTTCGTGACGGCATACCCGGAATCCTCCATCCCGACCGCGCGGAGCATCCGCGGCTTCCCGTGCTTGCAGTTCAGGTACCTTTTCGAGCTCGGATCGAGGTCGAACGCCTTGTAGCACGCCGCCACGAACTCCCCGTACCGGACGATCTCCGACCGTAGGAGCGGGTTCAACGGCTCCATCAGATCTTGCCAATCGTCGGATCCCTGGATCTCCCTCCACACCGCAGCGAGCGGCGCCTCCGCCTTCCCCTCCGCCTTGACAGCGGCATAATTCGCGTGTTTGATTGTCACCACCGAGGTGGACCGTGTGACCACCACGCTCGAAACGACGACGCGCGATCTCGGCGATGTCGAATTGCGTGAAATAGGAGAGGGATTCGACATCAAGCTGATGTGCGATGCCATTGGTGATATGATATTGGAACTGCGAAGGTGAAGAGAAGGGATCGAGAAGGGTGATTTAAGGGCAATATATAGATATGTAGAAAGGGTTTAGGTGAGTTTGAAGTCAAGGGGAGTTGGGTATTATTCTCACACTAAGATTGAGGGGAGAAGAAGAAGAAGTAGTAGTAGTAGTAGAAGAAGAAGAAGTAGTAGTAGTAGAAGAAGAAGTAGAAGAGGAGGAGGAGGAAGGTGGTGGAATTGTTTGGCGCGAGATTTTGACTGAGGGCGTGGTGGGGAATTTATTTTAAGTGGTCGGTCGCAGGGGGGTTTCGCGATTTTCCTCTCAGGCTGGAATATTTGCTGATGAGCTCTGCGATGAGTTCATGGAGGTTGACTTAGAATTCGGCAGCGAAATCGACGTATTAAATTTCTTTTTCTTTTTTGGGGTTCTAATTGCATAATAAAAAAGGGACCTTTTTTATTTTTTGGTTTCCTTTGGTGCAATGGGAATTAGTGCTCAGCCGTGAGCGCCGTTTTCTGAACAGTGATTCTTCTTGTCGCTTTCGCGTAGCTCAGAGAGGTTGTTATTCTCGAGGCTTTAATTTTCTACGACCTTTTTCTATTTCACTCCCTCTTCTTTTTATTTTTATTTTTATTTTTAACCTACGGTGATGCGGAGAACAACACAGAGGACTTGTATTATTTACGATGCATTTGCATATAACGCCCTATCTTTAATACAATTTTCACTTCAAACCCTATATTTGTATAGTCTCCATCTTTATCTTTCAAAAGAAAAAAAAAAGAGTATAAATAAAGCTCTACGTGTTGGCTGTGTTCTAAATAAAACTCTTTTTTCATTAACAAAAATAAATGATATTTTTATATTTCATATAGTAAAATTATAAAATTACATTAAAACTACAAAAATTATAAAATTACAAAAATAATTTATAAAATTATATTTTATAAATTAATATTTCATAAATATTAATTTATAATATTTATAAATTAAGCTTTATATTTTATCAAATATGTGTAGAAAATGACCATTTCGGCCGATAGCATAAAAAGGAAAATTCTTCGACTACAAATATTTTTAATTTCTAAAATGCATTTATTTTCTTCTTTCTTCCTCATTTCTTTCTCTTAAGGCTCAGTAGCCATAGGTTTAGATTGAATATTTTTTATAATTTTTTTAGTATAGTTAATTTATACATAATATTTCTTACGCATAACAAAAAATAAAAATCCCAACTACCCACTTTTTGAGTAGATTTGATGGCAGTATGCATCCCTTTCTCATTTCCTGCCAATTCTCATCTTTCGGCCAAGAAAAATGACAAGAGGAACCTTTCCAATCCATTGATTGATTTTATTCAAATGTGCTTCTGACTTAGAAATTTTGTAAATATTCCTTTTGGAGTTACGTAGATGATACTATGATAGATATAGTTTGTCACTTAGGGTGCAAGACAAGTGTGGTTCATGTTTATACTTTAGGACATGCATTAGGTTTCTTTTAGGGTTATACTTTTAAGGTGGTAATTTTTGACCCAATTCTGATAATTTGAGATAAACTATAATTAGTTTTGGATAATTGATGTGTTAATTTTGCTTAACCTGATTATAAAAAGGAACAAAATCCAATTACTCTTTTGACCCAATTCGCTAATTTATTTTGTACTGGTTATTAAATAGATTGTATTCGTGTAATTTGGTTTGAGTTTAAGATTAATCTTTTATAATTTTAATAATTTATTTATGTTTGAAATACTATAAACTTGCCATCTAGCTTTCGTGTGAGGTTGCTCTCACATGAGATCCACATTGAGCGTGAAAGAACTAGGAACACATACATCATTATTAGAAAAATTAAGATACTAAAAAGTACGTTAAAACTCGTTGTAGGCTATAACAAATACATTAATAATATAGAAACGAGTAGAGTACTTGAATATAAAGTAAATTACAATAAACTTCGACTCCGTTCATCAACTTGCATGATTTCTACGTATAAGTTAAAAAGGAGAGATACGATTGAGAATAAATTATCTACAATATTTCTCGGAATAAATGTTCAACTTGAGAGTTGACCACCAAAAGTAAAACAGTTTTAAATCTTCAAAGTTATCGACGCAAGTAGCAAAATTCACACGTTAAATTCGGCCAACTTCGCTTATATTGCACGGCTGTTTGGCTGCTTTAGTTGACTTGTGAATTGTGATACATGCTCAGCTAAACTTACGTTCTTAGATTCAATCACTTCTCGTTACAAATAGAAGACCAGAAAAAATAATATATATTTCACGTGTATCTCTTAATATTTCTCAAGTAAAACGTATGATAGATAATAAAATGTGAGGCATATATACCGCAAAATTTATATACATTTCACGTGTAATTTATATATTCCAAATAGACGGAATTAAAAATAATAGCAAGCTTCAGACAATGACTCTTAGAAGAAAAAAAAACTAACTTTAATACAATATCTAAGTACCAGTCAACTTAAAAAGAATAATATAATTAACTAGTTTGGAAGATAAAATATAAATGAAGGGCATCATGCAGACTAAGATGAAACACGCATAATAGTTTATGACTAGTGAAAGAAACCTTCATGGTATGAAAGTATAATAAGAAATCTAAGGTTGACATTCATGAACTTTTTGTTTGTAATTTAATAGTTATATATATTAGCTAGCTAGCTAGCTTGCTCCTCTGACCATTGGTAGGAAATGAAATAAAAATCGAATAATCCTTTGACCAAACTAATTCACTTGGACACAAGCAAGCAATTCATATAAATTAACTTTTCTTTCATCTTTTTTTATATCTCAGGGAAGAATAGTTGTTTCCTAATTTTGGCACTATTCTTGTTCAAATGAGTTCTTATTTGCATGCAATTGGTATTGGTTGTTTTCTTTTATAATAAAAAGTCCATAGACAAGTGCATTCATAAAAATAATTGGATTATAAAGAGAATCCAGCGAGGTAATCAGTACATTCTTTACTTAGTGCATTCTCGAATGGTACGCTTAGTTTGAATTAATAAACATCTAGTGAAAGAAAGTAGATTAATACTGTGAAATATAAACATCCACCTATATCAATAGGGAGTAAGGTCTGTATCATATAATATATATTTTATTGTTAGTATGATATTTATAATTATATTGCATATATTAATTTTATTTGTTTAGTTATGCTAAATATATTATACCTAATAAATCTCATAGGTAAAATATAGTAATTGGCATAGAAAATAACTAACGTTTTTATACTAAATCAAACACTAAGATATGTATAAGCTTAAACAAGTATTTGATTTGTATATATAATAAATGCACTGAAAGCCTATAAAATAGTAGTTTTTTTGTATTTTATATCAAACAAAAAGTAAAGTTTTCAACTTGAATACTAAAGAAGACCTTATCAATAAAAAGTAGATTAATTAAAAAAAATCTTACAGTCCAAGTTCACCAACTACATTATGCTCGATTAGTTTCTATCAATGTAGCCAAAAAAGTCCTTAAAATTTTATTTGGCATTCACAATCTAGATTATATTATTTACACAATCATATTAAATAAGACCATTCTCAATTAGTTTAATATGATTACTAGCTCAAAGAACTGCATCACAACAACAACAAAATAGAAGTAATTCCACTTGGTCGCTAGGAAACATCACTGTTTTCTACGTACCCCTGGTTTTTTTAATCTTTATACACCGTATAAAGACTCCCTAAGCTATGAAATTTCTTAATTCAAGTGGGTTTATATAAGTAGAAAGAAATGTTTAGAGAGATACATAGAAAATAGTGATAGTCTAGAAGATTAACTCTAAAAAAATATGTATATTGGTATTTGATTACATATATATATTTAATTCTAACACTTACCTTTATTACTTTTTCTAAAAATTCCCTTGCTCTTTTTAAAAAAAATAATAATAATCCAATTGAAATTTTCCCATTACTATGTCAAAAATTAATTAAGCAATCATTTATTTACAATTATCGGATGCCATCAGTGAGAGAATAGTTTGCCTGCCATAGGAATAATTTAAACGTAAAAATATAAAAGCTAAAAAGAAAGAATTGAAACAAAAATTATATGATTGCAACAGTAAAACTATTACTTATGAGCTCATTATAGATATTGATGAAGATAACTTTAAAAAAAAAAAAATTAAACTATCACCTCGAGTAAGATCAAAAGGTATTAAATAGATAAGTTAAAACCAAAATAAATCTATAAGGTTGGTTTTATTTTTATTTTTGTTGCAAATTTCCGAACTTGTATGTTAGAATGCATTGTCTAGTTCTTTAGACCAGACTATAATCCATAGAGGTCAAAGGAATGGATAAAGTAAAGAATGAATTATATATTGTGGTCTTTGGTCTAATCTCTTGACAAATGTTTCATTTTTAAACTTGTACAAAATGATGCATATTGGTAGTCTTGCATAACTAAATGTAATCCTGTGGGAATAGAACCCAGTTCAGTGAAAGTTATCTAGAAGGACTCTTTAACATTGTGATTGAATTTTTACAGTCACAATTCAACATTCCTATTAGTTAGTATGAAAGTAAAATTAAAGAAGGTTGATGATGATGGCATGTTAGGGCTATCATATGGATGTAGTATGTCATGACCGGAAACTTTAGGACTTGGAACATTTGGACTTTATCCAATATTATATTAATTAGCAAACATATATGATCCTTAGGCAGGGTCAAAGTTTAAATATTGGACTTCAAGCTATTATACTCAAGCTTATTATGAAGTCCTACCATTGTAGCATAATGGTCGAGTTCTATCACCCTAGAATAGGGCAGGTTAATTGATCGATTTGGGCGACGGTCTTGAGATGTAAAATTAGACCAAGGGCGGTCGAGGCCGTCAAATATGCATGATCAATGCATGGAGTTATAAGTCAATTGTTGTGTTATAAATGTAATATTGATTTATGGTTGAAGTTTTTACGAGAACATTACATAAATAGATTTGGCTCATTGTGTCTTGTATAAATATAGCTTAGTTTGTTCTATTTTTTAATAGTGTTTAATCTAATGGTCCAACTTATATATTGATAATATATTACATATATGCATGCGTTTATATATAAATATTATTATTATTACTAATAATGATGATGATAATAATGCTAACCATTCTAGACACTTTAAATGTTATAGGCATATGCAGTCTTAAACTCTAACCACAAGTTTATACACCGGTAAAGAAAAGGGTGGTAACGTCACACTTCCATCACCTGAGATAAATATATTTGCATAATTTAAAGTTATGCATGTTGATCATATTTAAGCACACTTCTAAATAAAAATAGTAGTGTTTGATGTGCTATTTATAAATAAGAGAGAGTATTGACAAATAAGGAATAATTATGCACTAACCAAGCTAGAAATTTAAAATTAGATCATGAATTTATGTAGAAAACCCATTTTCTAAAAACTAGTCTTTTGATGTCCAGATAAGGAATGATAGAAAACATGAAAATAAAGTTATTTATAATAATAATAATAATTATTATTATTATTATTCGAGTTTAAAAGTTAAATATGAATGAGACAAATATCCAACCCTTCATTGATACAAAGATACTTAAGTTCTATAAAGCTTTGGCAAATATGCTAAGTCATCCGATCCAAGTTGTAAGACATTATGCTGCCGAATCATTGCTTTGAGCTAAATGCAACAGATCAAGCGCTCTAAACCATCGAGCCACTAATTTGTTATCGAAACTAACACATTGCTGAGTTGTTGGATTAAGCCGAATTGAATTATCAAACTGCGAACAACTAAATAATTTGCCTATAATAAATTTATTTTGAGTTAAAGTCGGAGTCGATCTTATGACCTATATAATGCCAAAGTTTTATATAGAGTGATCCATTATTTTGATATATCGGAATGTAAAATTGTCTTTCATAACTATTTTGGGTCAAAGTTACATAATCATTAGTCGGTGAACCATCAGGCGTTCAACTCCAAAGACCAACGCGCGTCACTGATGTCCTGCTCCTCGCCTTCCACGTGATTGACTAAAATAACCAGGGGAGAGAATTTTGGGGAATTTATGATTCACACCTTATATTATGCGTTTATTTTATTCTACACTTTCATCCCTTTCCCCTTTTTAATTTGACCCCTTGCTTTTTTCTCATGTGGCCACACAATGATAAATAGCGTTTTTTTTAATATTTATTACAGGGTGAGTACATTTTACCCCTTGTATTAGGCCAAATTTCAAAGTGAGCACCTAAATTTTTATTTAAAATTGTTAGTTTTTTTTCTATCAAAACTCACAATGGAGGTACTTTTCATGTTCAATTTGTTAATTCTTACCTATTTAAATTAATTTTTTTGCAATGTCCAAAATGTAAAAGTGGGAAGATTATGATAAAAGAAGCAAAAGATAAATACAATTTTCACAATTTTTTTTTTGTTCTAATTAGTTGATGTAAAACCAAAGTGCAAAAGTTATTTTAAAATTAAAGAATTTAAGTAATACAAAAAGTAATTTTGACCGGGATATAAATTATATTTTTCCCCTTTTTTATAAATACAAGAAAGTGAAATGGTAGGGTGTAAATAATAAATAAAGAATATAAGGTGTGAAGTGAAAAAAAAATAATCCCAATAAAGATGGGTCGATAAATTAATCATGGCCCATGGGCCCAAAGAGAATGAGCACAAACAAGGCCTTTTACTTTTAAGGCTTCGCCGCTAATATTTTCTTTTCCTTTATGAGGTTAATATCTCTAATTTTAGTCCCATGTATGGGTGTAGTCTAGCTGAGCTTGATCGAGCCAGGTTGTGCTCAAGCTTAGCTTGAAATTAATTTCGAAGATGACTTGATTAGATTTCAATTCTAGTCTAATTCGAGTTGGAGCATATTTTGAGTATATTTTAAATCAATCATAATTCAAGTTGGAATCAAATTTGAATTGAATCCTCAGTGGTTTACACAAATCTAGTATGATTAAGCTTTCCTTGTTTGTTTATTCTTTTAAACCTAAATTGAATTAGGATTCCTATACCTCGCTTGAAATTGTCACACCCAAATGGGTCAACTTGAAGGAGCAATCACTATGAGAAAATATAAATCCTAGAGGATAGCTTGGGGCTGCAAACAACTAATTCTTTGGAGACAAACCCTTGGAGAAAAGAAGAGGCTTGCGGTGAGACCAGCCAAAATTCTAACATTGTCGTTCGATTCTGCCAGTGATCAAGCTTGACTTGAAATTAATTTCGAGTAGAATCTAGTTCATCAAGCTTAATTCGTTTTTAGATACATATTGAGCATGATAAAGCGAATGAGTTACGCTTTAGTCAAATAAAAAGTAAAATTATAATTGGATTTATGTTTGTAATAATTTTAATAATATTTTTAGTTTAGATTAAGATGATTTAATATTTCTATTTTAATCTATAATAATATTTTTAATCAAAAATAGAAAGAAAGAAAATAGTAAATGGTTAAATATATTTTCCCCATCCTCTACTTATGCTCAAAATCATTTTACCTCTACATTTTAAAAGTCTCAAACTAGTCCTTGTACTTACAACTAAAATAACACCATCTAAATTAACAAGGCACACCCAAAAAATATCAAAAATTAAATAGCCAGCTAAATTGTATCTATTTTTAAATACCATTTTCCTCTTATATAAGCATTTCTTTCTCTTCAAAAAATTACCATATGTTTTATTCTCTTACTTTCTATATTGTGCTAATTATATAGTAAGTTTATTAAATCTAGAGTTTTATGAAATTAATAGTTATATCAAATTTAAGAACAAGATAAATATGAGTTAAAAAAATTAGATAAAAAACTCATCTATTTTGCCTAATAAACATGATAGGGGTATTTTAGTCATTTGTGCATGCTACGATAATTTTGGTCCGAGACTTTTTGATGTATGTGAGATAAAATAATTTTGAGAATAAAAAAGGAGGGTAAAATGTGCATTTAACCCTAAAAAAATCTTATTATTTTGACAACCCTAGTTGTATGTAACCATTTCGTTATCCTCTTTCTTCTACAATAAGAAGGAATAAGAGGAGCTTATTTGGAAAAACGCAAACATAGACTAATGTAAGCGAAACCGACCAGTTGCTAGTAGAGTTGGTAGGTACCTTCCCTATGATCAAGAAGGTCATGAATTTAACTCCAACCCCAAATAATATTGCGGAGAAATTGTTTGGCTCAATTCAGTTGATGGCTCAGTAGTGCGATTAGCTTGGAAAAATAGTTCAACAACGCAACAGCTTGGAGCATATAACTTGAAGTCTAAATATAAACATTTGGTTCAGAGTAATTGTTTGACGACGCATATAACTTGAAGCATAAACTAGACAACTAAAAGCTCAATGGGGCTAACCCATATCTAGCGTTCAGAATAATAAAAAAAAATGTAAGCAGACCCGACCCGGTCTGAGAGCGGTCCGGGTTCCGAACCCCCCCCCCTACGAGATGACCTCATGCAGTCACTTGGATACCCTAATTTTTGACCGTTGTCCTCTCCTCTCCTCTCATCGACTTCAGGTGGCTCTGCTCTTCGTTCTTTCCACCACAGAGACCACGAGCTCGAAAAGTCCACCTTTAATCCATGGCTTCTTCCGTCCTCATGGTTTCTTCTTCTTCTTCTTCCTCCAACTCCGCTATCTTCGGCGCAAAGGTTCTTAATCCGTTTACTTGACCATTTTGATCTCTATTTGGATGGATTTCATACGTATATATGTGTTACTTTCCTCTTCTTGCAGAAGGAATTCGGGAACAGCACTTGCTTCTCCCGCTCGATCAGCGCCCATCGATGTCGCAAGCAAGCTCTCAAGAAGATTCTCGCGGTCATGGCTCCGTCTCAATCACCCCGTTCTCCCGCGGCCACCGGCTCGGTAGGAATTTCTTCTTCGATCTTTTGTTTTCTGAGCTTTTATATTTCACTCCCCGTATTATTTTTTATGGATTTGATTTTGGCTAACCGCTTATAATTGGAAGGTCCTAAAAATGAATTATTATCTTCTTCTTCAATACCGATCAGACAGTGTTGGATCGCACTTAATAACGCAATAATTTTTTCCTGCTTATTTTCCTTCTTGGTCCTTTTGTTTTCCTTAATTTGTCGGGAATTTAGTTGGATTTCCATCGTCATTCAGGTGAAAAATGCGATGACGATGACGGAGAAGATTCTTGCGAGGGCATCGGAGCATTCGCATTTGGAACCCGGAGAGAACATCTGGGTGAATGTGGATGTTTTGATGACCCACGATGTTTGCGGTCCGGGGACCATGGGGATCTTCAAGAAAGAGTTTGGTGAAAATGCAAAGGTGATCAGTGGCATTGGCATCGTGTATTTGGGATAGGACTTCTTTTGTTTGCTTATTTCATGTTCTATCAACATATTCTGAAATCATCTATTGATGTATTTGATTGTATAATCTTTAGTGAGAATTAGTCATTGTAGATTTAGAAGTATTGTTCTTTGACCATTCATGCAAACCCAATATTTCGTGCTTTCATGTAGTTTCCCTTATCTTGTAAAAATAATGATTTGTTTGTAGGCAACTAGAAGTTAAACAACCAGGTCACTCAAAGGGATGCAACATGATTTTGTAAATTCTTTGCCATCATTTTTCATGATAAGTATAATATTTTTTTTATTTTGAATTGAAAGAAAATTCCTTTCACTTTTCCCCTAATTGGGAGCACACTGCTTGTGCATTAAGAATGTAGCTTGTCTGCATATTTAAGAAAGTAATTGATGTATAAATTCATTTGATATCACCACACTATTTTCTTGTGTCAAGATCAATTTTCATTGATTGCTAGTCATTTACTCGGAATTTTATGCACATGAATGCAACATCAAATATCAATATCATTTATTATATATGATTGGATTGTGCGATCAGTCAACATATAAGATAGAACCCTTTGGGGAATTAGCTACAGTTTATTACTTAGCACGTCCATAAGTGATGGAAGATGGAAAAATCATAAAGTTGGAGGTGCCATCAATAACAAATTGTGTGCCATTGTACATTACCAGGTTGAACAGATCGCTTCTTAAGGCATTCCATTACTTTGTTCGTCATAATCTTTTGAACATCAAGAAGTATTAGCTTGCATAATATTTAGTATCTAGTTAATACTTGGTAATATCCTGTGGTTGTATGCCCTTGAAGCATATTCCTTCTTGGTTATTTATGATTGTAAATTTGACTAAGTCGTGAGCTTAGAGTTATCTTTACCATCTCTTGATATTGTAGGTTTAGTTCTGACAGGTTTAAGAAAATTTTGGCTATTTGATCTAAAAAGCTTTTGTATACTTGTTTGATTTGTGATCGCAGGTTTGGGACCGTGAAAAGATTGTAATCATACCTGATCACTACATATTCACTTCAGATGAGCGTGCAAATAGGAATGTAGATATCTTAAGGGACTTTTGCATAGAGCAAAATATTAAGTACTTCTATGATATCAAGGATCTTGGTAATTTCAAGGTATAACTTTCTTTCTTATTCTCCTTCTAATTGATGTATCTATAAACAAGAAAAATGTTATTATTTCACAAGAATATATTATTTTTCCACTTTTTTTTGCTTCATTGTAATACTCACTTTTCTTATTCAAAGTTGTAGGCTAATCCAGATTATAAAGGTGTATGTCACATTGCTCTTGCTCAAGAAGGTCATTGCAGACCTGGCGAGGTGCATTTTACTAGTGAAGTCTCTTTTGCTTCAGTATAAAAGTTGTTTTATTATAGTCTATTCTAATTTCTTGTTTTTTGATTTTGAACTTTCTTGTAGGTTTTGCTTGGCACAGATTCTCATACGTGTAATGCTGGGGCTTTTGGTCAGTTTGCTACTGGAATTGGAAATACTGATGCAGGTTTTGTGATGGGCACTGGGAAAGTTCTACTCAAGGTCTAAACTCTAAAGGCTGTCTCATTTTCTTATGATATTTACTTTCAAAGTTTAGTTGCTGTTTAAGTTTAAAAACTGTATCATCCTTTTTCGCTAATTGATGATCTGTGTTACAATGAGCTCTCTAACACAATATTTGGTGGAGCTAATACAGATGTGTTCCTCCAGTACTCTGTTTGAAAGGTTTTTATGGTTATTTTGGTCTCCATTTTCCATATCTGATGGCTGATACTTAGTGATACATATATGTCGGGTGCATGATTGCACTTACTGTTCATGTTTTGATGACAGTCTTGTTGACCAAAAATAGGTTTGTCGATGGGCAATCAAATGCATTTGGATGCTTCATTTTAACAAGAGCTAATTTTTATTTAGACGCTTAAAGTCTTAAACATGACAAATTCTTATTAGGTATTATATGCATCAGCATTTAAGCACTTCTGACAGTGAAACTATCAAATTCATACACAGTTGCAACCTAACATTAGTTTCATAGTCGAAGTTAGTTCTTTCTGATAGAAGGAAGCTTTGACTCTGATTAGTTAGGCCTAACCAAGGTTCCAAAAATCGGTATCGGGATCGGGATCGGCCGTCCGAAAAAACGATACGTATCAGCTGTATCGGCCGCCTGTATCGGATCGGACTATTTTAATTAAATAAAATTCTAAATATTATTAAAAATATTAGAGAAATTTCTAAAAATTTAGAAAAAATTATAAAAAAATAAGAAATAATAATTACTCACATATAAAGCCTAAAAAGTAAAAATCTCTTTTTCTCCCTCTCTTCTTTTCTATCCCTCTAATTGTTAGTCTAAAGTATCTATTTTCTCCCACATTCTTTTTTTTTTATCTTTTTCTCTCTCTCTTTCTCAACTTTTTTTTAATCTTTCCTTCTCCCTCACTCTCTCTTCCTTTTTTCCTCTCTCTCATACCCTTTTTTTTAATCTTTCCTTCTTCCTCACTCTCTCTTTCATTTTCTCTCTCTCTCTCACTCTCTTGTTTTTTTTCCCTCTCTCTCTCCTTTTCTCTCCCTCACTCTCCCTTCCTCTCTCTCCCTCTCTCTCTCTAGCTCCGCCGACAAGCAGAAGAAGAAGAGTTGTCACCTTTCTTCGGCGGCCAGTGACCCAAATGACAAAGCAGAGAGTCGTCGGCCAGGACAAATGCTCGCTGCAGCCGCTGCGACGAGGCCGAAACCGAGTGGATCGGGATCGGCTATAGCCGATCCCGATCCGTTTCGGCCGATCCCACTCGGGATCGGCCGAAACTCGAATCCTTGGGCCTAACCTTGAGGTTTATATATTGCTTTGTTAAAAATCTATTTAAGTTCTCATATGACTCCCCAATTTTTTGAAATCAGAAATTATGCTATTTTTAAGACATGTTGTGATTGATTTTCTATTTCTCTCTGTGTAGATGTTATGATTTTCTCTTTCTCTTTCTGTGTAATGTTATAATTAGTATCATGTCTTCTATCTTTTTGCACTCTATAATGTGATGTTGTTGGAGATTGAGAGTATTTAGAAAGATAAGAATAAGAAGGGCACATAAGAGAGCAGGACATGCACCTGACGTTTGGTGATTATCTAATCTAGTTTTCCCTACTATTCAAATCTAAAGTTGAGTGTAGTTGGGTTCAATTAAGTCAAAACTATTTTCTAGAATAAAATGCAAAGCAAAAGTGCTGCTCTGTAAGGAGTTAAAATGCAGTTGCTTTTTACATATCTTCTGAAGAATATGTGGTGTTATGTACAAATATCCATTCAAGAAGAAAATACTTTTTTCTGTTAGTAAGATGTGTTATTGCTTAACTTTCTGCCGATAATAGTTGTAGACCTATGTTATAAAGGAATGTCGTCTTAAGACCTTTATGTCAACCATCTGCAGATGCCTGATTTTTACAATTGCAGGTACCTCCAACAATGAGGTTTGTTTTGGATGGTGAAATGCCTGATTATTTACTTGCCAAAGATTTGATTTTGCAAGTAAGGCTTGAAATTGGGTTACGTTAGGATTAATTGTTGTCCTTTACTGTATTATTTTTTAATGAGAGACTGTATCAAGGCATTGTTCCTCCAATTCTTTTGTGCAGATCATTGGTGAGATAACTGTTTCTGGTGCGACATATAAATCAATGGAATTTGTCGGCTCTACTGTTGAAAGTTTAACTGTAAGTGTTATGCTGTAAAATATCTAGTAAGATAAGATTCAGAAGAATAGTTTTATGACATATGGTTTATGTGCTAGATGGAAGAGAGGATGACATTGTGCAATATGGTTGTAGAAGCTGGCGGCAAGAATGGGGTTGTCCCTGCAGATGCTACTACATTTAAGTACCTTGAGGTAGGAAAGTTGTTTACCACTCATGTTAATGCTTCTTGGTACACGAATATTCTTTTTATATTCTGCAAAATTTTCTGCTTTTTCGGGGATCCTTAATAGGAGAAAATGATTAATTCTGCATAATTTTACAGGTCTAGTAGTTTCTGGTTTTTTGGTTGTTTCAGGTCATAATTTTTTCATACTTGTGCAGGATAAGACATCTGTGGAGTTTAAACCTGTTTACAGTGACAACAATGCCAGGTAACTTTAAATTGATTATCATCTATTGACATCTTATGAGTATAGTAATTCAAAAGTTTTTATAGATACAGATTGTTTCCAAGTTTATAATTATCTTCTATTCTCCTCAGCAGCAAAAACAAATAATTTGAATTCCAGCTAAGTTCTTATCAACTTCTCAACTTCAAGTTGACTTTTAGTTTCTTTTTTCTTTTTCAATGTAGAATTGATTAATGGCTCTGAACTTGAACTTGAGAGCAGATGCCGTAGAGAATCCAACAAAATGATTTTTATACCTAAATATTCAAGCTGACATAACAGTTTGGCGTTGAAGACCAATTTTGCTTTATTTTATTTCAACTACTACTTAGTGTAGCTCAATTCTTGTTGTTATATTGTTTACCTAAAATCCTCATACTATTTGTATAAGAACCACTGAGTAATAATTATTTACCAAGAAAGTGATTGCATGATTTGCATCAGAACTTTAGAATACTTAGCAGAATGGCAGAGTTGAAGCTATGCTTGACTCTTTCAAAGCTTGCACAAGGTGATTCTCTGATACAATGTTGTGACCGAATAATGGTGCTCTTTTTTAGTTAAAAGTAGGTGATAATATAGTTACTAGTGTCTAACATAGTGATGCGACATATTTTACTTCAGATGGCACATGTCCGACTTAAGTTTTTCCTTCTTCTTAGCCAGCAAATATATCATTTCACAATAATTCTTTTTAATTAGATTGCTCGGACAAGGCAAACACTTTATCCTGCCCTCATTCTTTGATCCTCTCCATCATGTAGTGTCAATGTATAATTGATGACCTTGTGGTCCATCCTATGATATTATGTAGATGAACCACTCCAACCAGATTTAGTACAATCAAATAACTGAAAGAGTATGCACCATAAAAGAACTGTTTTGTCCGTTCAGATTTCCTTCCACTTTGTGTAGTAAGGCTACTTTGTCGTGCTTATTCCAATCATTAAATGAAGATGGCAAGATGCATGAGCCTGTATGGAGAACCTCGTTACCAATTGCCTGCCCTTAACTATCCCAGAACACCTTTACATCTTTGAATTCAGGTAGTATATAATTTGTTGTTGTTAGCTTTACTGACATTACTAAAGGTTGATTAGTGGCTAGTAAACTGAGTCTTGCCTGTTTATTCTATTTAAAATCTTGGCTTTTCTATCGAATGGTACATTGTGTTACTGTCCACTTATTGTGTACGTTGCTTGCCAGATTTATTAGTGATTACAGATTTGACGTGACCAAGTTGGAACCGTTGGTTGCTAAGGTACATAAGTACGATATTTTTTTACTTGCATTACTTATTTTATGTTAAATAAAATTTTCAAATATCACAATTTTTAAGCATTCTTTTAACAATTATATATTTTGCATCTTCTTTATTGTTAAACTGGGTCATTGTCATATTTCCCAGCCACATTCACCTGATAATCGTGCTTTAGCAAGAGAATGCAAAGATGTCAAGATTGATAGGGTATACATCGGCTCTTGTACTGGAGGGAAGACTGAGGATTTTCTAGCTGCCGCCAAGGTTTTCCAAGCTTCGGTAGGAGCTCCTTACTCAAGTTACTAGCTATTCTCTCTAGTTTGCATATGACGTGGAAATTTGGCAACTATTCGCGATGTTGTTAATTAGTTACTAACAAGCCTAACATGATTGTTGATTGGATTTTTAGCATCATTCACTTTCAAGCTGAAGATGTTGAACATTTCGAAGTGGCAAAACATTTTGAGTCTTACTTTTAGCCTCGTTATAGTGTTGAAACTCTTTTGTAGCATGATAGAAATTAGACATAGAGAGACAAAGAAGCTCTTCCATGAATACATTCTATATGTTTTAATTACCAGAAGAACAAACCCTATATATGTCATGATAGAAATTAGACAGAGAGACAAAGAAGCTCTTCCATGAATACATTCTATACGTTTTATTTACCAAAAGAACAAACCCTATATATGTCCATTTTATGCAATTAGTGCAAGTCCACAGCTTAGGTGAAGATTTATGTTAGATTCACCAATATACTATGCACATTTACATAATGCCGCAAGTTGTATATTGTTCATGTGTAGTTTCTCATTGGTAAAGATCATGTTCAACTTAGATTGATTGAAGCACATAATGAGAGCTAATGATATTCAAAACTTTCAAGTGCCTGATACACAATGCAAATAATAAGTTACAATTTAAAAGCAAAAGTTGTGGTTCTGGGTACAAACGTTTGTAACTAAGGGCAAGCTTTCTTGTGCTTAGTCTGTGAAATTGGAGGATTGATGTGCTTAATGTAGTATATGTCGTGATAGATTGTGTGTGTATGCATGCGCAAGATTTCAAGTATCGAGATCAGATTCAGAATTGGCCACCCCAAAAGATGATACGTATCAGCCGATATAGTATCAGATTATTTTTAATTACTTAAAATTCTAAAAATTATTTAAAATTATATGAAAATTTCTAAAACTTTAGAAAAAATGATAAAAAAAGTAGCAAGTAAAGAATACTCATATATGAAGCCTAAAAACTTAAAAAATATATTCACATACTCAAAGTCATGATAAATTTTGAGCTAGATCCGGTGAATTCTTGTGTCGTCGTCATATTGTAAGTACTAATGTTTAGGAACTAGTACTTTAAAGATTGATTGCATCAAAGTAGTCATATCAAAATTGCTCTATTTTTCGTGTTTAAGAAATATAATAATCAACATATGTATCATGTGATGGCTCCAAATAATGAATACCCAATAAATCATACTTATAAGAAGGAACATCCTCATAGCGGTATTGATGATATCTACTTTAGTTTCTTTGTCCTCAATTTCTATATGCTAATTTTCTTAACTTCCTTTAGCAATTGTGGAAGAGACGATTCACCACCAGGTACTTCATCCTTTAGTATCTCATTGCTGAATGACTCATACTAGCCTTTACTCTCGTCACAGTCTCCCTATCCTATAACACCTCATCCAACTAAAGGATTATCCCTATCATTTAATAATTTATTCTCCACTTTTCTAATTCATAGAGTTAAAGGGTTCTCTTCATCAAAAACATGATTTAAACTGATCATTTTTTGCTTTTCTTTTAAATTTCTCTTCATTTTTTTTATATTATAATGATAGAACACTAACTTATCAATCTCTCTATTATCAATCTGTTTCGTATTTTAGTGTAGATTAACTAAAAAGTAGTGCATTTCTTACGAAGATAGTTTGACTTAAGATATTTTCTATTAGTATCAAATTTGGTGTCTATTCATATTCATAAATAAACTATTATTTAGCTGGAGTGTTATGAGATAGAGCTGCAACAACTTTAACTATATTGAATTGTCCGACTCTCAATTTATGTCTTTTCACTTGAAATATATCAATGCATACATATTATAAGATACTGATTAGGTTGAAACTTGAAACAAATACTAAGGAAATTATTTAATTGGATAATAACTCATCTCTTTGTTACAAAAGATTTGTTTATGAATGCCAAGCTCGCGGATGACACTCCTAACTCCCTTCAAGACTTTAACATCATTAGTGACATATCTAGAATATTGAAATATTGGAATAATGAAATACCACAAGATATTGTAATTTCAAACTTGTAGGCTCTAAGCATGGTTTTGAAAAGCGACCAAGGAATTGCCAAAGCACTATCCGCCCTGCAAAGGGGATAGGCAGCGGTTGGGCTGAGTAGTGGCAAATAGTGGTGAGCGGGTGCTCTTCCTATATCTCCCTCTTTCTTTCTTTTTTCTCACATTGGGAACTGCTCCTTTCCTTTTCTTTTCTCTTACCTTTCACTCACCCTCTCGCTGGCTACCACGTGTCACCTACTCACTCACCCTTTTCTCTTTATCACACACTCTCATAACTGCCATGCACCCATATTAATTTAGATGCATTTAATAAAATATGTGTATATGTAGTTTTTAGGTCAGAGAGAGGTTTTGCTCGTAAGATAGCCCTAGAGAGAGGCTTGGCTCGTAAGCTGACCCTTTATATATGTATTGTTTTGTTTGTAAATTACATTATTAAAATGTTTATATACATATAATATACTATATTAGTATATATTATATATCATGTATAATTATTTTTTATTGTTATATATTAAAATGCTAACCTGCCTTCGCTCTAGGCAGTGGGGTGACCGTTTGCCACCTGCGAATGCTTTTCAGTACACTGCTTGTAAGCATTCAAACTTTAAAATACTTGTGAATAAAAATAAATTAGTAAATTACAAGCATGTCTACTAAGCAGCATGTATATAACAATATAGTTGTCTGTTCATTTGGAGTCAATCAATTTCCACGACTTACTATAACATTTGTACACATTTTTTATTGACTCTCTTACATTGTCACGGTTAAGTCATAATATATTGACAAGAGGCTTAAATACTATAGTGACAATTGTAATATTATCCTAAGATATATTTCTAAAAAATTACGCTCTTCAAAGTTCACCTAATATTTTATTTTTAGATTTATTTTCTTAATTTCTATAGACCATTATTGTGATGTAAATGTCTATATAAAATTATCTTTATATTGCATGATGCTTTTTGATCTTCATGTATTGCTTTTTTAATTTCAAAATTTTTAACAATTTTCTCCAACATGAGATCAAGACAATGTGCAACATGACATCCAATACAAATGTTATCTTTTCAACGAATAATTGCCCAATAGTCTTATTATTTGCCTTGTTTCAATAAGCACTTGGATTATTGTTTTTTTCATATATTTCTTTTTGATACTTGTTTATAAGAATCTAGGAGTTCATGAATTTTAAAGGTAAAGGATATCTAGTTGGTTAGTTTTTCAATTTTCTCAAGTAGGAATATCTGCTTTTGGAAGCTGATAATATTGGTCCCAGTTTTTCAATTTTCTCAAGTAGGAATATCTGCTTTTGGAAGCTGATAATATTGGTCCCTGTTCATGTACTGTACAACGCTCATGCTGTGAAGCGGAGTTGGAAAACTGTTGAAATATTTTTGTGTTTTATAATAGCATTGTCTTTGACTTGTATATTTTTAGTCATAACCACCAAACCTGTTGAAAGGTTGGAATTTTTTTTTCTGAAGTTCTATAAATGTGGTTAATTTATATTGTTTATTCATACAACTAATGCTGACATTGAGTTAAAAAAATCTTGAGCAAATGACTAATTTAGCTTGTATTAACAGGGCAAAAAGGTGAAGGTTCCAACTTTTCTTGTTCCTGCAACACAGAAGGTAGTATATCTATTCAGAAATATTGAAATGAACTTTCTTAAATTAGGGTTCAGCAATTTTTGTTCTTGTAAAATTTTTGTAGGTGTGGATGGATATATACAGTCTGCCAGTTCCAGGATCTGGTGGCAAGACTTGTTCTCAGATATTTGAGGAGGCTGGTTGTGACGTGCCAGCTAGTCCTAGTTGTGGTGCTTGCTTGGGTGGTCCACGAGACACATATGCACGGATGAATGAACCTCAGGCAAGTGTATCATACGAATTATGAGATCGGATATTGTGCTAGGCATTTAGCTCCTTCTGTGCTATTACATCCTTGCGTTTGCCTGGCAAGGCCAAGCAAGTGTTGCATGAGCCCGTTTAACTGCTATAGCAAATATTAGATGCCTTGCTGGTTTTACTGATGAAAGATCTTTTATTTGGGTCCTTTTCTATGTGCACTCACTAGACTATTAGCAGTTCTAGTTCAATGCTTATAAGACCTACCTGGTGATCACTAGACTTGCATCCTAACAAGGAAAGAAGTTAAAACCTCTCGGGTGGATGATAACCACGTGATGGTGCTTTGTCAATCACCAAATATATCTTGGCTTTCTGATTTCACTGATGGTTGTTTTATTCAGACAAGTGTTGCACTTTATCATTTTAAGTTATCCAATTGATGTCTGCTTGTAGGTCTGCGTGTCTACCACCAATAGGAACTTCCCCGGCAGAATGGGTCACAAAGAAGGGCAGATCTATCTGGCTTCACCCTACACAGCTGCAGCTTCAGCATTGACAGGCTTTGTTACAGATCCACGGGAGTTTCTTCTGTAGAAGAGCTGATCTGATCTTATCAGCGTCGATCCACTATAACTTATACTGTATAATTAATACGGACTGCAGGTTCGCATTATCAGAATAAGTGGACTAATAAGTGGACTTCCAAGCATATCTTACAGTATTTACTAGCATCATGAGTGAAGAATGAGTTATATTTTGTGAGAGAGCAAATAACAAATATTAATCTGTTAATTGACTGGTTATTTTGTGGAGCGAATAACTTAAATGGTTGACGTATTCTCTTGTGTTCACTTATCAGATGGCAGAGAGGATGTTGACATGCAACTGGCATGGGGAATCCTTGCTCAATGTTTACGTTCACCAAGCTGTTGTGCAGCGGATAAACTGCAAGCCCCGATTGCAGGAGCTTCATGCGCTTGTGTGCGTCGCACCACTTGGTTGGCAGGAAAAAAGAGAAAAAAAAGAAAAAGAAATTTCTGCTGTCACGGAAGCAGATCATCTGCTGCTTAGCATCGTTGGTGAATTAAATCACTGAGCAGGATTCCCCAGGTCAGTTGTGCTATTGTAAGGGAATATGCTAACTACTGCTGCAATCTTGATGTTCTTGTATCAGGAACAACTTCCTCTTTAGTTATTTAAAGATTCACCCAAGGTGACTTTCGTCACCTATGCAGTGAACATGCCATACATGGAAAGGTAGCCATGGTAGCCACAGCAGACTTTAAAGAGGTCTTGGATATTCGTGATTTCTTTCGCGATGGTTGAATGTTTATCCTAAAGTATCTTCAATAGAGTTGGTTAGGAGGTACCTTCCCATGACTAAAGAGGTCATGGATTATGATTTTAATCCTAAATAATTTTATAAAAAAATTATTTGGTAGTTTAGTGGCTTGGCTTGATTTGACTGATGGCGGTTAGTTTGGAGGAGCAGCTCAGTAGTGCAATGGCTTAGAGTAGGTCTCGGCGGCGTTTGGTTCAGAGCAATTGTTTGGTGACGCATATGGTTTGAAATCTAGATTAGACAGCTAAAAGTTTGGTGATGCCTAAATAACTCTTTATTTAGAGAGGAATGATCTTTTGTCCGGTCCACATCTAATCTTTAGGTTCATGAGTGATAAAAAAATAAAATAAAAAATAGAAAACTACTTTATTGTGTTTATGACTTTAAGAAACTTTATTCATAAATTATGTTTGGTCATTTTTGTACGCATAAAAAGAAAAGAGAGAAAAGGAAAAATTTCTGCTTCGAAGTGGAAGCATCTCAAGCGACCACCTAATGATAGTGTCCTCGAGGCATAGGATTTCCAGAAGAAGATGCCATTCGCTCAGTAGTTGAGCATAATGTTGCTTTGTTCAATCAAAGACATTTAGATAGGACTCCACCCAACAATTTCCTTGCAAGCCAACTTCCTGCAGCTGGGATGTGAAAAGGTCCAATCTTAGTGGGTCATTCATGTTTTAGTAATATAAAGGCGAAGGATGATTAATTCATTTCACCAGCCCATAATTTTATTTGAGTCACTTTATTTTTTTTTATAATTATATTTAAATTAAAACTGTTATTTATTTTAATATTTGACAATTATACAATTCAAACTTGTCATTAAATTTTAACTCGTTTAAAATAATACATATCAAAATTTAAATAACAAAGATTATCATCTAAAATTTGGTCACTATTAGTTAGATACATTAGAAAACTGGTCTAATTCTCTATAGTTTTGTATCATAAATTCAACCCGTAGATTGGTTAAATATAATAGAAAAATATCAATTTTAATTTAAATATAATTATAATGGATAAATGATGGGGTGAAAATAAATTTAAGTCTAACAACCACGGGAGTAAAATATAATTTTTTTTCTATAATTTTATATAAAGGCTAAGGACTTAAATGAAAAAAATAAGACTTTATTTTCTAAAACCTATCAATACTATCCAAATCGATGGTATAATATTCTAAGTCCAACATCATACCTGATGAAAAACACGTCTTAAGTCAAATATGACCAAGAATTGTCCACTGCTTTGTTAGCAACTTTTGACTAAGTATTTAGTCCATCCACAACGTCGGTTCATTAATTAACCTCTCCCGGTCATTAGAAATGACGTCCCAGGTCCAGTTTCCATGCTCTAGATTTTCCTGGAACCCACCTTCCAGGAAGGAAGAAGTAAAAGAAGAAGAAAAAAGGAACCAACGCTACGTGTGACGTGTCTCATGTTGCTACCTACTTTACGTAAAGTGCTCGTCCATATCACTCGGTATTACGTGGATGAGTTTGGGGGGAAATTAGAATATATATACACTATACACAAACATGCTCTATTATTATTATTATTATTATTATTATTATTATTATTATTATTATAAAAATAAATCACCCAAAATAGAGAAATTAAAATGTGTAAAATATTTACATTTTCCATTCCTGTCATAATTCGAATAGCGAAATATACCTAACTACTCTATGTTTCGTGAGTTTTTAACTAAAGTAGTCATGTTTTAATATATTTTTATTAAAATAGGTCTAATTTATTATAGCTTTAATAAAAATGCTGAACTAATTAGCATTTAATTTCTAAACAAAAATACTAATTAGTTCAACGTTTTTATCTTGTCATAAAATACTAATTAGTTCAATATTATATATAAAAAAATTCTTCTAATTTAATCTTTCGACAGTTATTATCTAAAAATATCTAAAATTAAAAATGCTCAACTGTTAAAAACGCTGATTTGTTAGTGTTTTTATTTGAGCTATAGTAAATTAAATCATAGTTGGTAAATAAGTTTGAGGGTAGTTCGGTAAAAAAATTAAAAAATTGGGTGTATTTTCGTCAAAAACTCACGTTTCGTCACGGATTCCATTATTTGTCGCTTCTCAGGAGTAACCAACTCCCACAAATCTCTCTCTCTCTCTCTCTCTCTCTCTCTCTCTCTCTCTCTCTCCCCAATTCCTATAACTCTCCGTTTGCCTCCAAAACCCTAACACTATCATGACCTCATCTCCTTCTCCTCGTCCTCTCGATCTCGGCGACTTGAAGGCCATCTCCGTCCTCGGCCGCGGCGCGAAGGGCGTCGTCTTCCACGTCCGCTCCCCGGTGGCCGACGAGTCCCTCGCCCTCAAGGCCATCTCCCGCTCCTTCCTCGATCTCAAGGCCTCCTCCTCCTCCTCCGGCGCCGATGCTGCTGGAGGAGACGCTTACCGCCGGATCTGGTTCGAGCGCGACGTGCTCCTCGCCCTCCGCCACCCGCTATTCCCCTCACTCCGCGGCGTCGTCTCCACCGACAAGATCGTCGGGTTCGCCATTGATCGGTGCTCTGGCGGCGATCTGAACTCGCTCCGGATGCGGAAGAGCGAGAAGATGTTCTCCGACGACGTCATAAGGTTAGTGTAGTACTAGTAGAGTAGGAATCCGGTCGTTCTCTCTCTTGATAGAGATTTCTAATTGGATAATCCCCTTTAGATTCTACGCGGCGGAGATGGTGCTCGGCTTGGAATACCTCCACGGATTGGGGATCGTCTACCGAGATCTGAAGCCGCACAACGTCCTCATCCAGGACACCGGCCATTTGATGCTCGTCGACTTCGATCTCTCCACCAAGCTCCCGTCGAGACCCCCGTACTACCCACCCAAACCCTCGCCGCCGCCCGTCGTGAAGAAGAAGCGCCGCCGCATGGGACTCTGCTTCTCCTCCAACTCCGGCGTCTCTCCGGACACCTCCGACTCCACGGATCAGCCGTCCCCGCCGCCCGGATCCGCGCCGGAGAAGTCGAACTCGTTCGTGGGGACGGAGGAGTACGTGGCGCCGGAGATCATCATAGGGAACGGCCACGATTTCGCTGTGGACTGGTGGAGCCTCGGGATTCTGCTCTACGAGATGCTCTACGGCCGCTCGCCGTTCCGGGGCCAAAACCGGAAGGAAACTTTCTATCGGATCCTAAAGGCGGATCCGGATTTGGTCGGCAAGCGAACGCCGTTACGGGATCTGATAGCGCGGCTCCTGGAGAAGGATCCCGATAAGAGGATCCGGTGCGAGGAGGTAAAGCGGCACGAATTTTTCCGAGGGGTAGATTGGGAATACGTAGTAGATATCGCAAGGCCGCCGTTTATTCCATCAGGGGCAGAATGGGAAGAAGAGGGGGAGAATGGAGGCATTGATGTGGAGAAATTAGTGCAAGAAGTATTTGGAAATAGCCATAATAATAATAATAATAATGAGAATAATAATAATAATGATAATAGTAAGGTGGAGGAAGGAGTAATGGATCCTTCCATAATAGTCGAATTTAGTGATTTTTAGTGATTTATTAGAGATTCAGGAAAAAGGTGTAATTATAAATATAGACTCCAGGGTAGTTGGATTGCAGAGGTAGTGGATTTCTACGTCAATTACGCACCTAATTGTTGTTAAATATTCTAACTTTCTTAATAGTATGGAAGGGTTAAGAAGTATATGACACTTTCGCAATGTATTCATGATCGTTTTTGTGTACATAAGAAAAAGTTATTTGGGGTTAAATGTTCATCTTGTTATGTTATTTTTAGTATAATTGGTAACCTTACTAATAATTATGTTTACTAATTGGCAAAATACATACTTCAATACCCTATTCTTTAGAATAATGTTAATCATATATCGATACCGGTTTCAGTAGAAGGTCATTTATTTTATAAATGCTTTATACCTCTCTCTAATTAATATAAATCTCTTTTGTCCTGTGATATGTAAATAAAATTTATTCTTTATTTTGTTTAGAAAAATAGGGTTGAAATATAATATATTAATTTTTTTTTTCACTTCGTGAACTATCACCATTTTTTATAACGACTCCTTAAATTTTTTTTTAAGGAGTCATTATATTTGTACCAACGTTTAATAATAATTTAGGGAATGAAAAAAAAAATTTATCATCTCAAAATAATATTCAATATAACAACGTTTAAGATGTAATTAATATAAAATATTATTTGTACCATTTAGGTCCATCAATGATTAGAATTGTATTTATATTTGCTTAGTCCCCAAGGCATGCATGCAATAATACCCCAATAAACTAATCAAACCCCCAGTCGTGGAAACATTCCATTCCATACCTCTATCACGTACGTGGAATCTTCTTCCAAACCTCTAGCTTAAGTTATTATTAATCCCATCCCCTTCACGCATTAAGAAATAATACCTAGAATCTCTCTCCTGTTTGTAACTTAGATTTTTATTCAGTAATAGAGTTAATTATATATTATCTTCTGTTGTTATAACGTCTACCGACAAACTACCTCCTCAACTTTCATTTGAATCTTTTGCCTGACTCCTGTGATCCAACAACCACAACGTAAATGTCTAGTTGTCATATTTTTTGCCCCATGACTTTATGAGCAAAACAAACAAACAAGCAAACAAAAAAGCACTAAGAAGCTTTCAAAAAGAGAAGGCTGTATATTGTCAACTTCTTTTTGCCAGAATAGATCTCAAAAATGCCCAAAGATTGTGACGTAAAACCTCTTCACTCTTGTCAAACACGTTGAATGAGAAGGTCGTGCATACTTTCCGTTGCCCTAATATTACCGTAATCTTATGTGCATGGGCTAAAGAGAAGCCCGTGCACCTGAGTATTTATTCTCCAACTTTTTTTACGTGCTTTGTTTCAGTAGTATATTCACCACAGCTTATTTCATGATATGATATGATATGATATGCTTTTAGAGAAAGAAAGTTAAAAGATCCAGTTTGCACTGGTGGAAGAACTTTTTAACCACATAAAGTTGAGTTGCTTACTTGGATATCATGGCAGCAAAAGGAGTGATAGGCGAGTTGAAAATAATATTTAACTAGGGTCATTATCTGTTCATTGTTGTAAAATATGACACACTTAATTGTATTAGTAAAATATAAAATATAAAAAACTATTATTCTCTAATAGATTTAAATTTTTATGGCAGTTAGTCTTATTATCCTACGAAATGCTCTCTGTCATTTCTCTCTTTGTATAAAGAATTTTAATGGGATTTTTCCATTCTCCAGAAAAAAAAAAAATTTAAGTTGGTTAAGTCAACATAATTGGATTGCTTATATTAAGGTGAGAAAGATATATGCAGCTTTAATCTCATTAATAAATAATGAGTTGATCATTGATGTTATGGTGAGCCATAAGGTTTGCTTGACCTCTCACTCTGATATATAAAATATTAAGCTACAATATAAGAGGGTGGTATTTTGTGTAAAATTCCACGAATATTCTTTTAGAACTGACCCATAATGACATTTCTTTTATTTTCCTCACACTTGAAACATTAGTGTTTTTTTGTTCCTGTAATGTAAACTTAAGTCAATATTTGTCCAGGTATGGTAATTATGTCAATTGTATTACTCGTATGAGCTCATTATTTTGAATATATTTTCCACATGTTGACTTTTTATTTTATTTTTAAATGTGTTGAGGAGCCTCTAGAGCCAGCAAAAGCAAGATATCAGCTTCCTATGTATCGCATTTTTATCCACACACTTAAAACATCTATCATCTTCACAATTTATACCTCTGCCATAGGAGTGCATTCCACTCAAACATGCACATTTATAAGAACACAGCCAAGGATACCCAACCATATATTTCTGTTGTTATTGTTGAGCTGTGATTTGAAATAGTTGGTCTCAACAATGAAAGAGTGATAGCCAATGAGTCCGTTAGCCGGGCTCATATTATATGAGAGCATTAGATTCAAATTTTAGCAGGTATGTGAGTGGTTTCAAATCTGCTGTATACCCAAAGGATACCTACCACCTGCCATAAACAACCTAATCACCCAAATTTGCTTCTTTTATTTTATTTTTTCATTTCACCTTCCAAACTATTCTCTTCAAGCATTTCTGGATTAGTAAATCGAAGACAAAACAATCCAATCCATATGATAAGCCCAACACAAACAGAAAATCTAGCAGAACTCAAACAGCAACACACAAGCGAGTTAATTACACAAGTACAATTCATCTTTACCATGAACTGGGTTATACTTCTGCAGGTTCAAAAGGGATCTTACAGAAGTTAATACCATTGTAGCCCTAAATCAGATCGGATGCTGCTGACAAAATGAGAAGTTGAATCAATGGGTTACTAGTTCCAACGGGTTACTTAGTCAGACTACTGATTTATTTAGGATCACTTCAAATATTTAAATAATATATGTATAGTTTTAAATAATTCTAAAAAGTTTAAAAAAAAATCTATAAAAGCAATTCAATTGTATTTCCATTGTTTAGCTTTTTTTTTATTTTTATATATTGATATTAAGGTCTAAGTACATCAAATCATATGACTTCTACAAAATCACATCTTAAGTACACTTTTAATTTTTTAAAAATGTAACTATTTTAATTTTAGGGCTAAATTATCCTATAAAATAGTTGAATGTTTAAGGATAACTTAGTAAATTTGATAAAATTGAGCAATCCAATCAGTTTGCGGAATCCCCTTTAGATTGCATGGTTTGTTGATTGAACTGTTTACCAAGTTAATTGCATTTCTGATTCGATAATAAAATCGAACCAAGTTTGGTGGTCAGATCACTGGTCCGATTCTGATAACTATAATTAAACTCCGATGCATGATCATTAGAAAAACTGCCATTACACAGAAATGCATAAACTTCTCTAAAGAAGAACGTCGGGTGACCAAAATAAGACTCAGCTCATCTTTTACTCCTTTGAAGTTATAACGAGCAAACCCAATGCACCAATGAGCAAGTACTGCAACAAAAACAGATACGCAAAATAGAAGGAATTAGAAATAAATATACTGAGGTATCTCACATGATAAATCTATGAATTCATCTGCTAGTCAGTGAAGTAATGCTAACTAGAATCAATGCTAATTAATTCCAAATTTATCCTTAAAATTTTGAAATTATTCAGAACCTTAAGGATGATCATGTATTCATTTCCACTCACAATGAGATGTGCGTAAGTTATAAAACAAAATATATCGTAGTAAGTTAAACAGTAGCAATAAATTTTTTTTTAAAAGGCAATTAAATTCAGAAATTCAGTATGAACTAGTGGATTCCATTTTGTTTTCCGGTAATTGAAAGTATAGGGGTGTTATACATCAAACTCTTTCCATGGAGGAACTCTATATTCATAATTCTTAATTAGGACTACCATCAATCTCATCCTTAATATACTTTCCATACCTTGATAATTGGTTTCTCAGTCATGATAATGGTGACCCATCCAACGTATGGCAAAAACCTGTTCAGATTAACAATCTTTAGTAAGAAAAGAGTTATATGTGAAAAAGGAAGAACCTAAGATTATATTAGGACAGAGCAATTAAAGTAGAATAAATATCTTCAGAGTATGGATATACTCACCCTACAGCCCTGCCCATTATATGATGCTGCTGAAGCCAAAGTTGCCCATGAGCATAAAGAAGTCTATCATCACCAAAATTATTATCACCTGAAAATATGACAATGCAAGATTCAGTACAATGGATCCTTTAAGTTGTATGATTAACTATGCACATTGAAACGACAAGCCCCATCTCAGTTTTGTTAAACGCTTAAACCAATTTGAAATAATACCATAAAATTTTAATTTATTGCATTTATTTCATCTACAACACACTAAGCATTGTGTAAAATTCATCACCAATCCTAGGGTAAAAGCAAACTTGTTTGTAGAAAAAGTGAATTAGAAACTTTTAAGACCTTTTGTGAGAATATCAACCTCTCCAGTGTCCTGTCGCTCATGAACCTAGAAACACGAATACGTAAAAGCTCAAATTAGTCATATAGCATCTGGTCAGATCCAAACTTCAACTTAAGTCTTTAAAAGATGGTGCTCAAGTAGATTTACCTTACTCAAAAGATATAAGTAATTAAGTTATAACTGCACATTTAAATTTAAACCACATAGTGAAGAACTCAATCATGGAACCATTGAGATCTGTGTCAAGTAAAAGAAAAACAATGTGGCTGGATCATAGGCCAACTGACATTAAAATTCTCAAGATTACTTATGGTCCTAAATTGTCATAGTAGAAGTACTACCTATCTTTGTTACATCAAGCCAAGCAAGTATCTCAGGGGGTTGTGCAGCATTTATAAGATGAAATCATCAACCATGCGAACTACACCATAGCTCAACAAGTGAAATTGACAACCAAACACTGAATTTGAAATTAAATTAGGATATTAAGGTAAGAAAAGAAAAAATTTCACCTCCCAACATTACTGGAAGTACAAAAGAATTCTTTCTAACAAAAACAGTATACGCAATCGATATTAAACTTTAAGCTGAAATTAGATGCTCACAACCATTTCTATCCCAGAGTTAGCAGCTAAAACTATTTCTAAGTGGTCAGCTCTCTCTTAGGCAAAGATAAATGAGTTAAACCTACTGCTTCTTGCAAGTTGCAATACTGACCTTAAAGATAGAATAGAATAGGCATTCCCTCACCTTGAATTATGGATAAAAAATCAGCTACTCACTTGACATGATCTCAGCAATTTAGGTCAATGATCTCAAGGAATTAGGCCAGAGTCCCTACCTGGTTTAGAAAATTAAATTATTTCCAAATGTCTATCCTTTTCTTACTAATTTTTATCATCCCCAACACTACGTAGTGAATACTAAGAAGACCATAGAATTCTATATGGACTTGGTAAATAATTGTGTTTACCACCATCATTACCATTGCAACAAAGGTGTGCATGGAGTATTTTTACATGGCGTTCACGCTTAGGTTTAATATAATCATATTTAGGTTATTAAAGGGTCGACTCGCCTAACCCGATTATTAAATGAGTCGTGTCCATATTTATTATCTCAATCCATTTATGACCCGCTAACCAGTTTATAGCATGATAAACCGATTATGACCCTAATAACTTATTTATCACCCAAATATCCCATTTCTAACATGAATAAATCTATTTATAACTCGAATAAACTCGTCTATAGCCCGAATAATTTATATAAACATGACTAACTTGTCCATGCCGTGTGTAACATGTTAAATAAATGGGTTATGTTCCTCTTAGTATTCATGTTGGCTTGAACCGGAATAGAACCACCCAAATCTGACACGATTTGGTTGCCGTCCCTACTAACAACCCCCTTTGCAAAGAGATGAGCGTAGGTGGCATTAGAGAAAGAAATAAAAAGGGTAGAGCTAATATAGAAAAGAATAGCAATAAAAGCGGAGAGAGAGAGAGAGAGAAAGAATGAGAATGAGTCGTAAAACATGGTGCTCAAGACACTAGGATATCAATAGTTAATGTCCTGAATTAGATTCAAAGATATCCAACTTATGATGTGATCCATATATAATCAGTATAAAAGAAAATCAAATGTTTATGTTTACATCTGATATGCCTGATACAGGTGACACTTCGAACCATGCTTTTAAATTTCTCTTGCTTATTGTAACACTTGCTCGTGGTTTAAAGGCAACTTGGCATTAAAAAATGTAAGTCAAGAAGTAAACATAGCATTGTTGTACGTATCATCACTCTCTTTCTGCACAACATTATTATGGAGCTCCATGAAGATGCTATATCATTAGGTAGAACAACCAGCAAAGAATCCCCTAATCTACTAACACTGAGGTGCTATTTTGATTGTGAATAAGATAACCTTAGAAAGTGTTAGATGGTCAATTACTCTTATAAAGAAGCAGAAGATGGAAAAGAATCAGTGCAAACATCTTAATTTTGGTTACACATCCTAAAAAAAATTTATTCTTCCTACATGTGATTGAGGAAAAAGGTTACATGCTCCAAGAATATTACAACGGAGTGGAGTTCGATTACCTTAATTACGCGATGGACAATTGGGATTTCACGCCCCTATAAAAGATTAAAAAATGGAAATATCAGAAGAATCAACAATATATGCAAGAAATTGTGTCCTAGTTAATCTGTAACTCTATTAGTACACGAAATAACGATACTGAAGTCGCATATAGTAAATACGCTTACGTATGACTTACATCAACATTAAAAACGACTATTTCTCCGGCACGAATTGGATCCTTACTCATGTGCAAGAATAGAATATCACCCTGAGAATTAGTAGGTAAGTATTCACAAGAACAAAAACATTTAATACTAATACACTTTATGTGTTCAAATAATATATATTTTTTCTATATATCATATCTGAACCTTAATCTCATCATACTATCGATAAAACCTTCATTCTAATCATGCTTCAATTGTTTAACAATTTTAACTAGAAACCAAATAAAGATGAAAAGCTGAAAACAAGATTTGAAATATTTTTCTAACAAAGTAAATGAACAGATACAGGGTCCAACATACTGCAAGATGAATGCATTACCATTGTTCTATATTATTCAAAAATGACAAACCGTTTTAAAGTTCAAACCACTACAAGATCTGACTAGAAAAGAAGATAATTAGACAACACAAAGGTGAAAATAACAAAGTCTAGAATAAGCTATCAGAGAGGAACGACAAGCAAAGAAAAAGCATAGGTGTTGATGTTACAAAGGAGTGGTAAAAAAGTAAAGAGTCAGAGATAGCTGTTGAGAAAGTTGGTTGAAACCCAATCCCAAACTTACTTTATCAGTATTACTATGATCTGACAAATCAACTATCAAAACTAGGTAAGAGTTTCATATGCAATTCCAGTACAACACCCATGTTTCTAGTTAGTAAGCATCACATGTGATGCAAATTGCATCAAACATAATCATTCATTTCTAACATCTAGCTTAGATCTAAAAACTTTGGCATAGGATCATATAGCAGTGATCTAGAACCACTTATCAGGGGAAACTCACCCTCTTAAACCCAGCTTCCATACTTCTAGAGAGAACAACCACTCAACGTGAGGCACAACCACCACCGCCCAATCACCCATTAGCCATCTCCATGCCTGCCATCGCCGTCGATGTCTCTTAATTATATATATATATATATTTGATATTGGATAAGGAGATGAAAGGTTGGCTTGCGTATTTATACAGTGCAAAATTAGGCTAATGGTGGGCTTCAAAGGTGACAAAGATCAACACTTTGAGGAATTTGAGAGATACATGGTCTACTAGTTGTGTTGGCAAATTGGAGTATGGAGGTAGCCAAATTGGACATTCTCTCCTTCTTAATATTCATTTTGATATTAAATCTGATGCTTTAGAATAATTGTGAGGTATAAACAACTATGGAGAAATTGATGCTTAAAAAACTACTAACTAGTAAACTTATCCCATGGATTTTACTTTAGATAATAATTTTGATAAGTGGAGAATGATTAGATGTTGATATGCATGCCATTAAAGACTAATATGTGTTATGCATGTTGGTCTCTTCATTATAATTACCCAATAAGTAATTTTTTTTCTTTTTTCTTTTATTTTAAAGAGACTTTTTACAAACAAAAGATAATATATGTCTTCGTACTATGAGTCTTTATGTAATCCAAGAGCATCAATATCTTGATAGGAAAAAAAGAGAGAGAGAAGTATTTGAGATTATAGAATAGAACTTGAGTGCAAGGTGGCTTATATGGACCTTGGGGCTATTTAATAGCTTAAGTTTTTAGGTCGACTGGTTATCTAACAGAAATGACTCAGTATCAATTGAGCTTACGATAATATCATTAAGGAAAACTTATTAAAAACACTATAAGTTTTTCTATTACTAATTTATTATTCACATCTTACCATATAAATATTTATCATTTGAACCCTGCATTTTTCTTTTAATACCTCACGAATACTCTAACCTTAGTACTCTTAACAAACATTTATTGTATAGATAAGTTGAATTAACTATAGATGCAGAATAACATCAATAACCTTGAGTATGTTTTTTACGATTAAAGTAGATTTAGAAAGGATACTCCGTCTTTAAGGTCAAATATTGAGTATTTTCAATTGTCTGCACACTTTTCTTGAAAAAAAAGGGATTATAGATATTTTATTTTTTTTATTTTAAAAAGTAATAGAATGTTCTCTATCCTGTTAGCTGCTATTATGTTAAAGTTAATTTGAGGAGTTTTGAGGTATTAAAAGTAAAACGCAAAGGTCAAATACCTATATAGTATAATGTGAATTATAATAAAGGAAAATAATAATGTTTTCGGTAAATCTCTTTATTGTTTAAAGCTAAACTAGTTGCAAGTAGACCTTTAGCATGAAGCATGAAGCATGAAGCATGAAGGATCAATTAAAGGGAAAATGAGTAAATTGAATCATGATTGGCGGCCATTTGAATGAGATTCTTTCTCCAAACATGAAATGAAGGCTTCTGTAACACATGAATCACTTGTTGCTTGCCATGTCAGTAAGAACAAGTGAAAAATAGAGATTCGAGTTCTTTAGGAATCTAGAGTTAGGTTCAATTGCCTTGAGGGGATTTAATTTAATAGATCATGTCCATGACTTGTGGAGGTGCATCAACTCAATTCTCTTATATATTCTCGTAAGGATTCCAGTTTTTTAAGATGAACCTTTCCAAATGTTTTGGTGACATTCCAATGCCATCCAATTCATTATTCCTTAGGGTGGTCCGCTTTGATGTCTAACCTGAGTTGTCAGGAATATCAAGGTTCTTCTGATAGTTTAATGGAGTTGAAAGAATACTTACTCAAATCAGGTAGATTTGAATGAGTCAAATTCTGACTAACACGAACATAACGCATTTTACTGTTTATAAGAAAGTTTAAATATTGTCCATGAGTATATATAACATGACGAATTATACATGTTTAACGGGTTGATCTTTGCCAATCTATTTAGGCTAAAAGAATATACATAAATATGACCTATTTATCAATCGAATTAGGTCAACTAACATGTTCATGATCCGAACCATATTCTATAAAATTTTAGCCGATAAAAAAACTTTTGAATTCATATAGAGTTATTTTGGGTCAAAATTTTATTAGAACTGGGTATGGTCCGAACTCAATCATCCATATCTACTACTATATGGATCAAATGTGACTAGAGCTGATCAAGGACTCAATCTTGCCCAAATCAGTGAACAAATTTTGGGATCGAGTTTTATTAGAATATAAAATATAAAAATCACCATTCTCGAACTGTTTTAATTTTTATAGTAGTTGGTGAATTATTATGGTATCAGAACAAAGGTCCTAATTCAAATTTTCTTAGGCTCATCTGTTGTTTTAAAAAATATATAAACATCCGCCTATTTAAATTAAGAACTCATCTTAGGCCTTTTAAAAGTAGTTGGTAAATTATCTTTGGTTTGCGTAGGTCTGAGTGTGCTGTCTTGCAAAAGTGAAAGACCCCCCAATGTCAAGAGCTGACTGCTGAGCTCACTCTGGCCTCGCAGGGCAGGGTAGAGTGGGTGCGAGCTGTAATTGCCATAGTATGGCTAGAGCAATAAGAGGGTCGTGAACCTTAGTCTCATCATATTGTCAATAAAACAATCAATAAAACCTTTGTTCTAATCGTGCTTTAATTGTTTAACAATTTAAACTAGAAATCAATAAAGCTCATAAGTTAAAAACAATAATTTATGAACAAATACAAGGTCCATCCATACTGCAAGTTGAATATATTACCATTTGTTCTATATTATTCGAAAAGGAAAATTTGATTTAAAGTTTAAACCACTACAAGTACTGAATAGGAAAAGAAGATAGTTAGACAACACAAAGGTGAAATGAAAAGTCTATAATAAACTATCAGATAGGAAGAACAAGCAAAGAAAAAGTATAGCTGTTAATGTTACAAAGGCATGGTAAAAAAATAAGAGACAGAGATAGCTGTTGAAAGAGTTGCTTGAACCCAAACCCAAGACATAACTTATTACTTTATCAATATTACTATGATCCGACACATGCAATTCCAATACCACACCCATGTTTTTAATGAGTTGTCAAACATGTAAGCATCACATATACTGCAAATTGCACCAAAGGAGGTTGAACACTAATCATTCATTTCCAACGTCTAGCTCAAAGATTTAAAACCTTTGAGACAGAACCATATAATAGTGATCTAGAACCATTCAACAGGGGAAAACTCACCCTCTTAAACCCAGGTTCCATGCTTCCAGAGAGAACAACCACAACAGGTGATTCGCTCCCTGTAACGCACATCAAACCCTTCCATATGATCAACGCCGAAGTCACAATCATCCCTGCCACAAGTTTATTTATTTTCCCATTAATGGAATCAAGACACGATGAGCAAAAGTAGGGATCAACCAGAACGATCAAAAGCCCTAATCCAATACTCCATGATTCGAATTTAGAGAAGGAGGATGGTGTCAGAGAACGTACCGAGGCTGACGATTTGCGTGAGGACTTGCCTGATCTGAAGAGACCGGATGGATTCCACCATTTCCCCAACGTAACCCATTGACCTTCGATTCTTCTCCTCTCTACTGAGGCGGACCTAAAAGAATGAGAAATAGGCAAATTAACGACACGATTAGGCGACCAAGCTTCACACGATAAAAGAAAGAGCGAGGAAAACGGTAAGAATTAATCAAAAAAGGAAATGGAATCTCATATACCTTCTTAATCCTTGCCGGTTCTTCCCCCAACGATCAAACCCTAGGCTTGGACTGCAGGAGGGAGGAGGAGGGGGTCTTATTTTTTTTTCTCCGACCCGAGTTAAACAACATCGAGGTCGGGTCCGAGTTAGCTCGGTCCGAGTTATTTTCATGGGCTATAATTATATCCGGGAATAAAAAAACTTAAATTTTAGTAATAGTAAGATTATACTTTTAAAACTGAACTATATTCATTTTGTATAGTAGATACATATATTTTTATAATAAATTTTGCATAATTAACATAGAAGTCCACTTTTAATATATTAAAGCAAATACCCCTTATTTTTATCTGCTTTATTAAAATTAATGAACATTTTACATAATTACAAGCGGTCAACTGTTTTTGAAAGTCAAAAATATTGACTGAATAGGTATCAAATAATGGATATCATAGATAATATCAGAATTCTCCCTCCTCTCTATCCCTCCATAGTTAAAGATTACACTTTTAAATCTTAGTTAATAACTCGTTTTGAAATTCATAATTGGTCAAACACAGAGATGATTACTATCACAGAGGTCTTATAATAATTTGATATATTGCTCCGTTAACAACAACCGGATAGTTTTTCAGGTTATGTAGCATAAACTTAGAAGTTCTTCTTTAATTTGTATCCGCATACAAACTCCTCATATCCACTCTTCTAAGTGGAATGGCCTCTCTGAATACTCTGCACAAGCGACTTAGAAGACGAGATGGTGCCGACCACTCCAAGAACCACCCCGAACACCACGATGACTCCGTTGAGGAGTCGCCCGCTCTTCGACACCCGGGGCCAGCGGATCTTGAGGTAGAACGCCGGCGGGAAGACCACCGAGATGCCGACGCTGACGAGGGAGCCGGTGAGGCTGAGCACGTACTGGAAGTATGGAACGGAGAGAGCCAGGGCCAGGATGACTAGTAGCAGGATGGAGCCTATACTTCCTCTGATGAGCATCCTGGTCTTTGAGCCTAGGGAGGAAGGGAGGCTGTGCTCGAGCTGGATGGCGAAGGGGGCGAACTCGAGCGCGTACTTGGTCATCGGGGTGAGGACGGTGGCCCAGAGGGCGATCTTGGTGACGACGAGGTGGCGCGGCATGCTTAGGGTGAACTGGGAGCTCACGGCGGGGCCGAAGAGCTTGGCTCCGGTGAAGGCGAGGGCGGTGTAGAGGATGGTGACTATTGTGAAGCTTGTGACGGAGACCTGCAGGTGGAGAATAAACTACATGTCAAATTCTAGTAATAGTTTAAGCTGCAAGAATAGTTAGCGAGTTGACGTGATATGAAAGCAGAATAGCGATCTTGACTCTTGAATTTGAATCTTATCAGACTCATATATATTGTCGGAAAGTTTGCAACCTCCAATTAAACTTTTCATCTAACAGTTCAATATATCCAGATACGATTCTATGTTCCAAAGTTCTCCAAAAGTCAAAAAGTAAGTAGTACATACCTTGGTAAACTTGGAAGGGTCCTTCATGGCTGTGTATATGTTTGGAAACACAATATGGCCAGCATAACTGAAGATGAAAAGCCCAGAAATGCCTGGTATCTTGCGAAGCTGGAGCACAGGGATGGTCTGGTTAGCCCCCACGCCGCCAAACGCCGCCGTCCACAAGACGGTGGCGAAGAGGAGGAGGGACATGAGGATTCCACCAAAGGAGAGGAAGGAGATTGAAGAAAGATCTCTCAGCCAGAGGCTAGGGAGTGCAACTAGCACTGCTATCACTGTGAGCAGCTGTGCAGTGGAGATCATATGGAGCCATGGGAGTTTGGCATGGACACCAGTGAACACCAAAGGCAGGTTGTCACTGAGAGAGATGGTGTAAGAGACTAAGGCAAAGAAGATCTCCAAGTATATGAAGGTGGAGGCTATGATCCTTCCTTTGGCCCCAAATGCTTGCTCTCCTATGTCTTGGTAGGTCTTGGAGCTTGGATCCTCTTCAAGGCACTTGCCTATGATGTGTGATGTATATGCACACATGATCCCTAGCCCTACTAGTAAGAAGGCAGAGGCCCAACCTCCATTCTCCAAAGCATAGGGAGTTGAAAGTTGCCCGAGACCTAATGAGAGAGAAAGAGAAAGTGATGAATAAGAATAACATAACATAGACTAACAAACAAGAGAATCTGAGCTTGAATTATTTACAATTTTAAATTTCTATTCACTTAATTAGTTAGTGAGTAAACAAAACTAACCTTAGATTATTAGCCTCAAGGGAGGATATTTTGTTTTGTACTTTTGAATATGATGGAAAAGCAAAAGTTCTCTATATAGATTCTAATCTCTTTGGCACTTTTCTGGTGTATAAAATTAATAGGAAGTGATAAAAGTTGATAGATAAATAATAATAAGCTTAAAAATGCATGGCGCTAAATGTATATATATATTTGCTTCAATTGAATGCTAATTAAAGGTTAAGGAAAAATGTCTACCTATTAGCATTCCAATCATGTTGATCACTGAGTGAGCAAAGGAGCTGTTGGGCTTGGTATGGTGCTCATTCTCAAAATTCCTAACCCTACTCACTTCTCCACACTTGCATGCCTTGTTCTCCTCTACACAAGAGGCACATCCAGTAAACTTCACTGCAAGCTGAGCACCATGCACACTCTCACTGACAACTTGGTTCCGGTGGACCGGCCGTTCTAACCCGAGGCACGACCGCCACCACTGCCCGTTAGCCATCTCCGCGCCTGCCATCGCCGTCGAAGTCCCTTAATTATATATATATTCTTGATCTTGGTTAATTAAGGAGATGAAAGGCTGGTCTGTGTTATTTATAGTGTGCAAAGTTAGGGCAAATGGTGGGCTTCAAAGGTGACAAGGATCCCATCTAGAGGAATTTGGGAGATACGTGAGGTGGTCTACTAGTTTTGTGTTGGCAAATTGGAGTATGGAGGCAGTCAAATTGGAGCATGTGTGGCTGCTAGGGTTGGCTTAACGTATACATTCTCTCCTTCCTAATATTCTCTGTGATATCAAATGTGATGCTTTAGTACCACTGTGAGGTACCACTATGGAACAAATTGATGCTTAATTAGTTCGCAAACTTATCCCGTAGAATTTTCTTTAGATGAGAATTTTGATAAGTGGAAGATGATTGTATCATCTCTTCTCCTAAAGCTCAAGTCAAGTAGTGTTATCTCTAGATTCTATTCTATTTTGTCATTAAATACTAATGTGTGATTCATGCTGCAGGTTTATTCTTCATTATAATGTATAAGCTCAATAAGTAATAGTTCCTTCTTTAATTTCTTAAGAAACAAAAAACATTTGACAAACAAAAGACGTAATTAATTCTCTGCAATTCTTCCATTATATCAAGAAACTTGAGTCAATATCATTGGCTTATCTAGTTAGCCTTCTTAGTAGAATATACACAGAAATATATATACTCATAGAGAGATAAGTTCACTTCCCTGACCTTGTTTTGATGAGAGTCTCGTGGTGCACTTGGACTTCTCTTTTTTTTTTTAATACATAAAAAGAAAAACTCATACTGGTTATGTATGAGTCTAATTAAAATATCACTTTCTTTGCACTTAGCATAATATTCTAGCTAGCTAAGCTGGGTGGAATCTCAACACAGAAACTTGTGGTGTTTAAAAAGAGATCATAGAAGGATTCCATTTCCCTAACTTGTCCTTTGTAGTGGCCAATGGAATGAATCCCATTTCTCTCCATGTTGTTTGGATTCTCTTCAAATCAAATCAATCACCATCTTTTAACCCATAGAATCTAGCAGAACCAAATAATCTCTCTTGCCTACCCATTTTGTTCTTTCCCCACCTTTATTATACATAAGAAGATTATACAACAGTGGTTCATAAGAATCGCGAGGGCGATTTAGTAGTAAGTTTTTAGGTCAACTGGTTATCCGAGAAAAATAGTTCAAAGATTTTATACTTAATATCATATAATTTTGAAAAAAAAAAGTATTGAAAACAGCTTGTTTTTTTACTATCATTTATACTTTTCCATGTAAGCATATATCCTTTAACCCTAGTAAATAAGTTGAATTAATTATAGATGCATAATAATATTAATAACCCTAAGTAGGCTTTTTTCAAGGTTAAAATTAAAAAAAAATAGAGAGGGGAATATGTTTCTGAGACATTAAAAGTAAAACGCAGGAGTCAAATGATAAATACTTATACAGTAGAATATGAATCTCTTTTTATCATTTAAAGCTAAATTAGATGCAACTAGACCTTTCTTTAGTGTGAGGCATGAAGGATCAATTAAAGGGGAAAAAAAGAGTAAACTGAATCATGCATGCATGGTTGGCCGCCATCATGGAATGAGATTCTTTCATCAACCATAAATATGAAGGCCCCAGGTAACACATGAATCACTGGTTGCTTGCCATGGCTGCAAGAACAAGTGAAAGCTAGAGATTCGAGTTCTTTAGGAATCTAGGGTTAGGGTCAATTAGTGAATAGGAGAGATCATGCCCATATCTTGTGGAGAAGCATCAATTCAATTCACCTCATATATTCTCATAAGGATCCTAGTTTGTTAAAGATGAATCTTTCCAAATGTTTTTGAGGGGGGCAATAGAATCCAATTCATTATTCCTTAAGGTGGCTATCACTGTGAAGTCTAATCTTTGTTGTCACGAATCTTAAAGTTCTTTTTGATGGTTAGATAGAGTCGAAAGAATACCTCACTATGAAGTCTAATCTTTGTTGTCACGAATCATAAAGCTCTTTTTGATGGTTAGATAGACTCGAAAGAATACCTAATGTCTAATCGGGTCGGATTTTTGTGGGGATTGGATCGGGTGAAATTCTAACTAACATGAACATAACTCATTTTACAGTTATTTAATGGGTTAAAATATTATATATTAATAAATATAATATAAATTCGAATAAGGCATCTTTGGTTAGTGCATATAATACACAAGACTTTTTAATTAAGGATAACTTTATGTGCACATTTTATATGCAAATTTGATATGCGCTTAAATTTATGCGTATTTGAGTCTTTGATTTGGCACAAAGTAATGATATAGATATCAAGATGATATTGATTATTTTCTATTTTAATTACCATATTGCCCCTACAAAATATATTAGTTCTAATATTTAATATGGATCATTGCATTTAGACTCCTGAATTGTCACTATTTTTTATGTAACGTTCGTAAATATTTTTATGACATATCAACCTTGAATTATTGAAAATATCTCAAATATTATGTTTTTTTAATTTTGTGACTTAATCAATTAGAGATGATGCATCATGAATAACTTTGTTTGATCATGAATTTGCTAATTAGGAAATCTATCAATCCGTAAAATATATTATATGACGAAATGAAAATGTTTTCAAAATTATTACCATGAAAATTTACTCTACGTAATAATAAATATTTGATATTTTTGTACTTAAAACATAATAAAAATGTTATTGTGGTGAAAGAAATTTTATTTTTCTAGTTTTTTATTCATATTTTATAATCTTATTTATTATTTTATAGTAAGATATTATATCTATTATTTTATATGGACATACTCATTATATTGGATAATGTAGAGGCGTAAATTTGTAACTACAGTCTTATCATTTTGCATATAACTCTATTATACCCTTCTATCTGCAATAAGATTTTGTGCATAAACTATCACGTGACGTACCTTATGCAAAGTTTAATAAAAATGTGTCAAAGTAAATGTTTGCTTATAAAATTTGTATAAGAGAGACCTAGTTCACGAATAAGTATCATTTATGTACTACAAAACATTAAGCGGATTAAATGAGTTAGATGGTTTAAAGAATATGAATAATTATACTCATATCTTTCAAACTACCACAATTTTCTATATATCTCCCTTGAATTGTTGACACATTGACCCTCATTCATAAGTTGTTACGTGCAACTCATATGAGCAGTTATATAACATATTTATCCTATGTTTCGGAGAAAATAAGAAATTTTTTTTTCATCAAAACACTTTTTTTTTTAAAAAAAACTTTTTTCATCTACGATGTCCTTTCTTCAAGAGTTTAGGAGGTCTATGTGTCACGAAAAGTTCATAAGAGATATAGAAAGGAGTGATAGTTGAGATAATTATCATCCCAAAAGAATATACATTAGTATGAAGCATATGCTTATTAATCAGATTAGACTGAAATACATGTTTATAATTTTATCTTAATTATATAAAATTCAAACCTGTACAGAATCCTTGAATTAGTATAAAATTATCATGTTGGCGCTAAGAAGGCCCAATTCTAGCCCAAATTCGGTGAACAAAGTTTGAGTTTGAGTTTTGATAGAATATAAAATATAAAAATTATTATTCTCTAGTTTTAATTTTTTAGAGTAGTTGATGAGTTATCACGAAATCAGAGTACAAGTTCTAAATTCAAATCTTGTCGAACCATCTGCTATTTAGAATATCTACATATTTAAATTAAGCTACTTCTTGGGCCGTTTAGAATAGTAAGTGAATTATCAAGTTTGACTTACCATAATTATATCGTGCTAATAAGTATAACTTATATTGCGTATATATAAAAATCTCTCTTACACCATTTCTTCGTAAATGTAAATACCGACCTCCCGAACCGGTTCGGAAGTATTCCGCTTCGTGGTCTTTACCAAAAATAGGGAAAAAAATTATTGCACGATCCAGCTAGCATTCATAGGTAGCAAAATCCAAGCTTCTAATCACACCAGACAACTGGTGAGAGAGATAATGGACTAAGAAAATACTGCTTGTTACTCATAGGCCCCATACTTTCTTGTCTCATGCCCATATACAGTCCAAAATTTCATATCTACTTCTACTTGATTGAGCTTATTGTAATTGTTCAGTAACATCATAGTTTAGACCCAAGAGAGAGTTTTTCTTTTATTTTATTTTTTCTGATACAAGCTTCCTTAACTATTTGAGCACTATCCAATCGCATACGAAAAGAGTTGTTATACAGTTTCTAATTTGAACCCTAATCAAGTTGCTATGCAATTCACTAGTAAGATGTTTGAAATCTGGGAATTTTGTATTCAATTGGAAAGCGCGGTTAAATTTGAATATGATTTAACCCGGGGTTAATTACACTTGGACTTCCAAAATTATTAGCTATATATATATATATATTATAAAAAAATTAAACAGACAACTAGTAGAAAGATATTTTATGAAGTTTAAAATAGCTGAGAACCTGATAGGATTTCTTGTATAAAAAAAAGATTATAAGAGGGTATATATAAAATGAGCAATGTTTAGAGTCTAAGTACCCCCTGATGGAGAGTTATTTTTTTTTAAACCATTATAGATCTGCATACTAAATATTATATTCAGATAGTTGAGCTACAAACTTATTTATAAAATTATATGACTTCCAAACTATGTCAATGCCATGTATATTTGTCAAGGAGAATTATTATCCGGGATAGTAATTTTGTTGAATAAAGATGGCAAATTAAAGGTTTGATATAGAAAATTATTGAACAACTAAGTGATTTATAAAATAATAAGTTTTTTCAGTGTACTTAAAATCGCTCACTCAATGAATATTTAAAATTTCGACCAAACTAGTACTGTTTTAATTTTTTTTTATTAAAATAGATTACTTCTTAAATTTATTATTAAATAGGGTCTAATTCATTATAGAATCTTAAATTGAGGCTTTGATCAATTCAGTATTTTATGTATGTAAATTCTTTTAACTTATTCTTTTAGTAGTTAAGGTAAAAATATATTTAATAAGTGTTTTTATTAGTGCTACAGTGAATTAGACCCCGTTTGGTAATAAAATTGATTGATGATCTATTTAGGTAAAAAATATATTAAATGGGTCTAATTAAAAACTAAGAAAGAAACGCATTATTAATTAGTGCCAGTCTACCGACAAATGGTAAATATGCAAAAAGGACCTTACCTAATTTCTATTAACAAACAGCCAAACAATAACAGAAGGGTTTAATTTTCTCTTCCACAAACTGACCGGTCGAGTGGCCCCACAAAGCGAGCCAATGGATAACACCGTCACATCCAGACTAAAGAACAAAAAGAAAAAGGAAAAATTGGAAAGAAGCCTCGATCTCATGCACTATTTGCAAATTACACCCTCAATAAAACAAAATTAAGTAATAATTATATAATAGGGCAAAATTACAGCCTCAATAAATAAAATAAGCTTACATTTAGCCCTCTAAATTATTATTATTTAATTATAGATCTTCTTATCAATTTTTTTTCTTTTAGTTGTCTGTTTGATTTTTCCGTTAATAAGATACATGTAGTATAAATTTTAGACATTTTGAGAATTATTTTAGTCTTATTTTAATGGAGAGAGAGAGAGAGAGAGAGAGAATTTAATGAAAGTAAAAACCAAATATTCCTACGTTTTATGTCATCCACTGGAAACGCTTTTAAGTTCGATCTAAGAAGTACCAATGCCAAAGGGTCGTGTTTTTGTCGGTTTTCCTCCTTACGTTAAAAGATAATTAATGAGGAGCGTTTTGCAAAAAGCTGGGGAATAGAAAGGAGGTTATTATTATTAATAATAATCTTTTGAAATATAGGGTTCTAGATGCAAAATTTCCCTTTTATTTACTTCAGAAATAGATGAGATGTGAGAGAGAGAGAGAGAGAGAGAGAGAGAGGACCACTGTCACAATGGGCAGACTCCGCCAGAGTTCGAACTCCGCCGCCAATCTCGCTTAGGATGGCCTCCGACCGCCGCATCGCTGTGCTCTCCTCCCACCTCCGTACGACAACCGCCAGCTCATCCGAGTTGTCCGACGTGTCCATCTCCTACTGTGCCGCCGCGGGCGATGGGGTGGCGGCGGCAGGGGAGGAGGAGGAGGAGGGAGGGGGCAAGGAGAAGGGATGCGTCTTTTGTATGATTACTCGAGGTGAATCCCCGGCATTTAAGGTATCCTTTCCGTATTTTCCCTTCTTGATTTCTCGTGTCTGATCTCCTCCTCGATATGGTTATTCTTGCTTTTTTTGTTGATAGGATTCTTGGATATTTGAAAGTTTTGTCGGTTTCCGATTTTGATTATCCAACTAATTAAGGCTTATCGAATAAATAAACTGCACAATTAAGTAGAAGAAATAGAAGAGCTGCACAATATAGACCACTGTGGTGTAGAATGGCTAGTATCAAAGGTAGAAAATTTTGGTTTTCCATTTGAGATATTTCATGCGTGTAGTGAATGAGATTTGGAGAAGTAAAATTGGACGGCAGTATTGGCTTAGATATCTAGGGAAGGAGTAATACCAAGGTTTTCAACATTGTGGTCGAAATCAACCAAAATGTTGGGATCCCCTAACTCAGCGGGGTTTGGGCCAACAATTTTGCGGGAAAAAAAAAACCTAAAATCATAGTCACTGTGTCTGGCTAAACTTTTGCCTGCGAGTAATGAGTTCCATGCTATATACTGATGATATTATTTGATATTAGACTAAATTGTGGGGTAAGCTTTGTCACATTAGGAATATTAGATTATAGATTAATTTATGGAGTAGTGAGCATGATGTAAGAAATTATAATTCATAGTAGTATCATAGTGTTTTTGTGGAGTATTATCACACAAAAATAACAACTGTATAGGTGGTTAGCCATCCTATTGTAATAATCATTTGATAGAACGGTTTGGAAGAATCATGTTAGCAGTATACTATATTTGAACAATTGTTATGCCATACGAAATTATGAATGGTCTAAAAATAGGACCAGTTTGTGGGAATATGAGCTAAAGTCCTCGGTAGAACAGTCTTCCTTCAAAGTCCAGATTCTTGCATGTCTAGAATTCTAGCTGGTTTTATTTCTCTCTTAGAATTTAATTCTAATGATCTAGTACCTGGACATGCTTGCAAATTTATTACTCTTAAATCCAGCATCAACTATATAAGAAGAAAATGTAAGTTGATAGCAGTATTGCACTTGTTGCCAATTTTCACAGTACTGATTTCTTAGTCTTTTGACTCTTTTCTCTTCAGCTTTATGAAGATGACATATGCCTATGCATTTTGGATTCTAATCCGTTGACCTATGGGTAAGGTGTTTTATGAATGATCTGATGATTAGTTTTCTAAAATGCTAGATGGGTAATTCACTAATTCTCTGTAGGTCAATTCAATATCCTACTAGTTCTCTGGAACCATTAGATGATTATCGATGGTGTTTTCTCAGCATTTGTTTTCCTCTTATAGAAGCTTCTATTTTTGGAACAGAAATTGAAATAGTTAAAATCCTAATAAACTTATTGATCATATTACTTGCAATTTAAGATCTTAAATTTTGTAACCTTTTCATTTTTTTTTCTAGTGCCACATCAATTGATGAATCTTGTTTTCCTTGATTGATATTCCCTATAAATATAATACTACTAACTCGTTTATGTCTAGTTTCAACCTTTTTCCATTCTTTCCTTCATATATTTTCATCCTAACATTGGAATTACTTCATTTTAAAGTCATTAGATCTGAAATTTATGAGGTTATCACTCATAAAAATTTTAAAAAAATTTCTGCTAACGGATCTATTCAGATCTGGTTCGTAACATTCTATATTATTTTAATAAATGCCAAGCCCTAAGAGGGAGAGGAAGACCAAAAAATGAAATGGGAGGAAATAGCAGTGAAGGATATAATAGCATTCAATTTAGCAAAGAATCTGACACTAAATAGGTAGATGAAGCTAAACGGAGGAAAAAGATCCATATATCCGACCTCAAATAGTTGAGATTCATGGTTTGTTCTTGTTGTTGTCATTGTTATTTTAGTAGATGTCAACCTGAAAAATAGTGATACCCAACATAAAACTAGTTTAAATAGATATATATAAGTGTTTCAAGATATATTCTCAGTGTTTGTGGTTTTAAGGAAATTGTGTATAGATTTTTTTTCAATTGAAAAAGATAAGGATGAAAAGACCGAAATCACTGCAATGCCGAATTGGAAGCCCATGACTGTTTGCTTAAATTAAAGCTGAAACTGATACTATGAGGCTTGGATAGAATAAGCATTAAGAAGCTTGTTATCTTCTGGAGAAGATCTTTTACATATCATTGGGGGTGATCAAATTAATTAATTTTCTTTTCCTTTTAGGTTTTAGAAGATGATAGGAGACAAAGGGAATGAACTTTTCTTTGAGCTTTCTTTGAGTTCATGGAACTGAATTATTTTGGTACTATTGGTTTTCTGAGAAATAAAATGAAATCGAAATTCTGTTAAATCTCTTAGATTCTTCATGGAAGGTGTAGGCCCTGAAAATGATAATATACATTGCTTTCAAGTCACTCATAATACTTACCAGAATTGCTCTGTTCATTCTGATTCAATTCCAGACTGATTTGAGTATATGCCATAGTGTCTTCACATTTCTATTTTCTATGTAGGCACTCTCTTATCATTCCAAAATGTCATTATCCGGCTCTGGAAGCAACTCCTCCTCCTGTAAGTTCAATAAATCATTTGAATGGATTCCTGTCATAGTTATCATCCAATTATATAGAAATATCATAATACTATTGACATCTGACTATTGTAACTTCAGGTGAATGATTAAGGTAATATTTGGTGCCTTATTTTATTTAACCAGTTTAGATGAAAACATGTAATGTTTAGTTCCATTTTTTATTCTAAAAAATCGATGAGATGTGAAGTATAAAGGCGATCAAATATATGAAGAAATCTACTACTTATAGGCAGAAATTTGTGAGAGCTTCTTCCAGAAATTATTGCCTTAGAAACCCTCTTTAAATCTGCGTGATGCATAAGTTTATTTGCTTTGTAAATTCATGGTAAACAATCCTTACTAAGAAGAGGTTTTTCATGGTCTCTTACGTGAATGGTCTTGTTATCACTTTTCATTAGGACTTCCCTTGCATTCTCACTACCTATGTTAAGATTCAGAAAGATGATAGAAGATATCCAGATGACAAATTTTATTGAATTTAATTAATAATAAGGTATAAAGGATGTGCCTTGAGGTTTTGATAGTGTTGATGGTCAACAAAGAACTGTGTTGATTAAGTTGATGATAAATGAAAGAGTAGAAGGCTAGGATAGTGAATATGGAATATAAAAGGCAGTTTATAGTTTACACGATGAATTTAACAAGAAGAGAACGAAATCTTTAACAGAAATAGAAGAGGATGGTTAAATCTGACAAAGCAACAAAATCTGTACAGAATGTTGACTTGTGGTCAACTTTGAAACATGAAATTCTGAAGAAGTTACTCGTCTCCTTTTATACTAAGTGTTGCTTGATTTTGTTCATTGTATTAATGGAATGACTCCTAGACCATAGTTAAGACAATAAGACCCAGGAAATTATAGCTTCAGTAACACAAGATTTGAAATGGGAAACATGCTCTTTTTTTTTCTCCAAGGAGACAATTTTGTGTTCATTCTCTATGAAGAATTGAAAGCTTCATATCTGTGAAGGATATTAACTTTCCCTTTCATAATTGCCACTATGATTAGCAAAAATATTTATAGCTAATTATGGATATTTAGGTCCTTTCTTCAAAAGATTTATCAGCACTGGAAAACCAAAACTCTTTGAAATGAATAAAATCATATGATGTCTAGAGTTCAAAGGGGCAAGTGATCTTTATAAATCCGCTTGCTTATCAAAGGGGCAAGTGATCTTTACCGGTCCGCTTGCTTGTCACCACAACTGTTCTCTTACTCATGGAGTTAACAAGGGTTGTCGTGCCAAAGGCACAGGGAGTGTCAACATTGCCTCAACGTAGTGCATATTGTTGGCACGTGTTGTGCCGAAATCGGTATGCTATTATTTAGCATGTCAAATAAATAATCTTTAAGCCTTTTTAAGGCCTTAAAAAATAGCTTTTAACTTTTAAAGGCTAATATAAAATCCTTCAACACTAGATGTTGGTGTAACATATGCAATTGATTTTTCTCTCATCTCTTTTTTTTCCAATTTTTATCAGATCTTCTGAATTAGGGCAAATAACTTTGGAAAAATTAAAATTTCTCTTTGATTTCTAAAATTTGAAGCATAATCTATATAGATCAAGCACCACAATGCAAAGAGATATTATAATAGATGAAGAAAATCCCAAATTATATTCATTTAAAGTAATGTATGCTCAATTCCTAGTGGCACACGTCAGCATGGGGTGGTCATAAAGAAGTATTGAGATACTCCCACCATATTAGTGCCAATAGTTTACTGGCATAATACATATTGATCTTTATCGACTTTTTTGTCCCAGAGATAAGTGAGGCAAGTACATAAATAAAATATTTTATTCTTCTTCCTCGTGTAGATTTCTTGGACTTCTAGAGGGGTTATTCCTACGTTGCATGAGCCTAAATTACAATCATGAAAGTAGATTACTTTTCCAGCCAACTGGCCTTACAACCTTTAGGATAAGTGCTTCTATTGTTTCATTTTGCTTCGTCTGGAATTTGCATCAAATTCTTGGAGGATTGAGGGCGGTTTGACAAGCTATCATAAAAATTTATCCATTCAATTGGACCTTTTTCTTTTTTGCCTTGTTCTCTAACACATCTTTTAAATAATATGTCGCTCCCTTGGAATTGGCAATTACATTTAGCTATATTGATATCTACATTCTGATAGGTACTTAATAAAAAACAACTCATTTTGGCGTATTTTTCAACTGCATATAACATTTCATTGATCAATTCTTTATAGAATACGTTTTCTATTAGTTTGATAAATTGATTCACATATTGTTTCCCTCCAGCTGCTAGTTGTGCACTTGTGCTTTTGCATATAATGTTTCCTTATATAATTTTGAACTTTTTTCTTCAGCTCATTTATTTTTTTTTCGCATAGAATGTGATTTATATATTTATACTCATCCAGGTAATAGCAGCCATGTGTTCCAACGTACCATTTCTCAGCAGTGCAATTATGAAAGCTACTAATTGTGGTAGGTGGAATCTCATATATGATATATTTGATTGCAATGATGGTCGTGCCGATGGTGGCACGACACTTGGCATGGGGTGTACTGGTGGTGCATCTCGTGTCTAGCCATGCCGATCGGCACAACTGCGTGCTAAGCCATGCCGACGTGGAGGCTCATTTTTTAAAGTTTTTTCTATTTTTATCAATCAATTTTAATATTATTCTTTTGTCGACAAATAAAGTCATCATTATCAATATGATTGAAGCTTATCGACAGTATTTAATGCAATATTCTCGAATTATTCTTATGTGATAAATGAAGTATTTGATCCTCCTCGTCATTCTATGTTCAACTAGATATGCTTTATAATTATTGTATTATCATCAATTGATATTATATGTTAAATGTTATTATATTTTTAATTATAAGAAATTTTACAAAACACACTATATTTTAACTATTTTGTGATTCACTCATTGTTTTTGAGGATTTTGTATCTCGACCCCTCTTTTTTGCCTATAATTTTCATTCAACACTGTAAGTTAACTTGGATAATACCAGCAAAAGGATATTTCTTATAATATATTGAATAATTTATAAATACCTAAATTACTCTTGTCTTTTTCATCCTCTCCTTTTCTCCCATCCTCCTCATCATCCTCATCACCTCTTCATGCCCAACTCGGAGGTTTTGATCTCCAAATCGAAGTCGACCGAGATGCTTGGCTCGCTTCATCTTTTTCAGCGAAGCTCCATTTCGAGTAAGGATAGTTAGAAGAGGAGGAGGAGAATAGGAGGCCAAGGGAAGGTGGTGGTGACGACGACGATAGGAAGAGGTGGTTGAGGGAAGATAAAGGAACATGGTGGAGGGGTAGAGATGAGGGGATAGGGGTGATGGTGGTATTTTAGTAATTTAGTCAATGTCAATTAGTCAAAATATTGTTAAGGTGTTAAATAAAAATTATACGGAAAAAAGGGTCGAGTTACAATTTTTTAAAAATGAGGTGTAAATTACAAAATAGATAAAACATAGGGTGATTTGTAAAATTCCCTTAATTATATTATATAATGTTCAATCGTTAATATGAATTTTAATGAATATATTCAATCATATTATATGTTGAATAATATTTATATTTGACTATTATTATATTTTTAATAAAATAAGTCATTTACAAAAATAATCTAAAGATAAAATAATGTAACGTAAGTTTTAATACATATATTCAAATAAAAATCATAGTGCTAAAGACCCAAAAACATTGTTAAATATCTTAATTATTTTTGTTAAAACTATTTTGAAGGCGTGTCACTGGCATGTAGGGGCACGCTATTAGCGTGCAAGGTCGTGCTGGTCAGCATGACTATCATTGTCTGATTGTTTTATCTATGTGGCCAAAGATTGGTGTATCATCTCACCTACAATTACTGTTTTGGTATCTTTGAAGTTTGAATCTTGATACTAGAAGAAATAAGATAGTACGCAGTATGTACTGCTAATGCCCTTGTATCTCTAGAGAAGACAGAGTAAACAAAGAATGACTTCTGTCTCAATTGTTCGTTCATTAGTGTTCTTACCATTCTTTTGTTTCATAATGTCCCTTTTAAAAGGAAGATGTTAAGCTCTTTTAAAAGAACCACATAAGAGATGCCATAGTGGTAGTAAACATATTGTTGCGCTTCATTGTGTAGGTTATTTCCCCCCCTTGGAAAGGACTTGTGGCATGGTTAGCCAAGCCAAGCTTGTACCTCTAGTTTTCCAATACCAGACTGTAATAGCATTCTGGTATTCTGCTTCTTTGAATTGTTAGTGTTTGGACAAAAGGACTTAGGTACTTTTCTTCATGGAGTTCACGAACGCAATGTCTCAGGGAGCACAATCATGACCTCAATGTTTTCTATGGGACTTGTTTTGCTATGCCTAGAGGGAAGATTCTGCTAAACGAATGATTTTTCTGCTTTACCTTTTATTATGGGATGATGCTTTTTATTGCTTTTAACTTGAGGCTTTGTCCTACCTGATATCTCTACCTTAGCAAATGTTGCATGATCCTGACTTTGAAATAAAGCTTGATATTTAATTCTTAATTGGCTTGTGATATTCACATGAAAAGTCTCCTAGGTTTGTTCTTACTTATTTTCTGTGATTAACAATACAACTATATAGTTACGCTTGCCTTTAAATGTATGATTGCTTTATCAGTGATAAATTGAGCACCTGATGTGGACTAACTGTCCGCAAAGAAAATTTTAGAAATGGTATATTGCTTATGTTGATTCATGATGCTACCACCTTTTCACTTAATGCATAGGCATAGAAGTATCATAAATAGCATAATGCCTACTACTAGAGTTGTTTGCTTTGAAAATTGAAAATAGATCCACCTCCAAGTAATATCAGAATTCCTTTTGTTTTTACTAACTCACCAACTACTCTAAAAATTTAAGCGATTAGAAAACAATAAATTTTATATTTTATATTCTAATAATCTCTCTCACTTCTAAGAAGAGATACTTTGACGAACTCAAGAAATAGATTCGATTTAAAATTGGATAGAGATTTTATATTTTAAATAACAGATGAGTCTGACAGGATTTGAGCTTGATAGAATTCGAACTTAATATCTTTGTTCTGATACCATATTAACTCATTAAACTGGCAACTGTTTTATATACTCAAGCTATTAGAGAATAATAAATTTTTATATTTTATATTCTAATAGTTCTTATATCCTACAGTTGCTCGTCTTTTAACTGTTGCCATTTAATCTCTTGGTGCATAATATAGATTCATTCAATTTTCTGGCCAATAACGGATTGGCTGCAGGACAAGTGATATTTCATGTGAGTAGTGTACTAAACTTCAACTTCCACAACATCTTTTACTACTGAAATATATATCACTTTTACCTGATGCATTTCACATCAGAGTTACTACTGTTGTCGCAGACTCATTTCCACATTATTCCTCGCAAATCTGGTGACAAGCTATGGCCTTCTAAGGTAACAAATCTCAGAACTATACCCAACCTTATTCGGATTTATTTAAGATGTTTGAAAATTTTGCAGAGCTTCAGAAGACGACCGATAGAATGGAACCAAGAAACTATTGGTCTTGTTAATTGCGTCAAGGAAAACCTCTATCCTCCTTCCTGTGGTACCTCCACAAATGGTGGATCTGCGGTGCTAAAGGATCTATAAGATAGATAAATGGCTATCTCGTACTCATGTACAGAAGATATTAAGCAGGCACATTTGGGAGCGCATTATTGATTCATTTTTGAGCTTGTGTCACAAGAAACTCAAATGAAACCAGTATAAAGGTTATCAAAGTTCTTCATATATATATATATATATATATATCGAGATAAAATCATTACTGTAATGGAACCGGAATTTGGAAGCTAGTCAAATTTTGCTTTAATTTGTGGGTTCCTGAGTGTGAAGTTTTTGCTGACAAAAAAAGCCACTTTTAATATTCATTACATACAGTTAGCTTTATAATTTGATCCTTTTAATTTGGATGCACAGGAAGAACTGTTAAAAAAATCAGACTCAGAGCAACCATAAGAATTAATGTAAGGACGCGCGACATCATGATCATATTCCTTATATCAAACTATATACATAGTAGATAATAATAGTCTAGTCTAAAAATTTAAAAATCAAAAGAGACGATTAGTTTTCTTCGGGTAGGTATAGTGATGGATAACTTCTTCTTGATATAATTGTAGCATGTGCCCGATTTTTGATGCATGCATGCATGCAAGGAATTATGTGCAGCATATATGCTTCCATGCACACGTGTGCATGCTTCTCCTTCCTCATTCCTCTCCCCCTCCCCTCCCCTCTCCCATGCGGGTGTGACAGGAGGATCAACATAGACCCATGGATTCATGACCATCCATCACAGATAAGACTTGCTCTAATTAATTTTCTATTTAAAAATAAATAAAAATAAGGACTCGTTTGCATTTGTTTAAACCCTCCACTTCCCACTTCCCACTTCCCACTTCCCACTGCCCACTTCCTACTTCCTACTGCTCATCAACATGGGGAAGTCTTCCAGGTCAAAAGGGGATCGAAGGGGAGAGGATTCATTCTCTTTAGTTTAACTCCGTTGTGTACTCTTCCTTTTGGAAGTAATGGAATAAACTAGTTGTGTACTCCACCTAGGGTTTAGCAGGATTCGATTTGGAAAACTGGAGGGGTCGATGTGAGACAAAAAAAGACAGGCATGCATTAAACTAATCTCTCTCTCTCTCTAGGTTACTTTGCATGCAAACTATGTGGAATTAGAATGAGAGTATGGGGGTAGATGGGTCAATATTCAATTGCTATCCGCTTAAGCTTTTAGATCAACCGGATATCTAACATAATATTAAAAGTTCAATTTTATTGAAGATTCGACTCTCAAACTATTATCTTCACGCAGATCATCTTATTTTATTTTTCATGAATCATTGATCATCATTAACTATGTAAAACTTTTAAATGTTTCTTCCGTCAATTATCTATTTGAATTTTTCCTTCGAAACATGTCACATGATCAATCTAATGTGCATTGAGGGCAGTTTTACTCTTGAAATTGGAAAGCAGAGGTAGTAGGGCATGGCGTCGTCGACGTTTCTTCCCCCTCCTCCTTTCATTCTATCCCTTTTATCTCTTCTTCTCCTCTCTACAATCCTTCTCAATCATCATTCACTATCGTTACCTTTCATCGGTCGTCACTCTCCCCTCTCGCTGCCCATTCTATCTTCCCTTTAATATTCGACCTATCAAATTGTACTATATTACTAAACTTAATGAATCATCAGTCGACGAAATTTTTATCAAAAAAACAAGTTGAGAACTTAGGATAAAATAGTCATTTGACGTTTCTATTTTATACTATCAAGAGTATGACATATTAGACAATTGAGACAGTCGAAAGTGTTATAAAAAATAAATTACAAGATTAAATAAATAGTTCAACAATCTTAGCATAATTAATCATCGGAGTGTTTGAAAAAACAAAGGTAGATATAGATACGATTTTGCCGCTAATCTAAGGTCATGAAACATTACGCGAGCTAATTGCTCCCTAGTTAATTGGCTAAAACCCTAGTTCATGGAACCCGGAATAGGAATAGGAATGATTTTGGACAATTTTACCCCTGGGTCTTGAACCTTGGCGGCATGGGAATACACACCACTCGCGTATTCATACCGAGGAGGCACGGGCACTCCGCCGATTACTCCCAGGCTTTTGAATAATAGCGAGTCCTTTTAACCTTGAAGGCTGAGCTCCGAGGGCATTTTCGTAATCTCATCCTCACACAGGAGCAGCCTAACAAAATTGGATTAATAAGGATATTTATTCTTCTTAACTTTATTATTTATTCCCTTTATATATATATATATACATATATCTTGCCTTTTACTCTCCTTGGAGGCGACGTCGTTCCCAATACAGGCGATAGGCGATAGGCGATAGGCGGTTGGCCACTCATGGTAGGGACCGTTATTTATTTAAACCTGGCGCCGACCAACCGCCACGTATCGGTCGCCGCCCGCCTCGCCACCTCCACCACCAATGCTTGCGCCCCTCCCGTGGAACACCGTGCCCTTTCCTCCGCATGCAACAACTCTCTCTCTCTCTCTCTCTCTCTCTCTCTCTCTCTCTCTCTCTCTCTCTCTCTCTCTCTCTAACTCATGAGAAAGAAGTTAGACCTAATAAGGATATTTCTTTGGGTCTTTTTGCTTATAGACCTTTTATATATGAAGTTTATTTTTAAATTAAAATTTAATGAGTAACTAAAGAAAGATGTCTTTCCAAGATTTTGAAATATAATTGTTACCTATTTATCAAAACAGTTTGACAGTGTGGTATCTTCTGAGTAGAAGCATTTGCGTTTCAGTTGTTTAGTAGTTAGTAAGAGTGAGCTTTAAAATCTAAGTTCACATATTTTTTATAATCGATGAACATTTTATTATAACAGTGATACGACTAGGTTAGATTGGATCCACTCGTGATATTGGGTTAATAAGGATGAACCTATTTATCTAGTTTAATTTTTTACTTGAAGAAATAAAAGTTTTTTTTGCCGGGGAGCGTTCGAATCAATGACAGATAACAGAATTTACATGTTCAAACGTAATCTGGTGCGTTCGAACGCACCACAGCGAAAATTGTTGGTTTGTTAGGATTTTAATTTAGTTGTTTGGGTCACAAAAGTGAGCATTTATAAATATACGGAGGAAACCCTAATTAGAGTTTGTCTGATATTGGAACGACATCGTTGCCCTTATCTCTCTCTTTCTTGCTCTAGCCATCAACGCCCTCTCCCACCTCCTTCTTTCCACCGCCCAAGTTCTTGGTCGGCTTCATCTAACTCCTAATCCCCCACTTCTGCAGTAACTTCTCCCCCTTCACTCCGAAAAATCATCCTATCACCTATCTAGCAATTGAAGGGCTAACAAGTTATGGTTCATCCGACCTTCAGTTATTATTTTATCGATATCTTAAAATTTAGTTATCTAAACTCTGCGATCTTAGATTCATTGGAAAGCTCTTTTCAAGAGCAACAACAAAAATTCAGCAAGATCCAATGGCTAGATCCTCCGCAATCCCCTACGAAAGTTACATCCTCAAACTAGTATATAACCGCGGATCAAGCTGGTTCGTAACAAACAAAATACACATAATTTGTATATATAGTGCAAATTAGAGTAGAAATTTAGGTAGGGAGGGCTGTCAAAATAATCAAGTCGGTTCAAGCTTGGCTCAAGTTATATTTGCTGAGTCTCAATCAAGCTTGACTTGAAAATGATCCGATTCAAATTTGATCTACAGAATATGCTCAAATTAATTTCAAAATAATATAGTATTAAATTTTATATAATATATAACACATAAGTCTAATATAAACCTTTAGATAAAGATCTAATGCTCATAATATTGCTATATTAGTTTTTATATCTTCACATTCAATTAGGTTGTTATTTCAATCTTGATTCAAGTTTGATCATGCTCGATTTATACTTGAATTAATTTAAGTTTGAAATTACTTATTAATCTGCTTATTTAGACTCAAGCTTGAAATTAGTTTGAAATTGGCTCGAATTAAAATAATTTTAATTCAAGTTTGATTCTATAGTTAATTACACCCCTAAATATATTATATAGGTTGTGAATTGCGAATAGTGAAAGCGCCGGACTTGAATCAAAATTTTACACAATGTAGGGCTCTTTATACAAATTTCTACGCATGAACGTGGTCCGATGCACCCATGCATGCATGGATCATGGATGGGTGCACGCACCTACGCTTACAAAATTTACGTGCCGATGTATAAATTTTACTGCGTATTTACGATGACAACTATGGAAACAAAAAACGCATACATGTATGTACATTCATGTACGATCGATGTCATGTGATGTGGGCATACACGTGGGAACAGTTTTGCGTGTGTTGTTAAGTACTACTTCTACCATTATTAGTACTTCTGTCTCTCTCTCTCTCTCTCTAAAACTCTCTATCTCTCTTCTCGTCGTTGGTTTTATGATTATGATTAGATTACCGAGAGGCATTTATTTTTACAGTGGAGCAGGCTTTAATAACTATATTACACAAGAGAAAGAAGAGAGAGAGAGAGAGAGAGAGAGAGAGAGAGAGGCCATGCATGTGTTTACTATCTTTGATTCCTTTCTTGACGGTCAAACTTTCAACAAGCCGTGCATCCACACCGAGATGAGAAACTCTCTCTCTCTCTAACTCCCAGAATTAACTCAGTTTAATCTAGGACGTACAGTGATTAAAAGAGAGAGAGAGCGAGCGAGTGAGAGAGTGGAGTTTAATAATGGTGCAGAGAGAGAGAGAGAGAGAGAGAGTAGGGATTAGGAAGTGGAATTCCCACTGGTGAAGGGCCTTATTGATCTATTTAAGTTGAATCTTTTTGCATTTTGTTCCCTTAGGAAGAAAGTATTTACAGGCCATAATTAAGAGCCGGAAGACAAGGATTCATGTCCTCACGTAGGGGTGCTTGGTGGAGGAGAACCCACCTCTATCACCTATACATCCAATTCTCTGTGTTGTTTATTTATCATGCATTTCTATGTTGTTATCCCTTAATCGCCATTTAGTTAAAGAGATGAGATCATAGGGTTTTGATAATTTCCAAGAATCAAACTAACTGAACTAAGTTCAAAATAAAGAAAAAGGAATGATATATATATATATATATATTTATATCATCTATAACAATTAAAAAATTATACTAGTGTAGACCCCCCTCAAAAGGGCTAGGCCACTTCACTTTTCCAATGTTCACAAATATTTGGTCAAAAATGTTACAAAATGCCAACAAATATCAGTTTGAACTGTAGCAGCCTTTAGGATAAAAGAATCATTAGTTATATTAACATTCTTGCTACATCTAATCTAATTCATTTATAATCTAGCAATCTTGGTGTTAATTAGCCAAACCCTTGCATGCATTTTGAGGGAGTACTAGTGTTGTTTGTTTGTTTGCTTGCAGATAGTTATAAAGTCATCACAGTGTGTGTTTATTGTTTGAAATGTTACTTTCTTTCAGGTCCTTCTGACCTTTTCCTCTTCTCTTCCAAAACCCAAAGCACTGCCCCCGGCCCCTTCTGCAACTCCCTTATCACCATCCTCCTCTCCTTTCTCCCATCTCTCTTTCTATACCACTACACTTACTTTGGTTGCAACTCTTCTAATGGCTTCTATGAACAACTGGTTAGGCTTCTCTCTCTCCCCTCAAGACCACCCTCACCAATCCCACCCCTCACCTTCTCTAATCTCCGCCGCCGATGACGTATCTAACGACTGCTATGGCCTCTCCATGGACTCTTCTACTCCCCCTCCTCCTCCTCCTCCTCCTCTTCCCATTCCAACCCTAATTCGGCCAGATGGGTCTTTTGGCACCTTGGAAGCCCTCCACCGACCTATCTGCCAATCTCCTCAAGGTATAGTTATAAGATCCATATCCCTTAATAGTTATAGACGATCACTTTGCTTATGTTTATTGTTTATATAAATATACTGTCTGTAATCTCTCATCTATAGATTGGAGCATGAGAGGCAGTATGGAGTACAAAGGAAGCACTTCGGAGCTATCCATACTAGTGGGATCAAGTAGCAATCAAAGCAACACCATGGAAGAGGACCAACCAAAGCTCGAAGACTTCCTCGGCGGCGGGAGCGGCGGATACATGTATATGACGGCGAGCGAGGGGAGCGGAGGACTAATCAATATCAATGGTGGTAATCATGGACGTAACACTGACAATTGCAATACAAATAACAACAACAGCAATAGCACTATTGGTTTGTCTATGATCAAGAATTGGTTGCGGAACCAGCCGGTGCCGCCGTCCGGCGATGACAAGGGCGGCGAAGAGGAGGGAGGGAGCCCTAATTGCGGTGCAATTGCGGGGTGCGTAGGAGCGGCGAGGAGTAGCTCTCAGAGCTTGTCGCTTTCGATGAGCACGGGATCGCAGTCGAGCTCGCAGATGCCACTGGTGACGGTGGCGGGGGAGAGCTCGTCGTCGGAGAATAAGATCGACGCGCAAAGTGTTGCGGTGACGGAGGCGGCGCCGAGGAAGTCGATTGATACTTTTGGGCAAAGGACTTCGATTTATAGGGGCGTAACGAGGTTTGAATAAATTCTATATGTATATGATTTAATTGATCTCTCTTCTGTGAATATCTTTTTGCCATGCATTCATAAATCAGCATCCAACTATGACCAAAACAGCAACTTGGTTTCATTTGAATTCAAGATTGTTAATCGATGGGATTTTATCCTAATTATTCCTAACAGGCATAGATGGACAGGAAGGTATGAGGCACATCTATGGGATAATAGTTGCAGAAGAGAAGGTCAGACACGGAAGGGAAGGCAAGGTATAAGCTACAATTTATTGTATTTTCCCAACTATATATCTATCTCATTGTTACATTCTTACATGCTATTACCTATACTAATTGACTTCCTCTCTTGCATCTTTTGCCATGATTGGAAATGGGCCTCGTTCCAATTGCATGCAGTCTATTTGGGTGAGCAACTAAAACTTTGATATTGCCCTGAATTTTCTCATCTGAGTGAAAGGAATTTGCTGAGGGACTAAACTTGATTTCAAATAGGTGGATATGACAAGGAAGACAAGGCTGCTAGGGCTTATGATTTGGCTGCTCTTAAGTACTGGGGTACTACTACAACAACCAATTTTCCAGTAGGTTCTTAATTTTATTTCTCCTCTTCTTGATCATATCAGTGAGATTAGATTTTTTTTTGGTTTGTTTATCAATAGTCCAAAGGTGTTATTCTAATCTATATCAGATAAGTAACTATGAGAAAGAGTTGGAGGAGATGAAGCATATGACGAGGCAGGAATATGTTGCATCCCTTAGAAGGTATCTAGACTTTGATTTTATTAAGATTGTTAAAACAAAAAGTTAAGTATTATTAATATCTTTCGGTTGACAAAAGTTTTATGTATATATATATATATGGATGAGTGCAGAAAGAGCAGTGGATTTTCTCGTGGTGCTTCTATTTATCGTGGAGTTACAAGGTATCACTTACATTCCTAGCTTTTATTAATGCCTACTATAAGTAGTAACATTTTCTTTGATATCTATCCTTTTATTTTATGAACTGCATTGTATTCAACTATTTGATAGGCATCATCAGCATGGAAGATGGCAAGCAAGAATAGGAAGAGTGGCAGGAAATAAAGATCTCTACTTAGGAACATTTAGTAAGTATATATACTCCTCCTACCTCTTTAACTTCCATTGTCACAACCCTAAATATGCATACATACTGATACATAGGCACCCAAGAGGAGGCGGCGGAGGCCTATGACATTGCGGCGATAAAATTCCGAGGGCTCAACGCCGTCACCAACTTCGACATGAGCCGGTACGACGTCAACAGCATCCTCGAGAGCAGCACACTCCCTATCGGCGGCGCCGCCAAGCGCCTCAAAGACGTGTCTGAGCACACTGAGACAAGCGTCGACGGGCGCAGGACCGACGTGGAGGACGACATGAGCAATTACGGCCACCACCACCACCACCACAGCCACAGCCACCACCATGGTTGGCCTACCATCGCATTTCAACAACCGCAGCCTATCGGCATCCACTATCCCTACGGCCAACCTAGGGTTTGGTGCAAGCAGGAGCAAGACGGCGTCGTGACTACGGTGCAAAGCCTGCAGGACTTGCAACAACTACAGTTAGGTAACAACACCCATAACTTCTTCCAAACCTCGGGAATTCATCACAATCTAATGAGCTTGGATTCAACTTCCATGGAGCATAGCACCGGGTCTAATTCAGTTATGTACAATGGAGGTGGCTATCAAGGTGTTATGGGTGGCGGTGGCGGTGGTAATGGCTATCTGATGCCCATAAGCACAATGGTGGTGGATCAAAGCCATAATAATAACCAAGTGAGTAGTAGCTATGGAGATGAGAGCATGTATGCTTACTACCTCTCGCAGCAGTCGTCGACGTCGAGCGGGGTGATGAAGGAGAGCAATGGATATGATCAGCAGAGTGATGGGTGTAACAACTGGATGCCTACTACAGTGCAGGCCATGGCAAATAGAAGTAGCAATGTGGGTGTCTGCCATGGTACTCCTCTCTTCACAGTGTGGAATGATGCTTAGGCTTAGGGTGCGTAGTAGTAGGGAAGCTGATCATGGTCATAGAAGAAAGAGAAGAAGGGTATAATTACTTGCCTACTAATTTTGAAATTATTGTTGTTATTCTAGTAGTAATATATTTTTTTTATTTCTTCTTCTTCTTTAGGAGAAACAAAGTAGAGCTAGATGATGCTTTTCTTTTTCTTCTTTCTTTTTTATTTACTAAAACTCTTGTTCTAACTTAAAAAGGTTCTACTGAAGTGTTGGTTATGGCATGTGAGGTTCACTCACTTGCTGTGAATTTTGGGAAGCTTCAGATGGGAATCCCTTGGAGAGGGGGCTATGTAAATTCAAATGATGGTATAGATGGGCCTGATTATGACCTCCAATTAATAATAGTTAATTACTTGGATTCAAAGGTAATGCCACTTAAGTTATCTTTTAACTATTTCTATTTCCTTTTCACTGAGGAATGCCATCTCAAAGTTCATATCTATGGTCCATTTGATTTGCCCAGTGTTACATAATTAGTAGTCAATATAGCACGAGAATGCTCACAATTTTAAAGCACATTTATCATGGTAGTCAAGTGGGATCTTCTAGAGGTACAAATTGTTTATTGAACACTACTAGTCTAGGTTAGAGTAGCCTGCAAGTTGAATCATAAAGAGTGAATCCAGTCTCATCCATCAGATTAAATGTCACAAGGTTTGCTTCAACCTTCATCCTCTACTATATACTATATATTCAACTTATTCCTTTCCCATGTGGACACTCTTTATGCAAGTCAAAGACCTTGCTTCACTTAGAGAACACCTCTAATTTCTTTAACTCTTGTAGCAATGACCATCATGCATGTCTCATTTTCAGATGTAGTTTTAACAATGACTTCTTCATATCTTTGCCAAAACTCACAAAGGATGCCCATCTCTTCAAAGATATTAAATAGGTAGTCATCCAACAGAGGGAGCTTTTGACTGTCAGAAATGGAATGGCAGTATTAATTAGGGTTTACAAGTGAATATGCCAAAGAAGAGAGTCATCATGCATGGTCCCAGACCTATACTCACATAACACTGCCTTTTGGCTTTACACCTTGCATTTTTAATATTTAGAAATCTAGCCCTTTGTTTTATTAAATATGTGCAACAAAGACCCTGTGTTAGGTTAACTGTTAACACTAACACCATTTGTATATATGAGAATATTTTTCATCCACTGCAAACTATTTTTTTTTTATATAAAATATCTATTTCTTCTTCTTTCACCTTTCTTTTAGAGCACAATGAGTTTTAGAATCCAATAGTGTGTTTCTCCTTTTTTTTTGTTTAATTTGGGTAAGGCTTTTTTAGATAATATAATTTGGTAAGAGTATTTTGGGTTGGATAGAATATTTTGAGTTGGGTAGGTATCAAGTAAGGATATTTTAGTAATCGTCTTAGTATAATTAAACAAATTTAAAAGTTTAGTTAAATTTAATTAACAGAAGTAACAACGGTATATTTTCCGCGCATATTTAGCACAACACTGAAAAAGAAAAAGGTAATACAAATTTTCTTAAAATTAATTGAAAGAGAGAGTAGAACTAAGTAATCATGAGAGAGGCAGGTGGTCATGTATATATATATATATATATATGTATGTATGCAATGGTTTAGACTTATTGACATGTCACATAGATTCACTATGGTCAGAAGTAGTGAGTCAAGACATTCACATTAGATAAAAGATCTTAGCCCAGGGTATGAGATGATTCAAAATAGCATCCTTTGCCTGTCACAGGACAAGGGAAGGAGAAGGGAAAGAGCTAGCATTTGAGGTTAAAAAAAAGAAAGGACACCTGAGCTAAACTATATATATATATACATATCTTACACAGGAGAGTGTCATGCATGCATTTCTTTTGTCATCACAGATGGGTTTGTCCTTTATTGCCAAAATCTTGAGTACTTTTTAATTTTTTAATTTATTTATTGACGTGGTCGTTTGGTTTGCCAATGAAAATTACAGCCAGAGGATTAAAAAACGCTCGTATTGTATCAGTTTAATTGCTTAATTATGACGTTATTAAATTCCTTTTCCTCTCTTAAAAAATATAATAGCCATATAAATCCCATTTTGTCGGTGTACATAGCTTAAATTAGAGATAGTTTAGAAAAGGGTCTGAAAATAAAATTAAGTATTAACGCAGGGTGTGAAATGAAAACTTGCTGATAATTCAAACCCCGAGTAGGTTCGTCGAACCGCTTATCTGCCACGTGTACGGGAGAAAACGACGACAACTCCTCGGCCGCACTGAACTATGCCTGACACAACCGAGACAGAATGCGGGGCCCACCACCACGTCCTCCTCCTATCAGCAGGGCCCACATCTTAACCTTTTATTTTTATTTTAGTTAATCACAGAGATAATTACACCTATGCTCCCTAATCCAAACATATAATTTTCATTAGTGTTCAAATGTCACCTGATTAGTTTTAGATAAACTATTTTACTCTTATTTTAGAGAGAAAATAATTTAAGGGTGAGATGGTTATTTAGAGAGGTGAGAGATATTAGATGGTTATAGAAGTAATTAACTTTTAATTATTTATATATATAGGTTTTATATAGAGGAGGAGGACCGACTCCACCGCTTGGGCTCACCAATGGAGCTAACTGCATCACCACCACTCCTGACCACCAATTTGACGCGGACACGTGTCGTCATCCCTTTCACTTTACTTCTCTTTCTCTTCTATGGGTGACACGTGGCGTTCGGTTCGACTAACATGTCTGGATTAGTGGAGTTTTTTAACCAAACTAAATCCGTTTTATATTTCTTTTTGCGGAAATAGACTGACAACTTAAACTTACTTTAATATTTTTTTTGTCTTAACCACTGAAAAACTAAGTTAAAAAAATTTATATACATAAAACACTGAACTGATCAGTGTTTTAGAATCGCACAAAAAAATACTGATCGATTCAGTATCTTTATTAGGGCTACAATAAATTAAACTCCATTTGATAATAAGCTCGAAGGGTAAAAAGATTTGGAACAAAGCTAGTTAGTGACCAATAAAATGGATGCTAAAGAAACTTTTTTTTTTTTTTGTATTTAACACCGCTTCTTTTTGATTTATTACATTTTATGTCCTGTTCTTAGTTGTATGATTGGATCCAAAATGATACCCTTTTTTATGATCATCCTAACCTGACAGGCTTTTACTGACATGATAGACTCCTTTCAAAGAATAGCAATAAAGATCAGTAGATGACTATTGAAGTATTGATAGCTAGAAATTAGATTTTTGAGCTTATTGTTTAGACATTCAAAATATGAGGATGCCAAATGGAAAATTTTCAAATTCTGATAAGAATTTTCTTATAAGGATAAATTTGGCCTGTTAGACGACCTAAGAAGTAGGATATCAAATATATAAATATACCTACAAATATATGATAAAGGGGTTCATTGTGTACCAAATAGAGATGGCTAGTATCGGATAACGTTCTTTATTCCAACCCCAATTATAGCTTTCTTGCTGAGGAGGAGGAATCTTATCAGCCCGTAGTTCATTCTAAGATAAAGACATGCTATTTTTTCTCCACTGTTCAAGGCCCAGATAAGGGTACAAGGAATAAATCCATATTATAGTAGTTTCTGTGGACTTGTATTCCTATCCTGTGGATTGGATAAATCCAACTTCCCACGGCATTCAGAGCCGTGCAAGGACTGTTCAGGATAGCATATAGTAAAATATTGAAGAACTTCAACAGAAAAAGAGTGACATGAATGGTATCTTCCTAACAAATTATCTAACAATTATTGAGCAGTTTGATACAAACATTAGTAAGAGGGATGAAGGCTATGTTTTTCACTTTTCACGCATCCATGAAAATAATAATTTTTGCGCATCTTAAGGAAAAATTGCGGCATTTGTCGCAGCTAACAAGCTGCTGCATTCTCTTTATAATCTTGCAAGCATGTACATAGTTTGCAGGCTTAGTAAATAAAAATAGTTTGGATTTCCCTAACCTTTACAAGTCCTTGAAAAGAAGCTGGAATCTGGGTATCCTCTCAGGTGGAAGTGGACAATTCACAATTAGTTTCCCCTTCATTGCTCCTCTAAATATTGCCTGCAGACAGATCAGAGGAATTAGCTAAAGGACCTCCCAAACAATAATATTTCAGTAAAAGAAGAATGAGAATTTTGCAGAGAATCGCAGAATATTTCCCATATCTGCTATTGGTCATGCAAGCAGTTGAATTCACCTGATGAGAATGATACACAATTTACCAACCCTGCACTCTATGTAATGCACCTAACAGTAGAAAAAAGGGTACTGTAGTCTATGATGTTCCCACTGATGCAGGACTACAAAGGAAAATGGTACATAGACTGATTCAATGTTCAGAAGAGGTCTCCGATAAGCATTTTTTTTTTTAATAATTTGAAATCATGCCATTTGGGGTGCATGGGCAAACGTCAACAGTGAATTCTAGGTAAGGCATCTCAGATACTTCATAAAGTAATGAAAAAAATCTTACTGCATAAGAATGGGAAATTAAGGTAATACTGTAGCTGCTCCAACTAGAAAGAGATATATTTTATTATAGGATGTTTTTTTACAAATATTTATTTACTATAGATGTAACCGACGATAATGCAACTGTCTATCAAAGTTAAACTCCTAATATTATCAGTATACAGTCTATTGTGGCATCTCCTTGATGTAAAGGATATCAAAGGTATACAATGCTACCACATTGTTAGTTCCAATGATGGTCGTGCCGATTGGCCTGATGCGTGCCGGACTAGCATGAGTGAGTGCCAACCCATGCCGTACTGACACAGGTGCGCTGGCACATCCCATGTCGAGCCATGCCGACAGACACTGATGTGTGCTGCACCAGCACGAGTAAGTGCCAACCCGTGTCATACTAGCAAGGTCTGTGGCGACTGGCACAGGTCACGTGAGGTTCGAAACGAGTTTTATTGATCCAAAACGGATTCATTAGAGTGGTGAATCTAAAATATTATATCGACTCTTTTTTATCATGTGACAAGCCTTATATGTTATGTGGAGCTCTTTTTTTTTATAACTTTTTTCTAATTCAATTATATTATGGAGTATTTAATCTTATGGAGTGTTCAATAATATTAATTTTAATAAATCTATTCAATCATATTATCTATTGAATAATATTTATATTTGATTATTGCTATAGTTTTAATAAAATATGTCCATTAAAAAAATAATTCAAAGATAAAAGACTCTAATATATGCTTTAATACATATATTCAAATCAAAAACTAAATATTGACGTGCTAAAGACCCAAAAATGTGTTTAATTACACTAAATTTTTTATTAGAAAGGTGTCAAAGGTGCGATGCGTGTTAGTGGCATGCAGAGGCTTGCCATGGAAGCCAGGTATGAATCGAAGAGCTTTCCACAAGAAGATCCAATTTTGCTTAAAGTGGAAATTCTAGCTAGATGTTCAACAAAATTTTTTTTGATGTGGGCATCACTAATATATCACACATGCACATGTATCAGCAGCACAGACAACTAATGATCCCTCCTCAGGAATTTAGTCTTAAGTCATTTATTATTATTATTATGTATTTATTTATTTATGGTGTTTAGAGTTGTACTTATTTATTCTAGTTATTTAGGGTTCTATTTCCTTATTGTCATTGTAAAGCCTATATATAGACCAACCTTTACCTAGTTAGAGTTAATGCATGAATGAAGAATTTTGAGATTTGCCTCTTTCACTCATCCAAGATTATAGCAACTAGCAAGCATACCTTCAAAGTTTTACCAACTAACACACATCCTACTAGGAACTGAGCAACAAATTTGTAAAAACAACATGAAAGAAAAGTCTATTGTAATTACTCTCACCTCTACTACATCGATAAAGTCTTGCTTGCTGTGAAAAGAACCTATCCATTTTGTGTGATCCGCAGTCCTAGATAATCAACTATAGCAGTTAGCAGAAGTCCTAGCTACTAAAATATGAGAGAAGAACATAGATGCTCACAAAAGCAGATCATTGGAAAACAAAAATAAGTTCAAATATAGTAGACTACCTCTTAGATGAAGGAATTATGATGAAACATATTGCAAGCTTACCAAAACTTGGACGACAATAAATAAATTTGCATAAGTGAAATTGATGATCAGATGGATCATGAAGATGTATCCTTTAACAGGTCAGCTCGTACTGATTCGGCCAAATTTGGGATAATCTGGGATCAATTTGCAAAGACTTGAATTCCCTATTTGTTTCCATGCTAATTTAAATGCCAAATAAGTAGATTTAAATAAGTAAATTGGTGATTATTTTAGTCATAAATGATAAATTTATGCTTGTCTCCATGTTATTGAGAGAAGCTCTGAGGCCGACCAGTTTGATTGGAGGTTACTTATTTAGAAATATAACAAACCAGAGCTCAATGGATCTCACGATGCTTGTCATTAGATTGATCGATTGGCTATTTGTCGTCATAGCAAATATAGCAAAACTAAATCAAATTAAAAATAACTAACATATGAATAAAAACCCAAGATGCAATCTTTTACATATAATAACAAGGAAAAGGAAAACAAATGAAATCAGATGTTTACACAATTAAATACTTTGGAATATAAATTACTTACCCCGAATCCATCTTCATGTGATGCGCATTGAAGAAGAAAACAGTTGATGGTATCAATGTAATATCAAAATACTTCACATAAACTTGAATCTCCTCAGCATCTACGTCGACTAACGCAACCGTTGCAAACTTCGAAATGTCTTGAGAAGTTCTGAAGAGCTGCAACGGCAACGAACCAACAATTATGACAAGAGCAGAAGGAAGAAAAAAGAAAAAGAAAAAGAAAACAGAAGTAATCTTGCAGAAAATTCGAAGAGAATTTGTTGAATTGGAGCGTAAGGAAACAAGACTTGTGGATAAAATTTGGGGGAGAGAAGCATACGACGTCGTCGAGTTGGAGGCAGACGGCGTCGGAGGCGCGCCCGAATCTGAGGACCAAGACCTTGTCGAGGGTGTCGCGGATGATGACGTCCACCTCGCGCTTCCGCGTCAGCGTCGGCAGAAGCGCCGAACCCATCTTTCCTCTCTTCTTTTGCGCCGCGGTGGCCCAAGGGCCAAAGGAGGTTTTTATTTGAAGCAAGGGAAATTTATAATTAAAATTGTTAAAATTTAGAAGGGAGTTTTAGAAATCACAACGCATATTTTACCTCAAACATTTTATAACTCAACTCCTTATATTTCTCTATAATTTTCATTTAACACTATAGCGTTATTTTAAGTAACTAACGTTGATTAAATTACTAAAATATTACCGACAATCCCTTTTATTTTCTATATTTCTCTATCATCTTTCTCACCTATCTTCTCCACTATGTGTCATTATCATTGTCGTCGTTGCGGCCACCACCACCTTTCCTCATCTCCTCCTACTCCTCTTTCTTCTTTTTTGGGAAGAAAAAAAAATAATGAAGAAGATAGGAGTAATTTAAGTACTTATAAATTATAATAAAATATTTTTTTATTACCATCTAAATTAACTCATGATGTTAAAATCCTTAAAGACAGAGTGTAGATTACAAAATAGATAAAATAAAATATAGAATGTGATCCTAAAAAATCTTAATTTAGAAACATTTATATTTTATGGCATATATTTTATCCTTTTTTTTTATCGTTAACACCACTAAAGTTATTGTATTTATACATAAAATCACTTTAACTATGCATTTTTTTTCACTAATTCAATCTCTATGTTTATCACTTTAGAGTTTTCATCCAATTAAAAGTGCTCGTCAAAATTACGAAAATGCACTATATATTTGTTAAACAAATCGGGAGAACAGTGATTTTGGCATGTTGATAATTTATTATAACGAGGTATTTTAGTAACAATTTCACATTAATAGTCATATACCTATAGAGTGAATTGGTACAAAATATTATAGAAGAGTAAATTAATTTTTACATAAGTATTGGAGTAAAACGTGTTTAATTTAAAAAATATATAATACGTTAAATATAAATACTTTTAAAATTTTAGTTCGAATGTTTTTAAATAATAAAAGCAGAAGACATTTAAAAAAAAAAAGAATAGTCGTATATGAATAAAATAGCTCTATATAAATTTAAGACGGATAAGATCAATCTAACCGGGCAAAACCCGGATAAGGAAGTCGAATAACTGATGATATCCACGTCCTTATTATCCGGATAAATCGAAAGGCAAAAGCAATTTATACTTGCCGCCATCTCCTCCTCGCTCTTTGTCGTCCGTCGTCTGAAGAAGTCGGCGCAGAATATGAAATGAAGAATGCCACCGCCACCGCCACCTCTCCTCCTCCCACCTCTTCCCACCTTCCCAAACGCCTCTCTTCTCAAACCCCACTTACTCTTCCACACCCTTCGCCTCCTCTGCTCCTCCTCTTTACCAAGACCCAGTTGGAATTCCAACCACAACCTCATCGTAACCCACCCAGTCCTCTCCCTCATGGAGTCCTGCGACTCCATGGCAACGCTCAAGCAAATCCAAGCCCACATGACCCGCACAGGGCTCATCGCGCACCGTTTCCCCGCGAGCCGAGTCCTCGCATTCTCTGCCCTCTCTGACTCTGGCGACATCACCCATGCGCGTCTCCTCTTCTCCCGAATTCCAGAACCCAATTCGTATATTTGGAATACTATGATCAGGGGATGCACAAAATCCAATCTTCCCCATTTGGGTCTTTCTTTTCTTCGCCAAATGGTCCGAGAGCGAGCCGAGATAGATTGCCGGACCTTCGTCTTTGCGCTGAAGGCTTGTGAACGGCTTGCTGGAAGTTTGGCTGGGGAAGAGGTCCATTGCTTGATCTGGAAGCTGGGTTTTGATGAGGAGTTGCTTGTGTGTAACGGGCTAATGCATTTTTATGTGAAAAATGGGATCTTGGCTTGTGCGAAAAAGGTATTCGGTGGAATGTGTGAGCGTGATGTGGTTTCTTGGACTACAATGATTGATGGGTATGGACAGAATGGTCTCGCGGATGAAGCATTGAGGATGTTTTATCGAATGCTGTCGGCGAATGTTAGGCCCAATGAGGTGACTTTGATCACGGTGCTTTCGGCTATCTCACAAGTCGGCATCTTAAGTTTGGGCAAGTTTGTCCACAAGTATATTGAAATGGGTGATGTAGATGTTAGCATTAATTTGCTGAATGCATTGGTTGATATGTTTGGCAAGTGTGGGTGTGTTGACTATGCTAGGGAAGTTTTTGATAGTATGGAAGTCAAGGATGTTTATTCTTGGACGAGTATGCTAAATGTGTATGGTAAATCAGGTAATTTGGAACTTGCTGTGCAGATTTTTGATAGAATGCCAAAGAGAAATGTGGTATCTTGGAGTAGTATGATTTCAGCATATTCCCAAGCAAATCAGCCTAAAGAAGCATTGAACTTGTTCCATGAGATGATTATGGCAAATGTGGAACCTATAGATGCTACTTTGGTGAGTGTGCTTTCAGCATGTGCTCAGTCTGGATGCTTGGATCTTGGTAGATGGATATATAACCATTACATATATAAGAAAAAGATAAAAGTTAGTTTGAATCTAGCAAATGCTTTTATAGACATGTTTGCCAAATGTGGAGATGTTGATGCTGCTGCCAGGTTATTTAGTGAGGTGTTAGAGAGAGACATAGTGACTTGGAATTCGATGATCATGGCATATGCAATCCATGGCTATTTTAAAGAAGCACTCAACCTTTTTGAGGAACTGAAAAGAATTAGAATTGTGCCAAATGATATCACATTTCTTGGTGTCTTATCTGCCTGTAGTCATGGTGGATTAGTTTTTGAAGGGAGAAGGCATTTTGAAGACATGAAAACTGTTTTTGGCGTAGAACCCAAAGCAAAGCATTATGCATGCATGATAGACCTGCTTGGAAAAGTTGGACTTGTGGAAGATGCTTATGAGTTGGTAAGGGGCATGCCAAAAGAGCCAGATGAAGCAGGATGGGGTGCTCTTCTTAATGCATGCAGGATGCATGGTAATGTAGAGTTGGGTAAGCTTGCTGGTGATAAGCTTTTACATCTGAACCCTGGGGACAGTGGAATCTATGTGCTCCTGTCAAGCATGTATGCAACTAAATGTGAATGGGATGATGTCAAGAAGGTGAGGAGGATGATGCGAGACAGAGGAGTAAAGAAGACTCCTGGCTGTAGCTTGATAGAGGTGGATGACAAGTTCCATGAGTTCTTCGTTGCAGATATTGCACATGTCCAATCGGAAGAAATATATGCAACTTTAAGCAATATATACTTGCAGCTAAGATGGGAAGGCTATGTTCCCAAGATTTAAGTAGGCATGCATGAGGTTAGTGATGATTTATTTGTGAATCATTCTGAAGTTAACATGCATATGATTTTGTTGGGACATGATTTTTAAATGAAGTCCCAGCAAAGGTATATATTGTATCTTTTTAATGAACCTTAAAGTATATATCGGCATAACTCAATATGGAAGACCAGAAGATACAGTATTCTTCTTAGAAGACCTCTTATTTTTGGATAAGATTACCTTGCACGATTAGGGTCAGAGGATTCATCCTGGTAACACATGAATATTGATAGTTGGGTAAAAGTTGCAGTTCCTAGGAAAAATGTGAGTTCTTTTATTACTTTGTTATCCTTGTTGATTCAGTTTACCTAAGATCTCCCTTATTGTTATTTTATGCACAGGTCCAATATATAGCATCCTAAATAGGGTATATGGGGAGTGCCTTCAAACCGATGTCTTCAATGATGTAATGTACTTTGTAATTCTCAAGGTGAGTCAGAGAAATAAATCCACTAAACTTATCGTTTTGAATTGAAATATCTTGTTTCAAAATTTTAATTAGTTTTGCATCTTTTGTTACTATTGTTAGCACTTAGAGGTAACCTTTCTGATAAAAGTTCTCTCAGAATAATCTGCACTTGATCTATACCTTTGCATCTCAGTTTTGAGTATTAAATTCATGTCTGAAGTGAGCAATATTAATCTCTGACATGTTCATTTTGTCTAAGAATATGTTCAAATGTGCTATGCATTTTCTTGATATCAAAAGAATATCTGGAGGTCCAAATCCTTCTGTTAATTCAGTGATCCTTATTGGTTGTCTCTTGCTTTATAGACTATAATTTGGATGCAATATCACTTAAGAGTTAAGACTTTTTTTTAATCTTAATAGGACGTTGGTCTTCAGAGATTCACATTACAGATTTGAGCCCCAAGTATCCGAAGGAAGAAGCATTATCTAAACTTATTTGTGAACTCAAAATTTTGTAGCTGAATGTTGGGAAACAATTCATTCATTTAATTGGAGCATTCTAAACTCTTCTTTCTAATCAGCATTTGAATCTTGTTGATCCACAAGCTAGAGAAATTAATACTAAATTCTGAATTCCATTTGATGAGCTGCCTTAGAACATTTAGCCACAAAATGTCCAAGGTTGTTTTGTATCTATATGCCATAAAAATTTCTTTTTTTTACTTGTATGCTCCTTCTAAAGTTGATATTTACATGCATACCCCTTAAAATGCATGGTTTTTGCATGTATACTCTTCAAAACACTTATCTTTTGTGTGAGTACCTCTTAGAGTTAATAACTATTAAAATTTGAAGATTTTAATTATACAAAGATAAGAATATTATTATTCTACTTTTAAGTATTTCTCTTATTTAAGGATAATTTTATCTTTCTTTTTTTTCTATTAAAATATTCAGACTTAACTAGAAAAATGCCACAAGAGTATCTATACAAATAAAATATGTTTTAAGAGGTATACATGCAAGTATCAACTTTAGAGAGGATATACAAGTAAATAAAAGTTTTTTTTTATGGTATATACACATAAAAAACCTAAAGTCCAATCAATTGCCTTAGGTTTCAAATATTAGACTTAGCATTGACCATTGCTTCTCCAGTTAGTCTATGTTAGCAAGGCCCACTAGGACCCATCGGAATCACCAAACTTACTGGTGATCACATCTAACAGCAAACAACACCAGTGGTCTAGTTGCATCATCCAGTTGAAGTCACTGTCCCACCATCAATATCTACATCTAACCCTTCCATTGGTGCAATGGTACGCCCATTGCACCCTCTGTTCAACTTCTGCCCATATTTTTCATAGTCCAGATTCCACACTGACGAGGTTAACTTATGATGCAACTAACCTGCCCTTGCATGGGAAAGTGCTCCATCATCTCAGATGGGCATCAGCTTAGGGAGGTGTTCCAAACTTAGTAGTTTAGATGCAAGTATGCAACCCCACCTGGTATCCTTCTTTTCTCTTAGCACTGATTGACACATAATATTGGCTCAAATAATAACTCACTTGAGTTAGTCTTAACCCAAATGCTGTGGAAACAGGGGGAAAGGAATGAAATGGAATGTTTAATTAGTGTTGGTGGCATTCATGCCACTTAACTAACCCAAGCTACCAGCCAAACACGTACAATTTGGATTGCAGACAATCGAAGCTTTTATGGTGAAGGAACCTCCACTTCCTCTTTAAATGAAAGACATGACTCTTCATTATCACTTCCCTGTCTCTCTCTCTCTCATTCATTTGAACCTTATGACAGCCATTAAGTCCTTTAACATTGAGACTTTATATCTACACATGTCGATCTAGGTCTATCATAGTATTGACAAACTTATGTTTACTTTGCACCTGATCATGTTGTCAGAATCAGATGCCAACTAGTTGAGAAGGCTTAGAGTTTCCAAAGACTTGGCAGAATCCATCCTTCGAGGAGGTGCTTGTGGTGCTGGTGGTAGTAAGGAGTGCACATATTTGCAGTTGGGGCATAAGGGAGAGGACTTGCACAGCATGACGAGGAGATGGCAGTTAACGCACACCACAGCTATCATGCTGCCACTTGAACTCAAATGCTTCTTTGGATCCTCTAGAGCTGTCATGCTTGTATTGCCTTCTGAATTTGGGAGAGTTGAGATGTTGAGCTCTAAGTTTAGGTCTAGCTCTTTGGGCCTGATCCAGCTCTTCTTCAAGGTTTTCCTGTTCAAGTAGTACATCTTCCCGGACTGCCACAAATTAGGACAATGTTAGAAGAGTTAACAGTTTGATGAAACCTAGTATGACAATATCACAGTAATATCTTTGAATAAATTAGTACCAAAAAATGTTCATAATATTTCTGAATATTAGTCTGCGACCACTTGAGTAAACCAAAATTAGCAACCATGCACGTGCACGCACATAGAGAGGGAAGAAAGAGAGGGAGTTGTTGATAAAGTTATGAGACTACGTTCTGAATTCTATGTAATTTTTTAGTAATCTATTAATACTAGTGGTGTATGTTAAACTTGACAGACATAGCAACATATATGCTTATTACTGGTGTATGTGTGTGTATATGCATGTGAATATGTGTTCATATGTCTGCATGAGAGAGATTAAGAGATAAGAGATGTTCACTTGTAGGTCTAGGCATTGCTCCCAATCCATAGGCAAGGGATCATTAAGCTGAAGCTCCACACTAGTTTGAGATATTGGCTGATCATCCCATGTGTGCTTCCTCTTCTTTCTAGAGTTGCCGTCTGACTCAGACGATGAGCTATTCGTGCTCTTTGCAAAGATGGATAGAGAGGGGCCAAGAGATAGCTCCGGTTGATCGATCATCCTCAAACTCTTCAGCGTTTCAAATTCCTCCTTGCCTTCTCCAAAACCGAACTCTCTTTTTGGTTGTCGGAATTCACTGATCATTGTAAGAAGAAGAATGGTACAAGGAAAAGAAGTGAAGAAAGATGGAGAAAGTGAGCTCTTAGCTTGAGTGTAGAACGAGTAGCTTCTTCTCCCTTTTGATTGAAGGGGTCATGCAGAAGAGGGCGTGGATACTTAAGAGGGTTCTTAAATGGCCTTCATCCAACCCCATTAAGAGGAGGGCAGGCCGAGCATTAAAGTTGACAAGTAGAGTGACCTTAAATGACTCAAATCGCTCCTCCACACCATTTAAGAAACCTCCCTACATGGCCGGACTATTCACGTAATAATGCATCCACGAACTACCAAATCTCTCTTTTGCTAATCCCATGCAAGGACACTTACCTTATTATGGCTCAATATTTCATTACCCTCATGTGCTCTGGGTTGAGTTTAGCTTAGGTAATTGATGATCTGCTCTTAGATTGCAACAATTGAATGTATTAACTTCAATAGCATGCTTTTTCCCCCCCTTCAGATGAGTGTAATTCATGCATGAGGTTCTTGAGATGTGATGTCCCTACTCTTGCAAAATATGATCATCTTCATTATTGAATCAATTTTCAGCAAGTGATCAGAGAATTTCTTGCAACAGTACTTGTTAAAAGTTTAAAACATCAGGCTGGTATTACCTGAAAGTTGTTCATTTACTTGCGTCTGTTCCCTATTTAATTTACTTGCAGACCAGATGTTGTTCTTTCTCACCAGCCATGGACTTGTGACTTAATAATATGAATTCATGATCTTAGACAAAAGCAATGCTACAGTTTGGACCAACATGAACAGTTTCCACTTGCCACTTAAAATGGCTACCACGCAAAAATGTATTACTTTTATCTGTTTATAACTGTGTTGGTTATGATACTGGACAACTTAGAGAATATAGAAGATCATTTTCTGATGTGTAATTGCCATCTGACGTTGGAGTTGGAATGTAGGAAACTTGGAGCTTTCATAGGATGGTGGCTGCTGTCTTCATTTGAATCTACGATATAGGTAATGGAATATTGTTGAGCTTCTTATGTCTTTAAGTCTCTCGCGCACCATGTGATCATCATTCTTGCATACCTAAAACATTAACTACCATGAAATCATGAACTGTTCCTTGCGGGTGGGCATTCATGGCCATCCCCTAACTCTAATTCCCATTAAAGCAGCAGAGAAGAATTATGTATCTGCGCGAGAGAAGAGGTCTTAAATACTAATAACAACAGCAGTCTCACCACCCCACCCCCGTGGAGTAAATTGGCCAAAGCATTAGGAGAGAATAAATAGGGTGTGTTGGGCCTTCTTACTTACCAGTGCCAACTACAATAATAAATGGAGGCGCGCCTCTTTGGTTGTTGGGGCATGAACCCAATTTAATGTCTGATGTTATATCTTCCATTACATATAAATATAGGGTTCTTTTCATATCACCACCCCCCCCATATATTGGTCTTACTGCAAAAATATCCTCTCTTCAACATATTTGCAAATTGGCCCCTTCTTTTCAAGATCTATTTGAGAAGAAATATTCTCACTAGACTACCACCATAGCCTAATGGTCGGGTTCTATTATCCCATGACAGAAGTTATGGTGTTCAATTCCTCTTGTGGGTTTTGGAGTTGATATTTGATAGATTTTTCACTAGATTAGTATATGCATATGATTCGGGCTTGTAATGACTATTTTCTTAGAGTCCTTGAAGTTATAAAATAAGAAGCGGTATTCTTTTTTTTTGTGTGCAAATATAGCTTGAAAAGAAGAGTTGATTTGCATATATGTCAAAAGGAGGTCTTTACTCTTCAACAAGAAGACAAGATGTAGGTTTTTATCTGGCAAAACCTTAATATATATAATTTCAGCCAACTCTGTTGATTTTTCCACCTTTAGGTTGTGACATTAACTTGATATATTAACTTGATCTAATAGTGATTGAAGCACAGTACAGTCAAGTTGGTTATACATAGACTTCCTGGTTATTTGATAACATGCTGCTTTCTTTCTAACTGCACGGCATTTATTCATAAAAGTGACGTGTATTCTTCGGCCGGTTTATATTAAATATGTCATTAATGGGAAAATATCCATCCATCCATCTACGATCATGCAGCATGATGGACACGAGTTCTGTTTTCAACTTAATTCTTAGGACCACTGCTCAGATTACAGAGTGAAGCTACATCCCAATGGTTGTTAGTAGTTCAGGTTCTTATTGCTTACTTTATGTTGGATAGATAGTTCTTAGTTTATACGGTTTTTAACAGTTCCATGTCAGTTTATCATCCAACAGATTTAACTTTTAGTCAAGCTGGTATCAAGCATCAACATGGTATTGATTTTAGATTCTCAGGAGATTTTGAGTTCAAACTTCATTTAACCACTGCTAATAAATCTCTATTTATACTACATAACTAGGTGAGATGCACAGGGCTGTGCTGTTATGTACATATGTTATTTGACACTGACCTTCAAAATATTTCCTAGAAAGAAAGATCAAAACCCCATCCTAAAATTCGAGTTTAGCAATAATAAAATTCTACGGCAAATTATGGCCAAAACTTGTCACTTGAATTTAATATCCAGTACTTTGTATGAGTTGAAGGTCACACGTAGTCTGTAAAGAGGCATGGGGTTTGGCATTCTTTTTAGTTATGGCAAGTTGGAGGTTTATCACTTTCAGCTTTGCTTATATAGATAGATGTTCGTTTCCCATGAAAAGATTGCAGCCAATCATGTTACTACTGCAATTTTCTTGAAAAAAGTAAAATAATTTAAAGTTTTGCTAAACAAGCTATTTTCTTTTACTTTACTATAATGTAAGTGGTTTTTTTACTTTCCCTGAGCATGTTATATGATCTTTTTTATGTTGTCTTCATATTCGCTGTTTGTTTCGTCCGTTCTTCGGCATCAAAGGAGATACAAAAGCTCTATGACTTTCTTAATGCTGCTTTGCCATTATCATTCATTTTTAGGACATAACTATTTCAGTTTTAGATAATAGAATGAGTTGCCATAAGCTATAGTGCTAGTTAATGGCTAAAGTGATCTGTCTTCTTAGTTGCAAACAAATAGCCACAAATCATACAATTTTAAGTGTGTAATTATATGCGAGATATAGGTACATTCATTTATCGTTTCTGATTCCTGTTGATGTTTACAGAAGTAAAATTTTCTTCCAAGGAATTGGGTGACAATTTCGTTTAGTCATTGGGTCATGGGTAGAAGGACAGGAAACTTTCCCTTCACTAACAATAAATTCCTTCTATTTAATCTGCTATGCTTTTATTTTTGTCACTTCTATTTGTTTCTATCCTCTTAAAGTGTAACCCTAACGGAGGGCGTAAGTTGGTGACACAGGTTGGATATACCCCTTGCATCTAAAGAGATAATCAGCTCAAGACATGGAAATAACATCTTCAATAATAAAGGTAAGGCTGCATACATCTTCTGTTTACACACCTAATGTAGGCAAGAGTCTTATATACTCGACAAATAATGTGTATATGTGTGTATATGCAGGACAAAGGCACCTTAATGTGCAAGTAGATAAGGAGATGTGTACATGAGAGGAAGTATGGACATCTCAGGTGTCTTTCATGCTTTCAAGGTATTAAGACTTGAAAAAGAGAGGCCACACAACATGATGTCATTCTAAGATCAAACTATTACTACATGAAGGTCAGAAGACATCAAAGACAAGCTTGTTATCCTCCACAAGAGAGAGACACAGGGCCTTGTTTTGCCAGTTCTGGAAATGGACTGATGTCATGTATCCAGTCCCAATGTATACCACCTTAGGAGGTGCTATTTATTAGGCAGCTATGGACCACTTGGTTGCCATGATCTAAAGGATGTACAAGATTTGAAGAGGGTGGTTCAAGCTTGTGGACATATTAAGAGCATGCTATCAATGTATGTATCTGCATTGTCAGTCAAATGTCTGATAGATCAAATTGTGAATGCTTTAATCGATTTATTGAGTTTTTACTGCTCAAATGTGGATGCGTTAATCGATTTTATGTCATTTTTGTTTGAAATAAACTCACATCTTGCTCCTTTTTTTTTTTTTTTGAGTATTTAAGTTGATTGATTACTTAGAATTCATGTTGGTAAGTAGGATCATCTGGTCTTTTATTCACCCAAAATTCAGTTAATGAACCGAGGAAAAAAATCTAAATGAAATTAAAAAAACTAATCTGTTTTTTGGTGTAAATGAACCGAGGGAAAGAAATTAAAAATGGATATGAACTCGGCACTATTCAATTTGTAGCTAATCTGTTTTCACCCATATCATGCTCTATTGAACAAAAAGAAAGCAGAAAGATATCAGTAATTTGCAATATTTTTGTTAAAAAAAAAAGCTCTTTCGATTAGTTAGTCTTATTTTGTAATCTTAATTTTATGAAAAATAAACTTAATTAGGTATAAAAAAAAAAGATAAAAATAGATTTACTTATTAAACTAGTTTAGAGATATTCTGAATCAATTCAGAAGACTCCGAACTCAAAGCAAACAAGGCCGGCTCTTAAAATTAAGTATGTTATTTTTTTATAATATATGCAAACAACTTTCTATAATCAATTTATATAGGAGATGCCGACAAAGATTCTAATCTTACTATTTTGAAAACTTAAAAGATAGTAATAGGCACTGGCAACCATTATTAATGTTTATCCCAAACAGACAACTTAATGTCATTACACTGCAGGGCCATTTGATGGATCCTATCAAATCCATTGGCCATAATATAATGCATCAACTCCCTCAATTTTATTTTTATTTTTATTTTTAGGGAGACTCCTCACTTTCAACATTAATACCCGTTAAATGTGTGTTAAGTTTAGATGAACCTTTTCTTTACTAAGATTACGAAGTAAGAGCTATATAATTTGCTGGAGAGAGAGACGAGAATACACATCTACGTAAAATCTTTATTTTTATTTTGCATGTATACCCCTCTAAAATTTCTTCTTTATATTTATACTCTTTTAAATTTCATATTTGTGTGTACCCTTTAAAAAACACATGATTCTTAGATGGATAAACTTTAGATTATTTTTTTATTCTATTTTAATCCCAGTAATTTAGCAGGCAAGAAACACACTTTCAACTGAAAGACAAAAAAAAGGTATTTATGTCTATTTAGTGTTAACTTAATGGAATTTTTATGGTTAAGTATATTTGAGCGGTATTCATGTAAAAATTAAGGATTTTAAGGGGTATTTATGCACACAAAAAAAAAAAAACCCAAATATTGAGAAATATTCAGGGCAAAATTTAACTTGGGAGTATACACATAAATTAGATTTAAGAAAGGCATATATGCAAAAGGAAACCCACCTAGCCGGCAAAGGTACAACACTTTGGTAGCTTCATGCATTGGGTTACTTCTGCAGCATTGATAACTGCCAGATAATCCAAATAGTTAATAAAGTGATTAAGTCAGAGAAAGTTACCGGTATGGAAACCGGTCACAGTCACCCAAGTACCCTGATGCAGGAAAGAAAATTCACTCATTCTAGTATGTAGACGATCCGGTGCTAAGCATGAAGATATGTAAGGAATCTAAGAATGGCATACATGGGAAAACTAAGTAGAGTCCTTAGGTACCGTCTAACTCCAATCTAAAATAAATATTGTGAAAAAAATTATTTAGTAGTTTGGCTTAACAGCTCGATTCGGTTGATAATTCAGCGGTGTGGTTATCTAGAGGACTATCGATAACGTGATGCAGGTATCAGCGATGTTTAATTTGAAGCAATTATTCAACAATGCACATGATCTGAAGTCTAAACTATGCAACTTACTATATTGGCTAAAACTTGGTGGGACTTACGTGCCTCTGTATTTAGGGGTGATTGGTCATTTATTCGGCCCATATCTAGCCTTTGGGCTCATGAATAATAAAGAAACACGGCATACATGCAAAAAGATCTAATAATTATATATATATATATATTACATTCAAAAAGGGGGAAAAATAAAAATAAAGATTAAGCTATGAAGAACAAAACGATTGCTTGAAACATATTGAAAATTGCAATAGAGAAGAGCTTCCTATTAACCAAAAATGAAGTATAAACAAGTTGAAATTCTCAATAGCAGCTCTTAAGCATACACCAAAGCAAGGGTTTTCTTTTAAACAAAACTGCAACCAAAAACTTAAACTATCAAAATTGCCATTAACACAGATGATTGTTAAAGTTAATAAATGTATATAAATGCCTAAAATACCGTCTTTCTTAAAGTTTAGAGTGTAAATTATTTCTCATTGATTCTTTTTTCTAGGAAAAAATAAACAATATCATTTCATATAATATAATAGGGTTAATTCCACTCAAACCAATGTTTCATACATTTCCTAAACTTTTTCATGTATACCCTTTTGAACTTTAAAAAAAATTATACAGACCTCTAAACTTTTTAAAAAAATAGTTATGAGTATATTTGGTAAAAATAAAATTTCAAAAAATGTTTGTAGAAATGATAATAGTTTAGAAAATCTAAGTGAAATTATCCCAAATATAATATCAACACTAAATATAAAGGCAAAATAACTTTTTATAATTTAAGTTCAAATTGAATAATGAATAGTTAGATTTAACTAACAAAATGATACTTTTTAAAGAGTTCAATAATTTTAATGGCAATCATAATATTTTAATACTTTGCAATGACAACTTTCCAAATATAATATTACCCTAAAGCTGGAAATAAATAGCAGCAATAAGCCGGTAGCCCAACTATTTGAGGTAGGCCTTAGGATCTCTCTCTCTCTCTCTCTCTCTCTCTCTCTCTCTCTCTCTCTCTCTCTCTCTCTCTCTCTCATGTAAGATATTCTTCTTTGTTAAATTAACAAGCAGAGCCCAATAATAATAATCCTCACGTGAGGTGATGCATCGTCAGAAGCAATAGATGAAGGTTTCCCAAGAAAATAAGCTGCCTCAAAGTGAGTACTGATCATTAAATGAAACAACCCCTTCCTCCTTTACTGCTTCATGGACCTCATCAAAACACTTCAGCTACCCAAAAAAATAAATTAAAAAATGAGGCCGGGCATTGAAATCCAACCTACTGCAGTTCTACTTGGTTTGATGACCTTCTGCTGCATTAAATTCTCATATTCATAAATTCACCACTCAGCAAGACATCAAAAAATTTCACCTAAAGGACATCCTCAATTTAAATGCAGCATTTATGCACACTCCTACGTGTAAAACATGGACTACCCACTTCATTTCTACATAGCAACACATTTGAGATAAGGGCTCTAAGCAAGATGTAGTAATTTACCAATTTAGCTGGTTGTTCCCAAAAGCTTACCATGCTGGTGTCACTAAAAGACTTCCACATGCTTGTAGTTGAGATTTACTACCTTCACTTCTCTGCCAGAAATCTAGAGATGGTTTAGATTTCTACCCAGCTGCAGTTCAAATCTTCAATAATTACTCATGTCAGAAATGGAACGAATAAGGTTGTTAAATTGCAATATATTGAGAAGCCGTACGGTGGTAATAAAGATCAAAAACAGAATACTAAATGTGCAGTAAATTGGAGAAAGGAGTCATCTGCCAATTTTGCAGCACAAGTACATTAGTAAAATTACTAACTAGTTGGCCGTTGGCCAAAAGTTAAATACTTCAGAAATAAATGGAGTGAACCTAGCCGATAACCCTCTAATTCAGAGGTTTACAGCACATAGCTTACTCTATAGGGAGAGAATCTGGCCAATAGACGTTTTTTGTACTGCTTTACGTTGCATAAACTTCTTTTTGTCTACCAGCCTACCAGGAGTTCCAAGAAGGATTACATAGATCTACTGAAACTAGGACAACCAAACAAATTAGTATTTAGTTTTACAGAAAAAACTTACAAATCCCTCAGTCGGATAGCCTTTGATAGATTGTCAAAGGTTTTCAAAACAGCTCCATATAGTTTGTTGTTAGGGCAAGCACCCATTCAGTTAGCTAGCTTTGAGAACATAGAAAATCTCAGATCTTAGTGTTAAATTGAAAACTGTGGAAGTTGAAGAACGAGAACAAATTTGAGCAAATATTGTTGCAAACTTATGGACCAGCCTTGAAACTATTAGAATCCAAAATTGAATGGAATGAGGAAGAAATAATAAGATGGAAATGGGCCAAAGCATAAAAGAATTAAAATTATGACAAACTCTGAACATAAGTGATAAATATAAAATAATCATCTACTCCAGTCTTTATGGTTTTATCAGGTATCATAAACTTAGTTAAGGATGAATTATTGACTGTTTAATGTGTTGAGTCACTGCTTGATTTGGTAAAAGGGGTGGCATAAACTTCTTGAGAAACTTCCTAACTGGTACATGCATACTCTGCCAACTATATTCGACAAAATGACAATTGACAGATTTGCTACATAGTACAATTCGAAAGCATCATTAAAGCACATAAGAGAAGTTAATTAATTCTGTAAAGAAAGCACATAAAAACACACATATACACATTAACAAATACACAGTTTTAAAGAAATTTACACTTACTACTATAGTTGCGGAAATTTGATATACCTGATTCTAATACAACTTAAAAATTCAGATTAACTGGATGATAACTCTTAAAAAGAGAAACAAAAATAACTTTAAGCATGGGATTCAACTATATCATGACGAACTATCCATGAAAAGTAGTTAAGGAGAAACTTTTTCTGTACGTAATGTTAGTTTCCGTGACAGACAGATTTATAGCAATTGTATTAGCAAATCAATAATACTAAACCAAGGCTACAAACTTGAATAGCCTGTATATACTAAACATCCTACTTCAGGAATATGACCGTGATTGCACATGTCAGCTATTAAAGTAGCACAATCTTGATTCCATGTGACGACTTTGACATTGCAAAACCAAAATATCCTCATCAATATTGAACCAAGGGTGGGTAGTAACTACAGTTTTACTTCGTATTAATCCAGAAAAGAAAAGGAACCTTCAAACTCAAAAGATACTGATAAATTAGATTCTTAGATACATGACCAATAGGTTTTAAGTTTAGACCAAGTGGAACATTTACTTTAGCTAGTGTGAAGCATTACAGGGTTGGTGAAGCATTTTCTGAAATAAATATATATGCACTCTTTTCTTAGATAATGATGCTGGATATGCATGGCACTAACAGAAGCATCGTGACAAAATGAACTACAACGCTTCAAACAATAACAAAATAGTTTCTTTTCCAAAGAATATTATTTACATATCTATATGTATTTCGTTGTCCATACAAGAATAGTACAGATATCAAAATTACAAGAAGAATACCATGTTCAAATTTTCTTGACTATCTCCCAAAGGAGATCTCATGAGGCCTCTATGATGGGAACAATCAGCACGAACACCTCAGTAGTCAGTATATGAATATGATCACAATAGAGTACTTTTAATCCCAGACCCCCAACTGAACTAGGCATAGCAGCAGCATACCCAAGTCAACAAGTACTGAAGATAGTCATGTTGTTCACATATATTTCGAGGGCATTGCAGTCTGCTCTGAACCACTCAACGCAGATATTTTGATAAAGAACAAGGAAATGCAACTCCAACAGTTCCAATAATCTGAAGTTCTAGCCCCATATTTATACATCCTAGAGAGACTGGAGAGATGCTCAAGCGTGTACAATTAACCAAACAATAACCTGTAGGTTTCCTATGCTTGGTTTCAATCTGTCTTCTATAGACCCAAATGTTATCGTAGTATGCTTCATAATGAGCAACGACAGGTAGGAAATTTCTAGAACAAATTGTCTTGAAGACCTGATCTGAATACTCGAGAAGCATGAGGAATTCAAAGGTTTACTAGTCACAATATGGCACAATTATGCAATCAGAAACAGTAAAACTGAATTTCTTTCATGGTAGCTAAGAGGATAAGACAATATATAACTAGGAATTTCTATCATTAAGCAGCAATTATGAGAGCTCAAAAATGGTCACAGCTGAACCCCAGTAAGAAATTTCTCCAAATGAAGGCGGAAGAGGAAAGGTTACTGAAGGCCAAGAGTATCTTCATCAACTAGCAAGTTTGAAAGCATCAATGAAAAGGCCGTAAGTGAAGCCCATCTTGAAATTATTCAAGAGTGCAAGAGGAAAGGTTACCTTAGGCCGACTATAATAGAATCTAGTTGTGTACTCTGTAAGGAGAACACACACTACAGCAGCAATGACATCATTCACACCCAAAGCACCAAATGATAGAGATATGGTTTGTGCAACATAAAAGCCACCTAGTAGTGAAATGCCTCCGAAAAGAGCTCGCCTAGGTCGACTTTTGAAGTAACTCCTCGAAACCTCAGGGATCACACGAATAAGGTCAACCAATCTTCGAGGCCCTTCAGTCCCTTGTGCAGCACGGACACTGACATATCTTTGTCGAGTACGAATATTGGATCTCTGTTGGACTTTTGCATATGTAACTAGACCAGTGTTGCCAAACCCCACAGGAAGAAAATTTATAGCACATGCCATTAGAGATACTGCAAATCAATAAGATGAAAAAGAATGTCAAACACCCAAGACATGCATAAGCAAAGAAAATTGGGCAAAATGAAACTACAGAAATTGAATACAAGAAATAAATTGTTCATAGCAATTGACATAGACATAGACAAAAAGCTCAACTAAAATCCAATATCCTTTCTTTCTAACCTTTTCTTTTCAACAAAATATAAGTAATCTGAAGAATCTATAAGCGATATGCACACAGTCATGCAGAATATTATTTACGTAAATAGAAAAAAGCCACTAGAAAGTCATTTACTTGGACTGCCGTGTCGCCTGGTTCCTCCAAAATCCAATGGATTCAAGGTAACAGACGACTAAGTATGAATGCGTACCAAACTCTACGAAATTTGTTTTGTAGCATTCATTGTCATCTATTCTGTTTGTTCCTAATCAAATCGCAACTTTTTTTTTCTAGTACTAATTACCAATGTTTTGAAAGACAGCCGAGAGTTACAGACGTCACCCCACAGCATAGCAGGTGCGATCTAGCATGTTTAATATATAAAAATAAAAAATAATCATATACGATATATAATATTTACTAGTATAATACAGATAAATTTTTTACACCAAAATACCAAATAACATGATCACAATTCACAACTATAACAACTAGTAATTACTCATTAGTTATTTACCCTGAGGGTGCATCTGTGGCTGTGAGAGTGAGAGTGAAATAGAGAGAGAGAGAGAGAGAGGATGTCGGAGGCGGTGGCCACCGGTGGGGTGCCGCCAGTGGGTGTGTGAAGAGAGAGCGGAGGTCGGAGGCGGTGGCCACCGGTGGGTGTGTGAAGAGAGAGAGAGAGAGAGAGAGAGAGAGAGAGGAGGTAGTACCTGCTGCTACACTGTGCCGCCGGTCGATAGAGGAGGCGTGGAGAGAGGAATGAGGCTGGTTAGGGCTCAAATCGAGGGAAGAGGAAAGGAGCGGAGAATTGGGATTTTTCTTAAAAAACGGCTGAGTTCAAAACCCGTTAACCGTTCAATTACTCCAGATTCTTGCTTAAAATAGATTGGAAAATACTAATATAACCAGCAATTGATGCCCTAATCTCTTGCCAAAACTAGAGAATCTAAAATATTTATATGGGTTAGACGAAGTTTCTTTTCCGACCGCAAAATTGGCGATTGACGGTTAAAATGAAAAAAGAAAAGAAAAAGAAAAGCCATAGCAATTGAGAGAGAGAGAGAATATATATATATATCAACCAAAATCCAATAACAGTTCTTTTTAACCATTTATTTTGAACAAAACATTAGTAATCTCAAGAATCTATAAGCAATATGCACAGTCATACAGAATATAAGTTACGATAAGTACAAAAATATCATTAGAAATTTTCCCCACATTATATTTGGGCTTAGCCTATTTCTCTCAACAACAAAATAAATAAATTCCGTAACATGGAGTCCTAATGTCGTCAAACAAATTTGTTTTAGTATTATCATAATTTTATTCCTAATTTGGCTTGAATTCAGGGGCATATATTTAACATGAGCCGCGCTAGAAATCGAGCTCAAGATTCTGGCTCATACTTGGCACAAATTCAATTTGAGCTGGCTCGACCTCGATTCAATTCGAGTGGCAAGCTAAGCGAGCTCGAGTGAACTCATTTATCCAACCAGTTTATGATTTTGAGCTGGTCTACAGTCAGTGACCATGAGCGTTTCACATATAACTTGCCATATATTTATTACAGATGAGAGTTGAATAGCTTACAACTGATGATATTCTGGAATAAATAGGAGATCGCTTGGCCATGGAATATGAAACCTTGAACCATTTGGCATTTGATGGCTGGCTAAAATAGCAGTAGAATTAAAATGATCCTTGAGCATGCTGTTGCAGCAGTATAAGGTGGATCAACAATTTCTCATAATTGATGGCCAGAAATCCTTCCTACTAGTTATTTGTCAGAAGCTCTTGAAGCTGCTTCCATCGTTGGCCGTCATCGTTGAGGGAGCAATAAGGGCTCTCCTTTCTACACAAATAGAAATCCGACGTCAATTTTTTCCTTGAGCTCTTCTGTTGGTTTCCTTACTAGAAAGTGATCTATTAGCCCAATCACTAGGAGCAAGAGGGTGTTTACCATCTTCATAGTTTAAGTTCGCAGATGTGCCAGGTATTTGAGTCAAATGATCATCCCTCCATTTTCTCTCAACGTCACCAGCTTCAGCAACCTGAGCTCTTGTGTCATCTTCTTTTGAGTCACTGCATTTGAAGATGGCAAAGAAAGTGATTGATATAATCTAAAAGATTGAAATTGGGATTTTGGAGAGACTAATGAATAATACCCTGAATAAGTTAAAAGTCCAACTGCGACAGCTGCAAATGCAACAAAATACATCCAGTCGACCTGTAACAGAATTATGGAAAAGAAGAGGCTTCATTGCATAAGCTTCTAGTGTCAAATTTCAATTACTTGGTCAGAAGTGGAAATGATAAATGATGATGGGAAACCTTTTCATGATATGCAAAGATGCGGAGGAGAACAGCCCACATGTCTGAGGTAAGCAGTGAAAGATTTAGCATGGTAGATCCACTAATCTGCACCAGATAACAAAGGGAAAGAAATGATCCACAAACTTGATGGTGCATAATTCTAAAACAATCTATGCATTTTTTTTACATTCTTTTACATTATTGATTGGCATAAAGCATCTTGAACCCCATTGAATAAGAACAAGTCAATACAAGCTACACACGATAAATATAAGAAAACATAGACTGAGGCAAAAGAGCAACAATGTGGTACCAGTGTTTTATAGCTATTATTAGCTCCTAACAATGTATCAAAGAATTATACCAAACTAATAAAATTGACCTAGTGGGTGATTAGCAACTCCTGTACATCAAGATCTAATAGCTCTTCATGATGAAGATTTTTGGACTATAAGAGCTCTGGAGCAGAAAATAAATGTTTTATAAATTCAAACAACCACTTTCTCAGGGGTATATACACAGTACCTCATATATGGCAAGTACATATTAATATATACATACTATAGTAGAAAAAAGATAAATCAATCTAGATGATATTGGTATTGCATGAAAAACTAGCTGATATATGGGCTACTGAAACAAAGTAATGAACCATACCTGAAGTAGAACTGGGACTGTAGAATAAAACACAAACATTGTTAATGCAAATCCAAGAAATGGAAGCACCTGAGAAACAAAAGATGTGACAATCTTAAAGTTCAGACATCATTTTCAAATATTCATTAAACTGGGTGAAAACCAGAGAAAATGAGCAGAAGCATTCTGTGACTCAACAGAATTCCGGTGTGGTTTGCATAGGACATTTAGTTCAACATTGTAGCTATAGTGTTGTACAAGAGAGAAAATTCAGGTTTACTATACTTCCAGAATAAAAGGAGATTCTGATGTCTTTATATTTCTAACAGATTGAAAATATTTCGATTTAAAAAGAATTTCAAATTTGTGCAAATATGTATTTTAATATTTTATTTATATGAAATAAAATAGAAGATATTTTATTTCCTAATAAAATATAAGAATTCATTTATTTAATTTTATTTGTAGAAAATGAAATTTAAAAAGATTATTTTGAGATAAAAAATTTTATAAGATCAAATATTAGATTACTATTTATTCATGTTTCCTATACATGACTTAAAAAGAAGAATTGAGATATATATTTTAGAAAATTTCGGCTTATGAATAATTCATACATAAATTATTTGAAGAAGAATAAGAATCTTGATAACATCTAAAGTTCAAAATGAATTAGTATAAATAACTATAAATAAAAATGAGACTCAAACCTAAATTTTTAAGAAGATAAGTTCAGGAGAAAGATTTACGGAATATAATATTACAACATGTTATCAAGTAATTCTGGCGGAATTAGAGAAAAGAGTTTCGAATTCTGGTCTACAGGACTTCAATTTTACTTAATAGCTAGTGGAAATATTACTAACCTACAGGACTTCAATGTTATCTACAGGACTTCAATTTTACTAACCTAATCGTGACTAGTAGTACAATGTGGCCCACAAGTTAAAATACCTAGAAAAAGACAATATGACATATTTATAAGTTTTGACGCATTTTCATAATAGTACACTTTTAAAGGACATCAGTTCTATTGTTAGATTGATCTATTCAAAATGAGATGATTTATAATTCAATGCAACATATATTGGATTTTTAAATTTTGTAAGAGATAAGAGAATTATTTATTTTCTAAGACAGCTTATGTAAATCGGTATGATTTGTGTTTTGCTACTATATATATTACATGCTGATTTTTATCATTAGACATATTCATAATAGGGCGGTTTATCTATTGGGCGTCTAACATATAAGGATTTATCATTTCAGAAAATCAAGAAGTGAATTAAAGAGACCTCTTAAAGCTAAGTATTTTTTCGGCTATATCAACCTTCACTTAGGATTTGAACATCTTTTGAGCTTTTGTGTTTCTTCGAGTTTTATCTTAGAGATTTGCAGTCATCACATCCCTAAATAAAGGTGTCTCAAAATAGTATCTGAGCTAGGTTTTAGATCTATCTAGTAAATTTATTGTGGAGGTTTGGTACTCAAAGTCCTTTAAATTAAATAATCAATATTTTGACCATAAGTATTTTATTAATAAAAATATTTAAGTTAGATAGTTAGATCAATCTTAATATATGATTATTGGAGTAGCTAGCGAAAGCGTGGAAGACAGCTTATTTCTAATGATTAAGATCAAAACAGCTTATGTGATTTACCATTATGAGGATATGGATTTATAGATTGAATTTTGTTTGGTTGCTTGAATTTAGATCTATCTTAGAAATATAAATTGGAGGACTATTGAATTTTGTATTTGATTAAGAGATCTGGGTATTTCTAGAGAAAGGCCAGACTTGATTATGGACATAATTGAACTTATGTTTTGATTATTATAAATTCAGACAAATTATTATAATGTCAGAATGACAGAAACATATTTTAGCTAAAATATGATTAGCTTAGCATATGCATAACTTATGCTTGCAGAAGAATATTGGGGTTACTTACTCTTGAGGAGATAACATGAGGACCATAGATGATTTTTTATTTTGACACCAATTACAAAACATAGAAATAAATAGTATGAACATATCATTCTTAGGTCCAAAACTATCTGTTTTTGTTAAATCATATAAGTGACCAAATTATGATTTAAATGTTGAGCATTCTATAAGAAATATCTGGAGAAAGTAAATCTGAAAAGTGAAAACTATATGTTTGATGATAATATCTTTCAAGATTTATAAGCAATTGTGAATTATGATCATAACAGTCCCAATTTCAGTGAATTCATATGGAAGATCCATATGTGAAAAAAAAACTATGGAATCTTAATATTATATTGAGAAGTGAATTTACTTAAGTGTGCGATATATATGAAGTTTTTCAATTTGTGGAAGAAGTGCAATCTAGATATTTTAGTAACTTGTCCAAAAATTTTAAGGAATGTCCTAAATAAGCAGACTGAAGCACAATTCTTATAGAAATTAATTTATAATAATTATTAATTTTAAGTATCATTTAAGATGTTGCGAAGTTTCAAGAATGCAACTAAGGAGGGTAGAATATGACAACCTGAAATTTATAAAATAAGTAAGAAATTAGAGATATTATTTAGATAATGATAGATTTAGTTTTATTACCTTTTATGATTCGAATTAAATCAAATCAAGATCTAAATTAATTAGACTCCCTAATTAAATAAGAAAGGAGATTAAATATTACCTTATTAAGACTTATCTTTTTATTTTATCTATAAAAAGAGGGGAAATGTTAGAATAAAATAAACCCTTGAGATCTCAAATTGAGGCATGACATCTTGCGTTCCCTATACCTAGCATTGATGATAGTCTCATGCACCAAAATGCTCGTATGGGCACCTCATTATCTATATTTTCACATAATTATATAGAAATCACATGTGCCCTATCATAGGCTTTCTATTCGTATATATCTGATACAATAGAATGCACTTATAAAGTTTCTCATACTTAATTTTGGTGCTCATTATCTCCACCAGATCAACCAATAAAAGAATAGGTCATCATCAATTCTCACCTATACTTTTATGTCCACTCAGAAAAGCTACACCTCTACTGAGGAAAAATCTAGAGTCACTAAGGAAAGAAATACCACTGATTCAGGTAACACAATGAGCTCTTGTATTTCTATAATCTAAACAGTTTCAAGGTATGATAACAAGGAACATGTAAAGACTCCAACAGGGTACCTATTGTATCAAGTCATCATCCTTAATCTTAGTGCATTCTGAATTTCTAATGTTACAGCGCAATCTTTTAAGCATTGGGACTTGCTTCCACCTCTGATACTAGAGAGATGATCCAGATTGCAGAGCACCATTCTAGCAATGTATGCTTTAGCTCATCAACTAGTACGAATTGCCACAATTGCAACTCGTACTATGCCGCTGGCACGCACATCCATAGTACGAGTGGTACCGCATGGCATCCCTCCTAATAGTTCCGTCGCTCGGTGTCGAGCTACCCATTGCCAATCACTATCGCCGATCGCCGTCTCCCGAGCGCGTCGGGTGCCCTAGCCCGAGGGAGAAGGTGAGATTGAGAGAGAGAGAGAGATCGTGTATATATATATATATATATATATATATATATATCGATCTCGATCTCACCTTCTCTCTCGGGCTGGGGCACCCGACGCGCTCGACGGCGATCGGCAACGGCAGGTGACCGGCGGTTGGCGACGACGAAGGTGAGTATCTCTTTTTTTTTCTTCTCCTCTTACGACACGGGCGGCAAGTGCCGCGGCACGTGCCGTGCTGTGCCGTGTCGTGCCGGCCGGTGGTCGGCACGGTCCGTGCCTGTGGCACGGCCATCATTAACTCGTACGTTAGATGTATTTGTACTAGAACACTCAACTAAATAACCAATTATGTAACCTCTCTTCAGAGAGGGTTCTCACCAACAAATGATATCGAACTTCCGGTATGCAAAAATGAACTTCCAGAGTGATTATCTTCATATAAGTGTGCTCCGACTCTGACACAATCAATTAGTAATTTCATTTCATATAGACATTCAATTTTGGAAATACAAATCAAAAGGCAAGTTTGACACACTTCCAGTAAAGTCTGAAGGCAAGTTAGCACGAGTTCCAAAATAGTAGTCCTAACTCCAAATATAAGAATCCTGCATTTCAATTGAAATCTTGCATTTCCTACCTTCTAACTGTTAATAACTAAAGAAAAATCATGCTAAGAAGTTGGACATCATACTAATATTTCTTCGTAACTTTGGTCAGCCATAATCCATTATTTCAACTGAAGAAAACATTACAAGAAACTATCTGTGTCACTGCATGAGCTCAACAAGGTTTTATTCAAACTGTTCCATGATAAATTCCTGACAAAAACTCATGCTTACTGCCAGTTGCACTGCTGATTCATTTACTGCTTTTATCTAGGAAAAGAAGAAAATAACGCACTAGTGAAACAAGTCAGGTAATCTACCAGGGATTAATTCTTGTCTGATATTTGTGTTGTGTATTTTTGCAGGGTAGGACTGAAAGAAGAAAGAGCTAGGGCACTTACAGCACCAGGTGTCCAGTGGATAGACTTCAGCTCATTCCGCTCAAATATGCTTCTGAAAAAAGAGTTAACGAAACAACATTGTTAGTTTGTTGAATTATTCTTCTTCCTTTTGATTCGACCACTTGACTGACCTAAGAGGAAAAGAAATAAAACAATCAGCAGAACATTCACTTCCTAGCTTCATTTTGAATTATCAAATCGTGAAATAAAAAGTACATGGAAAAGACTAAGAAAGGAAAACAAGAAACAAAAGAATAGTAATAATTTGTAGGTGGGAAAAAGAAGAGGAACACATAATATATTAAATAGTAAATACTAACTCAATATTCTGTTAGTAAAAGGTCTAGACTGAGAAAGTAGAAAAAAATAAGGTCCAATGCCATCAGAAATGGGTGAATACTTGCATAGCCACAGCCATCTCATTAGCGATGGGTGCTTTAAATTTGTATGCATGTCACAGTTATGGTAAAATATAGATTGAAAGGCAAAGGATAGATACATTTGACAAGCACTGACAACAGCTCCAAATAAGCCCAGCATTGCCATCAGTTCAACTCTATCTCCATTCTTCACTAGAAACTCCTGAGGAGAGGTAAATTCATATGAATATAAGTCCCATGCAAACTATAATATAACATTAGTGTGATCATAGAAATGCCCTCACTGCCTTCCTGGGTGAAAACAAACCACAAAATGAGTAACATGTGGCACCACATTGAAAGAAAGAAAAATTTTCTTTCTTATGTTCTTACTTGATTATTAATTTAGTATGAAGAGACAAAAGATACAACAAAAGAGAACGCAACAAAGTGGACCAAGAAATAGAGACGCATAAAACTTATAAATCGACAAAATTGAAACAAAGATCATTAACTAATCAACCTTTCAATATGATCAATCAAATTACGTATAAACATAGGGTTGTACTGGCCCCTATTTTGTCACAGCTACTCTTTCAGATGCATTAAGGAAGAAAAGAAATATGTGATATCTATCACCATCAAATAAAATATAAGAAACTTCTTCTAATAATAACTAATCCTAAAATTGTCCTATGTTCCTTGCACACACTATATATATGGATTTACCAGGTACAATTTCAAACATCACCGAATATGTCAACAAGTCACTAATCCTAACTATTTCAGGTCTGCTTACTTCTTAATAAAAAGAACTAAAGAAGTAAAGAAAATCAGAAAAGTGCTGTTGGAATATTACATTAAAAGCTGAAACAATTGCCAGTTGTAAATTAAGCAATGGTATCTGGGGCTTTCTATAGAATGGCCAGGAGAAGGTTACGCAATTCACGCAAACAAAAATCTATTTATTATGTACCGCTAAGCATCTATGCCTTTCCCCGGCAATAATGTGTCATATGCAAAAGGTTTTGAATATATCAAATAGAATCTAAAGATGAAACAAAAATCAGAAAAGAGCTGTTGGAATATTACATTAAAAGCTGAAACAATTTGATGTGGGCATCATCTTCAATTTGACCAAAATAAAATTGCTTGAGGCCAATTTTGGTCTATTGATCTAATTAGGCTCAATTTATTTTCACATTTAATTTGTTGAGTTGATTTTTAATTCAAATAATCAATTGAATTAGTCAATTGATAGGTATGGTAAACCTATATGTGGAGAATGTCTATATTAAGTTATTACCTAAATAGGATTAGTCAATTTAGGTCAGCTTTAATCAATTAAGATCCTATTAGGAAATGAATTCCTATTAGAATCTCAATTGATAGTTATGGTAAGCTTATATATGGGGGATGTCCATATTGATTTATTACCTAAATTGGGTTAGTCAAATTAGGTGAGATGATAAATTAGAGTCCTATTAGGAAATAAGTTCATATTAGAATCAGCTAGAATTAAAGTTATTAATCTATTTAAGGGTTATTGCATGAGAAACAAGGCATGATTGGAATAAGATTTATTTGAAATCTCTCATTTTCTCTCCTGCGGTCTTCTTCTTCTTCTTCTTCTCTCTCTCTCCCTTTCTCTCCCTCTCTCCCTTTCTCCTACTCTATTGTAAGATTCTCCTCTAATCTTTTCTACTTCCTCTCTAAACCTCTCTCCTTCTTCAATCTCTACTTTTTTCGTTGGTTATTGCTGCTGTCCAGAAGATTCCAGTAGTGAAAAAGAATCTTTGGATGCCCGGACGTGAAGAGGAGGACTTTGTTTCAAAGTAAAAGCACTACTATTATATTTATTGGTAAACATAAACTCTAAAATCTTTCCTTACACCATATTTTAGGTTTTTCTACTATCAACGTACCTGTTTGAGAGTTGAGGAAGCTATTGTCTTATCTGAGTGGTTTTTCTCTCCTTCCATCTAGTAGTGATCCTTTTAATCAATTAATTTCTTATCAGTTAATGCTTACTATATTTTACTTTAGTTACTTGTTTGGGTTGATTGTTCTCCAAAACATTGCATTCATCCTAGATTTGCATCACAATTGCCAGTTGTTCTATAGAATGGCCAGGAGAAGGTTATGCAATTCACGCAAACAAAAATCTATTTATTATGTACCGCTAAGCATCTATGCCTCTCCGTGGCAGTAATGTGTCATATGCAAAAGGTTTTGAATATATCAAATAGAATCTAAAGATCAAATTCTTACTAGAAATTCAAGAATAAAAAAAAATAGCTTGAGGTATATATGAGAAAAAGGAAACAACATAAAAGCTTACCTCACTGACATTGCTAATGGCATAAAGGGTAGAACCAGCAATTACAAGCATATCTCCTTTCACTGGGCTGCTTCCTCCTGCATGGCATCATATCAGGTGAAATTAATGGAAATACTTGCACTGATAATATACTGTCAATATGTTATGCATTAATCCTTTAGGAGAATCACTGAACATTACCAGCTCTATCACCAGCATGTACATCAGAAAATATGACTAATACAAGTCCAGATACACAAATAGCTACAGCAGCAAACTTTCTGAATCTGTATTTTGTCTTCAAGAACATCCAAGTAAGAAAAATAACAGATGGAATAGACCAACAATCCAGAAGCATGACACTTGTCAAAGATGTGTACTGATAAGCCTTGACCACTACATAAAGGTAGGAGAAGGAAGAAGAGTTAGCATTCCCACATAAAAGAATTAGGCAAACAACACCTTACATCACTAATAGCTGAGAAATAGAGATGAGACACTACAGGTTTTTAAGTTAAACAAGGCAAGGATGTTTTCCCATTGACCAATCAGAGAATTGCCTTGCAAGACATGTGTATGGGACCTTATGAGTGTGAATGGATTTGAACCAGGTACTTTTTTACCTCGAAAAGAAAAGAATAGCAAGCTCAACAAGCACCATTTTCAAGAAAATATAGAGTAGAAGAAACATTTTAACAAGTCTGATTATTTATCAGATTGTTAAGGTGACCCAATAATCTCAACAGCTAGCACAGTTGGGAGAAAAGACATTGCTGGTATTTGATTTAGATGCCAGGATACAGAATTCTTTAGCTTCAAACTACCAAATCATACATAAAGGCACAAGTCCTGACCATCCAAATAAAGATTCGTTTTACACAGTTTAATAATAAATTAATAAATGAGCACATGTGCTTAGCTACATAAATAAAACTTTACACATATCCTTAATACCAATTTGACTTTTTGTCAACAAAGCCCACTCTTAAAAGATTTTCTTGAATATGCCACCAAAACTGGCACTCACCAAGAAAGTTTGCCTCCACATCAACAAAGCCAAGCAGTAGATAGTAAAACCATTTTATCTGCTCCAAACAAAATACAAAGTTAGGTAAATACAGCATAAGTATAACTAGCTATTCATGGAAAGAAAAAGATGACACATAATTTCCAGAAAAAAATATACCACACTAAGCAGGCAAGTACATTGAGCAAATCAGAAAACCTTTTAGGGGCTTAAAATTTGACAGGAAACTAGATTTATTATTTTTCGGGAAATTATAGTGATTATTTATCTTGTATAAACAAACTGCAATGTCCAGGCATCAGTATTAATGGTCCAAATAACAACATAACTGCATCCAACGGGTTTACTTTTGAATGTGAAAAAAAAAAGATCTCCTGCAAAGTAAGAGAGATGCAAATAAGTCAAGCATAAGTCTACACCTTTATTGCTACATCTTTATGATCTAACCCCGCTATGCTTTGATCCAATAACATAACACGTTGTTTGATCCTTATTACTTATTAGTACACAAATCTTCTGTATTAATTTGATTCGCACACATTTAACCTCTTCTTTGCACGCATATTGAATCTGGTAGCAGAGAATAAAGCGACTTGTTTGCATTACTAGCAAAGCAAGATCAAAATTTAACAAATAAACTTATAGATAAAAGTCATAAGAAGCAGTTAAATAGGATTATAGGAACAGATGGATAAACCTGGAGAGGCTTCTTCCGATGTATCATGAATCCACCGTAGACAATCGCCAACAACACATAATTCAAGAACGACTGCGACGTCGGAGCATCGATCCCTGGAAACCACGCAACCAATCAAAAATTAATCAAAAATAATACAAAGCAAAAACCAACAAACTACCAAGATGGTATAACCAGGAAACCAAAGATTGCAACTTTACATCCTATTCAATGAAAATGAAAAAGAACTTCAATAAAAGAATTCTTTAGAAATAAAGAGTGCGATCGGAACCTCGTCGAGAGAGCTCCGAGGAAGAGAAGCCGGTGGAAGTGATTAGCAACGAGACGAACTGCCCCAACCCGAGCCCGAATAGAGTATTCTTCGACCAGAACCCCTCAGAGCTCGCCATTAAACGACTTGAAGCTTCGGATGAATTAAGAAATCACGAGCAAAGCAGTGCAAGGCCAAGGGAGTAACGAGCAGCAGTGAGGTGTGATGTTGAGATTGGAGGTCATGGACGGATGGGATTAAGAAAATAGGTACGATTCGATTTGAGCCGTCGTACGAAAGGAATCGATTGGATTCGGAATTCGGAAAGGAGTCGAGGAATGGAAAAGTTAAGCCGTTAAGGTGGGGTTGGACTTTGGAATGCAATTGGGGCAGGGCAATCTCACGTTCTAGGTTTCCTTTTTGACTTCAATTCGGTTATCAGTTTTGACATTTCTTTGCAAGTATGAGTAGAATTTTCCAATAAATACCCTCATATTTTTACTCCTCTATTAGTAGATGCACAGATTTGAGGAACTTAAAAATTATATAAAAAATAGATTTGATGAACTTAAAAATTATATAAAAAATAGGTTTGAGAAACTTAGGCGACGTTGAGCGGATGGATTAGGTTGGATTGAGTCGGGCCTTATTGATCGCCTTGCCAATTTGATCAGTTGTGTGGGGCTTGGTTCAGACTTTTATAATTTACTAGTTAGTTATTATTATCTATATATTTAATAATTAAATTTACTATCCATATTCGAAGGAAAAAAAATGATTTTATCGCTATATTAATTTGTATCTTGTTCATTTTCAACCCTATTATAAATATTTTTTAGATTTTAATTACACTCGGCTTTCGGATTATTTTCTAGCGTATATCTTTTAAATATTTTTTTACCATATAGACCCTGATATATGAAAATTCTTAGTTCAGAAAATCTATATAATTACTATTTTTTAGTTGAGAGGCTCATATAAAAATTGTTTTTTAGTTCAGATATTTTATATGGATAATTGTGAAGTTCATGAGTTCTATGTTAAAAGTTATGATCGTTTAAGGGGCTAAGTAAAATTATTCCTAATATTTATAAAACAATTTGATAATGCTACATCAACACTATTCTATTTTGGGCTATTTGTAGGAAAAAAAAACTCTTTAGATTTTAATAATAACAAGATTGAGCCCTTAAAATTTAAATATATTTATTCTTATATTAAATGCATACATTTTTATAATAAACATATATAATTTATCCCCTTACATCTAATTGAGCTTATTTTCCAACTTAATTCCGGAAATACCCTTTTCCAATATCAACTAAACCGGTTAAACCTCCAACTCTCCCTTCTCTCTAGGGTTTATGGGAACCCACGCCTAAACCTCCAACTATGGCGCTCCCATCTCCTCTCTTCCTCTCCAAATCCTTCCCTGAAACCCTCCCTATTCGATGGTCAAGGCCTCACCTTGGCGACCCAAGCCGTAGGATCCCTCGTCTCTCCGCCGCCGCAACATGAGCCGCCGTGCGGCGGCGATCCTCTTCAACCAATCGTCGGCTGTATCCTTCGCCGGAGCCATATGCCGCTTCCCGCCATCGCAATCGGCGATTGCCCGCGTGAATCCGTTCAAAAGGCCGCGCCTTTATCTCTGCAGCAGCAGCAGCAGCAGCAGCTGTTCCTCTCGAGACGACGACCTGAGCGGTTTGGTCGATCGAGAGTTTTCTATTCCGTGCAACGGAGATTTGAACGGTCGTGTGGAACGCCCAAAGCACTCCGTGTCGCCAAAAGACTTCTCTTTTTTGCATGAAGATAAGAAGCCTGTGGATTCGGATGAGTTCTCCGGAGAGGCTATTTTGATCTCCAAGGCAATTAAAGCTAATGGGCCTGACATAAATGATCAAACCGAGAAGTTGTTGAGGCAATTTAGAGGAAAGCTAAGCGAGTCCCTGATGATCGAGGTTCTTACTCTCCTGAAAGTTCCTGAATTGTGCGTTAAATTCTTCATCTGGGCTGGCCGCCAAATTGGCTACAGTCATACTGGAAGGACTTATGATTCCCTGATAGAAAGTTTAGGTTTTGATGAGAAGAGCAGGGTCTCTCAGCAGTTCTTGAGGGAGATTGGAGAGAATGACCGGGAAGTTCTTGGTAGATTGCTTAATGTCCTTGTCCGGAAGTGTTGCCGCAGTGGTCTTTGGAATGAGGCTCTCGAGGAACTCGGAAGGCTCAAGGATCATGGTTATAGACCATCACAGGTGACATATAATGCCCTGATTCAGGTTCTTTTGAGTGCTGAGCGATTGGATTCGGCTTTTTTAGTTCATAAGGAGATGTCAGACTTGGGCTTTTGTATGGATAGGTTCACTATGGGCTGCTTTGCACACTCCTTATGCAAAGCCAGGAGGTGGGTGGAAGCTCTTAATATTATTGAAAAGGAAGACTTCACACTTGACACTGTATTGTGTACCCAGATGATACATGGGTTGTTGGAAGCTTCGCTTTTTGAGGAAGCCATGTCTTTCCTTCATCGGATGCGATCCAACTCTTGCATCCCAAATGTTGTGACTTATAGAACATTACTTTCGGGTTTTTTGAGGAAGAAGCAGCTTGGTTGGTGCAAGAGAATCATTAATATGATGATCACTGAGGGTTGCAATCCGAACCCTTCTTTGTTTAATTCTCTTCTTCATGCTTATTGTAGCACTGGAGACTATGATTATGCTTACAAGCTCTTGAAGAAGATGGCTGCTTGTGGTTGTCGTCCAGGTTATGTTGCATACAATATCTTTATTGGAAGTATATGTGGGAGTGATCACTTGCCGGGTAATGACTTGTTGGAGGTGGCAGAGAATGTTTACGGGGAAATGCTAGATGCTGGATTCGTTCTTAACAAGGTAAATGTAGGTAATTTTGCTCGATGCTTGTGTGGTGCCCAGAAATTTGAGAAGGCATTTCAGATCATAAAAGAGATGATGAGGAAAGGATTTATACCTGATACTAGCACATACTCTAAGGTCATCGGTTTTCTTTGCCAGTCTTACAAGGTGGAAAAAGCTCTCCTTTTATTTGAGGAAATGAAGAGGACTGGCATCATTCCTGATGTTTATACATACACTATCTTGATTGACTGTTTTTGTAAGGTTGGGCTCACTGAACAAGCTCGGAGTTGGTTTGAAGAAATGGAAAGAAATGGATGCACCCCAACAGTGGTGACATATACTGCACTTATACATTCCTACCTGAAAGCTAAGCAACTCTCTCAGGCAAATGATCTCTTTGAGAGAATGATCAATATTGGCTGTCTTCCAAATGTCGTTACATATTCTGCTTTGATTGATGGCCTTTGCAAAATTGGGGAGACTCAAAAAGCTTGCCAAATTTATGCCAAAATGATCGGAACATGTGAGACTGCAGAAGTTGATATGTACTTTAAAGGTGATGATTGTGCCATTACACAGCCAAATGTTTTTACTTATGGTGCATTGGTAGATGGTTTGTGCAAAGCTCATAAAGTTGCTGAGGCATGTGATTTATTGGATGCAATGTTAGCTACTGGTTGTGAGCCAAATCATGTTGTCTATGATGCTCTTATTGATGGCTTCTGCAAGGCTGGAAAGCTTGATGATGCACAAGAGATATTCATAAGAATGTCTAAGAGTGGATATACACCTAATGTTTTCACATACAGTTCCTTGATAGATAAATTATTTAAAGACAAAAGACTTGATCTTGCCTTGAAGGTTCTCTCTAAAATGTTAGAGAACTCTTGTGCTCCCAATGTTGTTACTTATACTGAGATGATCGATGGTCTCTGTAAAGTAGGTAAAACCGAAGAGGCTTTGAAGCTTCTAACAATGATGGAAAAGAAAGGATGCAATCCCAATGTAGTAACCTATACTGCCTTAATAGATGGGTTTGGAAAAGCAGGTAAAGCTGACATGTGTCTTACACTCTTTAGGCAAATGAGCACGAAGGGTTGTTCCCCAAATTTCATCACCTATAGAGTATTGATAAGCCACTGTTGTGCTGCTGGTCTTTTGGATGAGGCCCACAACTTGCTAGAGGAGATGAAGCAGATGTACTGGCCAAGAAATATAGCAGGATATCGTGATGTGATTCAAGGGTTCAGCAAGAAATTTATCACCTACCTTGGCCTGTTGGAAGAATTAGCAACATACAGTCCAGTTCCAATTGCCCCTGCTTATAGTATGCTTATTGATAGTTTTTCTAAAGCTGGCAGGCTGGAGATAGCCTTGAAGTTGCACAAAGAGATGATGGAGACTTCATCATGTCCATCTAATGCTAGCCATAACATGTATTCTTCATTAATTCAGGGTCTTTGCTTTACATCAAAGATCGAGAAAGCTTTTGAATTGTACAGTGATATGACAAAGGGAAACCATGTTCCAGAATTGATCATCCTCGTCCATCTCATCAAAGGGCTCTTCCAAGTGAATAAGTGGGATGAAGCACTCCAACTTCTTTATAGCATATATCACAAGGTCAGTTATATAGCCCACCTCCTCCTCTCTAATATCACAGATAAAACACATTCAAGTTCTTTTGGTTAAATTTGCCGGATGGTTGACAGAGTATAGATGATAGAAAATGTCTTTCAACAATTATTCTCACATGCTTTAGATCCTTTAGTTTGTATTCTTTGAAAAATGAAATCATCCTTTCATCTTTGTTCCTCTTGATAATCCTCAGTGAAGAATGTCATTTGTTGGGCTATTTGCAGGAAAAAAAATCTTAAGAATAATAGTAAGATCGGGCTCTTGAAACTGAATGTGTTTATTTTTTATACTAAGTGCACACTTTTTTATAATGAAATGTGTAAAATTTACATGAGAAATGCCCACAAAGTCCACACAAGGACTTAGTTTTATTTTTATTTTTTTTGTGCAAATGCCCTCCTAATTGTTTGATTTATTCATTGCATCACTAGCTATGATCTCCAACATAGAAAGCATTCCTAGGTTAATGGTACTTATAGTAGAATTTTGTTTGTGGTTTACTGGCTGCAAGAGATTCAAGCTATGATACTCCTCTGTTCTCTATGTTGAACAACATTTGATACTCTTTTGGCTGGTCCCTTTGATAGTTATCAAATATATTGTCTCCTTTGTGGTCTACCATTGGTGTGACAGAAGTAACATAAACCCTAAATTTAGATAGATATATAGCGAATGACACATTTTCACAGCTCTTGAGGAAATGGTTTCATGTTAAGGTATTATTATCGAGCAAACTATTTGTTAGTTTTTTTCTTGTTTAAGCTGATCGTTTGGAGGTACTCCTGATTAGTGTCGGCAGTTGGCTGTCAACTTTATCATCCTGATATGTTCTAAGGAATCTCCATTTTAGGCTCCATATTGGCATAAAACCAAAGAAGTGCTCAAGTATCTCAAGTCATTCCAGTAATCCTGGATCACACAGAAGAGCCGAATCAACTAATATTTATAACTTCCAAAATTAAGTATGATACTTGGAGAATGTTGAGGCAAAACAGCATGCGTTTAACCTCATTTAACTCATGATTTCATAGTCTTCATATTTTAGTAACCCAGGAGTTATAAAAATTTGCATTAGCGAACTTCTTAGAACCTCACTCTTGCTCCAAAATTTGGTCTGGACTCCTCGACTTGCTGTTCCAAGGGTCTCTGTGATATTATTAGGTATGATATTATCATGTGAATTTGTATAGTCTTTATCTAATTAAGTTGACTTAAACATGCCACTCGAACAAAGCATATGTGTCTGTGTTTGTGATGCAGAATCTATCTCTGACTTGTTGCGCATTTAATCTCTAACTCCTGTCATTTGGATTAGGGCATCATCTGGCATAGCAGCAGACCATTTGATGGAGGCTAGAGACTTATCTTTTTTCATCTCCTCATAATTATGATGGTTGCCTGTGATTCTGTGAGCCATTATTTGAAAAGCACCTTGTTCTGAAGCATAAATTGACAAGGTTGATTGAGTAAAATGATCTGAGAGATTTGGATCTTCGGTGCATCTACCGCTGCATTCCCTTTGAATGGTACTAGTTTTCTGCTTCTCATAATTATGTCAGCATCATTTAAAAGGAAGACTCATTAACTGTCTACATTATCTGCAGCTGCCTTTTCTGCTGCTCAGCTACAAAATCCTGTTTGGTTTACCGGACAATAGAGATTTCTTCTTTGCTTAAAATGATAAATACCCTGACATTCCTAAGCAAATCAAGCCTGCTCCTCTGGATCTAGTCTAATTTTTGGTGGGAAGGATTTGGTTACATAGGCCATGCCAGGGCTAAGATTAAGAAATCACGAAGCAAATACTTTTCGAGGCAGGCCCTGATTTAGGTAAAACCTCCTGGCACAACCTGTCCTATATACATGTTCAAGAATTTTATGCAGAAACATGATGATTACGTGGAATTTATGTCTAATCTCAGAATTGTTTGGTCTTCGCAGGTCGGCACACTTATTTCAAGTTATTTGCAGGAGGCTTTCACAGTTTTTTCTTGTTATCTCCAGGAAGAACTCCATTGAATATTCTTGATTTTGAGCTGTTAGTTACCACCAATTCGGTAAACTAACTGAAAGAAAACTCTTTTATCTGTCAAAACTATTGAGATACATTGTCTTCTATAAGCCCCCATTTTTCTCTATTCTCCTGATTGGCGAACATCCTCCTTACTCTTCTTTTCTTCCTTTCTCCTCCGGTCTTCATTGAGTGACTGGACTGTGGCTGGCTAGATATTGAGCGAGAGCATACCGATCAAGATTGCTTCAATTCATCAACCATAGGTCCATAGCTGATTTTTTTTGGTAGATCTTCTTCTTCCTGTCTTCTTCCTTCAGCTTTCTCTTTGTTCTTCTTTCTCGGTTCTTTTTTCCTCGTCAACTCTCCACTTATACTATAATAGACTATGGATTGTTATAGGAAAAAATATTGGGAAAGTTCCCTATTATTTGACAATCATGTTGTAACCAAAATGTTCTCTCAGAAGAATGAAATGGAATCAAAGTTCTTTGTTTACTTTTGTTGGTTGTTGTATTTTTGTTAAATTTGTGAGAAAGTGGCATACGATCCTTCCACCGCCGCATCTCTGGAAAGATCATCGAGTGTAGTGTCATGAACCTTAAGAGATCGACCTTGGCATTCAGCCTCCTGAATTAGTATGGGGAATTTCCAGTACTCCAGGTTGTGGGCGGTGCTGATATGAAATTCTTTCCCTACATGAAACTTGCACTTCTCTCTAAAACAAAAGCAGGAAAGGAGAAAAGGTGATGTAATTTGGACGGATGTATGATTCTGCCCTCTTAAGATAATAATAACAAATCAACAATAGTGATAGATGTCAATAATATTAGTAACAAATATGTACCAGATGGATAGCAAATATGAGGAAGAGAATGCAAAATGTTGATATTCAGGAAAATAGCGAAAAGTAATCCTAAAATGTAATATATCAAACTTCAAAGTCATTCTATTACTGCTATACAGTGGATTCCATTAGATGAGGATAAATCAATACAAGCATCTCGAAACAACATGAACAATACAAGTAATTCTTAATAGCAATATCCGAGTTTCTGTTCTTTGATTTCAACTATTCGGATCTATTGTAGCTTTTTGGAAACACATCAAAGAAACCAAAAAGGGGCAGCCAAAAGCCACTTATTCAAATTGCAGAGGTGTGATCCGTTTTAGTTACTTCTTATCATCATCACCCCCAAACTGCGTGGAATTACCATTCCAGAAAACATTTCGGTCGCGCGAGGGACTTTGATCCTCATCATGTCTAAGAGTGTGGATATTGCTGCCAAATGGTCTAGATGTTCTTTTCTTTGTGTTTTTAACACTGTCATCTGCTGGTTGGTTCCCGTGATCAGAGCGAAATGGTTGCTGAGATGCTTCTGCCCCTGTGAAACGATGCTGAAGGCTAGGATCTGGACCTATAGGACAACCGTGTAACTCAACAATGAAATTGCTCAAAAACTTGCATAGAAGCTAAAACTTTAGGAGCCTCAACATCAGGAGTAAGAAATCAAAGCAATTAACTTGAGCAGTTGAGGATCAAATAATAAGCACTTACAGTAAGGATGGGAATGAGAAATAATAAAGAAAACTTACTATACTGCCACGGGCGATCATTTTCTGATGGTTCTGAATTTGACGTGGTGGCATTTCCACCAAAAAAAGATAACGGGTTCATGTATGACAACATCTTTTTTACATAATCAAAGTAACTCCAACTGCTGTCACTGGAATGATTCCCACTCACAGTATTGTTACTATCAGATGATGATGAGTGGCTCCCTGAGGCTCTAGTAGATTGACGATGTGGAACAACAATTAATGCTTCCCGGTTTGCAAAGCCCAGTTCAGATAATGTACTATTCATATCTGCATATGAGAACGATCCAATTTAAAGCTTAATGAGTATGTTGAAACTCAAAACACAGAAAAAGTGTGAAAAGAAGCCCAATGAGTCATGGTTCAAATCACTAGAAAAGCCATTATCAGGAATGAAAAACCGCAACAGGCTTCCGGACTAAAATATTCAAAAGGCAGCACCATTCAACATGGCAGATAATTTAGCAAAGTGACAATACCTGGAAATAAATTATACCACTGAAATTTTACATGATCAAGTAATTATATTAAGTTGATACTAACATTATTATCATTTTAGATAGTCATTCTTAATGAGCTGATACTGCAAAAGAAACTCAAGTAAAAGCTACACGCCAGCAACTTTAGGATGCCAAAGAAAAACTTCTTTAAGAAAATGGACAGAAACATATATCTCAGTGCCTCATGAAATAGTGAAACAATACTTGCTTCGAAATGAAATGGACAATACATAAATAGAATGTCAAAATGAAATGAAAAGTTGTCTTCACAATGAACTAATAAAATCATAAAAAGCTAGATCCAGAGTAGCATCCCTAGCGAATGCAGAGTACTAATGAAGGATCAAGGCTTATCGAGGTGAAAGGTCCAAATACCTTGATCAACAAACACCTTTCGTGGATAAGGAACAGCCAAATCATAAGTCCCACTATTTCCATTTTCATCTGCAAAAATTTTCACAGATCTTAATTTATCTGATTTCAGAAGTTTCATCTGGAGACTGGTCCCATTTGGCATTCGGATATTAAGATGAACCTCATTTAGCTTTGCAATACTTGAATGGGTAGTTGATCCATCAATTGATTTAGCATGAGGTTTTTTCTCTGTTTCAATAGGAGTCACCGAGGAAATTTCACTACTTGAAGTAATACAAGCAGCCGACCCAGGAGAAGCTGTGATGCTACTGTCGACCCATTTAGACTTTTCTTGTGGTTTATCTGCTTCACTGCAAAGCGCTGAGTCGTTAACATCCCTGGATATTTCATGCAAGACTTTTTTACCTCTGTTACTTGTTGAATGTGACTGTTCATCTGCACTATTCTCAACATCTTTGACATCACCTAACTGTGAGCATGCTTGTTCCATGGATTTTAGATCTTTCTGCCATATAACAAGCATGTCAAGCATGAAGAGGAAAGCACAGAAATGAAATCACGTAAATGGGAAGATGCAGAAAGCTTACATCATCACTTGATTCAAGTTTCTGCTTCACTAAGTTTTCAGAATCAGTTAGTTGTTCAACTTTTGTATCTTCAGCAGTTCTATCAGATGAAGATGATGGAGCAATGGAGCTAGATGAACCTCCTTGACTAGATGGAGTGATATTAGAGGGATAACCGACAGGTTGAGGTTCTTTTGAATCAACTGCTACTGTTAACAGAGCAGCTATTTCCTGCAATGGTTCAATCATTTCAAATGTGCAGAGCATACTAGTAGTATGACAAAAAGTCATCCAGATGATACCAGAAAAAGAAAAACAAATATGGCCGAGCCTAGAATAGTACAGCACCTGTAGATGGAGAGCAGCCCAAGCTTTCTCAATACTTTCTTTAAGAATTTCAGCACTGATGTACCCTTCTACAAAAATCAAATGTGTGGCAAGTGACTATAATGAGAAGTAGCAAAAAGAAAGGTTTTGCTGTGAAAGAATTAATTTGATGTATTCATACCATGATGCCATAGCATAACACCATTTATTCCGATAACAGAGATACTTGGGATGAAATTCTGTGGGTCTGACCAAGGTCATGTAAAGGCAACACCGGAAATTGGTATAATCTTTGAGACCAAATCCTAAATCACAGAAGTTAACTAATAAACATGTAAGAAATAAGCAAGTCAAGCAACCTAAGCATTCTCTGAGGTTATATCAGACCACAAGTGTTTGATAACATTGCGATATGCAACTGTACCAAATCAAATGGTTATCCAGATCTATCTTCCCCATGCACAAATTGAGCATCACAAACCATGGACACTCAGTAAAACATGATAAATAATATGATGCATAGTGCCATTCCATTCTACTAAAAATGGTGCAGACAAGAAAACATGACTGGAGAAAATTTGTGCCGAGAAGTTGCTTAAAGAATCTTTCATTTATTTATAGATCAAGCTGCGGAAGAGTTTGGAAAACATAACAATGCATAATTGCACGACCTTATATTCTTTCTAATATGTTTGTTGAACTTTCCAGTTCTCCTTGCTATCATGTCCCTTGACTGATGAACTCCAGATGTGGTACCATTGTTCCCAATGAACAATCATTACTATAGAGAAATTGCATATTCTATCCGAATGCAGCCAGGGCAGAGAAGGGCCTCCGAGACTCTGATTCTTCAGCATGCTTTTGTGCAGATTGTTCTTTTACCAGTACAGTCATAACTGTGAGGTTCTTTTTACATTAAGAATGGGTGAAAAAACAAAATCCTGATTCTCAAATTGAGATTCTTTTTTCCCTGTTCACAATATGCACTCTAATTCGGTCTATTACGTTTAAATAACTTAACTCTATAAAGACCAAAGAATATTATCCAACATTTCAAGTTGAAATTTATTATGCTGCAATGTGGGTAAGTATGTCTTGACTGAATAATTTGCATAACTGACTAAAGCAACAGGCTACAAGATCATTGAATCTAAGCATGCAATAATACTAATCACACATGTTGATTTTTTTAACCGTTAGACATCTGTTTAGCTAATTCTCAGGCGAGCCAGTACAGAACCTATGGTCACTGGTCAAAAGCTTCAACAAGTCAAGCCTTGACTCATGCATAGTGCAACACCTTTTAATAATTCTGCACTGTTCATTCTCTTGTTATTATGAATTTATAATCATAGTGAATAAAAGTCAGCTAATAAAGGATACAGATGGCTGAAAATTGGGATGCATCAACATTTCCCTGCATGAGATGAAGGAAGATGCAGCATTTTGATATCACTTCTGCCACCTACATTTGAAACCATCAACCTTGTAGCAACCATAGGATAATGGATATAATATGGGCAAAGATCAGCCAAGTCCCTCAGGCATTAAGAGTGAACTTACACTTTGATCCACCCACATTGACTGTTCCAGAAGAACTGAATTTTCGTCTTCACCTGAAAATGGAGCAACAAGGCATACCAGTTATAATAGGAGATAGGAGATTGGAGCACATAATATAAATTGTCATCGTGTGTAAATCAAACTCATTTAGTTCAGAATTGTTTCAAAACAAAAGGAGTTTGTTAGGACTGTTTAGTACTTTAGTGAAATAGTTTAATAGGAGATTGGAGCACATATTCTCTCTTTTCTTCTTCTGCTTTATAATAGTAGGGCAGCACAGAAATACAAAGATTACTGTTCCACATAAATAAATCAATAAGAATGTTTCAGTGTCAGCCAATGGCAAGCTTCAATGTCAGCCAATTGACAGTTGTCTGTTAATGAAAACAAAACCCTGTACCATATATCAAGTTTTCAAGGCTGTAGTTGAATTTTCTTTTTATCTGGAAACATAATTTAGTTTCTGCTCCTTTAAACATCAGCCCAAAGTACTATTTTACTGTCAAGAACTACTTGAATAATTACCAGCATCAAAGCTAAAATAGAAGAAAACAGTTAGTTACAAAAAGAAAAAAAAAGTTACATTTGATGTTTACTATAACCATCTTCCAAGCAAAAGTTATGGCTGTATCAAGTCACAGCCCAATTGCAAGATATGGCCTACAGAATGTGTTAATCTGTTCACCACGCAAACAGCCAATACACTAAAAAGCCTCTGTTCTCTACAGCTTGGCAACCACACAGAAAACTTAAAATACTTGCAAAATGTAAAATCATAATCAGTGAATTCACCTGACATATAGACTACAAAGAGCTTTTTTTGCTTTCGTGCTTCATTAATTGCATCAGGAATGGAACCTTTATACGTCAAAGCATGAGTGGATCTCTCCATCTGAATTGATCAGACAAACAATGGGAAAAAAGAACTGATTCAGGTGAATACGAGAAGTAACATTTTCCGACTACAGTTAAATCTCACTTTGAGCAAACTACAATGCCAAAGAGGTTTTCTCACACGAGTATACACATAATAGATAATAGGAAATAATTCTTTCATATAAATATACAAAACAAGAAAGCTCCACCAAACAAATTGACAGGTGCATCACAAGAAAAAAGAAAAGAGAACAAGATGGTGATAAATGAACAAGTATTTGAATAAAATACATATTCCCAATATTCCAAGTATCGGGATCGGGATCGGAATCAGCCTTTTCAAATAATTTTTAAAATACATAAAAATTCTTAAAAGTTTTAGAAAAACTAATAATAAGATATAAATATAAATTATTTATATATGAAGTCTACAAAATAAAAATAAACACTATTTTGTTAATCTCAATTTCTCTCTCCCTTCCTACCACTCACACACACTTTCTCTCTCTCTCCCCCTCTCACACATATAAAAAACTTTTTCTAATTCTCACTCCCACTAACTCTCTCTCCCATCTCCTCCTTATATCTATTCGCACTCTCACTCTCATTCTAGAAAAAAAAAACAATCTCCCTCTCACTCTCCGACTCCCCCCTCTCCCCCATGCACTCTCACTCTTCCTCTCCTACTCCATCTCTCCTAAGCAATGCTTCTCTGACGTATATCCAACCTCCATCAACATTTGAAAGAAGGTGACCGTCAAGAACAAGTACCCCATCAATCCCTAATTTGTTCGACCAGCAACCTCGACGTAGATCCAACCTCCATCAATGTACGGGGAACTTCTCCGACGTAGATTCGGCTCCATCAACCTTCAACATAGATCTGACTTCGTCGACCTTAGATATATAATTTTTTGCTTTACTCTATCTCCGACTTCTTCGACATAGATCCGACTTCGTCGACCTTAGATCCGACTTTGTCAACCTTCGACATAGATTCAACTTCTCTTAGTCTCTCTCTCTCTCTCTCTCTCTCTCTTCTTTCTCTTTCTCCCTTTCTTTCTTACTATCCTCCCTCTTTTTCTCCCTTTCTCTCTCCCGATTTCGACCAAAACTTGCTCGATCTAAATCAGGTAACGATCGATACCCCATTGAAATTAGTTAATAGACGAGTTTAAGGGTGGGATAAGATTGGCCGAGACTAGAAACCATGCATATGCTAAAAGAAAACTCAATAGGAATGGATCAATAATCAACTTGAGTAGGAGGAATACAACTTATATATAAACAATTCAATAGAGCTCTCATAGAAATGAATTTTGCACAAGGAATTTCATAAGTGCAAATATTTACATGTACTTCTTAGCCCGTAGCACATGTAGTAAATTAGTACTCTACGAAGCATGGACACTTTAAACACCATACCTCGTCTAACACTCATCGGACATTTGTTAGACACGTGTCAGACATTTCTACAATGCATCTAATATTTAATAAATTATAAAATAAATTCGGACACTCCTTGGACACTTTTGAACACTCTTGAGATACTTTTTGGATATAAAATTTATCATATGCTATAAAGTTTACAATAGAAATCATCTATTACTGAAATTTCCTTTGTATGCTATAGAAATATAATGCAAAAATCACAAGTTGGTGCATCCAAGAAAATTAATACTAATGCATATTATTGTAAAATCACAGATTTGCCTATGGCATCAACTATAGATAAGTAATGGTAGTTAGTTATTTATTCTCATAATATTTGGATTGTATTGCCACGTATAAGCATTATCATTTTTGACTTTATGGTATTGTGTACATTTTATTTTTCTTTTATAAATAATTTATGTATGCATGTGTATCTATATTGTAAGTTAAAAAATATATTTCTTTAAATGTATCAATACTATATATAATGTTTTATTTATTTATTCTGTGTCCTAAACGTATCGTGACCTAATTTTTCAAGATATTATCGTATCCATGCATCCATTATCGTGTCATATCCATATCCTGTGTCCCATGTCCGTACTTCTTAGCTAGTACTCGTATTTCAATATAGGGAGCAATATAGGGAGTGAACTATTATACATGCTAGTATGTATCATAATTTTCCTTTTTTTTTCTTTTCCTTTTCTTTTTTCTCTGGGAGAAAGTTGTATCTCTTATAGTTTTCATTCCTGAAAAACTTAAGTGAAACTACATTATTTAATACATATTTTAACTGATGCGTAGAGGAAGCCATCCTCTTTAATCCTGCACGAAATAGGCATGCCTCGATAGTTTTGATATCATGGAGTAGTAAAGACACTGCCATGTACCACTCCAAGGTAGTCAGGCCAAGCAAACTGGACTAGGGATATCCTTGTTAATGACTCCATCATACCCATAATTTTTTCATTTTTTTTTTTATTGCAGTAGAATAGATTACGTAACAACAGGAATTTTCAACTAGCATTTCTTTTATTTCGCCTAGTGCAAAATCCAATATCGAGAAGGTTTCAAAGAAGAATAATTAAACTTCTATTATTCCGTCGACAACCTGACCTGATCTGAGTGGCTGATTAAAGCAAATTAGGCAAGTGAGACCTTCTGCTTTGCCATGATACTTACAAGTTCGAATTAGTGGGTAAGATAATCCATGTTCTTGATTCATTTTATCATCATCTAACCTATAAGTAAAATTGTAACAAATGAAAAGAGTAACAAAACACGAGATCCAAAAGAAGCAAATTTTCATGCAGGGCGGCGTCATATAAAGCAGGAAAAAGACGAATCTGTCAGTAAAGAGAAGAGCAAACCCAGAAGCTTCTCCACGCATCAAACGAATCAACACGCACGCAATTATCAAGCTGTGATAAGAATTATACGGCCCCTATCCAATTCCTTTACAACAAACACATCTCTTTGACTTCAAATTTACAAGGAGAACGCCAGAGATCTCAAGATACGAGAACAAGATCCTAAACCTCGATATAATCTTTAACTCAACGAACAAATTTCGCGATAAGAGGAGAGAAATCGCACCTTCGAAAGCAATCAATTAGGGTTTACTTCGAGAAAGGGAGAGGCCTCGAAACCTCGAATCCTTCACCAGAGCGCGGTCCTCCAAGCGCCGACGACAGCACTGTTTGCACGTGCAATGCACGTGTATGATACGCCTATCCAATTATCATGTTTTGTCTAGTAGAGATGATCATTGGACCCAAGTCCGAACCAGTCCAATTTTAACCGAGCCAAGCCCAGCCCGACCCGAGCCCGAGATGATAGTAAGCAACATGGGCCAAGTCTTTGCCCATCCGGTCTGGCCCAACCTGCTACACCCATCCATGGCCCGGCCCATTATGTATGTTCATTCCCATGGTTGTTAATCACACGTCACATATTTAATAAACTAGATATCAATATATAAACATGTTCCTATGAAAGATAACTAAAATATCTTCATAGATACCCATTGTACTTGGCCCGATAGAATATAATACAATTTTAAAATTGGCATGTTATGTTAGGCTCATTATGTTCGACCTAAGCTCGATATACAATAGGCTAGTGAGCGATACCGGGCTATAGTCTTCTAGTCCTGCTCGAGTCCGGCCCGGCCCAAGTAATTGTTGGGTTGAGCGAGCCGTGACCAAACATTTAAGCCTGGTCGGCCTAAAAAGTCTTGGCCCAAACTTGACCTAGCCCTCCCAATGATCATCTCTACCGCCAAGCTGTCAGATCAGATTTAGATCACGATGCCAAAAATGATCTAGATTTTCATTTATTACTAAATTAACCCTAAGGAAATTCCTTTTATTTTCTATTTTGGTGATTACTAGATTTTTTTTTTTTGAGCGAAAGAGTGCAGAGCTCAGCTATAAGGCATGTCAACTAGTTGTGCTGGCGACATGTCAAAGAATAACAAGTTATACAATTCTAGGGGAGGGGGTCACAAATCCCTACAAAATAGTCACGGGAGGAACCCCTATCATGCTTAGCCGCTCAATCGGCTATGCAATTTTCTTCCCTAAACATGTGGGAGATCTCTATAGCCTCACAGGACTAAAGCAGAGAAAGACATTCATCTACCAAGTTCTTAAGCTGCCAAGAATTGGTTGTCTCTTTGCAGAGGATTTTGACCAGCTGAAGGCAGTCGATCTAGGATGAGCTTGCAATGAGTTGTAATTGCTTTGAGACCTAGCCTGATAACCCAAATTCAGAGAGCAATGCAGAATCGCTAGGAGTAGGTTCTAGGTTGACGAAAGCATTTCTCCATGGCTCACTTATAAAATGGCTCTAGTGCCTCCCTAGTGGTCATGAGGCACAAAAAGCCCGTCAATGTTGAGCTTGAGCCAGCCACAGAGGAGGATTCTACGTTGCATGGGGCTGATGATCTCTACATAGACGGAGGCTTTGCTAGGATGGCATAGCTATGGGCATAGTGGACTACCCTATGAAGGGCTTGACGTAGATGATTTGGTTCACCTCTGAATGCAACTTGTTTATGTTGTTTCCAAATGAGCTACAGAGCAAAGGGTTGAACCTGGTCCGCAGCCCAGATAGTCATGACCTAATTATGACCTAAGTTGTCTACAAGGCTTAAGGTTGTCAAAATAAACGAGCAGCTCGAGCTCGGCTCAGGCTCGGCTCTGCTGAAGCTCAAGTTCGGCTCGGCTTGGTTAGAGATGAGTCGAGCTTGAGTCGTTGAAACTAGCTCAAAATTAATATTGAGCCAAGCCTGAGCTGGAGCCAGCTCGCTTAGGCTCGGCTCGATAGGCTCGGTATATATACTGAAACCCTAAACCCAAATCCTAATCCCTTTTAATCTGTCTCCTTCTCCTCGTCGAGCCGTCGACCTGCGCCTCCAAGTCCTCCTTCTTCAAGGCGTCACCTTGTCCATGACGAGGTGCATTGCGTTGGCATCCTTATACGCGACCCTAAGGCGGACGAGGTTCGGGTGATGTCGGGGTCATGCCACTCCTCGTGGACCGCCTCCTCTCCGGCGGCGGCCTTACTTAACCTCTCGATCTCCTCCTACAAAGCTCTTATGGCGACCCTGATCCTCTTTGACATGCTTACTGCCGCCCTTTGCCTCCCATCGCCCTCGGTCGCTGCCCAGCTTGTCGCAGCGACACTCTACAGCCTCCTCTCTGTCGACTCCTACCACCCCAACGACATGATGGTGACCTCGTGGCGAATGTTATCGACGTCAACAGCTGTTCGAAGCTTTCACTTGGGGATAGATTTGCACGCTAGGGTTTTGAAACCTCGGAGATCTGTTTGTCGGTGCAGAGGCGGGTGACACCGAACTCACCGCCATCGAGCTTGGAGTCGAGGAGGTATTTGTCGGAGAGGCGGACATGGCGGTGGACGACGTCCTTGAGAACGATGAGAGGAGACAAAGAAACCGACGAGAAGGAGGAAGGGATTGGCTAATTCAACTTAAATAATTTTTGGCTTGGTTCGAGCTAATCCAGCTTGATCTAGCTCGATCCAGCTTGGCTTAAATAAGACTTGATAATAGGCTCAATTCAAGCTTCAGCTTGGCTCGGGCTCGATTTGGCTCATCTTGAGCTCAGCCCGAATTAAGTTGAGCTGAGCCTGAGCCTAAAATTGAGGCTCGAAATTAATTTTGAGTCGAGTCTGAACTGGAGCCAGCTCGCTCAGGCTCAGCTCATTTACACCCCTAGCAAGGCTTAAAGCACCCGTCGAGCCTACTAGAAAGGCAACCTACACTTTTGAGGCATACTTGCAAGTGAAGAAGAGCTTGGCCAGGTTTTAGGGTGCCAACTGCAGAGGCAGCATGGATCATCAAGCTTGATATGCGGCTGGGCAAGAAAGGGTTGGAATTCTATTCAACAGCAGCTTCCAACAGAAAATGTGCACCCAAGGTGCAACCGACAGTGACCACAATCACTTCTACCCATTCCACCTTACTAGGAGGGAAGGGTTTAAAAAGGTGTAAATCGCTCTAGCAATCAGCATTCCTGGCATTCCTTGAGCATGCCAGGAATGTTCTACGTCACATCATACATGAGATCCGCAACAAGGAGGTATTCATAGAGAAGGAAGGCATGAATCACTCTTGCTTGCCGGTTCCACAACACTGTGGAGGCCCATGATTCAGAAGCAGTTTTGATTGTCATCCAATTTCCCACGAGCTTGTGACACCCCATCCTCAGATCAATGACCGTTTGGTAGAAAACCCTCCATATTCACGAGACATCTCCCTTTGCCGCTGGAGACCAAGGCCCAAGGGTGGAGCCTGGTGGCCGCACTTGGCCTACATGATCCACCCCGCCTAGCAGTGGACATAACGTCACATTTGAATAGGTGGAGAGGATTAATAGATATTAGGAATTTAATCATGATGTTCTCAAGTAAACAAAAAGTTTTTAACATGGTTGATTTGATATATTTAGTTTTCCAAAACTTCGGTTAATATTTAAGTCAAAAATAGCGTACACTCCTGTGAAGTGAACTCCGAAACTTTACTAACTCATTTCGTCAAACAGTTCGTACTGCTCTTCTTGTGCACGTTTAGCTTCTTTCTACATCCTATGAGTGTAGCTTCCACCCATCATCACTTTAAGTCAACAATTCTAACCCTCCTCAATGAGCGCATAAGCATCAACTCCTTCAACCAAATCCATGCTTTGCTTCTCACCTCCGGCATCACGCAAGACTACTTTGTGCTGATCAATTTCGTCAAATACTTAGCCACGCTCTTCCACCCCTCCTTTGCGTACAAATCTCTCCACCAAATCCACCACCTCTATCCAAATGCCTTCCCCTTCAATTCTTTGATCTCTGAATACGCCCAAAGCAAGAAACCAAGATGGGCTTTCGCTGTCTACAAGCATATGTTTTGCGATAGCATTCGTCCCGATAAGTACACTTATCCAATAGTTCTCAAATCTTGCGTCAAATTCTTAGGCTTTAATGAAGGTAGACAGCTTCATGGTGTCTCCATTAAGATAGGTTTTGCTTGCCGCCTCTATGTTCAGAATGCTCTTGTTCATCTGTATGGAATTTGCGGCAGGTACTCAGATGCAGGTAGCATGTTTGATGAAATGGGTGCAAGAGATGTTGTGTCATGGACTGGGTTGATATCGGCTTATGTTAAAGGTGGAATGTTCAGCAAGGCATTGGAATTGTTTGGTTTGATGGATGTGGAACCAAACATGGCGACTTTGGTTAATGTTCTTGTCGCATGTGGGAGATTAGGGAATTTGGTTATGGGTAAGGGAATTCATTGCATGATTTTTAAGCGTGAAGCTGAGGTGGCCGTGATTGTCTGCAATTCACTTTTGGATATGTATGCAAAGTGTGAATGTCTGGATGATGCAAAGAAGGTTTTTGAAGAGCTTCACGAGAAGGATGTTGTTTCGTGGACTAGTATGATTAGTGGGTTGGTGCAATGCAAGAAACCAAATGATGCTATAGAGGTATTTTATGCAATGCAAGCTACAGGGATGGAGCCTGACAAGGTAACTCTATCTAGTGTTCTGTCAGCTTGTGCGAGCTTGGGAGCATTAGATTCAGGGAGATGGGTCCATGAGTACATTGACCGTAAAGGCATTGAGTGGGATGTGCATATAGGGACTTCAATGGTTGACATGTATGGAAAATGTGGGTGCTTGGATGCTGCTATGCTTATCTTCCGTAAGATGCCTCACAAGAATGTTTCTTCATGGAATGCACTACTTGGTGGACTAGCAATACATGGTTATGGTAAAGAAGCCCTTGTGTACTTTGGTCAGATGGTTCATGTTGGTATTACGCCTAATGAGGTTACATTTATTGCTATCCTTAGTGCATGTTGTCACTCTGGCCTAGTCGAAGAAGGTCGTTATCTTTTTGACTACATGACCAAGTTCTATAATCTCACACCATGGATAGAGCATTATGGTTGCATGGTTGATCTTCTTGGCAGAGCTGGGCTATTAGTGGAAGCCTATGAACTCATCAGAGTCATGCCAATGGCAGCTGACATGCTTATATGGGGTGCTATGCTGAGTGCATGCAAGGCTCATGGGAATGTGGATCTCTCCCAGCAGATCATAGGTCATCTTCTTGAGCTGAAGCCAATTGATAGTGGAGTTTATGTGCTCCTCTCCAACATATATGCTACAAATGATAGGTGGGGAGATGTCACAGCACTGAGGAAGTTGATGAGGAAGAAGGGTGTAAAGAAGGAACCAGGTTCCAGTGTCATAGAGGTGAATGGCAAGACTCATGAGTTTTTAGTTGGAGACTGTGATCATCCCCAAAAGGAAGAGATTTTTCTGGTGCTAGGCGTACTAGCAAAGCAAGTTCCTCTTGATGGGCTCTAATGAGATCCAATACACTATCCCTTGGGGAGTTACAATCAGTCTGCTGTATACACTCCTAATATGGTTCACATAATCAATTCTTGACACACTTTATCATCGGTAGAACAAAACTAGGCTGAGGTAATATTTTGACTTTTAAGTTTTCAAGGGCAGCTGTTATTATAACAAAATTCTACTTCTTCCATAAAAGATAGCAACACAAGCAGCAAAGAAGTTGAGAAACTGGAAATGTCCCATCACAACTGAGATCTTGGTGAAAAGTTTGAAACATAATGGAATACTGCCGCAGCTGCTTAGCTATTTGATGATTTCATCTTTTTGTGGACCATTACACTTGCTATACTTGGCTATATCTTAGGAAATATTTCATCTGATGATCTTCCAAATAATTACCTTGTAGAAATCTGACAATTGGAAATTTTTGCTTCACAATGTATTTGACAATCATACTTCATGACTTCATTGACAGTTCTGTGACAAGTTTTTCCTAGAGAGAGCAAGATTAGGCTATAGATACTTCTGATTGCATTTTGCATCTTGCGTACTTCTGATTGCATCTGTCTGGTTCATGTTTACTTTTTCTCAGTTGTCCAACTTCAAGGTTCCAATTGTGCTGTTTTTCTTAATGTCATTAGAAGTTCTGAATTTGCGTAAGTACAAGTTACATTACATAATATTATCAGAACGTCTTCATATTTGTTCTCATATGGTTTCTTACTTTCTTATTACACTTTCCTCATTTCGTTGATGTGAGAGTTGACTACAGTTATATTTATATGTATCATACATTACTAGCCTGTTTGATCTGGATTAATTTTCATTGCTTTCACATTCTCAAACATATGATCAGAATCTAGTTGAAATAGTTAACATGATGCCAACCCATGCTCAAGGCAATCTTGATCTTTATTTCTGAAAGCAATCCCTCACATCACAAGTTTAATTGGCATATGTGAAGGAAGGAACCAACAACATTTTATCTTTCACTTAGTTGAGAAGCAAAGGTGCACTTGCAAACTCACTTCAGATAAACAGAAGAAACTTGTACATGCAGAAAATGAAATTAGAGAAACTGCTTCTTATAAACATTTCTTGTTTGTTGCATGACAAGTGATCCTGAAATTGGAGTCTATGCCAGGCCACGTATTTCAGTCATCCCATATAACTGTTACCAACCTCTAGAAGACTAGAACTTTAGTCATGCTGTGAGCAGTCATCAAGTCCATCCATTGGCAGCTTGGTACCTTTCATGCAACAAACATTTTCTTCAGACATTATGTAAAGTTTGTTTGTAACTTGTATATTTAGCAAATTTCATGTATATGTATGATGGAAAGCATTATTCGCTTCATTCTAGTTTCTGCAATAAAAAAAGTTGAGATCTACATGAATATATTTTTCTGTAAGTTCATTTTTCACTGTTAACATCTTACAGAAGATTTCTCAAAATCCATTACTAGTCACTTAATCATATTTAGAATTTCAATCTGCTGTGAGGAAACATGAAACCTAGGACATAGGTACAAGTAATGGCTTGTAGACTATGGGCTTTTGTAGCATCATGAATCATAATTGGAGAACTACAAAATGTCCTAGATGATTAATGTATCTTAAAATTCTTAACATAAGTTGTATAAGATTGATTATGACCAAAGTTATCTGAGCATGACAAAAGTAATCTCAAAATGAACCGGTAAGCTGGACATTGATTTGATTTGCAAGAGTATTATCAATTTCATCCCGTTATGTGGTACAGTGAGCTGCACCTGGTATTTACTAATGTTCAGTCTGATGCATTTGACTATGCATATGTTTTGTTACTGCATTACTGCCTCTTGCTCTATGTAGGAAAAACATGAATAGTTTCAATTATTGTCTAACATACCTTCTACCTCCACAACCATTCTCCCTCTGGCAGTTGAAGTAGACCGCAGCGACAGGTGAGCCGAGGTTGTAAAGTGCTGCAAAATCCCTTGTGTTGAAGTTTGGTCTCCATCCGGGTGCATAAATAGTCTGTCGTATGGACTGGCGGAACAGCACGAACACAAAACGATGAATTCCAGCCATTGGTTTTGGACTCTCATAGCAGACAATTTCGTTTCCTGAAGCAGATGATCAAAATGAAACGCAATAAAGAAGAAGAGACCTTATTTCATACATGGGCATGTGTTTAAACTTTAAAAGTTTAGAACTTGTTGAACATACTACTGAGCATTGTTTTCATAATTGAAAAATTGTTTAACATATTAACATGTTCTTTGTTATTTTAAAAAAAGAAAGGATTTTTTTTTTGTACAGATTAACTAATTTCAATGAATAAAAAGGTGGCCATAATGAAACAGGATCTCTCACCAAAAGTGGCATTAGTTGTTTCTGGAATGTCTGTCACCAACCTATATGACATTGAAAATTGATTAGTTATTCTCTGATATAATTCTCTTTGCAGGAGTGAGCAACCTTTCGAGCACTAAAAGGAAAGAAACATTAGGAATGTTCATTAAGTCGCATAATAAAGGGGTAGCTGTTCTCTTTTTAGATTTGACAAGAAAGTTAAAGCTTACCAATGAAGGTACTCCCTTTTGGTTGGATTGCTTGGGCTTGGTGCGTCAGGGTCCACCATTACCTGGTGAGAAGATAATCATGCTACTGTTCTTAACAATTCTTGAGCTTTAGACTGACAGATGATATTGCCATGGGTCATAGAATATGTTGTAAAGGCTCTTGCAGAGCCATGTCATCCTACAAAGTTGAACCTATTTCCTTTCTGGAAAGAGATACTAAAGGCTATGTACAGGAGTTACAGAAAGAGTCACCAATTAGTTGTGCGCTGTCCTCAGATGAATAATGCTATTGTTAGGATTGTTATCTAATTTTCAGTACATATGTTAAGAGGGTGAACAAAGAGTTTGCTGATGGGGAAAATTTCTTCTTTCTTTTTCATTCCAATTTTTTTTCAATTGGATTTATCATTATAATCAACAGGGAGCCCACAAGGTTTGGAAATAAATGCACCTTTTAGATATGCAATATGTTCATCATCTGGACCTGATGCTGTGCCTGCTCTTTTGATAGCAAAAGAAGATTAAACTTTTCAATTAAATACATGATGCAAGTGCTCAAAAAATAGAAGGTCAAAGGGTCTCAATTGAAATAAAGCCAAAAAGCATGTGTAGGGACTCCAAAATTAGTAGTCTAAGATTCTATTTTTCATGCCATTAGTTCTGAGTGGAGAAACAACTTTAGTTACATTTATATTGAATTGGAGACTTAGCCTAGTTAGCACTTGGCATTGATGAAAGGTTTTGCTAGACTGGCCAAATTTATATTTCTTATAAAGTGTTAAACTCACACTACTCTAAAAGTTTAAACTGTTTGAGAACGATAGCGAGTAATACTTACAAGAGTATAAAGGGTCCTCATGTCCCTCCCTCCAATCTCAATCCTTGGCTCGTTTGCGACTTGCGAGGGCTTGAGCTCGGACCCGTTTGTCAGATCCTTATTGTTGTAGAGAACCCTCATTGATGCGGACTTTGCAAAAGCATCTAAGACATCGCCGACGACTTGCCCGACGACGAGAGGATCCCTCGACATGCTCACCAATAGAAACACTACTAGTAGATAACCAAAGAAACTACAATGTGGACTTAGGTGTGAGCTTTGGATGAAAATGATAGAAGGCAGGACCCTTCTATATATAGACACCACACACACATAGCTAAGTCATCAAAAAGAACACCGTGAGTAAGTTCTCCAAAGGATTGGGAATCTTAACTTTTTTTTATCTTCTCATGTGTATAGAAAGATTTTGGTAGCTATCACACACTTAAGAAATTTGTGTGAAGGCTCTCTCCACTCCTTGGGCCTCCACAAGGGATAGTGGGCATTGGCCATTAATTCCACCAATGGTGAATAAAATCTAATGTAACATGCCACATATTCTCTAAATCTGCAAACCATTGAATGAATGATACGTATAGCAGCCACTTTTTGACCTGGTGATGATGCCTCACAAGTCTTATGAGCACGAGGGCCTGCCCATTAAATTACCAGAGTTTTTAGCTCATGGGGGCAAGCAACCACAACTACAATGGCTTTTTAAGCCTATTAGATTCTCCTTTTTTTTTTAGGGGCCGCCCTTGTTTGATTAGGAGTTATCAAAATTTCCTGGTGGATATTATGTTAGATAGCGAACCAACAACAAATTTAACGAGTTCAAATTAATTTATTTCTTTTTAAAGAAAATCTAAAATTCGATAGCGAACTGAATGTCTCAACCAACCACTGGAATACGAGGATAAACTTATAATAAGTTGTTTGTTGATCCCTTTGGCTTGGCTTCCAACCATTTGGACTAAGAAGGTGGAGTTAGAAAAGAGATTTGAATTAATATGTGATTCCTGAGGACACGTGTATGGAGTTGTTAGTTTTCTTTCATTCATTCGAGATACAACTATCTTTGTCTCCTTTGAATGGTGCATAAATTGTTCTTAGTCTAGCATAGATTGTTTGAAGATGACATTTGTAAAAACCCACTTCCTCTTGTGTCTGTGTATATATGTGTGTGTGTGTGTGTGTGTTTATATTTTTCTTTTTCCCAACTTTTTGGAACTTCTTCTTTGGTCCTTTTAATTAACTCAAATTGCTTTCGGTGGTGGAGGTAAAAATTCCTCCACCTGTTACTACTAGAAGAGTGCATGTGAATCAAATGTCAAATACTTGATGTTGGATAGCTTTATATCCAACCACATATAATATATTGATGTGATAAGCTTGGGATGCAGCTAAATAACCTAAATAAAGGTTAATGATAAGCATATTTTTTTTTAAAAAAAAAATTATAAATTAATAGTCACGATTACATAGCGCGCTCCACAGACATTGAAGCTCAAAAAGATTGACCAAAATCTCCCCCGACATCTCCCTCTAAATCTTAAACCCTAGAACCTAAATTTTTCCCCGTGTATTGGCAAACTAATCTAATTAGCTTCTCGGTATACATGTACAAATTTAGAATACGCATATAATGAATAAATCATCTGTCCCCTCTGTATTGGCGAGCTAACCGGTGACCTAATTAGCTTCTCCGTATACATCTAAAAATTTAGAATATACATATAATGACAAATAGGAGGATTTATCATCTTGTTTGTCATGCAGTGGCATGTCATGAAGCAACCAACTCCTTTTCACATCTTCAAATCAAGAATTCTCCAACAAAAGTTCCTTTCTGCTCAAATTCACATTTCTGCCTCCTGAGAACACTTTCCAAGCTTTTAATCTAGTGATCATATGAGAGTTTTAGCTTTTAATAACTCACTTTTTTCTTTCTTTCTTTCTTTCTTCTGTATCTCAAAATCTCCTGCATTGTACTAGCTATGTACTGACAGTGTTGTGCCAATGATGTTAACTTTTAATTGATGGCATTGAAAAGGAAGTGATGCTAAAGTTTGGATCTCCTGTTTAGAAAAAAAAAAAAAGAAAAAAAAATCCAAATACATTTACTGGATGGTTGGATTTGCCACTTAATTAATAGCCATTGGCCTTCATTCTTCTGGTTCCTGTCCCTCTCTGGACTACTTTGGAAAGCCATTGGATTCTCCTGCCAAAATTTTATTGAGATTTGCTCATATGCATGGCTAGAACTAAATATACAACATAATAACCCTTTCTAGAATCATTCCTACCAAAAGTTAGCAAATATATTCTCAAATTGAATGAGATCACTAATACCAAATATTTGGATACCTCCATCATATATACTTGCCCTCAACCCAAGGCCTAATTACAAAAAATTTCACACAGATTTACTTGGTTCGACGACTCGCCTATTTACGGTTTTTTAACAACAAATGATGATGTCAGTGATTTAATTGTGCAATTTAAGTTAAACATTCTTTGATATAGGAACAATGTAGTGCTTGAGGACCAATTGAGCACTTGAGCTTTTTATCATATAGATGTAGTATGTATAGATAAACAGCAAAGGAGAGTAGAGTGAAAGAAACTTCATGTCAAAAGAGAGGAGGCAAAGATGAAAACAAAGAAAGGTTTATTCAACTCTAGTATTGGTAAGTTACACCAAACAACATAGTTTTTTTTTTAAATAATTAAAAAAAAAAGAGGCTAAGAGGGCATATGAAATGAGATGTGAAAGATGTTACATGGGTGCAAAGTAAAGGAGAGGAATCTACCAATTGCTTTATGGATATGGATATTGGTTGAGAATAAAGTGGTTCATCACATGGGCATGGCATAGGTGGAGAAATTAGAGTCATAGAAAGATGTAAAGATTGAGGAATGATTGATAATGGAGTGACATCATTTTGTTTGTGTTTTTTATAAGGGAAAGTTTCAAATAACACCCCCATTTTTTTTTAGTAATTTTGTGTTTGTCATTTCATCCTTGAGCTATTTATAATTAGATCCCCCTATTTTAGTAGTTATATGAATCATAAAATACGAACATTTATTAAACTGGTTATAAAAATTATAAAATAGATTATCAGATTACACGACTTTTTATATGAGTTATTAGAATTATAATCGTTATTATATCGGAAATCAGGTTGGCGGGTCATAAACGGATTATCATGTTACACGAGGATGAGTAAATTATTCAGATTATAATCTAGTTATGATATCATAAATGAGTTATTGGATCATAAAATAAGTTTGCGGGTTGAGATAAAAACACAAGCAGGAACATTTTGAACCACTCAAACCCAATTATACTAAAACCCAAAACTCATTTAAAGTATTCAGAATTCAGCTAGTTAGATAAAAAAATTGTTACCCCTTATTTCAAGAGTTTTCATATGATACCTAATTTTTATTTTGACTATCAGCCTGTAACCCTGAACTATATATAGTTCATTAAACTCCATGAATGAAACATAGAACTACCACAAAACACCTTCAAACTAACCCCACACTAACCAGTCCTATACAAATATTGTGGTTTTAATATGCGCTAATGCTGCATATATTGCTTTTCTCTCAAGTCAACTACCCAAGTGTAGAATCCCAACCAAGTTCTGAAAGCTAATTAGGCATCCCTTTATTCATAAATAATTTATCAACCTCATCCAAAATCTATAGAGATATGCCATTGGGCATAACCTAAGTGATCAATTATGAGAAGTCTTGCCCTAGGCCCCCTCCCAACCACTATGAATAAACTTACACCATCTTTTTGAACAAGCTCATTGGTATAATCTAAAGCCATGCAAGAGAAATAATAATAACTCTAGGCTTTTAGGTCAATTCGACATATAACAAAGTATCAGAGCTAATGTTTTCGTAGGTCATACGATTTAACTTTGTCGGCCCGTGGGTTGGCATGTTAAAGATATGATATATTGATTAATGGATGATATACAAGCAGATCCACTTTTGGATTATCTTGTATTTGGTTCTTTAATAAATTTTTTTTAAAAAAAGGCATGATATATATTTATTCACCCATTTACTAACAAATTTGATGTTGATAAAGGGGTTGTGGATAAAGACCCAAAAAGGTGACTCAAAATCTTTTTTGCACCAACTTTTGTCACCAAGTCATGTATCCCAATAGTACAAGAATTGCATTCAATTAAGAATAGGGTGGGGGGCAGTCAAAAAGGGGATGAGGATTGCAGAACTGGATAGAACTTTTGGCAAAGGTGGGCCAAAATTATTCTCCAATGACTATTCTTCATCCAACCACTGCTCTTTTTATATGCAGAAAAGGACCACAATCCTAGTCATACAGATGCAATGAGGGGGAGATTGAAACTCCACCAAATATTCCGTACAGCTCCATTTTTAGGGGAGAAGATGACATTTGAATGACTTCACAAAACTTTCTAAGTGGAAGAGTTGCTATATGTGCTTGTTATCCATAGGCCATAGAAAATATTCAAGTCAGACATGAGTCTCTCTAACTCTAATTATCTGACCGCTATCCAATTGGAGTATGTAAGATTGTCGTTAAAATAACCACTGAGATATCGGTTACTATTAGGAAAATTTCGACGGTCAAGATGGGTTTATATTTGAGGTCCTTGAAAATAACCATGGAGTTTGATTACATGATAAGAGAATGATGGATAAAATGAGCAATTGGTAGTTATAAATTAACTTTCTATTTTATAAATTGGGCGACATCCTTTATACATGTTTTCCAATCATATATTAAATACTATTCTGATGGCCAAATCTTATAAGAAAATTGCGACGATAATAAAATTTTAGTAAGAGAAATTTATGCACAAACCAAATAGGTTTAGAAATTAAACTTAGTAAAATTGGTTTTTATTGTGCCATAAATCAACTAGAGATAGATGTCTAATTCCTAACCAAAGCCAAATTAGACAAGAGAATAAGAACTTCTCACGAGTATTCATTCTGTCCTCATGTAAACTACAAGCAAACTTTGATGAGGTTGTGGTAAAAAAATGTCACTATTTTTATTTTAGTTTCTAAACTATTTATCAAAATATTATAATTATTGGCATATAAATGTCACCCTTAACAAAAACTATATCATTTTAGTAGAATGGTATTTAATATATAGTCACCTAAGAGTTACAAGAACTAATATTGAAAGACATTCATGCAACTATACAAATAAATTAAGAGAGCTCTATACATGCAAAAAATAAAATAAAATAAAATTCCTACAATTAATTATAAGGATAACATACTCATGCTAACTGTACGTAGGACAATGATATGAACGAATCGGATTCACAAACTAATGATGAGAATGAAAGCAAAGAAAAGCTCATTCACTTTAGAGCTAGCTCTAAAGATGTATACTAGGTTTTTATTCACATCTTTCATTCTATCGTGTCCATTTATCCGAGTTCTACCACGCATATCGAGGTACTGTTTAGTTCTATAAAGTGGAGTAATTGTAGATGTGCATGCATATGATTAGGTCATTGATGTGGTCCTCATGAAAATAAATAAATAAATAAATAAAGTTTATTTTAGGTAGTATATTTTTGATTTGATTGAGTAAGCTTTGGAATAAACTTATAGCTATGTGTAAGCTAGGGCAATAATATGAAGGAATCGGATTCAAAAATGAGTATATATAAAGCTTCTAGTAAAAGTTTATTCACTTTAGATGGCTAGTGTTTTATATATGCTAATGAAATTATTAACCCTAACAGAAGTAGGTTTTTATGTAAGAAGTTATAGGAATTGATCCAATGAGGTATATATGTTTGATTATATCGGTTTAGGTTATTCTTGTGTTTGATTGTAAACTAGTATAAGGGGGTATAGGAATTACATCTAATGTGATAGGAATTTTAATAATAGTGTGAGTTTTCGATATAGTTATCAGAATAGGAATTGCCAGAGTGGTCCGAGAGGTGAACCGACCACAATGTTAAACAGTAGTTTTATATGCTAATATAATTATTTTGCTCTCTAAACCTGATTTTGTCATCTAATTCTCATTCTCCTAAAATGAGGTTACCAAATGTTAACACTTGTTGTAACCGCTAAAATTACTATTTTGCCTTGTAAGAGCAGTTTTGTCATCTAATACTCATTTTTCCTAAAACGAGATTACCTAACTTTAACACCTGCTTTAATTGATAAAATTACTATTTTACGCTTTAAACTTGGTTTTGTCATCTAGCACTCATTTTTCCTAAAATGATGTTAACTAACATCAACACCCATTTTAATCGCTAAAGTTACTATTTTATGTTTTAATACCCGTTTTTCTAAATTATGGTTATGGAAGATTTGGACTTGTTAATTCGCAATGCTAAGTTTAACCCCAAGATTAACAGTCATTTTAATCGCTAAAATTAATGTTTCCTTTAAACTTGGTTTTGACATCTATTACCCATGTTATCAATATTTGTCTTATTTTGTTGTTTAACCCCAATATTACCACTCGCTTTGATTGCTAAAATTAACCCCCCACCCCCTAATAAACTTGGTTTTGACATCTATTACCCTTTTTTTTAATGTAAATCATGGTTAACAAATATTAACACTCTTTTTCACCACTAAAATTACTATTTCTAGGAGATATGATTAAAATGTTTGTGATGAGAGATAAAGATTGAAATAATAATTGATTGAAGCATAGTTAATAGAATCCAATCAAATGTTAACCTAATCAGTAGGCAAGCAAATTAATAAGGGTCTCTGATGCAAGTGGATTGTTTGGATTCGCTTGATAATGACCCTCAAATGTGTACAATGGGAGCGATCACGACTATCTAACGCATGCGACGAATGAGTTGGTGCAACATGATCATAGATAAACTCGATCGGAGTCCAATCGACATCGAATTTGTGCTCATAAATAGCTTGTTATCTCCGTCAAAATTTTGCTGAAGGCTTAGAGAATTTTTTTATCCGGCCCATGCCCATCACACCCATGGCCCATTAGGATTGAAGCCCATAAATGATAGGGCTATAAGAATAAATACTAAGATATAGAACTAGATAATGACACTAATGCAACTTGATTTGTTTTTTAATGTATTATAATCCTTAAATTCATCTTCCAATCTAACAAATGTTATTGGCAGCATTAATTTATTTTTCTCTTTTTAAAAATATTTTTTTATGCTTTTTGGACATATAATATTTCTCCAAATTAATGTGTCTTTATAAGGGCATCTTTGTTGTGGATGCAAACTTCCAAATCTAAAAATAAAGTGACATTTATTTGCAAAAAAAGGGCAATTAAGATAGTCGGCGTCGACTTCAATTTTACGTGTAAAACGTCGCCGTATCTTAATTGAAATGGTGTTAGTTGTAGACTAATGCTTATTTCGAGTGTTGAAGCGTCGCAACAAAACCCTTTTAACGAGTTCAAAACCCTCCGCTTTCTCTTCTTCCATGGAGGAGACCATCGAAAGATTCGAGCAAGAACCACCCGTGGAGGAGAACGAGGAAACGAGCTTCAAATCTTGCAATGAGGAGTTGGCATGTGGGGTTACCTCGGGGATGGGGTTCAAGAAGAGGTATTCGAGGAGCGAGATGGAAGCCCTAAGATTCGTGGGCGTTGGGGAGCAGCGGGAGAAGTGGGAAGAGGTGTACCGGGGTCTTGATTCCGGTGTTTCCAGAGAGCTTGATGGGCTAAGTGCTCTGGAGTCGAAGAAGAACAAGAAGAACAAGGGCGGCGGACGTGGCGGAAAGAAGAAGGAGCCCTCCGTTACAGTGGGTATGTCTCTTCTCTATTTTGCTCTGCACAAGATTGGATGTCTAGTTTCTTTTATGGGGTTCAAATGCTACAATCTTTAATTAATGAGTATTTCAAGAAAGTAGATATGGGTGACACAATTATATGTTTGTACTCTACGTTGACTCGAAGGCCAATATGTAACTTTTAACTTTTTTTCCCCATATTCTGCTATTCGAAGATGATTATCGATAATGGTGAAAGAGATATGGTCTAAAGTTTTATGGGCTAATAGGAGATTCCGAGATTGTGTGCGAAATCTATTACAGAGTTGATTCTTGAACAAAAGTTTATAATGTTGCATCCTTGTATGGCCACGATGGCCTTTTGAAGTGATTTTAGGGCCTTGAACAACTATTTGAAAATTGTCATTTGATACTTTTCAGAATTTCATTTAACTTCGGTTTTGGCCAATCTTGGAAATGTACTATGTGGCTTTTCATAATTACACAAGTTGTCTAAGATGAATAACAATGGTTATATTTCCTTTGACTTGAAAGGCCTGATTCTACTGGAATTCTGTAAATTCAAGTGGTGTTTTAGGAAAATTGTTTTTTGATACTTTTTAGAATTTCATTTCACTTCGGTTTTGGCCAGTCTTGGAAATGTACTATGTGACCTTTAATGATTACAGCAAGTTGTCTAAGATGAATAACAACGGCATGGAAGCTAGTTTCGCCAATCCCGAATGGGATTCGCCGAAATGGATCTAGGGTTTCAGCCTGATATCGAATAGACCGAAATTGGGAGAGAGAAAGGGAGAAAGAGAGAGGATAGTAAGAACGAAAGGCAAAAAGAGAGAGGAGAGTGAGATAGAGAAAGAAAGCTCGTCGAAAGGAGAGAGAATAAAGAAAGAATATAGCGTATCTAAGGTCGTCGGAGGTTGACAGAGTTGGATCTGCATCACAAGATTTAGCCAGACGTTTATGGAGGCTGAAACTATGTCAAAGAAGCATCGATTTGGGTGAGGGAGAGAATGAGAGAGGAAGAGTGAGAGAGAGAGCAAGGAATCAAAAAGAGAGAGAGAGCAGGGAATTAGAGAGAGGAGAGAGGAGGGAGTCGAAGAGGATGAGGAAGAGAGTTTTTCTTAAGAAAGAGCGAGAGTTAATAAGATAGAGAGTTAATGGGGGAGAGAGAGGTAATGGGAGAGAGAGTTCAAAAAGAGAGAGTTTGATAAAAGAAAGAGTTAGTATGAGAGGGTAAGATTTTTTTTTATTTAAGTGAGAGAGGGAGAGAGAGTGTGAGGGATAGAAAGGGAGAGAGATTGAGATTGAGAAAATAATATTTATTTTTTAATTTTAGATTTTATATATGAATAATTTATATTTAGATCTTATTATTAATTTTTCTTAAAATTTTAGATTTTATTTTATTTTATTTTTAAATACAGTCCAATACCAATACCCCCGATATAACTCATAAGTATCGTTTTTTCGGATGGCCAATCGCGATCTCGATTCCGATATTTGGAACCTTAAACAACAGTTATATTTCCTTTGACTTGAAAGGCCTGATTCTACTAGAATTCTATAAGTTCAAGTGGTGTTTAAAGAATAATTTTGAACTTAGGAAGTGGCATTGAAGATGAGAAGACATAATGGAAATAGTAGAAAGAAAGTCCTGAGTGGAAAAAATAATTGTGGAATCAACAACAACAAAGTCGACATGTTAAAAATTAAAATCTGGAATATATATTTTTGGATCATTCTACTAATTGGGTATCTTGTAAGCATATTAAACCTAGAAAATTCTTGTCTTGCCTTTTCATTTGTGTACATGACTAGTACAGTGGATAAATAGCAAAGACTAAAACCATGCAATAATATAGACTTTTGGCCGGTTTTTAACCCTATGGAAAGACATTGCCTATGGATCTCAAATGGACTAGGTTGCCTCTTGGACTTGCTAGTTTTGTGGCATATAGTATATTTTATATTTTTCTGTTTTGTCTTTATTTTCTTTATATGCATCTATATTGAGTGTTTAAAGAGAAAGGAAGCAGTTTGCTGGGTAGGTATCACAATAAAATGATGCACATGTGAAAAGGATAAATTTTATTAATATTTTGATGAAATTTTGGGGACGAAAGCTGTAATAGAAAACGCGAGAGAATGGAATATTTGAAGACAAGGAAGAAATCTGCATATTACTGTCAAAAAAGTTAAGACTCTTCTGCAGTCAAACAAGAAATGACTCGGTTGAACATGAAATCTTATTTTAGTTTGTATTGAGTGACTACAAGAAGAAGAATTGTCCATCGAGGGTAAGCTGGATGATTTGTTTTAAAATAAAAAGACAGACTAGACCCTTTGTACGGTGATTATTTTGATAGGAGTTCACTTGGTGGTTAGATATTGATGATCTGATTGAGTAGATGAGGAGTTTTGACTTTTGATATCGTGATCAAGCATCATGATCATAAAAACTCTTGCAATGCATGAAGCAATACCCACATGTTCTATTTGTAAAAATTGTCTGCATATAAACTTAGTCAGTCGTTAGTATGTTCCTAGTAAACCATCTGTTATGAAAGATATTTAAATATGCATCAGGTTATGAATTATGATCCCTTGGTTAAGTTGCATTTATCTGAACGTCATCAAGATGCAGAGAACCCTCTCGTGAATCTGATGATAATGTTCCATGGATAAACTGGAGAATGTTTAAAACATTATTTCATAATTATTCATCTGACAGGCATGCATGGCAGAGGGAATATGGGCCAGAAGCTTGCAAATCATGTTGCATATATTTATACTGTAAGGAAGACTGTTTTATCATGAAGTTATCTGACAGAGTGATAAAAATTTAAAATTTGTTGTATTTTTCTACACATTTCAGGTGAAGTATTTGCAGAAAGTACTTCAAAGATGTTAGATGTGCCAAATCTCCATGAAGTTCTTTGCAGTGAGGCTTATAAAATTAGTGATAATTACTCGGTAACAGAACTGGTCGATGAATATGAAAGCATAAAAAATGAAGAAGACAGTAGTGATGATGAGTATGACAGCATCCGGAAGCCTGCTTTTGTAGTGGAAGGAGAACCGGATTTTGATTCTGGCCCACCACTTGATGGTTTGGAATACCTTAGGCGTGTCAGGTAGCCTATCAATATCTACTTCTGTGATGCATGTGTGGTTCTATGTATTTACATCTATATAAATTTGAATTCATATGCATGTATAATCCTGCTCTGCATGTTTTTAGTGTGCTTATATCCAAGTATAGATTACCTTAGCATGTCAAATATTTTTCAATTGTACTCATATCTTTTTTGTTATATCCTTGTCTTGCATTTTCACATAAGGTGTTCCTTGGAAGTTGGAATGAGACAAACTTGAGTGTCGGCTCATTAAGGATAGTGATCTAATAAACATATTCATAACCATGTAGTCTTATTTGCAGGACAGGATTTTCATGTTCTTTTTTTTAGTCCATATGATAATATAATTGAAATTTGAAATGATTGAGGTGCACAGTTGGCCACTTTAAGTGATGGTTTTTTCTATGTGGGTTCTCTTCAATAATTAAGTTGGCTTATGTTAAATATTTCTTTCCTAGAGTCTTGAACGAAATTTTTGATTCCTTCTATGAATGTTTGTCATATATATGTGTAAGAAATGTTTGTCATATCAAGCGCTGATATATTTTTCAGACACATTTTATCGATGAAGAATCTACATAAAAGAGATATCAATCATCTTGTTTAAAATTCAAGTTGTGCCTGATTGAAGACTTTTTTTTGGAAACTAGAGGATTGTGAAAATGTGAGGTTCATTTCTTCTTTTTTCTTAATGATGGAAAATTTAACGAGGAAGTACAAGCTTGACTGAAGACCTCTAGAAGTACTGTTTCCATAATTGTTTGCTTTAATACCTTCGAAGCATTTTTTATGCATGGTTCTTAACTTCGAGGTTTCTTTCTCTAATTATAAAGTTGATTGATCTGTGGATTACATTTTCTTCACTTCATAGCATTTGAACAGTTATTTGGAGTGGATTGAGGATAATATGCTTTAAGTTCTACTATGGATGTAAATGAACTGAGCTTGATCGAGCCTGGCTTTGACAAGTTTGAATTGAAATTAATTTTGAGCCTAGATTTGTGATCAAGTTTGAATTGAAATGATTTCAATTCAAGCCTATTTTGAACTCGAGCTGCTCAATTAGCAATTTTAAGCCTTATCAATTCAAGTTATTTTCTAGCCTAAGCAAGCTTAAATCAAACTTGAAATAAAGCCTAATTCAACTATATAGAGGGAGAAGCTAAGCCATTAGATCAAAAGATCTAATGGTTCATATTACTCATGTTATATTTATATCGAGCCTTATCAATCGAGCCTTATAGAGCCAACTTGATCGAGCCGGTTTGAGATCAAGCTCGATTCGAATTTAATTTCAAGCCTAAACTTCAAGATCAAGATCAGCTTGGCTTATTTTCAAGCCAAGCTTGATCGAGCCTTATCGAGCTAAGCTCGAGCCGGCTCGATTATTTTAACAGCCCTAAGTTCTACACCCATAAACATTGCGGTGTGAGCTTAGCTTCACGGAATCTCATTCTTTGATGTTGTTTTGAATATTTGGGCATTAAGCACAATGTACACGAATAATATTTGCATATGTGAATGCTAATAATATTTTCCTGAAAGTAGTTTTTGATGAAAAAATTCCTTAGTGGAAGCGAACCCATCAAGTTTTACCATTAGAGCTCTTCTCAGATATCTGGTAGACATTAACTGATCTACATTTATCTTGTCTACAGCATGCTAACAACTTAGGACGGTCAGCTATGATATGCAAATCTTTACTTGATACTATCATGACTTGGCACAGCATACCATAATGCTGCTTTGTTGCATTTCTCTTTGTAGAATTAATTCAATCAGGTCTTGTTATGCCCTCGTTATGGAGCGACATGTTTATTTCCTTCTTTAGCTTTGGACAATTTAAAAAGAATTATGTAAGCAACTTTTTTCAAATAGTTAGTAGTTCCTCATGATTGCTAGTTTGAGCTGCAGCTAATAAGCTTCTAGTTATGAAATGTACAAAAAAAGAAGACAACGCATTGTCCTACTGCTGATGTCATCTAACTGTCCAACTACTTATGTGGATTAATCGTCTGGAAGTTCTATGATGTTAAACCTAATGGTCATGATTGCTATGATGAATGGCTAAGGGCCTGAAATTGAATTTATTTCCTTGGGTTGTGTTTTTAACTCTAATTTGTGAAAAATAAATCTGTGAAGTGTGACAGTTTGCTTAACAGATTACAACTAAGATGTAAGACAATCAATCACATCTGAGGGTTGGTCTTATTACATTTTTGGGGTGCAGAAAATATTGGAGAAATCCATATTCGTTCAAGGTCTCTCCAAATGGATAAATATCTTAGTTTCAAATCTTATTTTTGTGAATGTAGTTTCTCCTTTAAATGATAACTAATCTTGATTTAGCTTACTCCTATTGCAAGTTTTTTGATATATGAATGGCCAAGTTTATGAATATCTGGATCTAAAGGTGTTACTCTAACTACAAGACCTTTGATAGTTTGATGTGATTAGCCCATAGTCAAAGCACCTTATCTTTAATCAAATAGATACTATTACCTTTGATAGTTTGATGTGATTAACCCATAGTCAAAGCACCTTATCTTTAATCAAATAGATACTATGACCATTTACCACCCTTTTCTTTTGTTCTACTCTTTGATATTCAAGTACATAACCCTGGAACTGTCACTTATATTCCTGAGTACGTTATAGAATGGCTATTCCATAATATAGTTTGAATGATACACTTACCTATTTTCTTTACATAATATAGGTGGGAAGCTGCTCAAATTCCAAAAGTGAACGTAGCGAAGCTCAACTTGAGTAAATTTGGCAGTGAACAAACACCTTATATTCCCAGGATACCAGAAATACCAAAATGTCCACCAAACCTGATGCCATCAAAAAAGTGGGAGGACTTTTTCCTTGCTGAATTCTCCGAGATAAGAAAGGTAACTATTTTTTTAATGACATTTTAGAGATTATTATTCATGTTTACCGGTTGAAATAATACTTGGTATGGAACTAATGATAAATTTATACTAGTTCCTTGTGCTTGTTCTTTTGAAACCAAGATAAGCCTGTCAAATTTGCCCATGATATATACTTAATGAAATATAGATATTGGATTTTTGGTAATGAAATAGATACAATACATCTTCATGATAAAAATAAAATGATGCTACCTCGGCATCTTCAATCTTGCTAGCCGTTTTGGTTGAATGTTTTTTTAAGTTCTATGGACTTCAAAGATCTATTTTATGCATTCTGAACTACGTATAATATATGATTCCATTTTCCATTTGAGGGATTAGTCATAACATTTCATTTCTGAATGTGATGGTGTGTGGTACTTCTACATTTCTTCCTTAAGAAGACCTAAAGAAAAAGGTTATGGGCCTTGTGCAACATCTATAGTTAAGTGAGAATTAAGTTCTTTATTTGAACTTTAAACTAAGTTTTTTGGAAATTATATATTATCTTTTCTCATTGGTAATTACTCTTAGTTGTGGTCATTAGCATGATTTGGTTGAGGGTATTTTTGTAATTTTTTTAGTATAATTAATTTAACAATGATGTTTAGTTAAGTTTAACTAATATATCTAACAGCAGGATATTTTCTGTACATATTCACTAAATTATAGGATTAGATTTGTAATGTAGGGTATAAACTATAGTTTCGTTTAAAAGACAGGGTGTTATATGTAAAAAAAAAATTCTTAATGTAATGATGTGTGACTATAACGAGCTGATTGTTGCAGGCATTTTCATGGCTTGAAAGCTCATGCGACGAGCCATCCCTCAGTAGTGGGAACTCTTCCAAACGGGCTGACTGTAAGGAGCAGCCTAAGAGCATTCCAACACTGTCAATAGTTCGTGCAATGGATGCTGTTTCGCGAGCAGCAACACTGAGGAATTACATAGATATGCTTGAGAGTATGAGCTCGTTGTCAAGGAATGACTGCTTATGGTTGTTTGCACTATGTGTGGCAGTGGATATGCCACCGGATGCTGAGACATGCGCTTCTTTAAGGTGCTTGCTGCGCAAGTGCTCGATCATCCTTTCGGAAAAATCAGAACCAGATAATGAAGTTGCAATGTTGAACATTCTTATCACAATTTCTGGGAAGTATTTTGGACAGTATGAGAATTCATAGGGTCAACTAGGCCTCCTATTTGTTCTCAATTGAACTATGCCTTGTAACTTCTTTGAAGCAGCATGATCTTAATTCTTAAGTATATGCCTGTACCTTGTATGTAATATAGCCTGAAAAAGTTTTTGATACCTTGATTAGGAGAAAGCTTAGAGAAGTAAAGCAGGGATGATCTCTGTATGCTCTTAACAGGTTGCCTATGAAAGATCATCATTTTTCAGATCCATCTAATTGTTTTGATTTTTGAAAGTCTCATTTCTTAGAATTACAGGTCTTGTACCGAGATTAGTAGACAACTTTTATTCCGTGACATCCAAAGTCACCACATCTAGCAACAAAGCTTGTTCACTAGATACATCAGCAGCACACCATTCTGCAAAAGGCTAACGATTACATGACCAAACTTTTAGCAGATGGCATCTTGAGTGGGTTGGCCTTGTTGTCTGCCCCCTCATCGTGGAGCATGTTGGTGGAGAAGGGTAAGAACTTGATCTTGGAGCCACAGGTTTTTCTCATGCTGATGGGGCAGCTGATGATCCTCTGCCCGTCACTGGACACACAGATGCGGATCTTGTAGAGCTCGTAGTCCCTTCTCAGAAGGCTCCTTCTGCACTCCACTTCTGTTGAGAACCCGAGGTATGCTATGAGTATTCTCTGGATGTCCTCTAGGTTGTATTGTGTAGTTTCAGATGGCACGACACCTTCAAAATGAGATAGCATGAAAGTTTATATTTAGCACATCATTAGTAGCTGTTCTTTGTTTTTATTTTCTTTTTCTGGTGGGCTGTGTGAAAGTTTTAGCAAACGAAGTAAGCTTACTGACCATTGGAGGTGAGAGTGTTGAGTAGGTCAACTTTGCCCCTGAGGGCAAGGGCCTGTTGGAAATATTGGACCTCTGTGAGGTTGGAGCAGGAGCCATAGGTGCACCAGACGGACTTCCACTGGTTCATCCCGTTGTTGCTGGGGCACTTGATGTCAGGCCAGTAGGCAAACAGATCGTCTATCAGCTTCCTCAGCTGCTCAAGTGTTCATGTTCCAATTCAGACCACGTTAGAATAGGAGTATCAGGTTAGAGATTTTGAAGTCTTACACAATATGCATAGCTTATTCTGCTAAACTTTGGTAGGTGTGGATATCAGTGATACAAATATATTAGATTTGGTCTGTGTTGTTGCCAGGGAGAAAAGAAAAAGAAAACCAGGTTGTGATTATAGGAGTGTTCTATCTATATATCAATATTTGGTTACAGGGGTACAAGTAGAATGCTTCTGTCATGTTTGAAATTTTTTCTTCTTGTTTCTGCAAACATTCTTTGCAGGCATTAATCTAAGCTATTTATAGAAACTTATGCCAGTTAAATGACTGTAGACTATGTGAGAGAACTGGAAGAAAACAGCATGCATGTTGGTAGTTGCAAGCAGTGTTGACTAGATACCACTCTTTGGAGTATAATCTTATCAGTGAGTAACTTGTAGTCCTTCTGAGAAATGTGGAAAGAATCCCTTAGTATGGTGAACTTGTGGTAGTAATAACTATGTTCAAACCAAAAAAAAAACAAGAATCAAGAGAGTTGTTTAAAAGAGAGGGACCTGATTGATGTAGAATGGACATGTGCTGTTGCAGTTTGTGACAATCTTGCCGGTGGCGCTGTCATAGGTCTCCAAAGCCTGCACGAAGAAGTCCTCTGCCGGCTCACCGGTGGTGGGAGTGCAGCAGTCTTTGCTGAAACCATTGCAGTAAGCTCCTGGCCACTGCAGTGAAGCAAGACAACATCATGAATCCTTCCTGTGTCATAGTATCTCTATTCTACAAGTGCTTCTATCTCAGACTCATACAGTTAACCTATATCTTAGTTCAGTTTCCTGTCCTTTTCTTTTATATTTTGTTTAATCTGGAAGTTATAGAACATTTTGTAGGAAAGTACCAGGAGGGTCAAGTAAAAGAAGTCGGATTTGGCTGCTGAGATAATGGAGGAGGAGAGGCAGAAGAAGGCAAGACAGCAGATGAGAGGAACAACTTTGGATGTAGCCATTCCCAAACAACTCTCTCTGGTTGAAGGTGTGTATCCTTGTTTCTTTGCTTTGGCGGGTTTAATGAACTGGGAGGGAGGGGCTTTTTATATGTGAATGAGCCACCAACCCACCCTATTAAAAGGTGCCATGGTTTTTAATTATCATTTTCCTCTACCCTATTAGATGGGAGATACATCTAGTCCCCCACGTCTATAACTTTTAGGCATATGTAGATATACATTCATTTGAGAGGCCGTAGGTTTACCCATCTTTGGCGATCAATTATTTTGGTGTACGGTGGGCATGAGATTCACATTGTTGTGACTATAGTAAGAAAACCCTGTGAACTCTCTCCTATCCCATGATATGATTGACACATAATGGTATTTATAACGCTACCATCCACCATGGACCATGGATAACAAGTCCAAGAACAAAAGCCTTTTTGGTGCGGTAAAAGGAGGAGGATTGTATCAAGTATCTAGAATGATATTCTGTGTTTTCTTATACAGTACAGCTAGAAGATGAGAACTGATTGATAAGAGCCACAGACAGAAGAGAACCCTTGGGATTTCCCTAGGTTGGCTTAGTCCTCCCCAGCCTTATTTACAGTAGGGTGTTTGCTAGTGAACACCAGTTCATTTCGAGCCTTCCAGAGCTGCCACATCCAAGATAGTGAGTGGCATCCTTTCTTCTCATCTGATGATCACCTTCACTTAACTTCTTCTTTTTCTAATTGATTTGAGCCCGTAAGTTTCAGTGAGTTCTATTTCGCACTTCTGCAAATTTTTTTTTTTTTTTTTTTTTTTTTTTTTTTTGTATAGAGATTGACAGCATCGTTTCTCTTTTTAACTCATGACTTCTCTGAGAGCTTGTCCCACTATTCCACCCACCTTGGTGATCAATTATTCTGGGTGTATGCTAACTGCTAGGGCACGAGATTCAGATGATGGGATTGACATAAATATAATGTCTTAGCTTTCTATAAAGCTACCTACCACCATGGCATGGACAACAACACTGTATCGTTGGAAGGGTAAGGATTTTGGATCATGCCATTATTGATTTTTGGATGTAGCAACTAGAGCTTGGTAGTAGAACATCTCAAAGGTCAGCTCACCTAGATAAGGCTCAATTTAAGATCGATTAATTTGATCATGTTTAAAATTAATTTTAAGTCGAGCTTGAGCATAGGCCGACTCGATCAAACTCGGTACATAAAACTTAATTTATATGTATTAAAATAAAATTTAATTTGGTTACATGTTTAATTTTATTTTATTAAAGTGTGGACCGTCCAAGAACAATGGTTTTAAGGGTTACAAATGCAAAACTTCGATTATTCTAAGACGTAAAAATTGTTTTCCTTTGTATATTTAAAAAAATCGCATATATATATAACGAGCTTCTTTGCAGCATGTTAAATGGATATTATGACATATTCTCTTAATTTATAATAGATAAAAAAAACCAAGATTTTTGTTTCTTATTTAACTTCTTAAAATATATAAAATAAAACAATCTCCCAAAGTATTGGGAGGTATATATATAAATATCAACTTTAGATAATATATACATAAATAATGGGTTTTTTTTAGTGGAGTTATATATGTAACAGTCTCTCTAATATTATTGATTTTAATATTAAGAAAAATTTATAGTCTTTTAATAAAATTATAATTTATACCCTATATTTTTACTATTTATAAATCAAATCTTATGATTTAACGAATATGTACAGAAAACATCATTTGTTAGATTTGTTAGCTAAACTTAACTAAACTTCTAAGTTAAGTTAACTATACTAAATTAAGTTAACTATAAGAATAGGACTTGTAAAGTCAGATAACCTGACTAAGGGAGAAAAGGACTTGCAAACGGTGGAAAATCGAAGGTGCCATGATCCCTACACCAATGATTGGAAAATCGAAGGGCGTCTAATTCATCACCGCCCTCTTCAAAGAAGACATCGTTCTTTAAAATATTATCTGGGTCATGGCTATTGGGTGCATTGATCTTATGGGGTTGGAATTCTATGGTGAAATTTGAGGGGAGGGCAGAGTAATTGCTCTGCATAAGGGTGGGGGGAACCATTGGTTGGCTCGCTCAACATCTTCGTAGTGCTCGACCAGCCACCTCTAGAGGATCCCATGTCAGTAGCCGGGAGCGAATGGCAGAGTGGTGGCCCCGGTGAGGGAGCGGATGCTGCCAGCTTAATCATGAAGAGGGATGCCCCAAGCGTTGAAGATCGTCATTCCAGTTGTGCCGTAAAAGAGAGAAAGAGAGATAAAAAGACAGTTTAGTCATTCTAAAAAGAAATATTTGTAGTTAACGTAATATTTCTCATTTTGTGTCGTATACCCAAATAGTGTTAGTTCAAATCTTACTCAAGATACTTTTTGCATATATTCATTAAATTATAGGGCTCAATTTATAAATAGTAAATGTATATATTGTAAATCTTAATTTCATTAAAAGATAAGGTACTATATGCAAATTTCTCTAATATTAAAACAACTAAAATACTCAATTCATCGTGTTTTTTCCTTTTGTGACTACCTGTTAACTTTTCAATCCAAATTTAATAACAAAAAGTTTAAATTGTCCTAGTACTCTTATGATGTCCTATTAGTAAGTATGAAACTTTTCTCTATATTTTTAAGATGATTAATTTTATTTTTATTTTTATGAACATATATTTAAAGGGGTGTAGTGTGTAAATTGTGATAGCTTGACAAATAACTAAGATTTAATATTTGTAATCTTAGATTTTTTTAAAATTTAAAAATAGATTATACATTACATTATGAATCTTCTCTAATAATTCTCTAATAATTTATTATTCTAAACCACAGTGGGGGACGTGGTAGTTTGATTTTAGGCAAACCAAAGGGGCAATTTATAATTACCCTTTAGAATATTATAAGAAAGATGGGAAAATATAGGGTACAACCGCAATAAACGAAATGGTAGGGTGCGAAATGGGAAAATGCTTCTAGCGTATTCCGGTCTCCTCCAAGCCGTAAGACGAGCGGAATAGAAAAGTGGCGCCTTGATCGCCAGAACCTTCTCGCTTCGCTTCGTCTCCGATCGAAATCTACTCCTCCCCTCGCTCTCACATCGGCATTACGCGATCGGCTTCCTCGATCTGGTATGGTTTGATTCGATTTGATGTAGTACCTTCTTCTCTTTTTCTTGCGTCAATCTCAAATGTCTGTTCGAAGTTTGTGATTCCTCCATCTCTTTTGTTCCTTTGGTATTGATGGGGATTCGAGAGTAAGTGAATTGAATTCGATTTATTCATCGTGTTGTCGAATTAAAAGGAGTTGATGTAATTAAAACGGGAACTTTTAGGTGTAATTCTTGAGGCGGGATAATAAAAGATTAGGGTTTGTACTTGGGAATATATGTGAAAAGTTTTAGATGAGTATGTGCAGAGATAATCTTAATTACTGGTCGTAATTAGTCGTGGGAGAATCCCAATTTGGATAGTGACTGAGATTATAAGAAGTAGGTTAGGTCTATGCCATTTAAACAATAACTAGATAATGAATGGCTGATGAGGCTTAAAGAGGATTACATAGTTTATTTGATAGAAGAAAATGGCTAAATCCACTGAGAAGAGATCAGTTCATAAGGTGATTACAGAAAATTGAAATCTTTGCTTTGTATATTATCACCTTGGTTTGTAAGGTAAAGCAGCCAACGGAATTTCTTTTGGTTTTTGACCCATGAAATTGGTGTTGGATTGGAAGCCTACAATCAAAGAAACAAATTTCTTTCTTTTTTAAGGTGTAGAACTTTTTTGTGGAGTCTTTTCTAGCTTGGTTCAATTCTTTGTCATAATTGGAGGTGGGGATATTTCCCGTCTTCTTATCCATCAAAGTGGTCCCATTCGTTTTTCATAGGCTTAAAAATAATTTATTGGCTTTTTGCAGAGTTCGTTGCTATGTAGGTTACTTCGATTTTTCATGGGTGGATTGGCTTATGTGGTAGTGCAGATGTTACACTTATGGCAGCTTCATTCTTTTCCCACTTGCAAAACTTATGGCCCTTTTCCATTTTTAAGCCTGATGACTTGAGGATTTCAGCACAATTGGTTCGGAGGCTTTCAATCCCAGAAGACACAAAGCATTTTGTTTTTGCCATCCGTGATGCTGACTCTCATGCTGTGGTCTATATTTTAGCTGCTCAGAACTTATCTGAGCAGTCTGCATTAGACGCAGTATATCTGATAAAAGAAGTTAAACCTAAAGCTGTGGTAGCTCAGATTGCTCCATCAGCACTACATGATATTCAGGCTGAGGAGAAGTGCTTAAAAGATGGTCAAGCAAACAGTGTACCAACGTCGCCATTTGGGGTGCTTAAAAGGTGCTTTAGAGATAAGATGAATAAAGAGCAATATGAAAAACTAGCTGGTTGCCAGGTCTTGCAAGAAATTTTTGGGATTGGATTTTATGGTCATTATTTGGCAGCCAAGGGAGCTGCAGAGGAGATTGATTCACATTTTTTCTTACTTGAATCTCCATATGAAAATGCTAGTTGTGCAACTCCACATGATGATGCTAAAATTGAGAAGGGAAGCCCAGGATTGCACCTGCAGGCGAGCTATTTTCCTGGAAAAGCCACTTCAGGTATCTACGCAAATTTTAGGAGGTTTTACCCAACTGACACTCTGCAATTGCAAATGGCAAAGTCACTTACTCCATCTCTTAATTCATTAGTATCAAAAACAAGCTTGTCTGACACGGTCTCAGAATCCAAACCCGATGAATGCAAACTAATAAGTAACTATCAGGCTCCACCTTTTGGACAGACAGTTTATTCTTTACTTGCTGATCTGTATGATATATTCATCGATCTTCCATCTATGCGAAAAGCTCTGGTTTCTGCTCAGAAAATGCTAGCTTGTATCAGTGAAGGAGAACCAGTCAGCATCGAAATTTTATCTGATGTGCACATGTTCAGAATTGCAATTGAAGGTCTCAGAGTAGCTTTAAACAATGTTGCACAATGTCCCATTGATAAGATGGATAATGACAGCTCTATGAAGGTCGACTTCTCTAAGCTCCCATCTGAAGAGAAGTGTCATGTTCTTTTTGCTCAAGCACTTAGAACCCAAGCAAAAAAATTTGGATCTGTGGTGGCTATAGTTGATGCAGGTTGCTTAGCTGGTATCAGGAGACACTGGAATACAACGGTGCCTCTGGAGGTTGCAGATTTGGCTGCTCATTGTTTCACACATTATGATAGTGGTGGTGATCTTGATACTGATGAAGAAACTCTCATGGAAAGCATGGACAAAAAGGGGTTATTAACTGATAAGCCTATGGTTGCGGTTGGTGCAGGTGCAACAGCAATTCTTGGTGCATCTTCTCTGTCAAAAGCTGTCCATGCATCTACATTTTTAAAGCTTGCTACTTACAAAGTCCCTATTGCCCTTCAATGTGTTTCAGCACAATTTCAAAGAACAACTGTTATTGGACTAAGTAAGATCCTTGCCCAATCAAAACTTCTCTCTCCTGGGATTGCAAGTGCTGGGGCGAAGACATCCAGTTTGAAGTTTGCAGCTGCTGAGAAAATTCGTGCAGTGGTTCATACTGCCATAGCTTCAGCAGAGAGGACTAGCTTGTTAGCGATGCGGACAGCATTCTATGAGATAATGCAGAGGAAACATACGCAACCAGTGAGGTTCACACCATGGGTCGCATTTAGCTGCAGTATGGCTGCATGCGCTGGCCTTGTAGTTCATGGAGATGGAATTGAATGTGCAGCTGAGTCGATGCCAGCGGTTACGATGATTGCCTCTTTGGGTCGTGGTCTTCAGAGCTTGCACCACACATCTCAGGAAGTGAGTCACACAAATGGCACAAGGATAAAGGAAGCCTTACACTCTCTGATGTACAATATAAGGAAAATGAATGTTCAGTAATGCGTGATGTCATCCTGCTGATTTGTAACCGGAAACTGTTCATTAGTATTTCTATTCTTATTTATGGAGGAGGTCATGATCTATTGTCAAGAAAGAGTTTGTGGCTAAGAGTTACCTCCTGACCCTTCAACTCAGGCCAGAACAGGCATGATGGAAGAAAGGCAAACTTCTTACATTCGATTGATACAGTGGTAGCTTAAGTACAGCTTGGGGATATTTGATACTAGAGAATGCTTATGGTTATAAATGCTGATTGTCTAAGAAGTGTACCCGTTGCAATTCATGACAACTTTGCCACAAGATTATCCTTGATTTCATTTCTTCTGTACATCCCCTTTTGTGCACATAGGGCTGATAGTTCGCTGAAGTGATTCTGACATCAATGAATTGCCAGCCATTTGTTACTACAATTAATATAATTCTTAGCTTTTACTTATCATCTTCCCCCTTTATTACTACAATTAATCAGTTCTTATTGTCTAGCTGTTTTCTTAAAAAAAGAATGAAGAAAAGGAAAATGATTGTTAATTACTTCCGACTGTTAGACTGATCTTCAACAATCTGTGCAAATCTTTTGAACTTCTCGAGATATTATTTTGTTCAACCTTCACTCATCCGGCAGGTTGGTAATTAGTAGTGTAAGTATTTCAAGCAATAGCACCAAGAAGCTGGGTTTCAACATTTTGAGGCAACAGTTCAAATTTCCAACACATCTATGCTTGAGATGTTGATCTGCTAGTATTCGGACTTATGGAACATGTCTTACAAAGGTAATGTGCTACTCCATTGTTACCTTCAAGATTTGTTGGCCAGGAAAGTTAGTGATAAAATGTTAAGCTTATTTCAGTTTGAAGTGCTTTTCTCTGAAACATTCCTCCAACATCCAGTTCCCTTTTAAAACTGTGCAGCGGATTACAAGACGATCGCATGGGTTAACAACATCCATACTGTCTTTCACATTTGTTTCACTTAGAATTTAAGATTGTTACTTGTGACGCAGCACTTCTCCTTTGCCATTCTGTAAGGAGAATTGTCCAAATGTCAAAAAATGAAAGTTTGCGGTGGATTGATTGGTATGTCAACAATCATTATATAGGCTTTGAGGGAGATAATACCATGAAATTAGTTTCTAATATTAGCAGATTCTTAGTCTGTCTAACGACAGTTTTGTAATTTACTTGTATTTAATTTTTTTAATTTAGCATATAAAAGTGAGTACATGTATTTTCTAATTTCTATAAGAAACAATTCTACTTATACTCTCCGAACTATCATCCTTTTTTGCACACTTTTTTTTTCACATATACTGTCTGATCCAGAAAAAAAAATGTTGATTTAGAAATATATATATATATATATATATATATATATATATATATATATATGTAATTATTTTTTCTTCAATACACATTTTGTTACAATAAAAATATATATGATAAGTACTAGTTTATTATTACAAATTAAAAGAATCAAAAACAAGATTCGGATTCCCTAAAGTAAGACATGGTCTACTCTCAAGATCCCAAAGTCCGCAGCTAAGGAAAGTAAATTGCAAAACCCCGTCCGACTGACAAACTAAACAAATTTATACAGAAGATAAAACATGCTTATTATCATTGACCTCAATTTTCAGAAATAAATACAGTGATAGCCGTTACAGTAGATAAAGTTATTTCAGAAAAAGTGAAGAATCCCACGGCTCCAGTTGTACACTTTACATACAATGTCACACCATATAAGAGAATGAACTGCATTGCTTTGAGATTATCAAAATTGCAGCCTATGATTTGGCATTTAGTAAATAAATCAAATGACTTAGTACAACTACGTGTGTTGTACACCATTTGTTTCTGGGGATCAGAGCAATCTCATTGTGGAATTCAGACTTGAAGAAAACTGTGTAGAAACTTTGGTCTTCATGATAGTGTCAGAAAATTCACAAGATTGTTTCAGATACAGCAGAATCTTGGAAGGTGAGACCCAATAAGTGGCAATTGTCTAGTTCTTCATCGAAGTAAATGGCATCACCATTATTGTGTTGCATCGGACTTTACTGCACCAAGCGATCGTCTATATCCAGCAGCCACCGAGAAGGTTTCAAGAAGAATAACTCGGTTACAGATATGATGGTGAATCGCAGTAACTGAGCCCTGTACCAAAGAGCTCAGATACTTGAGCAACACCTTGGAAGTAAAGACATGTTAAATGAGAGTTGTCTAGTTCTTGATCGAAGTAAATGGCATTGCTATGATTGTGTTGCATTGGACTCAACTGCAACAAGTGATCTTCTATATCCACCAGTCACTGAGAAATTTCAAGAAGAATAACTTGGTTACAAATATGACTGGTGAATTGCAGTGGCTGCGCCTTATACCAAAGAGCACAAATACTTGAGCAACACTTTGGAAGTAAGACCTGCTATAAGGTAGTTGTCTAGTTCTTCATCCAAGTAAATGGCATCGCTATAATTGCGTTGCATTGGACTTAACTACAGCAAGTGATCTTCTGTATCCAGTAGTCACAGAGAGGGTTTCAAAAAGAATAACTTAGTTTCAGATATGACGGTGAATTGCAGCCGCCACACCCAATACCAAAGAGATCAGGACTTGCGCAACCATGACATTCTAATACACCAAGGAGCAGATGTTATGGCAATATATAACCCGACACTATTTAGGTGGACTGACTGTCATCTTAGAGGAACACAAGCATGTGAAAACCTGTAGCATGTATTTGTATTGAAAGAAGTTAGCCATTGATAAACCATAGGAAGCAATGACAAAGCTATTCACTAGTCATGAAAACTCAAATGGAGTATATTTGATGCTCATATGTACAAGCATAAGAAGAAAAGTATAATCTCAGCAGCCAATAGTAAGGGTCTAAGGGAAGTAAATCTGTCAAGTTATTTTCTTCAAGCCAGTGTAAAATATGTGGCGTGAAGATTAAAAGTCAAGTTGGTAAAATAGGATCTGGAAACTCATTTCTTTTATACCAATATGTTGCATACTACTTGCACATTGAAATTAAAAAACATCCAAACAATGTATTTGCACATTGAAATTAAAAATCATCAAAACAATGATGTAGCCTCTTGTTCCTCTGATTATTTTACATAATCATGGTAGATGCCAGAATGAGTCTGTGTGTGCGTGTGCGTGTGAATATAAAACAGCAATGCAAAATGAGCTTGGAGAATTTGAAAGGCACAACAAAATCCACACAGTGAGCAGCAATAAGAACAGAGAAGAAACTATGGCGACCAATGAGTCACTCAACAACAGAACAACTAGAAAGATGAAACTGACTGGCAACTAGTAGTTTTACATATAATCAATGACTTTTCAAGTTATTGATCTTGCAGCTAATTTATCACCAAGGATGCTAGTTCTAGCTGAATTTTCTTGAGGAGACTGGAGAATGTAACATACAGGAAGATGGCGGCTTCTATTAAAAACCCTCTTAATTCTAACATGTGTACTTCGTCAATAAAAAAGTATAACATGTTTCATATTTGAAAGAACAGGATGTAATCTTGGTAAAGTGGATCATATTGTTCGACATACTAGAAATGACTAGGTATCGAGATTACTCAAATTAGATAGCCATGTTGCTCAACAGTGGTTCTTTGAGCAATACTATTCAAGTTGCTCAAAAGCTTCCTAAATGGATGATCAAATTAGGGGCTATTTGGCTTCATGTATTTAGAAAAACTATATCTACATATATAAAGTGTAACACGAAAGTCATTTTTTAGTTTATGAATTCTATAAAATATTCTTTCCAATAGCAAAATGGGATCATGGGCAGTATATTGACATCCACTTTCATTAAGTGGATGTTAAAACACATTCCCTCGACTTTTAATGGGAATAAAAACTTTGTTTACACTGATTTCTCATTTAACACTATAAATGTTACATCTTGAAACACATGAAACCAAATGGCCCATTAAAGTTTCCTTAATAGTCTATAAGGCCCACCTATTGATTAGTTATTTAGTTCAAATACAAGTAAAATGATGAAGGTAACTCTTGCAGGAAAGGCCTATCCGCTGGCAGACTAACAAAAAGGATAGCAAACAAAGAACTCAAAAAGGAAGACGAGAATGCAAGCTGACCAAAATATTGCAATAATAGAAATTTGCACAATATATAATATGGTGAAGGTTTCTAGGAATGCCTTACATTGCAGGAATAGTTCCAACTGGTCATTGCAAGCGTACATTCTGTTGGTGTCCAGCTCTATTGACTCCAATGCTTTCTTACAATTGATGTCCAAGGTTTCAAAAGTTCAGACAGCAACAGAGTAAGTCCACTTCTCAACAAGTGAAGTTCAGCCAATTTTTTTGTCTTTATGAGCTATCTCATCCATTGAAGCGTTCAGTCTTTCCCTTCTTTTTGCTTGAATTTGACGCACACATTCAGTGATGAAGACACTAAGCCTTGGGATAGACTTGCTTGAAGAGGGCATGTTAAGGCCTGCCTTTCTTAAAGCTTGTGAAATGTTCCTCTGATACCTCTGGAAGTGCACATGGCAGAGGGATGGCGATGCAGCAGTTAAAACAGGCCTCCCGCAAATAATTTGGCCAGTTTGTGCATTACTGTAATACAACCACAGAAATAATCAGTAATTAAAAATAGTAACCAGTCATAAGAGAGAATTTTCGAAGGGAGCATGATTACCAATTCTAATTAAACTACAATAGGAGAATTTGGTTGTAATTAAATAAATGTTACTATGTTAGTCCACCAGCTGATGAAACCCGTCGTATTCTAAAATCTAGAAAGAGGGTTTCTAGATCAAAAGAAGACATCTCATGCATTTTAGGCATGGCCTGCATTATTGTCAAATTTAGTCACCTTTAGGTTTATCAAATTGTTCATCAAATTAAGTTGCACTTTCCAAGTTAAGTTTCGTTGGGTCATTAAGACTGTACTCTTCCATATACTTTAGTCCAAATTTGACAATGTAAAGCCTTGTCATGTTGAGGATCTGCACCAGGTGAACCATGGTTTTGATGGATAAGTTAAATTGTTAGATAATCCTTCCTTTAACCAGTGCAATGTTTCTTGGTCACACCAGTAAATCAAAATAGACAACATCAACTGCTCTCAACTATGGAAAGGGAGCCACTATCCTTAAGAATTTTAAAAAAAAATTACCTCCTGTATGCAAAGAAAACCTGAAAGATGGGGTCTTTGGACCTGAGATCGAGAAAAAAAAACTGACTTACAGGGAGAAGAAAAAAAGAAAATGATAAGGCTAGAATGGAAGTGAAGCAAAGAACTATGAGCTGGGAAAAGGTAGCCAAAGGAAAGGAACAGAAAGAAATATCAAGCAGAAGAAAGAAAAGAAAGAGCAGGAAATGGACACCTATAACAGATATAACTCATTTACTCCCTCGACGAGAATAGCCAACAGCTGACTTATTCCAAAAGATGGTGGCACACCCTTGCCACAAAAGAGTGACTTATGTGTCAGAAATGCAAGAGATAAGGGTACACTAAAAATATCCATAGCAATAACAAGCAAGACAATTATTTTCCTCCTATTCTACAATTTTCCTAAGCTGAACCATATTCTATGGTTTATCCTTAGATAAGGCAAGAATCATGGTAGTGCCACAGGATAAAGAAAATTCAGATCTAACATAAACTCGTAGCTTGATGCCTTCCTCCAAGTTTGACCAAGTCCATCGCGGCATGAGAGCAGTAAGCAATGTTACAAGCCCCATCAGAATACTTTATTTAGGTCAACATTAATGAAATTTAAAACTCAGCTGAGCATCTGCATTGCCATAAATTTTACCTACAACATTAAAACGTTCAAAACAAAGCACATGACCAAAATCTAAGCTTCAATGGTACCATGCTTCACATCAGATAATGACAAACTAATTATTTTTCCTAATAATAGATAGTAAAAGAATCTTGCAAACCAAACCAAAAGAATCATAAGGTAGGGACCAAAAATTAAGTCCAAATAGACAGAATCCACAGAGTTAGTGATCCAAATTTGAAAAAAAAAAAAAGAAAGAATCAATACCTCTTAATCACAAAGTTGCAAGCTTTATACAGCGTCTGCTTAGGATCCGAGAGTATATGCGGATGGCAATACCTCGTCAACGGCATCGCCTTCCATTTACACCCAGAGAAACTGCATCGTTTCCTCTCCCCTAACGCTAACCCTAACCCTAACCCCACCCCATTCCCCTCAGCCACCCTTCCTCCATCCCCTTCCGCTTCCCCCTCTCCCTCCTCCTCCTCGAAGGGGCTCTTGCCATTCTCCCAATAGTAATCCCGATGCTTCACCCTCACCTCCTCCATCAGCGCCCAGTACTGCCTCCGGTAGCACGCGGCAAGCTTCCGCAGCCGCCGAGATCGCCGCCGGATCACCTCCTCCCGGGTCAGGGCCGCCGCATCCCGCAGCGACTGGTCTTCTTTCTCACTCTCCACCTCCACCGCCGCCGGCGCAGCCGACTCCTCGCCGGATACCAGAGTGTGGTTAGGGTTCAAATCGGATGGTGGTGGGAGGAGGGTTTCCCTCTTCGAAGGTTTGAATCCCATTCCTTCCTCTCTCTCTCTCTCTCTCTCTCTCTCTCCTCTCTCTCTCTCTCTCTCTCTCCCCCTCCCTCCTTCTTTCTTCTTGGGAAATTAATAATGGTAGTTTTATAGAGGTCAGAGGTGAGGGAGATGGAGGAGAATCATAGACGGTGGATATGAGAGGGGAATTAAGATGTGAAATTGTAATCTTATTGGGTTCTTAATGTAAATTTGTTTTCCTTTTTTTCCTCGGGTACGGTGATGGTTCGTTCCGTGTCAGGTGGTTGCTTTCCAAGTAAGCCACGTGAGCGGCAGGAGACCGTCGCATTAGGTCCGGGCCGGTGGACTTTTGGCAAATTAGGTTTGTTTTTTAAATTTACTGAAGAGAGCATATGGTAGTCGTAATTATTTACAATAATAGGTTCAATCACATGATCGGACGGTTTCGATTACCATTTCATGATTCCAGATTCGCCTAAAAGAGAATAATCGAATTTAAATCATTGAAAGCGATGATCAAAATGAATCACTTTATTAAGAAGTCATTTATATTTTTTTAACAATTAGTTAAAAGAATCACCATCAAATGGTGGCAACGTTGTATCTATATTTATTTATTGTAAACAGATTAAAAAAAATTTATCTATTTTATTCCCTAAATAAAAAATATTAGTAGATGAATAGGTCCAGATTCAGATAAACTACTTTAATGGTAATTTTGTCCGTACCAGACTTGTAGGATAGGAATAAAGATTCAGATTCAAGTTGGATAGATAAATCTAGATCCTAATCAGCAAACCTTGGATACTAAAGTTGGATAGATGAGATTCTATCCAACCCATTCTACCTCCTCTACAATCTACATGCGTCTGTCAGTGTCTGCTTGTGAGAAATATGATGCCTAGATCTTTTCAACTCTGGAATATTATAAGAAGGATTGTGCTTGTGAGAAATATGATACCTAGATCTTTTTCAACTCTGGAATATTATAAGAAGGATTGATTGGAGGAGTAACTACTTTGTGCAGAATATCTCAGCACACAGCTTTCCTTGCATTAATTGAAGTATATATATACAAATAGTAGTAGAGAAGGTGTATGAAATACAATATAACAAGGAGAGCCACCCTCAACCTTTATAAAATTAAGGTGGCCATCTATTTATATTTATTACTATGGTGGTTTTCTTGAGAGAACGCAAGAGTGTTTAGGAGGAAAGCTTTTACTATTTCTGTCTTTGGATCTCTCTCGGGGATTTGAAAGCTTTAAAAGCTCTATTTTCTTGGTTGCTTAAGATAAGCTTTGATGAGTTCTCTGTTCTAACCGCCCTATAAAGTCTTAACGGGCGTTCACTCCCTCCTCTTTTATCTTCTCCTGTCATCCTCTCTGGCTGAAAAAAAAAAAAAAAAACTTTATACTATGATGTAGGACATCAAATACCATGAAAGTTGTTTCTTTTGCTAGCCTCTCTCTCAATTGATGCAAATCAGGGATAGTCATATCAATCAACACAATAGTTCTTTTTACTCGAAAAGTTAACGTCGCAACGCATAAAGAAACTGTGCTTCCTTCTTCTCACCTTAATATCAGAGACTCGTTACTTAATAAGTTTTGACTTCTTAGAATCAAACCAAAGAAAATGGATCTTGTTTGATACCATACTCCCTAAACAAGATGCATTGGAGAGAAAACAAATCATTTTCAGATGCATGAATGGATACCCAGCTGAGTCAACTGCTAGAAGTTTTCCAGTTTTCTAAAAGAATCTAAGCATATGTACTATGCGAATAATATATGTTACATCCTAAGCTATTAATAAGGATTTCTGCCACTTGGGTTTATAAAATGGGCTTCTGTGTAGCTCTATATCAGAATTAGATTCTCTTGTAGTAAATCTAACATGGTATGATGAAAGCATTACGCAAATTATGATGAACTGCAGATTTAATTTCTGATTAAGTTGTTCTAGTCCAAGATCAGGTTAGATTTGGATTATAAAATGCATTATATGAATCAATCCTCATTGATGCCCAGGATTGATCTACTCTTCATCCTTTGGCTATTCAGATCTTCTCTGCATTGGATATAGAATTTATGAATTAAAAAGGAGCTAGTGATTTTCTGATTCTATCAACTAATATTCAGTAAATTAAAGTGTTAATACCACTTTAGTCTAGATGGAAATACTTTAAGTTTTTTTTATGGGGATTGGAAGGTAATTTTATGAACACCTATTTTGACTACTAAACCTTGGTTTAATTAGTACAGAATAGATAGTACAGCTAAATAAGAAATTTAACCCTAAAAATCCTCCCAAGTTTCATACTAAAATCAGTGTCAAGATTATTCTATCAACAATTTAGTTTCAGTGTGACATATGGATGCAAAAGAACTAAATAAAACCTCTCTCTGAGCTCTTTGGTGGTAAGCCTGCACATGTTTTGCTCCTTTCAACTTTGAGCCTTTCAATCTCAGCTTGGATTTGTGCAGCTCCTTCGCCAACTTCAGAGTGCAAATCTCGTTGTAAGCTTGAAATCCTCCTATCTATACTTTTGATCTGGGGCATGTTATCAAAGGAGGCTTTTAGTTAATAATGCTATTTGAATTTGAGAGGTAATCTTGTAGTACAATTTATAATAGATCAACTGAGACAGTGAGAGAAACCTTTCGGTGTGGCCACCGAGCGATCCCATATCTTCGACAGATCTTCTTCAAGGCTGTAGAACATATGTTGAGCTCCTTTGCTGCTACTGCTATCGGCAGATGAAAGTATCCCATTAGGTCACTGAGACGCAGTTTTCCGGTCCTTTCCCTCTGATACACCAAAATTGCAAACAAATACAGTGAAGCAAACTCATAAGTATATCATTAATTGATGAACAACTTCATAAACTATTCGCAAGTATTCAGATAAGTTATTGCAGTTGCATTATGCTTGCAATGGTCATATTTGTCTTCTTCCTTCATAGATGTTAAAAAGAGACATTTAACAATCTTTATCGTTCGAGTGTTCTTCAATACATTTGCTAATGCATACCTGTGCTGCAATTCCACCTCTAGTAGTTCTGATATGAAGACTTTGATCCACTTCTACATGTACATGCCTGGATGGACATAATCCTATTATCAAATAAGCAAAGAAGAAGCTCATAGTAACCCATTAACTAAGGAAGCACAGAATTAGTGATATATTTTTGTTTACTTGTTCATGTTCAACTAGTTATCGCTCTGAAAATTAATCAACCTGCTTCCGGTAAATCCGATCCAATTGTAGTATCGGCATTTGCCGGATCATTGCAGCTCATTCTCGTACACAGAACATCGTAGAACAAAGAGACTGAATCCTGTACAATGACATAATTATCGCGAACTCGCATAATACCATAATCTACAAGAAACTGCTTCACCCACTCCAGGTCTTGTGTGCTTAAACTACAATCATAAAAATTGGGGGGAAAATAGTGAAAAATGCACTTTTGTTGAACAATGACATGTTACATGAACATATGCAAGATCATAAGGTGTAATCAACTATGAAATGCATACTCTATGTAGGATTGATGCGTGGCTACTGCGAAGACGTCAATGCTATCGTATAACTCCAATGTTGCGTGATAGAAAACACCAGGACCTCCATGAATCGAAAGCTTAATGTTCTGCAATCCTAACAACATAGACATTATCTTTTTTTCACTTAGCAAAATTAGGGGGAAAAAAAGAAATAAAATAACATCAAGTCAACATACCATTACTATGAACCACTTCTCTCAAAACATGGCATCTACCGCAATCTAATCTATCCGGTGGCATGTACGATGGGCCATTCACCGGAACCTCACTAATGTTCGATACTGGTACTCCAACATCGCATTTTCCTTCATCGGCGATGACCAACTGCGTGTTTGCGCAATTAATGGGATCAAAGTCCCAAAAGGACGGGTCTTGGATTATGTTAGAGAAGTCCGGGGGAGCAAGAGATTGATTGAATTCAAAATTGGAGAACTCGAGATATTGGAGGACGTCATTGTCGGTGCCGTCGTTTTGCGAGGGGAAATCCAACGGTTGCATGTCGTCCATCGCGGACGCCGGAATGGGGATCGACGGATCGACCGTTGGATTGAGGAACACCAGGCCGGCCCTGTGGATACAGAGGGCAAGCCGTGTGGTGGAGATAGTAGAGAAGAAGCCACAGTTTGTGTATGAGAGAGAGAGAGAGAGAGAGAGAGAGAGAGAGAGGTATTGGAAGGATGCGATAGTGGCGGGAAGAGAGGCGGTTATAGTTGGGGACGGCGGTTGCCGACCGTTGGATTGAAAACGTTTAGATTATTTTGAAATGAGGATGGCGAAATCATTTGCTTTTTGGCCATCGGGAAATTGTAATTTTATACTTATGGCTGTATTGATGGACTTTTGATACAAATTTTAAAAGATAAAGAGATTGATTTTAACTATATATATATATATATATCCATAATTATGTTAGGTTTGACAACTTGATCAATTCTCTAATAAAAATGAGTCACAACAAACCAACTCTAATGCATGTAGCGTAATTTTTCTTTACAAGAATTAGACCTAATTTCATAGTTATGAATATAAAATCCAAACTGTCTCTCTCTTTTGTTATGCGATATATTTGGCACTTCTCATAATTAGTTTTACTGCACGCACTAAAATGTTCAAAATAATTTGGGCTCAAAATTTTTGAACGAGCAACTATTTTTGTTAATATTTTTTAGTCGATATTTTATATTAATTAGTATCGAAAACTTTTTAATTATCATAGTTATTACTATTCCTCAAAATATTATAATTGCTATCAAAATTATTTTGTTTCTTTTAAATATCATTCCATTAGTTAAATCTTACTAATCATAATTAAAACACAACTTAGATAAAAAGACTATTTTTTTCTTGCATAAATTATAAAAAAATAATTTAAAAGCTATCAAATATTATACCCAAGACTATAGAAAAACAAAATATATTTTATTTTATACTAGACAAAAATTATTGATAAATATTTTACAATCAAAAATTAAAAAGAGATATATATTTTATTCATCTAGGCATGTTTATTAATTTAATAACAATCTGTTGTGGATATTTTATTAAAATTTTTTAATTATAATAGTAATTCTACAATTCGGTGATTATAATATTTTTGAAGTTTTTGGTGGTAATTGTGTAAAAAATAACCTTTTTAGTTATTTATTTTTCATTTTAAAAAAAATGAAATTGAGGACCAAAACTCAAGCCATTGATGGGAAGTGGGAAGATGGTTGCACCTAACAATGCCTTTTTTTATAATCTCTTGAAAGGTGATCGGTTTAGGGCATAATTTATATCTTTGTCATCAGTTTTATACTTTTATCCATTAATAGAAATCATAATCATAGCTAATTATGGATAAGCCCTTGATTTATATAAATTAGACATTTGAGATAATTGTTTTAATAACTATACCATAATAATTCTAGTTGAGTAAAAGATGTCTTAGTTCAAACTCTTACAATTCTTTTTTTTTTTTAAAGAAAAATTGTAGATTTTTATGTTGCAGCTTTGTAGTGTTTATATAAATAGTTGAATTTTTATTTTTATTTTTTAAATTTTGGTGAACTTTCCATGCAAAGTTGCGATCCAAATGAAAATAAAATTAATTGCAACGCGCTCAAACATTATGAGAAGAGGGAAAATACTCTGGATAAAAATTGGTGATAAATATTCTACATTCTAAATTTAAGTAAGAGGGGGTATTTTAGCTATTTTCATGTGTTTATTAAATTTTAATGATAAAATTTATTCAGAAAAATATAATGGCAGTTATGATATTTTGAGAGTTCTCGGTGGCTATTATGTGAAAAAAGGACTTGTGAAGTCCCGTTGTCTCCTCCATTCTGTTCTTCTTCTTTCTAAAAATGTCCACAGCACAGACCTGGTCCTTCGCCGGTTTGTTTCTAGGCTTTGGTCTCCTCTTCTTGTATCGTAGCCCATCTCCATCTCCTCAAGCGATGGCAGAAGAGATGCCCGAGTCCATCTACGACATCACTGTTAAGGTAATGGGCTCTTCTTCTACTCATTCATGGTCGATTTTTACTCTTTAGACCTCGTATCATGGTTCTTCTCCTCAGCGTTGCATGCTGGAAACTCTAAAGATGACAACTTGGAAGAATGTTTCTCGTTAATTTTAGCAAATTTGTTTTTTGTTTTTTTTGTGTCGAAAAGAAGAAGTAATTCTGATCTTATTTTGGATTCCTCTTTCTAATTATTGTTTTAGGAGACAGATTAATTAACGAGAAACTAAATACCCTATGTGATCAGGCCTAAATTCATTTCACCCAATAGTTTTATTTTGTGTCACTTTAACATCCTGAAACAAAAGAAATCGAGCGCGCGCCTTTTTCCCTCCCTCTTTCTTTTCCTTTCTTCTTTTTTCTTCTTTTCCTTCTTTCCTTCCCTCCCTCCCCGCAGCCGTTTCCCCCTTCAGCACCCCGCCGCGCCAAAGCGTCGCCAGAGCTTGCCGTCGCCGCGGAGATGGTTGCCGGTGAGTCCTCTTCCATATTGTGAAGTTAATTTTACTTCAATTTAGCCTCGTGGTGTTTTCCCCTCCCCTCTTCCTCTTTAGGTCTCGTCGATCGATCAGCCGGTCGGCTACCCTGAGACACCGCCGCGCTGGTAGTAAGAACTTCACCTCGTGAAGCTCTCATGGTTGGGGCCCTTTGTGGGCTCTTCTCGACTTTGGGAGAGGCCACTCCGTCGGCTTCCAAAGCTGAATACGATCACTACTGATGCCATCCCTCGTGCCGAGCCGTGCCGACCGGCATGTGTGCCGTGCTGGTCCGACACGGCCACATGCCGTCCGGCACAGCCTTGTGCCGGTCATGTGCCAATGTAGAGATATTTTTCTATTTCAATCAAATTTTATCAAATTAACTTTACTTATTTTCTTAACAAACATGATATGATATGTGAAACCTATTTTTTAAACTTTTTCTTACTTCTATCAACTAACTTTTGTCATTTGTTATTTTTAAAATTACAATTTATTTGCCATTTTTTAAAATTAGAATGACGACTCATTTGCCAGACCTAGACAACCACAAAACCGAATTTATCAGAGACAGAAGAAAGAAATGGATCATCTCAAGCTCAATATGATTACAGTCAAATAACGGAAGAACTTGAGTCTATAGGTAGTAGAACATCAAGAGAGGTGCATCCACAGGATGATATGAGTTCATCATCATTACCATCATATCAATCACACCCACCAGAGCCACAACACTTTTATTATACTTCATATCCACAATCTATATATGCTTATGGTGTGCCTGTGCCGGTGCCGGTCGTTCCCGTACATATTCAATATTCATATCATATCATTGAAGAATTATAAAATTTTTATTTGTATGAAGACTATGTGAGACGTTATAATGAGCAATATTATAAGTGAATGAGTTTTGAAGAATTTCGACAGTATTTAACACAACATTTTTGTATTATTCTTGTGCCAGCAAATGAAGCCTTTGATCCTCCTCATCATTCTACATTCAACTAGATATTAGTTTTAATTATTGAACTATTATTAATTATATATTGAATCATCAATTATGTATTGAATGCTATTATGTGTTCAATTATATTATGGAGTATTCAATCATATTATGGAGTGTTTAATCATTAATATTAATTTTAATGAATGCATTCAATCATATTATGTGTTGAATAATGTTTATATTCAACTGTTGTTTTATCTTTAATAAAATAGGTTATTTACAAAAATAATCTAAAGATAAAACATTGTAATGTAGATTTTAAATTTTAATACATATATATTTAGACAAAAAAATTAAAGATTGACATACCAAAGACTAAAAAATATCTTTAAATATCATAAAAAATTTATTAAAAATATTATAAATGTGTGCCACTGCCATGTGCCGTGCTGATGGTGGCACGACACGGCCATCACTGGTTTAAGGGCTTGATCGCCTTTGGCTATCTCGGTCTGCCTTGCACCACCTCGTGTAGGTTGTGTGCGTCATGTGGGTGGGTTTGGTGCGGTGGGTGATAGTGTTGGTGGTGGAGATTGCCAATGACCCCCCCTCTCGTCATGGAGCCCTCCTTGCTGAGACAACTCCTTGCTCGGCCTTCAACCGGGTTGCTCTTCGGGTGCCGTCCCTGCTGTGGGTGTCAATCGGGGCATCGACCTCGACTATCGGTGGTGGGGCATGCCGATAGCCACCTTTTTTCTCTTGGTTGATCTTCTATTGAGTGAGAGGAGGGATGTGACGAGGTGAGGTGTGTGGAGTTGGGCTGCCTAACCCAGCTCAGGCTCGGTTGGGCTGTGGGCAGCCCAAATCGAGTGGAGGAATTGGGCTACGAGCGGCCCAAACTGAGTGGGGGTTGGGCCTTGGGCAGCCCAACCCAACTGTGTGGCCTTGAGCAGCCTAACCCAAGTGGTGGGTTTGGGCTGTTGGCAGCCTAGCCCAAGTTTGTGGGGGTAGCTTGGCCCAAGTGGCTTTATTAGATAATTTGTCCTTCGGGTCCAAGCTTAGTGGGTCAAATTGGTGGTATTTGGATTGGTTGTAGCCCAGCCTATTTCTTTAAGTGTTGGGCTGACCCAAATAAATTAATTACTTTTCATATGTTGTAATGCATTTTTAAATTCTCTGTTTAATTATCTATGTCAACGAGAAATTTAATTAATTATTTTAGAGGGTCGCTTGCTAGTCACAATAATTATTGTAAATTAATTTTATTGAATTAGACTGTGGCCTAAGAGTGCAGTTACAACTAACTCATAATAGTAAATTAGTTTTAATTGGGATTCAGCGTGTTGATTACAATTTGGTTAAATTAATTTTAGTTAATTGAGTTATTGATTTGACGATATCTATATTAATTGCTCCCGTCGGATAATTACTATAGGAAAATTATATTAAGCAAATTGTCTTATTTAACGAAGCAGATTAATCTTGCCTATGTAATTTACCTTAAATAGATAATAAATGATAATTCAAAGTAAATTATATTAAATTACTTTTAATAATATGTTAGGCGTCGGTATAGCTATGCTAGCTCTACCTAATTAATAAATATAAGAATCTATAGATGGACCTACCCAAGCCTATAGTGAATGTCAGTAGAAGTATTTAGTTAATTATTATAAGGAATATGGTGCTTATAAATTTTATTCATCTTTATTATGGAAGTGGACTCTCTACTATGCGAGGATGATTCCGTGGCCAGTAGCGATAGTATTAAGAAAGCGATATCAAGCAAATAAAACTTCTATAATCTAGGAGTAGTGTAAAGAATGCAATGCCTTACCTTATGACACCATCGTATTTATATAATGCATGTGCATACGCTTTCTTACTGTTAGTAATACATGTCATGCATGTTAATTTTATTTGATGTTAAGTAAGATTACGTGTATTATTGATTTTTATGCATATCTTGTAGGCATGATCACGTGTGATAGCACGTAATGCATAATAATGATATGTGTTCCATTATGCTTGTTATGCTATATAATATCATGCCACTTGCATACGTGCACGACGATAAAGGGGTGACTTCTATGTCTCGACAGTAACCGACATCTCCTCAATCAGGGTTAGAGCGAGGGGATATTATTATACTTATATAATATGACCCATGCTTGAGGTCTTAGTCTGTTGATCACGGACAATCATGCAACAATTTCGTCAGGTGACAAGAGATTTACTATCGATTGACGAGAGTCAAACTCTTTATAGTATTTAAGTTAGAAAGCAAAGGGTAGGATGACGTAGGCCTAGCAGTACCCAATGACTTAGGGTGAGGGTGTCCGTAAGTGACAGCTCATGATTTTCGCATGGTGGTGCGATGATGTGGAGCGGAGGGCTTTGATGGTAGTATCGATGTGCGATACTAACCTATGTTATGAGCTTACGACTAAGTCTTTTAATCTGCGATGGCAGGCAATTGGTCATACTATTCACTGGGTAAGGAGCCGATGAGTTACCACTAAGATCTACCCTATCTTGTGGATATTGTGTAGTCGAGTGTGAGTATTAATGTAGCCAACAGACGTAGCTCTATATGAGCCTGAGTTACAGGCTTGATAGTTTGAAGTGATGTATAACATATAGTGTAGTATTGATATGGCCTATGGGCGGAGCTCGGTGTGAGCTTGAGTTTGAGGACTTGATAGTCCGGGTGTTGATGCATGTTATGTTATTGATTGCTAATGCATATGCACATTAGATAAACATTATGAGTATGTGGTACTGATGCATTAGTTTGATCATGATGTGTATGTTCGTAATTACCTATTATTGCATCTTTATTTACACAATTTGTAGATTATAAAAGTAGATACTTGCTGGGTTTTATATCACCACTACTTGGTGGAAATATTTTCAGATTTGTAAATGGCCCTAAGCTCGTGGAGGATCTGGCAAGACTAAATTATAATTTTTATTTATTTATTTATTTTCTTTCATATAAATTAAGCTAGATGGCTTGTAGCCCTTGCGTGAGCAATTGCATCTATCTATGATTATGTATTTCGAGGCTTATTTTGGCCTATGATGTTATATGCTTCTTTTTGTTTTGAATTATTTGTGAAAATATGGATCTTTCTCCTTTTTATTGTGTTGAAACATTGACCAATATATTATATGGAAATCATATAGGCTCGACCCAAATGTGGAGCACGTGTATTTGGTAGCGGGTTGTTACATTTAATTTTTCTATTATATTTAACCAATTCATAGGTCGAATTTGAAGATATTCACTAGATTCAAAGTTATATATGATTGAATAAGCTTTCCAACTTTTAAAATAATACTGATCGAAGTTCAAGTAACAAATATATTAAACATACATATATTTTTGTTATATTTTTATCATTTGAAATCCGATTGGTATTATCTTATATGAGTTGAAAAAGCTTATCCAATTATTTTCAAATTTGTCTCTAATTAATATCTTTAAAATCAGGTTGTAGATTAGTCAAATATGATGGAAAAAATATCGATTTTAATATAAATACAACCATAAAGGGGTAAAGTGATATAGATAAAATTATAAAAGAATGAAATGAATTTAGGCATAACCACATAGGGGTAAAATATAATTTTCCGTTAATTAATATATATGGTGATTCATACTGGTAATATAGATTCATTTTTGGTTGAATTTGTTTCGATTTATGTTTTTGTTTGATTATTTTTTGTTCTGAACTTTGTGTGATGTCTACCCCAAAGATGACAACTAGGGAATGCCTATGTCTAAGAAAATTAACTTTGTCACCTATTTGTGTCAATTACCTTTTTGGGTTCAAATAATTGTTTTTGCCATGAAAATAATGAGGTTAATTTTACATTTCTCCCGGCCGTTTGAAGATTTGTTTTTTACTTAATTTTCAGACTTTGCTACACACTGCTTCTTTTAAGAGAGATTGATTAAAATATGGTCAATTAAGTGGTGTTATTATATATTTGGTTGACATTTCTGCTGATAGTGGATTCTTTTTATTTTCTTGGATGCACTATTGTCTCTTATATCGTTGCTTGTTTTTTATTCATTTCTTCTTTTCACCATTGGGATCATGTGGCAGGATATAAAAGGAGAAGATGTGAGCCTGAGCACATACAGTGGGAAGGTCCTTCTCATTGTCAATGTTGCTTCAAAATGGTACTAATAGAAATATAGAATCAAATCTTGCTTTTTTTAGCTCTGGGGTTTTACCATATCTGCTATGTCCTTATATCTACTGATGTGCGTGCAAAAAGACCTTCAGTTAGAATAAGAATAAAGCCTTACTCACAAACTCTCAACAAACATTTTATAAAATTTGATGATTTGTCATCATATTGTGTATTGAATTATTGATTATGATGGTTGTTATGTAGAGAGAAAAATTAAGGGTGAATTAGATGACAAGACATCACTTTTTGTAAAATTTTTGTAGAGTGTTGCAAGCATACCAATGTTTTGCTGAATGATTCTATAGTTATGAGAGTTGTCTGTCTTCAATCCTCATGATTGACTGTACTTTAATTGTGACCTATTCTTAGATTGCAATGACTTGATGTAGTTAGTGATGACCAGTTCAAATTCCTACAAATATCTTAATGGCCGCTGCACTTATTTTCCTGCTCAGCAATGAATTATAGATGGATTATGGTTTGGGAGATTCTGCCTAATAGGAATTATTAGATGATGATTATTTTCCTGAACACTGATCCTGGAAAGAGAGCATGCAGAAATAGCTTCTTTTCTATGTACAGATATTGTCTTTGTTTCTGGAAAGCTTTTTCTCGAGAAGAACTGTTCATTGAAGATCAATTTCCAGTGCTTGTTGGGTTTTGATAACTGGAATTTGGCATGCCGGATATATAAAAATCTCATAATATAGTTAAGATTCCATATTACAGAATCATATGTGGAAATAAATTTATCAATTCAGTTTACAATATTAAAGAACTAGGGGCAACACCCATTTTCAATCATTTGGCAAGTTTTCATCCTGTAAATTTTTGTTTATTTCTATACTCTCAATGTCTAACTGATTTGTTGTGTTACATTACTCTCTATATATGTGGTCTATTTTTTGTGTGAAATACCAAAATTGCAGCATCAGAAGTGATCTTATACATTTCAGACATTAATTGCTCTTTATAGCCATTACTTCTTGGAAAGATATATTTTTCTTAAGCAGCTGTTCTAGTTATAACCTGAAAATAGTTTGTCTCAGATCTGTAGAATTTTTCGGTATGTCTCATATAGATTGATAATTTATTTATGTTATGTATCACATCTATGCAGTGGATTGACTAATTCCAACTATAAGGAGATGAATGTGCTGTATGAGAAGTACAAAAGTAAAGGTCCGCCCATTGTTCCTGTTCTCAAGACCTGCCATTGAATCAAATATCCTAGATAAGGCCATTCAAAATTCTATTGGGCATTAATTAATTTCTTTGCTGTTGCGCTTGTTCTTTGAAGGATTCGAGATACTGGCATTTCCCTGCAACCAGTTCGGTAGTCAAGAACCGGGGAGCAATGAGGAGATTCAGGAGACAGTCTGCACGAGGTTTAAAGCTGAGTTCCCCATATTTAATAAGGTAATTGCAAAGAAAAGAAAACCCGATAGCAATGATTTTCGTGCCAGTGGGCGTGCCAGCTCCATACGCCTATTGGCACACCTCTAATTGCTTTTTATGATCTTTATACATATTTTTTGTTTGAAGATATGTATTAAAGTCTATATTAGAGTCATTTGTCTGTAGATAATATTGTAAATGACTTATTTGGTTACATATATAGCATGGTTTTAAGTTTCAGCCGATCCCAATCCATGGTGACTGGTTTCGGCTAGGTATCAGTCGATCAGGCCCGATACAGGCTCTCCCTCTCTCTTCTCTCACTCCATCTCTCTTCTCTCTCTAATTTTTTTTCATTTCTTCTCTCACCGGTGTCTCATCTCTCTCATTTATCTCTACTCTCTCCTTCTAGTGTTTTCCTCTCTTCTTCTTCCTTTCTTTCTTTTCTCCACTCTCTTGTCTCTCTCTCTCCTTCAATCTCTGTTATTGTAGTAGAAAATCTGCTGCAATAACAAAGAGTGAGATAGAGAGACGAGAGAGAGAGTGGAGAGAGAGAGAGAGAGAGGGAGGAAGAGATTGAGGAGTAACAAAGTGAGGAAGAGATTGAGAGGGAAAGAGAAATGAGAGAGAAGAAATGAAAAAAAAATTAGAGGAAAAAATTACCTTGCGACAGTAAGAGAGAGGAAGGAAGAGAGAGAAAGATGAGGGAGAGAGAAAAAATTAAAAAATAAAATTTGCCTTGTGGCAATAAGAGAGAGAAGGTAGAGAGAAGAAATAAAAGAAAACTAAATTTTTTTTTGCCTTAGCAGTAATAGAGAAAGGGAGGAAAAGAGAGAGAAGCGAAAAAAGAAGGGAGAGCCAACTCAATATTTATCAAAGTTTTGAATAAGTTAATATAATTTTTAGGTTTTAGACTTCATATGAGAATAATTATTATTTTCTTATCATTTTTTTAAATTTTTAGAAATTCTCATATTTTTAAATAATACTTATAATTTCTATGATTAAAAAATAGTTTAATTTGATACGGGCGGCTAATACAGCCGATATGACCGATACGGTCGACATGTATTATTTTTTCAGATGGCCGATCTCGATTCCGATACTGAGTTTTAGAAACTTGATACATAGCAATAGTCAAATTAGAAGCATGATTCAACACAACATATTTATTAATTGACAATATTTAAGTAATTAAAAATCAAAACCTAGTTAGTAAAATGACAAGAAGGATCTAAGATTCATTTGTTAGTACAAGAAAGAACATGAAAATATTATGTCAAATACCGTTGATAATCCTCAAAACTCATCCATTGATAGTAATATTTGTTCTAAGTTCTAACGCTTTATATTTCACATATGAGGTGATAATGATATTGAACATGCACATGACTTTATAATTTTCCTAATTTTTTCAAATTAAATGAGTTTCATATTTTGTGAGTAAATTTTTTGGGGAAAATAGTATTATCAATTAATTTTTTCAATTATGATAATTTTAGCTAAAAATTATAAAAGTTGGTGTCAAATTAACTCATGGAGTTAATCTAACATCCTCCTACTCTAAGTTTGACTCAATTTGAATAAATTTGACAGATTAATTTTAAATTTTATGAAATTTAGGGCAAAAATTAGGGGAAATCAAAATTTCCCTTTAATTCCTACATTCTAAAAATTAATTTCATAGATCTAGCACCATGCAAACGACTTTTATAAATGATAGATCTAACAAAATTAAGTTAGATATGTCATTTGTATCTGTATACCTCAGATTAGTTTGTAAAGTGTAGAACAAAGAAATAAGAGAATGAAATAAAATTTTTTTAACCTTTTGATGGGATTTAAGAAGAACTCTTAAACCCCTCATAAATCTCCTCTCTTTCTCTAATTTCTACTTTTTCTTTTTGGGAAAGTGGTTATCAAAGAGACCTATTTGACTTGCCCTTAACGGGTTTTAGGCAACACCCATTTTGTGTCGCCGATACCCTACCCATGTCGGTCAGCATGGCCCAGCACAGGGTTGTGCCAGCGAGGCACCTTATGCCATATGCTGGTATACCACAGACATGACCATCCTTGCTTGGTTGAACTTGGAGCCTCTTCTAGGTCCCTACTATATTCTTCTTTCACAATTCCATATCATGTTTTTGTCCCAATACATTATGGGTATCATTAAGCAATAATGTGAGTTTTCATGATGATAAGACCTCTTTACCTTTACAGAGAAAGCTCTAATTTACAAGTAGATGCTGAAAGGTACTTACTTTCTCTAAAAGCTCATTCTTTGTTTATCAAAGTATCTGTTAAGTTCTCTTTTTAGTTTTATATATTAGTAACTAAAATGAAGTTATTTCTCTTTGTTAGTATAATTATCATGTGATTATTCAAATGAATTGAAGGTAAGGTTTGACAGCAGAGATAGGTTGAGACCTAGGTCATGAATGATGTGTAGTAAGAGCAAATTGAACATATTTGAAATTTGAATATCTTTACATTTAAATTTCACATTTTTACCTTTAATATATTAGATAATATATTGCATATACATATACATTCCAGCGATTTACAGCCAGCTCTTGGTTCTTGAGCAAGCTCCACCTTAGAATTACTTGGAAACCTCACATACATTTATTCCCAGGTTAACGTAAACGGGAAGGACACTGCACCACTCTACAAGTTCTTAAAATCACAGAAAGGTGGATTTCTAGTTGATGGCATCAAGTGGAACTTCACCAAGTTTCTCATTGACAAAAATGGGAAGGTTATAGAGAGATATGCGCCAACAACATCTCCCTTGAAAATAGAGGTATATTTCTACCAATAGCGTGATTTTATCTCTGGGAAAGTAGAAAAATATTATTTATCTACGTTGATGCATGCTTACTGTCATTGTTCTTTCTCTTCATGCAGAAGGATATTCAGAAACTGGTGGAAGCTTCATGATTTAAAACTTGGTATTCTGAAGGATTTAATTATGTAGCTTGTTTAAAAGTATGTCTATTAGTCTTAATAAAGGGTTACCTTGTTATAGACTGTCCTCCCTGTTGCAAAATGCATCAATTTGCAGATGTGCCTTCTAGTAAAGAATTTGACATTCTCAGATTCAGCCGATAATTGTGCATGAGATAAGATGTTATGATATCTTGCATTTAGGAAGCCTTTGGTGCAGTATACATCTGATTTTTTGCAGAATCATACCGAAACAAATGAATTATAATTTGCTACTTTGATAAGACTCAATCTTAAATTGCTCAACTTGCAATTTTTATAGTGAAGAAAGCAATTTGATCTTAATTTAATCTGGCTCTTCTATGTGGTGAATGTATATAACAATTGGTGACATTGCAAAAGCCATGTGTTGAAACTCTGTCCCTTATAAGTTTTGTTGCAGACTTGCTGTAACAGATGAATGAATTCCTAACTGATGTATCTCTGGTCAGCTATGAGAATTGTGTATCTTCTAGTCTGAATCAACTGTCAGTTGATCAGATAAGATTACACTAGAAATGATAAACTTATATAAACATTGAAACAACCTAGGATCAATAAAAATAAAATGAGTTTTACTGTTTCTAGTCAACCCTTGGATTAATTTTCACATATTCAATATTATAGTTCAATCCTTTTTTTTCTGGGTCATGGACTTTATCTTCCTGTGCAGTTTGTTGCAGTTTGGCATTGTCTCAAACTCAAGTTTAGTGTAGGTTTCATGCCAATTGAAAAATAATAGAAATTTTACAGATAACCTACCTGCCAGTATGAAGAAATTTCATCAAAATGCTTGGTGTGGCTGTTATTTGATATTCCATTCTCATCATGGATTGATTCATTTATTTAAGCAGATGGAGGATTTTAGCTCAACTACTAGATTCAGATAGTGTTATTGAGCAAAGAAGTCAAAAGGAGTTTAAAGTGGTTGTACTTATTGGATACTTATTTAAGCTGAGGTGATGTTGATTAGATCTTAATATCACAACAAACTAATTATTCATTAGCAGAGCAAGTCAAAGGTAGGACAACTTTTCACTTTGGTGGATTCATCAAATCAATCTGTGACATTAAAATTATATATAATGTCTACATTACTAGTAGTGAGCATTCACTATATTTGGTCTGCCTCTCAAATTGCCACTTTAAATTACAAATAACAACCCTCCATTTTGGCTATATTATAAGTAAAGCCCCCTCTTTCCATCGTTTACAAATTAATCTCACACTTCATTGAAAAAAAAGAGAGAAAAGAATACCAAAGCCATACCGGAGTTAAGTTTAACTTAACAAGCACTTAGTGGGATGAATTAATAAGTACAACATTTCATCCATTTCAAAATATAATTTTGTATTTCCTAAATTACTCTCAGTTTTTTTTCTCTGATATGATATTTGAGATTAAACAAAAATAGTTTGAATTCATTGATTTTATGGGATTGGATGCGATTTTAGTATTTTTGGAGGCTTGATTTGATCCTAATATGTTGATAATCTTTGTTTTAGAGGCTTTATTTGGTTAAGTAACCTAATGGTTTGGTTATATTATATCTGTCTGTCAAACAGGCTGTGGCTTAATATTCTTTAGCAATATCTGTTTGTAAATAATAAAAAGAGAGGCCTTTATTTATAATATAGTCACAAGGTTAGGTGTTATTTGTATTTTGTATATCATTTTAATTTCATATATCAATATATCATAACATAATTATGGATTGTTTAGTTTCATGTGTTTCAATAAGAAATCAAAGTAAATAAAAGTTTTGACATTCACTTAATTGAAGTGGATATCAAGACATGGCATATGAGCTCATTCTAGCACTTGAAAAGAGTATTTAAAACATTTTAATAGTACATATTATATATGTAATAGATGTAGTTTTTTCAAGTACATGAAGCCAAACGGCCCCTAATTTTGACCCATCTTCATCATGGAGAGTTCTTCCTACCTTCTACTTTCATGATGCATGGATTATGCCTATAAGCATACCTCCTTGCCCAATATAAATAATTCAAGAAGCCCACTAGTCCAAGGACAGAGAGAAGCCAGTAGAATCTATCAAGGTGGCTCTTGTTCAAATTGGCACCTTCCAACCATCCCTTCTCCCCACCACCATGCCTAGTGGCCTTGTTCACTATCTGAATTAGAAGACTTCCAAGCCATGAAGCTAACCCAATTATACACCAAAATATGGCAACCCCTATTGATTTCATCCCTCTTGATGCCTCACTATTGAAGAACTCGAGTAATCCGACGAACGACGTCGTATCGACGACGCCAAGGAAGAAGAATTGGAGTGTTAGCCAAAACATAGACATGGGCACACCAGTGCCAAATTCCTCTAGTCCATTCTCTTCTGCAACTTGCTTTCTCTTCCTCTCAACTAGAGCTGCTACAAATGAGGCTAGTGTTACTGACACAAATCCAATTCCGATGCGCTGCAGGTGGGTGATGCCGTTTGCATAACCGGTGATCCTTCGTGCAACGGGCACGATGAACCGGTCGTAGACAATGAGGATCACCATCTGGAATATTGTTGGAATTACGAAGAGAGATGCTGGGGAGACATGGATTTTTCCAAGACTAGTGTTCATAGTGCCACCTTGCTCAACTGTGAGTGTTAGTAGTAAGGGAATAGGAATGTAGCTGATTATAGAGCTGATGAAGAGGGGAAGCATTCTGAGGACAATCTTTGTCTCCTCCACTTGTGTTACACTGCAGTAGGACCAAGATCCATGTTCTCCATGACCAACTGAAGCTTTGTCAAGGAATCTACCAAAAGAAAAGTATATGTAGTTAGTGTGAAAAAAGGAAGAGATTATTACAAGAGGTAAACAAGAAGAACTTGATCATGCTTATACTTACTTCAATCCTTCAGTGCTAGAAAGCACATCAATGTCCACTGCATCTTCATTAGCAATTTGTTGTGCTTCTAGCTTTTCAGAAAGCTCAAGCTTTCTGTTTCTGAATGCAGCCACCAGGACCTAAAGTTTTGCAAACATGTTAGAAATGCAAATATAGAGAAAATAACTTCTCTCTATGTGACAAGTTCTACCTGCAAAATTCGCGTCAGAGGACTTCCTTTAGGCTTTTGATTGCGATAAAAAGGGAAACTAGAAGCAACCACTATCAATCCTAGAAGAACCAACAAGGCACAGACAGTGAAACCAATATCCCACCCCTTGTTGTTCTGTATCCACACTATCAGTAGTAGTCCTGTGAAACTTCCCAATGAGATGCCAATGGTGTACCAGTTGAAGAAGCTAGCTTTGAGCCTCGACTCGACTGGGTCATCGTCGTCAAATTGATCTCCTCCAAGGGATGGTAAGCATGCACGTATGCAGCCCTCCCCAAAAGCAATGCTGTACAAGGCTACATGAAGTATGGCAGAGTTCAAACCATGAACTTCCACACAGGTATTCGATTTCCCATCGACATTGCATGACGGCGGATGGAGTGAAGGAAAGTGTGCTTGAAATGCTAGCAATGCGAGGCCCTGAAAGGAGAACAAGCAACAAAAGAATTCCTGGTTTATGAGAAATTTTTAATTAAAGGAAGCAAAGCAAGGAATAAGATTTAATTTGTTCTTGTCCTTAAAACACAGTCTTGGACCTATTAAAGTGATTTATTGATTGACTTCAGTATTTAGCTGTATATTGGATTTACAATTATTTTTAAAGTGGTTTTGATATGTTTAAGGGAGCTATGATCAGTGTATTGCTTAATCCAAACCACAGTTAAAATGTTTACATAGAGAAGCCATTGCCTTCAGCATAGAACATAATTTTAGAAGAGAAGATTACCTTCAGATAGCATGAGCATCATTCTTGTGTCTTCCGCCAGTGATCCTTTTCAATAAATTACCCAATAATCATTTCAAGCTGTGCCTGTGGTCCATATTATGGTATAAAACTATAAATGGTATGAAGTTTCAGTTTCATTTTCAGTTGGTTTTAGTTTTTGAATCCTAGAAGAAAGAGACAGTATTTTAGACCGAAATAGAATGATTTTAGTCAATTGCGGTCTAAAATAAATATCAAAACCTATTGAAATATCATTAGTAGGTTATCAGTCAATTAATGTGCTAGTAATAATACAACCGAGTAAACGAGTAGTTGTATTAGTGGAGCCCAGAGGTAATGCTGATTAAAAAATTCAAGAGCCAATAATTCAGACCTGATTGAACTGCAAATGGCACACCTAATGGAACTCTGCCATCTTCTGAAAGAACTTAAATCACTCTTTTTTCTTAGACCATTTCATTTCTAGGAGGATGAAACATCAATCAGCTTACGACCTTTCGCAACTTCTAACATAATTTGGAGGATTTCATCAAAATTGTGTATCTGATTTCAGTATCAGATATGATATTCGTGGAATAAATCTTCTTTTTTTCCCCATCTTATGTGTTACATCTTATACAACCTATGCAGAAAAACCACTCAAGTAAAACCTTCAGCAAATACTAAAACTCTTCTACGTGGAAGTGTCTGTCTAAACTATAAAGCCGAGGGCTTAAGAGATGAGTAGTAGTGATTACCAAGAACTCCAAGGGACCAAAAATGAGTATCGTTCTGAACCTTGTAATATATGAATCAGATAGGAAGGCCCCAATGAGAGAAAACCCACTTGCGGCGCCGATGAAGTTGGTGACGATGGTCGAAGAGCTTGAGACACCCGTATGCATGGTGCCGTGCAAGTAGACCACCAAGTTCAACATGTTTGCAATCATAGCAGTGCTAGTCGTCGCTACCAGAACTGCAAAGCCAGCAAATTTTTCCAACATTAGGCCTAAAACAACAGCTTCTAATAGATTTTTCTTTTTCTTTTTTGTTCTTTCTCCAAATTGGCTTCTTAAAATCAACAAGTAGAAGAATTGAAATAGTTATTACTCACCATAGAGGAAGCATGCAGCTCTTACTCCCCCATGCCACTTCTTGTCAATTGGCTTTCCCCTCCAGTCTACAAAGTAGTCGATCGCCATGGCAGTTGCACAAGAACCTTCTGATGCTTTCCTTCTTGTGATTTTACCTCAGTCCAATAAGATAGCAAGATGGACTAGTACTGTATATATGCAAGTTATGATTAAATTATGGCCATGATATTATACTAGGCTTGACTAACCAATGCTGTTTGCAACTTGCTTATTTATAAATATCTGCAGCCAAAGGATGAGACTAAGCACACAATTTCTCGTTTTTTTTATAAAAAAAATAGTGTGTTTTCTAATCACTCCAAGAACCTTACGATTAGGGGTCATAATCGAGTCAGGTTAGCTGGGTCAAAATTTCTAAATACGAATACAATCTATCTATTAAACAGGTTATTCAGGTTATAAATAAATTATCAGGTGGCACATATTATTCAAATTTTTATGAGTTATTTAAGTTATAAGTGGAATTATAAGAGTTGTAAATAATATTTTTACAGTTGGAGACATATTTTTCGTGTTATAAATGGATTAATCGGGTCATAAACGAATTAGTAGGTTAGGTCATAAACAAGTTATTTAGATTGAGGTAATAAACACAAACACCACTTGTTTAATAATCAAGTTAGATGAGTTAACTTGCTTACGTCTAAAATTTGATTAGACTAAACCTAAATCGTTTAAAAACCAGGTTGCTGTATCAGATTATCGCGTCAGAGCTAACTTTTTCCACCATAGGTTGGATAAAGAAAGGATTGAGTCAAAGGTATAGAGAAGGTTAAATTATCTATGATATATAAGTCTTATGCGTGAATTATTTTCGCCGTATCATCAGCTTATTGTCATGTACGGACTCATCACAAAACCACGTCCCTATAGTTTTGTCCACTTAACCAAGTGCTGTGGTTTTTCCTCTTGATTGTTTGGTCAAATTGCTTAGATTGACAAAACTTCAAAAAAGATACTGCTAGTTGCTTGTAGGTTGTTATCAGTATGTTTAATTTGCATGTTGCTGATCATTAGTACTTCATACGACCTGCTAGTTCTGCATAAGATCTCAATTTCATTTTTATTTTTGTTTCCTTTCTCTTTTCTTCGGTATTCAATTGGTCCAGCAGTGCATTTCTGGATGAGTTATGGAACTGCCGCTTGTTGGACTTAGTCTTGTGTATATGTGTACAGAAGAGAACATTTTAAATGCTCTTACAGCAATGGATCTGAAATATCCTGCAACTGCAGTGCCAAATTGTTGTATAATGACCCATTACTGAACATATAATTAATCTGAAAACATTTAAGCAGAAAGGGAGACACAACTAAAGAATCATCTCACATATTTGACTGAGTAATATAGCAAGAAAAGAATAAGAAGAGCACACACTGATGATGCTTTTGTATAGATCCTTAAAAGAACTTCTAATATACATAGAAGTCACAGAATAAGATCCCCACAGTCAAACAACAACAAATATGCTCACAGTGAAGAGGGCAACTTGGCTTCAGTAGACTGAGCTGTGGTCCCCAAATTCCAAAAAGAAAAAAGCCATTAAAAAAAAAAAATCAATACAAAGCATTCCTTTAACCGGGCTCTCCAAAGACCTTTTTGCATCAAGGACCACAATTCTTTGGCCAGAATTGCCTGGAAGTTGGGTGTTGCAACCAAAATAGCTTCCTTTTTGTCACTGGAATCTATGGTACCATGAGCAGAGTTATCATAGGATCTTGCAACGATCAATGATCTTTTTTTCTGCACAAATACGTCTCTGCAGCAAATAATCCTCTACTTCAGTCACCGCAGCGCATCCCCTGGAGAGGTTTTCCCAATCTTGTAATGCTTTCTGATGTGACTCAAATTAGCAGAACCAACCTGATTGCTTTAATTTGTCATTAATGCATGCCATTCAGTTAAACTAAGGCAACTGGCATACAGGAAAAAAAAAACACATAGATTCGTCCTCAAGTAATTTACATTAAGCGATTTGTTTTGATCTTCCCATCTTGGTCAAACTTGGTGTCTCTTCTGTACAATTTGCATCAGATTCCAGGCAGGACGCAGTCGGCAAGAGATTGCACTACATTCCACACTGGAAGGAGCCTTTAAATTTTTTGGCTTTTGTCACCAAGAATTATTAGTTTGTACCATAGATTAAATCCATGTCCTTCATCATGTGGTGCACAATCTAACAGTACATGCTACTGCTTGTGCCCAATACTTGAGCCTTGCTTTAACTTCCTCAGGATGATCCCCTGTAACCATTAGAAAGAGCAAATAAATTATCACACAGATTTCCTTTCTTGGACCTTCTCAGTGAACACTTGAGTTTGCTCAAAGAACTCGGAGGAAATAAAAGAAGCTGCTTGACAACATATATAAAAATCTTACGACACGAAATATTGGAACATTTAAAAGCGTCAATTTTTTGATTCAGATCCCAAGGCAGACAAAACCAACCATAAAACCCGAAACTTTTTTAAGCATCAAACGCAGATATAACGAAAACCCAACATCACCCACCAAATTTTTTCACACAAAAAATCGGACAAATCTGTACTGTACGAATCAAAATAGAATCTTTACTTCAAATCCCAGGAAATTCAAAATAAACAGAAAGCAGCTACTCAGAAATTTTACCAGGGCTCGAGATCTTCCAATTAGCAATGGGAGACGAAGGCAAGGGGGGCTCAACCGCGTCCTCCACCAAGAACCTTTGGCTCATGGAGTAGCAGAGCTCGAGAGCCGGAAGCGTGTTGCAGAGCTCCGGGATCTCCTCGTAGTTGAACCCGAATCCCAAATCGAGGCAACCCTTGAGCTCCTCGAGGTCGTCGTCGGTCAGGCTCTTGGTCCTGGTTACGCCGTCTCCGCCGCCGTCCGATGCTTGATCGGAGCCGTCCATGGCCTCCACGTAGCCTTCAAGCGTCACGCCGGAGCCATTCTTGGCCTTTCTCGGCCACGCCTCCTTCTCGTCCTTCTTCTCCATCTCTCTCTCTCTCTCTCTCTCTCTCTCTCTGAGATCTCTGGGTGTTACGCTCCAGAGGCGGTTTTGGTTTCTTTATAAAGCTATGATGAGGTGGAGAGATGGATATGGATATGTATGCATGGCACGGGTTAGCGGATGCCATGGCTATGGGGATGGTATTATGTGGTCGAATGGCTTGTCTCATGGCCATGCATGCAGCCAATCAGATGCGAGTAAAAAGGGGCCGTGACGTGGACGGCACCGGCAGGACACGTGGAATTCGGATCTGGTCGTATTCAATTTTCGGGAAATAGGCCACTAGCCGAAGCAAAAATGACCGAAATAACCCTGACATGATTGGCGATGGAGAGATCTCAACGAATGCGAAATTCAAAATATTTCACCATTTTTGTTAATGAATATAAATTCATATTTCATGATAAATAAAATATTTTTATTTATTTATTTATTATTATTATTTGGGGATTAAAAGATATCAGTCAAAACCTTAAGAGTCAATCCTGCCCTATTGGTTACCCAATCGGTAGTCAAACTTCCTTCTTTTTATAGCTTACTTCTGAATTTATGTCTTAAAAAATAAATTTATAGATAAGAGATTAATAATATGTATCGTGTTGGAATAAATAAATAATAGGAAATAAAAATTACTTGGGGTTGCGAATATTTTTAAACTCAAATCTCAGATGATAATAATAAATAATAATAATAATAATAATAATGTGACAACAAGCAGCTCCAAGTCACATAAATAGTGAGAATATATTAAAAGATATTTGCACCAAGTATGATTAACATTTCTGGAAACTTCACTTAATATATAAAATTTTTGTGCATGATTGCATCTAATTAATATTTTATATAGATGAGATGCGCTAACTTAATTAATTAATTAATTAATTAATCACATAGCTTGATTTAGCTTCTGATCAATTGCCATGCTTGAGGAGCAAGGTACCTCTTACTATATATATTGAAATATTACAATAACACCCACTATTTTGATTATATTATAAATAAATAAAACTCTCTTTTAATTATTCATCAATAGAGCTTCCTATTTGCTAAAAATTACGAGTAACAACACCTTAATTTAACAAACACATGTCAGAATGAACTAAATGTACAACATTTAGTTTATTTTAAATTATTTTTTATTTTATTTTTTTTATGTTACGCTTATCTCACGATTCTAATATGCCTTTTGGGTTAAAATAATAATATTTTTGGATGCGATGTTAGTGTTTTAATGTTTAATTTTTTTTTCTATAATTAAATAATTTTTAATGGTCGAGTTAAATTTCATCTATTTATTAAACGATAGGTCGTGCCATGGTATTATTTAGCAAATAGAAGACTTTATTTGTGAATAATGAAAAGAGAAGACTTTATTTATAAAACAGTCATAATGTAAAGGTATTATTTATAATTTTTCCTTATTTTATTAGAAGCTAGCAGCCTAAGCAAATGAACTAATATTTGGAGTACTGATGTGAATATTTCATATATATATATATATATATATATACCTAACTCACATGCACCAATTAAGTCTCTTCTACTCCAATGTCAACTTGCACGAGATTTATATAAAGTTTAATAACAGCACCCATCTCTACAACTAATAGCTAGATCTTCTTCACATTGATATGATCTTATATACATATATACATATATATATATATATATATATGCCTATGAGATCATTAATTATTCAAGAGCAGTTTCCTAGAAAAATATAAGAAATTAAGTTGCATGATCATATAGGATTCTTTGATATAATATATAATTTGACTTCCCCGCAGCTTGCTGCTTATAATTAAAGGATTGTTATCTTATTAATTATTCTAAAACTTTCAATCGATAGAGATTAATATCTTTTAATATTCATAAACTTCTTTAGATATTTCAGTAGACTCAAGGAGTGTATTTATATTAGATTGGTGAAGATTTTATATGTTAAATGATAAATAAATATGATTGAAAGCTTGTAGGAAAGATTCATTTAGAGGGCGATGACCTTTTAATACAAGCTTCCTACTTGATCACTTGTGAAATAGCACAACAATAAAAATAAGATAACAAGTCTCGGGGCACAAATATAATAATGCTACAGGAAGCACAATCGAAAAGAATTCACAAGCGCAATGTGATTAAAATTAAACTGCAACTCTATCACGATCCGCTAGTAGAAGTCACAGCCCTGAAAATCTTCAAGTCGAAGAAAGAGAAATCTCCACCAAGCAAACAACAATAATAAAATAAAACCAAAATAACTCGGATCCGATTGCAAGATGTTGATCCAACAAGAGAATGGTAGGCCACGCATAAGGACTGATTTGAGACTTTTTAAAGTACGGGACATAAGTACAGAATTATAAAATATATTTAGCCCAAAAGAAAGCATTCTAACTCGACCAAAGAAAATGATCAGCAAACTAATTTGTAAGGCAGTTCAGGTCTAGGATTTGTTAGGAGTAAATTTGGACCAAAATTTAGAACGTCGGCCCATCAAATAGCCCAATTAAGCCCATATCTACATAAATGCTCGGTGTCGAGTAAACAAAATGGCATCTGGCTTCACATTATCTTCTCTCTCCCCGTCGTCGATCAAGTAATTCTTCTATTTTCTTCCCCATTTCTTCCTTTTTGATGCGATTTCTTGCCCAATTTCTTAACTGGGGCATTATTTAGGTAGGCTAGATGTGCTGAGATGGTTGGAAGCATATGACATGAGCGGCGCGATAGCGTCCTCCCGATGTTTGGAGAAATGCGCGTGGGAATCGTCTGCTGTGTTTAGGAGGCAGCTCTACTTGGTTAGATCTTTGGGCGGTGGAAGTCGCTGTCGAACGCGTATGGACATGGCGCAGTGCTCGGGAAGTTCTACGTTGGAGGCCGATGCGGAGGGCGTTATCCGAAAGATAACGCCGGTGATGGAGCCGACTAGGTATAAAGGGCAAGCAGGTAACTTTCCGTTTCTTGGGTGAGTTGGGCTGTGATTTTTGGTGGAACAGTTGAATTTTTTATCTGAATTGTATGTAGCTGTAATCAAAATCCAACCTTTTTCCCCAGCTATATGGGTTTATGCTACTTATGTGGTTGCAATCTGAGGAATACCTGGTTTATTTTGGTGTAGGAACGTTGTTCTCATTGGATACCGTAGATTCTCTGAAGAACTAAATAGAACCTAGTCATAGCGTGTGATTAGTGAGTACTACAATCTTCTCCAAAATGTTAATGACGTAACGAAGAACATCCTTCCCAGTATTGGAAATTCCTTTTTGTTTGTGTTTGTTCACTTAGTGGCGACCTAGAGAACAAGTATTGGACGAAATTTCAACTTTTTAGGTCCATAAAAATGAGTCGTCTTTTTGTTATATTTGAAGATGCTGCTTATGCTGATGCAACATCTAGCTTGAAATCCATCGTCTGGTTTGGTGTATTAGGAAGAATTTAATAAAAAGTACGTGCAGAACTAAATTGAGGCAATATTGCTTTTGGTTACAACTGTACTCATTCTATGGAAGTAGAACACGGATGTCAGTATTTGCTTATCTTTTGGTAGAGATTTCTATGATTTTTAACTGTTGAGTTTTTCCTTCAGGGAAGATAGCAGTTATTGGTGGGTGTCGTGAATACACGGGAGCTCCATATTTTGCTGCTATATCAGCGCTAAAAATTGTCGGTTCAATTCTTCTTGTTACATTTCATACCTTTTACTGTTTCTTGGCAAATTCCATTGTTTCAAACAGGAATTAAATCATGCTCTCTAATAATGTTTCATGGATATACTGACTTAATAGGTCTGTGTGTCACATAGGGTGCTGACCTGTCACATGTTTTCTGCACAAAAGATGCTGCAACAGTGATAAAAAGTTATAGCCCTGAGCTGATAGTGCACCCTTTATTAGAAGAGTCATACAGTGTAAGGTAATTCGTGGACATTGATCTACTGTAATTACCTTGTGATTTGGTATAACAAACTTGCGACTTCATTTTCTTAGGGATGATGAGAAAGCATCTGTTTCTGCAAAGATTCTCACTGAAGTTGCAAAGTGGATGGAGAGGTTTGATTGCCTTGTTGTAGGGCCAGGGCTCGGGAGAGATCCATTTCTTCTGGTGTGTTTCTATGATTAAATTCAAAACAGAATATACGCAATTCTATGCTGGTTCTCTTCAGAATTTTCATGTACTTTTTGTTTCATATGCAACTTTACCTCAGCCAATGTAATCTAGTGACGGGCCAATTTTTTAGGTTCTTCTACTTTAGTTTTTGACGCTCTTTATGACTGGCATGAAAAGACTGCATTTTCTGGTATCATTTCTTCTTTTATGTTGATATTTATATGTTTGATGTAAGCTGTTATGAAACACCAAATGACAGTGTATTGAGGGATGGAAATTAGGCAGGTTAAACTTCCCAAAATAGTTGATATGCAAAATGTAGTTAGAAGCACCGAGTTTTCCTTCTTATTAACTGTTAGCACTTCCAAAGTACCTCAAATTCTTCTTCCATAACTATTCTTCTCATGTATCCAGGACTGCGTGAGTGATATCATGAGGCATGCTAGGAAGTCGAATGTTCCGACTATCATTGATGGGGTATATTTATTATAAATTAGTTGCACCTTTATGCGCCTAATGAATGGGCTTGCAACTTGCAAATGTCTTCTCTCTGATTTCATTAAATCACTTGGCTCTTTTTGTGCTTTCCAGGATGGCCTCTTTCTTGTCACCAACAACCTTGATCTCGTTAAGGAGAACTCACTAGCTGTCCTAACACCCAATATAAATGAGTATAAGCGTCTTATTGAGAAGGTCTTAAATTGTGAAGTAAATGAGCAAGATGCTGCTGGACAACTACAATTGCTTGCAAAAGGGTAACAATTTCTTTCTTTTTTTCTTCTCTGTCACTTGAGTTACTCTCAGGCTGGTTATAAATAATATTGTTTGTCAGAATTGGTGGAGTAACCATTCTTCGTAAAGGAAAAACAGATCTTATTTGTGATGGAGAAACAGGTATGATCTATTTTAGGAATGTTTCAACTATCTAATGTAAAGCACGTGGACCAACATGGTATTGATTACTTTTATCTATTTCTCTTTTCTACTGGTATTCTGAATTTGATACTTCTGCAATTACTGCTGACTATTGGTACCTTCCAAAGTCACTAGGGTGAGCACTTTTGGATCCCCTCGGCGTTGTGGTGGTCAAGGAGACATTCTCTCTGGAAGGTTTGTTGTCATATGAGTAAAAGAACTACCTTTAAATTTGTGAGTTTAATTTTACCATGATGTGTAGATCTTCACTTTTTAAGTCCATTTAGTTTTGGCTTGCTAGTTGTTATTACTTTCTCGTGTAATAATTCAGCAAAAATACTCAGCGTGATTAAACTTATTGTGTTGAAAAACATGATTAAGCTTATTGTGTTGAAAAACATGATTAAAAGTTTATGTACATTCTGTCGATGGAGGAAGTTGGAAAATAAAATATTAGACCTTGGGTCTTAAAAGTTTACCTTGCCTAGCAGTTAGAAATATATTCATGGATAAGTAAGGACTTAATCACATATCAACATTCAAACAGTAATAGATTTAGCCTTCACAGAACCTGCAAGTACGATGCATGTTAATGCTGCAAGAATTCCGGTGAGACCTTGTCATGTTTTCGTAGGTACAATCGCAGGCTATTTAGCTGCTGTTCATAAAGAATGGATGTTTTGGAAAAAGATCATGATTATTCCTCTTTAACATGAAAATATCTGGCATCTTCCAACTTGCCTACAAAAGAAATTTAGTTTCTTCCCTGATTCTGTTCCATTTGCTACTAGTGTTGCAGTGTTCTCATCATGGGCACGGCAGCATGTATTGTCTAACAAACAACCAACAGAAAAGAGGTTCTAATACTACCACTTTTCATTCTTCCCAATTTTACCTTGCTTCGACTTTGCATTTGTGGCTTAATAATTTTCTTCTATGCTTATGAGTTAATATCTGGCCAGCCTAAATCCTATGGTCCTTGGGTGCATAGCTGGTTCCACACTGCTCAGGAGGTCTGCAGCGCTTGCCTTTGAGAACAAGAAACGTGCAACTCTCACCACAGATATTATCGAGTTCTTGGGGAAGAGGTACTGTCTCTCAGATGGAGCTTCTTCTTGCTCAAAGCTCTCTAAATTGAACTTTTTTTGTTTTATTGCCAGCTTGGAGAGCATATGCCCTGCTACATGATGATGGAACTTGTTTTCAAGTATAAATCCCCTTATCTGCTGTAAGTAGAAGATCAGGAAGATCAGGAAGAATTTACACACTGCTAATGAACACATGTAGTCTCAGATCATCTTAATATTTTGCTGACTGCGTTGTGAAAGAGCCCTGAATAATTTTCAACGACCATTACAAAGGGAAAGTTATTTGGCAATCTGTAACTTTCTTGGGTTTCCTTGTTTTCCTTCGGACATGAATTTTCCTCTTACTCACAAGCAGGCAATTGTTTCTTGACTATGCTCAATCAACCCAACGCTCTTATTGTACTGCAAAACTGCATTGAAGGATTTAAATTTTTGTTCTCATCTTCCAGGCTTACCTGATATTCTTATCTATGGTGAATGTTGTATGGTGTTGCTTATTTTGATTCCTTAACTTATTTTGCCTCAAGAAGCTACAAGATAATACCTTGCATCTAAAGGTGTCTTCTCCCTTTAAATCAAAAAGAAAAAGAAAAGGGGGTTCGTTTCTCAAATTATCTGATGATGAATTATGCTACCAGCCAAGAAAAGTGTAATCAATTTGTTATCGAGTCTGCATGGCAACGAATCCAGTGGCATCACTATCTTCTCAGATAGAAATCAGTTTCCTCTGGCCCTATAAAAACTTACATGTCCACTATCATGCAACTGAACTCACATCAGGATTCCTAGAAACATTTAGCTCCAAGGACCATATGGCAAGGATGTATCACATATCATTGAACAAATATATAAGTTGGTGATGCATCACAGTTCGAGAATATTATCGTAATTTCAGTGGGCCAAGATATATAGAGATGTATAAAAGATTAAATCTAGCTCCTGCATTTCAAGCTAGAGTTTGACGGGGCAGCATTGGCTGCAGCTAAAAATACCTCACGCCGCACCATCAAGGAGGCTTTGCCGGGTGCCCTGGTTCCCCCATGCCCTCTCCTTCCATAGCCTCTCCACCTCCTCAAAAGTGAGTCCCTTTGTCTCTGGCACGAAGAACAACACGAACACAAATGCCACCACGGCAATCGCAGCTATGATCAAGAAGGTTCCTGCAGTCCCGACCAATGCCACAAGCGAGAGGAACGTCTGAGCAACGATAAGGTTGGAAATCCAATTCACGGTGGCTGACATGCCACCGCAAATGCCACGGTAGGCCTCTGGGTAGATTTCCGAATTCACTGCCCATGGAACAGGCCCCATGCCTGGCGAGAAGAAAGCAATGTATAGAGCCAAGCCTATCACTGCAAACCATCCGAGACCGTCCCCGCAGGCGCTATCAAGGGTGTTCATACCACAAGGACCTGAGTTTGACTGAAGAAAGAAGGCCCCAGAGAGTATGAGAAGGGAGACAAAGACGCCGAATAAGCTGGTGAGAGCCAAGCGACGTCTGCCACAACGATCAATTAGATAGATTCCAATGATGGTTCCAGCAGCATTCATGGCGGCAATAATGAGAGAAAGGAGCAGGGCAAGCTGGTTGGAAGAGAAACCAGCCATCTGGACAATTGTGGGACTGTAGTACATGACCGTGTTGATTCCAGTGAATTGCTGGAAGGCCTGCAATCAAATGAATTCTATTGATAAAATTTCCTTTTATGTGCTTACACTGCCCACAAAGATGGTGCATAAAATGAATATAACTGTCAGCTTCTAAGGCAAGTTACCAAAACTCCCTCATGCTTCAGAATGATCCAAATCTCATCTGCTCTCAAGTAACAGTAATCCAGGTTTTCCAGGTTTTGCTTAATGGAGTTAAGAAAGCTCTCATTCAACAAATAGAGTAGATCCAATAACTATAATACGTAAAGTTTTAGTATGTCCATGGAATAAAACTCAGAATGATCTAGATTTCATGCACAAGAAGGTTGCACAGGAATACGATATCTTCTTAGTTCTTACTATGAATTTGATATTTACTTGGTTTCATTTAAAGAATTAAAGATTTATCAAAAGTGACCTCACTTTTTCTTGTAGAATGAATAATTGATATCTTAAGAGTGACCTGCAAATTTTCTTATGTCAAGGGAGAGTAGTAAATTGCAAACATTGCTTTCTTGTGGTGCCGACAGGTATTATTTTATCAGCTCCAAACTCGAAGATTGGTTAACAGAAAATCATATCCTCAGGATCTGATGTCCTCATGTGATAGTTTTTTTACTGTTTTTTCTTTTCTTTTCTTTTCTTTTCTTTTTTTTTCGATGAGATTTGGATTGTTCTGAAACAACAGAAGAAGTTTGTATACTTACCCCCCACTTTTTACCTGAAGGCCAGCTCCTGCCAAAAAAGCAAGCCTCATTTCTTTGGACTTAAAGACATCCAGGTAGCTGACAGAATTCTTAGAACGAGTATCCCTGATGGATAAAACAGCAAGCAAATCCATCTCTTCCTCTAAACGATCAGAATCATAGATTTTGGCAAGCACGGAACTTGCTTTAGCTTTCTCATTCTGTACAAGGTGAACGTCATAAATAAGAAAGCATACTTCACAAAAGAATAGCACATGTGATATGCCTCAGATGGTAAGGCAGAAAATTTTAACCTTCATATAAAGCCAACGGGGTGATTCAGGCAGAAACATCATTAGAACAAATTGTACAATTGCTGGTACAGCAGCAACTCCAAGCATCCAGCGCCATGTGCCAGGAACCTGTCAAAGTGATAATTTAGGTTAACACGGGGAACCAGACCAAGTTATGGCATCCAAGATGTAACCTATGAATAAAGTCGTAAACTTGGGGAAGAATAACTGCAGAAAGTAATAACTAAAGTTACAAATATAATTAGGTTAGATAACTAGTCTAAAACTGAATCATTTTTTTAGAATAATTAATAGTCTAATATATAAAAACCATTAAATTTGCTAGAAAACAAATCTGAATATAGATGATATTCTGTTTATTGACAAAGTCGTCATGCATGATGATCCTAAATGACATGCACATGACATTTGTACTAAAGGCCATCTTATATGCACCATATTAACAAGAAAAGTGCAATGGCAGTGTTTATTGGTAAAGATAGTTTGAAATGAAGGCTTGAGAAGTTCATTACTGGTATTCTGCATATATGTTGTTAGGAATGTAAATGCCATTGCTAGATTGTGAGCCACTTGGTTGGAACATGTTTAGGTCGCTCTAGCTTGCTCACTTAAAAGAGAACCAAGCTTGAGCTTGGCCCAGAAATTCTTGTTTATTCTGCTTATCAACATGTCATCAATTTTTAGCCATTGACTATTATTCTATTGATGGTTACAATTGGAAGTCAAGAAAAGAGCTTCCCTTCTTTCTGATGCTAATGCCTGAAGCTTTGTGCTGAGAATGCCTCCAGTATATTGTGATGCTGAAGCTCCCTCAAAATTGTACAACCAGAAATTCTTTTATGCATTACGTCATAACTCAAAACATTAATCAAACATCAAGAAGGATCCAAGTATCCGATGCACTAGATGACATGAAACTCACTCATCTGGTCTGGCCTTGCTTGGTTCCAGTAACCCAAGTGAGAATCCATTTATGAAATTGCCTAAAGACATCTGAGTGAAACAAGGAAAACAAAAAGGCTATATCTGGGTGGAAGTTCATGTGTAATGCTCCAATTCTTGCTATATATATCAGTCCAGGAGAGTAGTTCAACAATTTTGGAAATTACAAGCACAGCATAAGATGCAGAACTCATCAGTATTACCTAACATAATACATTTTCAAGAATGATCCACAGAACAAATCAAGTTGATAGTTGCATTTCCTAGTTCATTAGAGGTTGACTGAATAAATAGTAGCTCACAGCATTGATTGGAAGAAGGCAAGATGTGTTTTACCTCTGTGAAAGCAAGATTTACAAGGTACGAGAGGAACTGCCCACCGGTGATCATGAGCACATTTGTTGCAACTAAACCTCCCCTAATTTCTGAAGGGGAAGCTTCAGCAATATAAACAGGAGCAGTAACAGATGCCATCCCAATACCTAATCCAACAAAGAATCTTCCAAGTATAAGGACATAAGGGTCTGGCGCCGCACTCATAACAAGTGATCCAATTGTGAAGATGATATCGGCAAGAAGGGTAGCCTTCTTGCGTCCATATGTATCATTTACCCATCCACCCCCAGCAGCTCCAATCATAGCTCCTACCAATGCCATACTTACAATAGTTTCCTATGAAGTATATCAACTTAGTACGGACAGTCATGACAAATATACATGCAAACGGACTACAGAAAGGATCAACGATCTTGCTAATACCTGTAAGATATAATTTTCGCTAACTGCCTTAAAATCATCACGGATATACAAAAGGGCTCCAGATATGACACCTGAAGACCAACAGTTCGCCATCAGTGTCTAAGATGAATCAGAATTGCTATGTTTTTTTTATTATTCACAATTCTTCAACTAAAAAAGTACACCACAGTATGTAAAACTAACAGGTTGCAACAGTAACATATTTACATTCACATATTATCAAAACAGTATGCCACCAATAAACAATACTTAGTATTCTTCTGACAAAACGATCATCGTCATCCATCATGTGCATGTGAATACTAGCTGTAATTTTTATTTTATTTTTTTGACAAAAGGCAAGAGCGCTGTTTCGTTGAAACATATGAACACGTCCAACCTTACATCTTTGGGATATATACGAACTGATCAGTTCATATTCCACCACCAAAACACCGCATAGACCCCAACATTATAATAGAATACTAGCTGTTATTTCGAATATTTATTTATTGTGATCCACTCAAAACAGACCAAAAGAGGAAAAGAGAACAAAAGATAAAGATAACTCTATGAAACAAGAAAATAAACTAAATAATATGTTTGATAACAGATTCAAAAGGATAACTAAAAGACTAAAACCAACAGAAAGGGAAAGAAACGAGAACAAATAACCAAATCCTCGAAGAAGAGTCAGTACAAAGAGAAATGAAAAATTCTACTAATAATAAAACTATACCTGTGTCATATCCAAACAACATTCCACCAATTCCAGCAGTCACCGTGAGACCAAGCACATAACCATTGCTAAAATAAGACATATCCCTTTTCGGCGACGGATCCAATAGTCCAGAACTCCCCGGCAACGACACGATCGTCATCTTTCCCTCTCTAAACAACCAGCTCAATATCTAATTCCAACCCAAAAATCCAACGAAAACCACTTAAAACCACCCAAAATCCCACCTTTCCAAAGACACAAATCCCAGAAACAAAAGCCCAATTGCCCAGTCTTATCAGAACGGCAGAAACAATCAAATGGAAGATGAAGGTAGCTCCTTTTCAAAAGACCCAGTTGCGCAATTCAATACGATTGAGTTGGAAACTTGGAATAGATTTGGTCCCAATAAAAGTAATAAAAATTTATGGGTTCCTTAAATAAAGGAAGAAGACCTCTCTCTCTCTCTCCCCCCCTTTTCTGTTGCTTGTCACGACTAGGATAGAAGATCTCGCAATACTTGGATACTATAAGGGAAATACCAGAGTTTCTATTCCCACTCCCCTTTCCAGTAGCTTCTCCTCTCTTTCCACTGCATGGCTACGTGTGGGGAAGGAAAAGCGGGGTCTACTTATCGGTTGGAGGGAAGGCTTATATTGCATCGTAATGGCCAGGTGAAGCTGTCTGTGTTCGAACAGCATACAGTTTTTTTTCTCGCAATGACGTGTTGCTTTTCCATCCGGTTCAAAACGGTGCGTGCTGTTGTGGGCAAAATATGTCAAAATTAGAACGCCAGGAACAGGACCAGGAAAGTGACTTAAAAGGTTAGATGAGACAATGGGGTCCACCGAGTTGGCGAATGGAGTGTGTGTTCGTTTCACGTGTTCATATTTTAGGTCTTTTGGTGATAGGTGAAGCGTTACGTTTATTTGGAGGATAAGTTTGCTGTCGTGGGTTTGTCCTGTTGCACCCCAAGAACGGATCGCCTACTTTCCCGACCGCATGAATATCCTCCAGTGGATACTTGGCTGCCTCTATTTGATGACAAAAAGCTACTGGATGGTGGAGATTACTACATCCCGGACTGCATACTATTAGATCTCGTATTTCGTGGATAGGAAATTGCCAAGTGGACTTCTGTCTCTTTTTTTTTTTTTTGACAGCACCAACAGCAAAACCACTAAGGTCATATTCACCCTTTGCATAGAAATCAAGCATTTCTGCCGTCTCGCCTCCTAGTAGAACACAATCAGACTGTTGGCATCCATCAACAATCCCCTTTAAAACCTTCTCAGCAAGATCAACATCAAGACGACTTGTAGCAAAATAATCAAGGAAGAATAATGGTTTTGCTCCAGATGTAACAATATCATTCACACTCATAGCGACCAGATCAATTCCAATGGTCTCATGGATACCAGTTTCAAATGCAAGCTTTAATTTTGTGCCTACACCATCAGTGCCAGCAACAAGGTAGTCATCTCCCCACGGATAGAGACCACCGAAACCTCCAATCCCAGGGGCCATCTTAGCGATCCTTCGTACCAACTCGGCGCCAGCATCGATGTCAACCCCCGCTTCCTTATAAGTCAGCCCCTTGCCTTCATCTCCGCCCTTCGAGCAAGCGATCTCCGAAACCATAATTCTTCTCTTACCATTCTTGTCCGCAGCCCCCGCCGCCGTCGAAACTCGGAGTGACAGCTGCCGCGTGGAACAGATGTTCGACACCCTCCGTTTCAAGGGTCTCGGTGGCGCCGCCGCAGCGGCTGCCCGGTGGAGGAGGCAATCCGCCGTCGCTGCTACGTTCATGGGGTAGAGAGAGTGGACTTCTGTCTCTTTCTTTTTTTTTTAAAAGAGGAGCTATATTCAGCTATTTAAAAGATTTCCAGATGGACAACTGTCCATCTCAACCAAGGCGTACAACTCTAGTGGCATAGGGTCCCCCGCTCGAAGCGCTCCGGTCTGGGTTGAACCCAAGCCCCTTCGCGCTGCCCAATCTGCAGCCTTGTTCCCTAACCTGCTTACATGGCTAATGGTATACTCAGCCACCTTGGCTAATGTGGCCTTACATTCCCACACAATGCCCTGGACCTGCCATGGGCAAGGGCTCTCCTCTCTCAATGTCTTCACCAGTTGATCCGAGTCCGATTCCACCTCCACAACCTAATCCTCGCTTAATAAGCTTAAACCCATTTGCATTGCCCAAGCCTCCACGTGAAGTGGTGACACCGCTGGTGTGGGCTCCCACCGGACCATCACCACTCCTCCCTTATCATCCTGAATGATAGCTCCAGCTCCCGCCTGGCTCGCACCCGAGTGGAAAGCTCTATCAATGTTCACCTTCACCCATCCTCTTGGAGGCCGGCGCCACCCGACCTTCTTCTGCATCGCCTTTGTTGGTTCGACGTTCCTGGGCAGGTTGTATTCCTCTGTCAGGAGCTGAGCTCGTCTGGCCACCAAGCAAGCTGCCTTCCCCGTCTCACCAAAAACTATTCGGTTTCGTTGTTTCCGATGCCCCAAGCATGTGGTTGCTATCAGCGCCTGGATGCCGTCGTTGTTTCCCTTCCTGCACCTCCCCCACTCCGCAGTAATCCACTCCGATCCAACCAAGCTTCCCATCTTCTCTAGTTCCGGTTGCACCTGGCCTAGTATGGTCCATGTCTCTTTGTTGTACTGACACCCATAAAACAAATGCTCTATAGTTTCCGTGAACAGCCCACAAAGACTGCATTTATCGTCTCCTCCGATCCGTAATGCATGCAACCTTTCTTTGGTCGGTAGTCTGCCCCTCAGTAGCTTCCAGCAGAACAACCTAACTCGTGGCGCCACGTTCAGCTTCCACAGCTCCTCCCAGCCTCGCCAGTTATCCTCTTCAACAGGCCTAAGAAAGCGATATATGGCAGCCGCCTTGGGGGTCCCCAAAGGGTGTGGCCACCAGATCCATGTATCCTTCGACTCTATCTTCCCCAGTGTGATGGATGCCATCTCTACTGCCAACTCAACACCTACTTCCTCCACCATGTTTTGGCCATTGCCCTCTCTCCTCGTTAAGAGCTCAGCCACCGTTAGCTCCGGCCTTAGGAGCTCCGGGTTTATGATTCGCGGTTGCCACCTCCATGGCACGACGGAGGTCCACGGATCATCTGCTGCGCTCGAGTCAGTCCCATCACCCATTAGTTTCCGGTACCCCATATTAATAGCATCTGTAGTCTCGGTTATGCCTCACTAGATCCACGACGCATCCCGCCACTTCCCTTGTCTCCAAGGATGTAGTCCACCATATTTCCCTTTCATGATTCAGATCCATAACGCATCATCACCATTTAAGATGCGAAATACATGCTTGCCGAGCAAACTGCTCCTAGTTTCCTTTAGTCTCCTCACACCAAGGCCTCCCATCTTCTTCGGCTGTGTCACCTTTTCCCAGCTTACCAGGTGTAGACCTTTATGTTCCCCTCTGCTCCAAATAAAAGCTCTCGCCACCTTGTTGATCTTCTCCAGCACTGGCACCCAAGTGCAACTCAACCAGAAACTCGGGATAGACATCAAGGCACTTCTCAGGAGAGTGAGCCTGTCGGCAAAAGATAGGCTGTTGCATTTCCATCTCGCCAGTTTCTTCGTTAGGCGCTCCACCAGCCAGCTATGGTCCCGGACACTCACCCTCCTTCCTGTTATAGGTACACCAAGGTACCTAAACGACATCTTGGCCCCCGATAGTCCTAGCAAACTGCGAATGTTGTCAACTTCCCGTGCCTCCATCCACTCCGGCAGGAACAATTTCGACTTCGCGATGTTCACCTTTTGGTTGGTGACGCTGGAGTAGACCTGAAGGCACTCCTGAATGACTCTAACATTCTGAACTGAAGCTTCCACAGTGACTAATAAGTTATCCACGTAGAGGAGGTGTGATAGGTGAACCTCTCCGACCCGGTAACCCTGCAGTAGCCCTCACGTCATGCGATCCTTCAGCAGGCTGGACAGTATCTGTGACACGAGTAGGAATAGATATGGGGAGAGGGGGTCCCCCTATCGCAGCCCGCAGTGGGTGGACTTCTGTCTCTTTCTACGAAACAATTCAATGGCCACAATATTAATTGAGTGGATCCTCTCAAGCTTTGGTTGCAGGAATTTGCTGCAGTTAGCTTTATCAAAGGTCTCAAATGTTCATTATTTTCTATCTTTTAATCATAGGCAATGCTTAGAGAATTGATGGCAAAAATATCACTGCTAGCACATGAGTTCTATTGTCAAGAGGCCTGAATTCTTAGTGATCCTGAGTTTATTGTAGGCTAGATAAATGAGATAATCCATTTTGATAGACAAGTTAGATAGTCAATTTTCTTAAAAAAAAATGTCACAATACATCTAAAATATATGCATATAATGCTCTGGCGAAGAATTCACTAAACATCAACATCAATGTTTTATGAGAAAAAAATTCAAATATATAACCCTAATAGTAAATAGAATCGATCGTCAAGCTATGATGATCAGCCTCACATGAGGCCTCTTCACTTCAAATCGTTGTTGAATTATTCGTGTGATCCAATCCGAGCATGAATCATAATGCTTAGTTTGAGAAATATATGAAGACGAGATTGGTTATTTATGTCATGATTCATATGTAATCTCATATATGAAATGAAATTAATAAATAAGATTCGGAGTCCAAATCAAATATTATATCTCTAACTATTACGAACCGATCTAATCCGATCCACAACGGTTCTAAAACTTAGATCCTAGCTTGATAGCCCTCTAATGGTTAGATGGATGCTAGGATTTATTTTTAGTATGAAGGGGGAGAAGTTGTTGTGGAAGAGGGAGGTTAGAGGTTAGAAGAGGGGCGGTGGAAGGAATGAGGTGGGAGAGGGCGCCAATGGCTAGAGTCAAGAGAGAAGAACATGACGCTAAAGCCAATTCCAATCCAGATAAAAAAACATCTTAATTCCACATATATATATTCCTAAGGACTCCTCAATAAGTTAAACAACTCCAAACAAATCCTAACAAATCGACAATTAAGTTAAAACTAAACCAACAAAACCAGTCTTCCTTATCTTCTCGGATTAACCCTTCGTTTCGTTGTAGATAGATTCTGAATCTGAACAAGTCAAGAATATCAAAGTTGTAGATCTCGAGGCTGGTGACCTTATCAAACTATGATATTATTTAGAAATGGGTAGAATATTCTACAAATATTTTTTCAAAAGTGCGCAGAGTTAGATTTAGCTAATTAAATAAAATCCTAACCTACTAAGACTCTAACTAAACCAAATAATCAAATAAGATAATTAGACTCAATCAATTGAGCCCAATCTCCCTTTGATGTGATCCGATCTAACCCGGTTCGCATCACCAACCACCTAAGGAGTCGGATGATATATCACGAGTGGAGAGACAAGGTTGTATTACTATATTAACTTTATATAAGAAATAATATATATATATATATATATATATATATATATATATATATATATATAACAAAACTAACAATCTTAATTAACTCAAATTTTATTTCTATTTTATATTTATTTAAAAATATTGCTATACGAAAGCCTTAACATTTTTTATTTTTTATAATTAAATATTTTTATATACTTTATTCTATTATTTTTATTACTTTTGGTTTCATTTTTTTAATTTTTTAATTGAACGTGCTTAATTTTGATATCTATCCCGTCAAACTACTTTCTATCAAATTAAATAATATTTATGGTAATTTTGATAAAAAATAGAAGATATTTTTCTCATTTTTTTTTACTTTATATCACATCAAAGATAATTATTACAACCTTATTCGAAAATATAAGTGAACACAAGAACAATTTATAGAATAAGCATCTGCCATTTTAAGAATAACAAAAAGAAATACCTATTCTAGAATTATCATTATTCAATTTTAATAAACTAAGCCCCCCACCCTTGAATAACCTTATTGTGATATAGTAATTCATTTTTCTCTCTTATCTTATTCCATACCACTTAAAAAAAATTAATTTAATAATAATTTGTAATTATTATTTTGCTCATAAATTAGATAATAGTAATAACCTTATTATATGTAGTAATTTATCATTCTCTCTTATCTTATCTCGTACCACTTAAAAAGTAATAATTTAATAATAATTTATAATTATTATTTTGCCTATATATTAGACAATACTTAATTGCACATCACTCCAGCTATAGTTAAAATTCTCTCTCCCATCTTTCTCTTCTCTTAAATATCCGTAATTTTAACCACAGTTGAGATTTTCTCTTTCCTCCGACTCTTCTTTTAAATATTGGTTATTTTACCGAGATTCCATCTTTTTTTTCTTAGACTAATACATTATGCAAAAATGAGAAAATAAATATTGAGCTCATACGCTTTCAAAATAAGTCTGCAGCGCATAGTTATTTCCTAGTAATATTTAGAAATATTATCAAAGTACGAAATTATTTTTAGTAGTGCAGGCTTATAACCCTACATTGGTAAAAAATTACCTCACATTGCAATGTTATTTTCTCGTAGTGCAATCTTATAATCATATAGTGTGAGTTTATAACTTCGCACTAATCTAAAATTACTCCGTAGGGCATAACTATTTTCTTACAGCGTATAATTATTTTATATTGAGTGTGAGATTATTTAAATGTAGTGCAAGTTTATAACTCTGCATTACCTCATGATGCATAGTTATTTCTTCATAGTGCGGCTATATAGAGTATTTTAAGTCCCAATTATAATAAAAAATATTATAATGTTATATAAGTATATATATTGCTATTACTTCTTTACATCCAATTAAGAGTAATTTTGTCATTAAGTATAAATTTATTATTCGTTATACTAATGTTGAACTATACTTATATTAGCTTTTTTATTCTGATATTAAAAATTAAAATATTAATTTAGAATATGAATGAGTAATGACTCGGCCGTAGGCCCGCAAGCTCTATCCTGTTCACACTCCCAATTAGCACCGCATCTACTCCACTTACCCCAGGCCTCAACAGCGACGTAAGTAATCGTGACCAACAAAAACTATTTTGGGTGTGAAGTTATCAATCCTTCCTACTCCACCTTCATCCTCCCCTTTCCCGTATCTCGTATTTCCACCGTACTTTTTACGCATAAAGCAAAAGAAGTGATTCCATTTCCCAAAACCTTCTTCTCTCTCTAGAGAATCTATCTATCCCTTTCCTCTCCCTTGATCTCTCCCTCTCTCCCGGCTTCTTCTCGCACCATTTCCGATCGCTTCTTGGTCTAATTCGATCCAATCCGCCCTCGCGAGGGGCCGATTCCGGCTCAGATCGGCCACGATTCGTGCCCTAATCGGCGGCGGCGGTGGCGTAATTGTAGAGTTCTTGAGGTGGTTAGGGTTTCGGATGGATTCGGAGGACGACATGCACGACGCGAACGACGTGGATTCGCCTGATGACGACTTCTATAGCGGGGAGACGGGGATGGGCAGCGATGATGGCGATGGCGAGTACGATTTTGTCGATAATGAGATGGAGGATTCCGAGGACATCACCTCGCGGCAGCAGGTAAAGGGGTTTTGAATCTCGGAGTTGGATTTGATAGTGATCTGGGGTGTGTTGTTTTCTCGGAATTAAGGAGCGAACTTGTGATGAATTGGATTAAATTCGTGGTGTGTTGACTATGATGTTGTGGAACTTTGGTTTTTTGAGTGACTGCATTTATTTAGTAAGTTCTTTTTTAAGCTCAAAGATGTCTACATCACTTTTTTTGTTTAACGGTGCGCATTTGTGATTGGTGAAGGCTTTCTCTCCCCCTGTTGGTACCTCAGTTGAGTTGTAGATTTTGGATAAAAGGGTCTTCTTTTTTGAATGAATTCAATATTACTGCGTTGGCACACTGATTTTAGGATCCGTTGTGCTAAAAGTTACTTCTTTCATTTGTTCAGCAGATCCCCCGTGTGATCCTCTTCCGATTTCGGTCACATTCGGACTTTCTTGTATTATGTTTCACAGTGAATAAGTGAGAATTTTAGGAGATAAAACCACAAGAAGTGAGAGTGAATAGAAAAGGAGGACGAGGAGTAACTTACGGATCATGTTAAACCAACGAGCTAAATATTGCCAATAAAACTTGCAGTAGTTGTTACTTTCTGATAGAAGCTAGACATGTTTTACTTGGAGTGGGCAGTTAATGGCGAACTTTGGAAAGTCAAACCCATCAATAACAATCAGAGGACACAGAGGAGGCTTTGTTAATTTGGATGGTGTTCTCCTCATTGTTGCCCTATTTGCTTAAATTTATACCGATTACCTATATATTTGGGTTTTTTTTTTCTTCTGTGTATTTGTTCTCTCAAAATTTAGTGTTATTACTTAAGCAAGTTGGTTTGGTTATGAACTACGAATCCTTTTTGCTTTAGGAAGTTTTTGTCTTTTTAAATCTTAATTTTATCATGATCTAGTCTCCTGCATTACTTTTTTCCCTTTGCATCTTATTTGTCCTAGTCTTATTCACATGTCCTTTTATTGTCATTTTCAGCCAAACTACACCATTTTGAGTGAAACTGATATAAAAAAGTATCAAGAGGGGGATATAAATAGGGTGTCAACTGTACTCTCTATAGAAAGATTTGCAGCATGCATCCTTCTTCGCCATTACAACTGGTAATGACTTCACTCTTTGTTGAATATTGTTTGTGAGTTTTTCAAGATTCTTGTTTCAGTTTTATGCTTCCTTCTTATTTTATCTAGTCAGTCAGCTGGTGTAGGTGGTGGGGACTGTATCTTTCTTATCCTTATCCAATGCTGAAGTCTCTGAAACAGTATATAATGATGAAATCTATTATATACATACCTAGTTTATGCTCGCATGCCTTGTACTAGGTGCTATTTCTCTTCAATTATGACCCTAGTTTATGCTTAATATCAAACTCTTATGAAACCAACAACTGTTGTTCCATAAGTTTGTCTACTCTTGGCACAAAAGGTCTTGCAGTTGTTAAGTAGCACAATGAATAGGTCTGACTTGCATTTTTGGGTATGCTATCTTTTGCTTCTTCCATTTTTACAGTAGCTTTCTAGCAAAGTAGTCGGTGGGTTTTCATAGTCAATAACCATCATTTTCTATGATCTTGTTGCAAGCAAGGTTTAACTGGTGCGGTGGTGATCTGCCATCATGATTAAGTGTTGACGGACAATACTTATCACGGCTGGATACACCTTTTGTAAAACCAAACATGCTGATAATTTTATAGTTTGTACCCTACCTTATGCCAATAGGTTATCATCACTATACCACATTGACACGGGGCAAGCATCATGGCTAGGCATGCCTTGTGTAAACCCAGGCCATACTTAATTACTTGATAATATTTCATACTTTCTTGAAGGCTACAAACCGTGACAAGAGTCTGGCAATTAAATCCACATGCATGCACATATGTGTTATCAATCTTGACGCTTACAAATTTAAGATTGTGGTACATGGGTGTTCCTATTTATGACCTCTTGCCAGCATGGTCCCTCCATTCAACACAACTTTCTCTGCTGTGACACTGAACAAAAATTGAAAGTGGGCGGAAAAGGAAGAGAAGAATTGAGGGGAAAGAGCATGGGAAAGATGATCCACTAGATACCGTGTGCATAGGAATCATGGAGGCACTAATTGTGAGATAAACCTGCAGATCAGTTCTATAATATATCGTGCAAAAAAAAAAAAAAGAGGAAGAGGAAGGGAGGATGATTTGGGGGATCATGGGGCTTTGTAAATAAGGAAGAGGAATTAAGAATTTATTAAATTTGATGCAAATATAAAATTGATCAAGGGGATCATGACAAAGATTAAATGATACAGAGAATCGAATCCAAATATATATTCGATGAAGGATGCTGTCTCATGCAAATAGAATTGGCTGAGGATAAAATATCTCCAAGATCATCCTATATCAGCATGTTCCTTATTGTTATTTCTTCCTGTCAAGTACTTTCTTCATTTGATGCATGGAGGAATTATGAAATTGCGGAGTGATATAAGCTTATGGGTTATAGCTGAATGGAATGAGAACTGATATTGGATGTCTTTCTCTTGCATGTGAGTCATGAGATAAGGTATTATAGAATTTAGTCCTCTTATCTTTCTTTGCCTTTTAATAACTTTATTTTCTTCTTATCATTCTCTATATTCTGATTTTTAATCACTAGATAGCTGAAGTTTCTGTTCTTTACAGTAAAACCCTAATTATCCAAGAATAGTTATCTAATTGATTTTATTTTATAAACTGACTATGTTGTCTGACAGTTGTGTTACTCTCTTTCATTATCATATTTGATGTTAGAGTCTCATTGAAGTCAACTAATTAGACTTCACTGAAGTGAACAATAATCTGCTTTCCCTTTTGCTGAGGAAAAGTTGCTAAAATTCAATTCAAGAGAAAAAAAAATTAACATGAAGTTTTGGCAAATAGCCTATTTCGGCTGTAACCATCTTTTTGTCTGTTCCTCTAGAATATCGGAATGTTCTCTTTTCCTACATTACCTTGTTACATTTATCTTAGCATGTTCTAGTACTGTGCCTTGCTTGCCTACCTAGGCAACTGCTGTTTTATTCTGCCTCAGCTTTAGCTAGCCTACACTTTCTTATTGACTTTAAGAGAAAGAAAAAACACATTTCTGCTCAATAGTCGAGATTAAATAGCATGATAGTGCAGAAGATGTCCAGAACATGTAAACTGTACAATAGATTGGTAGAAATTATTGTTGACATGATGAATTATGTATCATACACAGGATATGCACTATAGTTGGCACTGTAGATTATTGTAAAAGAAACATGTCGGAAATATTGTAGCTTATTCTCTCTGATATTGTGTTGCTCTTTGTTTCATTGTATGTTTGTTTGTCACTCAATGTTAATATTGGGTTCACAGGAGTGTCAGTAAGGTGCACGATGCATGGTTTGCAGATGAAGAAAATGTGCGGAAGGCTGTCGGTTTGTTGGAGAAGCCGGTGGAAATGCCTAATGCTAGAGAAGTAAGTTTGATTTGTTGAAATGATTTGCATGAGCACATATTAATTGTACTTTGCAGAGATGTTTAGCCATGAGATGCATATTAGACTATCTTCTGGAATTAGTAATTCACATACAGACTACATTTTCTTGGTGGCAGCTGACTTGTGGAATTTGTTTTGAAACTTATCAACATGAGAGGATGAGTGCTGCTGCATGTGGGCATCCTTTCTGTGATGCATGCTGGAGAGGTTTGATTACCAATCACTTGTTATTTTGGTTGGACAGGAAGATGAATTTTCATTTTGCCATTTTACTTTATAATATTGCTACTTTGAATTCATTATCCTTGATGTGTAGTTGTTTTATTTAATTTGGGGTTTCTTTGCTACACTTTTCTTGTAAGAAAAATATGGAGCAATATACATGTTCTTTTCAAATTTGAGGAATGACCTGAAAAAGAAAATCTGTAAGGTGGGTATATCTGTTGACTTACACTAATGGTTTGTCGATGTCCAATTTTTATTTCTGTGTCATCTTATAATATGGTGCAGAGAGGAGATTGTAGCTATTAACCAACAAGAGTTGACATTTTCTTTATGCATATTCTATAATTTTGTAAGAGAAGTGGCTACTTATTACACCTTCAGCAAGCGATAAGGGTTTGAAATCTTTACTGATTAATTCTTTGGCAGCCAAACTGTACTTTTTCTAATTTTTTAGGACAAATTTAGTTGTTTAGACACAAATATAGGAGCTCTAGATATAATTTCTCCGACTGTAGTAGTGATCAATGTTCTTTCAACTTCATTTAGAATATATCATATTGGTACTTGTACATCTTTTATTTAAAAGCAAAAACAATTTTTAACGCATGCAAGTAGGTTTTAGGTCTTCTGTTAATTTGAACCTGCGAATTGAAAAGAGGAATTGTGGCCGTCTTGGTGGGGCATCACACTGGCAGCACTGTAAACAGTGTATGCGGCTGCTGTTTGGGGGTCCAACTGCCTTGGGGGTGATTGGCTGGCAACAATGGCGGTTGGTGGACCACAATGATGCTTTGCGGGTTGTAGTGGATCGGGTTTCCCGCTTGCTCTACCCGGTTTAATTAAAAATAAAATGCTCTCACTTTTCCAATTGAGCCCTGAATCCTCTCGAGCCCATTTCTCTCTTGATCTTTCTTGATCTCTCCCCTCTCTAGTGGTGAGTGGCGACAGTGGTGTAGCGACGTACAATGATAGTGGCAATTGGCGGATGGTGGAGGTAAGCTTTCTCTCTCTCTCATTCACTCTACCTCTCGAGTCTCTCCCCCTTCCGATGGCCACCGCCTCCTCACCATATCTCATAGTCCCACTCCCTCTCACTCTCACTCTAACCCCCATAATTGACTCCCATCCACTGGTTACTGCCCTCCCTCCATCCCTCTCTCCAGAGTATGACCAATGCTATGGTGCCAAAGATTTGAAGTGTTTTTTTTTTCCTGCAGACAATATGCTCTTCTTTTTCTTCTTATCTGTTGAATTCTTGAATATCAAAATTTGTAAACTAGGAGGAATTAGTTGATTATTGTTGATTAGTGTTTGTTAATTAGTTGCTAATTTGCTATTCTGCTATAGGAATGAGTTGCTATTTCTTTTAATCTACTGTTAAATTGATATGGTGGATTGATGTTTTCTCTTTAAATTTCTGGTTGTAGCCTGAATAGCTTGAATTGTATTTCTCTTCTCACGATTTTGATTGGCTTTTGTTTTTCTTCTCCAAAGTCATGATATATGGCATGGCCTGTATGTTTTTCTTAGTATTGTCATCTCCAGATTAAGCCTGTTTTATGCTTCTATGGAAATAGTATAAATATGAAGGTGAAGAAAACACAGTTTTTGAAATTTTATATACTTACTGCCATAGTTGCATGGCATGACATTTGTTTGGGAGTCGTGCTGTGTATGTGTCACTGTTCAGAAGTCCAACAAATAATATTTAGTCTTTTAGTGAAGTTTGGACTTATCCATATTTGACGTCTTAGTTGTTATTTTGCTTTTTCTAAGTTAAATAGCCAACAACATACCAACCACACCAAAGTTGGGGCTGAATAAGAGCTTATCCAGATTAAGGAATTTTGAACTTTTTATTTGGACATGATTTATGAACTGAAACAAGGAATCTGCTCTTCAAACACCTTTAAGATGCTAATTTTCATTCTTTCCTGGATGCCTTCTATTATTCTTCTGATACTAGAAGTCTTCATATGTCTGTTGTGTGCAAACTTGGTTTGTAGCTTATAGTAGTCTTGCTTCTTGGTTTCTTGCCTTGATCCTTGACCTTTCAAATAAATTTGAAATGGGACTTGGGAAACAAAGAGTTGCATTATCTATTACCCTTGACTTTGCTTTTGTTCAACTGGTGACTTTTATTGTTTATTTCCTGGTTGGCAGGTTACATCAGTACTTCAATAAGCGATGGCCCTGGATGTTTAATGTTGCGATGTCCTGATCCATCTTGTAGTGCTGCTGTTGGACAAGACATGGTTAACAAACTGGCGACCTATGAAGATAAAGAGAAGTATGCACGCTATCTTTGTAGATCTTACATCGAAGATAATAGAAAGGTATGTCTAACATTCAACACTGACAAACTTATATTTCAAATGTAGTGTTATAATTCCTTTCCATCTATTCATTTCATTGTTGTCTTTAAATTGTTTTGAGAAAGTGAGCACTAAATATATTTAACACCATCCAGACGATATATAGAGAAAATGGCTTCACCCTAGTGAGAGGACAGTTAGGGGCTAAGAATACTACACGGCATTTGGATTTACGTTGAATCAGATTTGGTTATTGCCATCGAGTAGGTTCAGATGCCACAGGTATCAAAATCTGCAGAGAAATTTCATTATTCACATGTTGATGTGAATACTACATGCATGCATGAGTCTGTTTGCATGTAAACTGTGAAATAAGATATGTTTCACACACCATGTATTATTTTTCAGTCTCTTTTCTTTGTCCTCTTATCTGTATTTGCCTTCTTCCTAGTTTGTCCTCAAGCGTTCTTGTTCTATTCAGTTTACCCATTAACCATTCAAGAAATATTTCCATCTAGCATACATTAATGCATGTCAGACAGGGTTTGTTGGTACACACATTATTATATGTGCATGCCTGTATGCCATGATCAGTACCTATTTGCAGCATCACATTTCTAGCATCTTTGGATGAACTTATTTTCCAGCCATATAAGCTAATTTAGTCCTTGCCTGCTTATATATAAGTACTATATTTTTTTAAGAAGACAAAATTCTTGATTGGATTACAGCAACCCAGAAAACATCATTCTCTATATGCACCACAAGCTCATTTGCTTAAGAAATTGATACTTGTAGAGGCCTACAATACTCTTTTTTTTTTCTTTCTCCTAGTATAAGCTATTGAAACCGTTTTTTTTTTTTTCTTTTGTGTTGTTTATTTCGTATTCCTTGATTGTTGCTTGCATTGGATAAAATGCATCTATATCATGACAATAATCACCAGAAGTGTTGCTTCAGTGATTATAACTATTTTAAATGTTCATTTTCTGAATATTATTTTACATGTAAATTTGGGCGATAAGTTTGTAATGACAATCTTGCAAAACTGTTATCTGGAAGGCAAATTTGTTAGATACTGCTTTTACGGCATATACACTACTAGGCAATTTTTTTTTCTGTCTGATCTATTGTAAATTTTATTTGACAATTGACAACCTGTCTTTTAGTGAATGGTGATCTTCTGTTATATCTGCTAAAGGCAGTTTGATATTTTATTATGCATTGAGTTGCCAAAATACAATTAAGTTCATTTTCATTGTAATTCCTTAGATATTTAAGGATATATAGCTTCCATATTTCCTTCAATCTTTCAGTTTTCTATTGGCCCTTTTTCTATAGACAAAGTGGTGTCCTGCGCCCGGCTGTGAGTATGCAGTGGAATTTGTCATGGGCGATGGAAGTTACGATGTTTGCTGTAATTGTTCCTATTGCTTTTGTTGGAACGTGAGTATATCCTGTTGGAAGTTGTGTGAAATTTATGCTCTCAGAATATTTTCTTTGGTCCATCAGATGTAAAATTAGTGTTGTCCAAATAAATGTGCAGTGTACTGAGGAAGCTCACCGACCAGTGGACTGTGGGACAGTTGCAAAGTGGATACTCAAAAATAGTGCGGAGTCTGAGAACATGAATTGGTAGGTTAAAAGAGATTTAATTACTTCTTTCCTGTAAATTTTGGTGGTGCTATTGAGGCTATATTGTGCTACTTTCCAAGTTCTGATTCTATCAATTTGAATTACATTTATGAATCTGATTGAATCTTATGCTTTCTTTTGTTATCAACTTTCTTCTAAATGCTCCAGAGAAATAGTCAATTAAGAACAATCCAGTTATGTTTGATGGTTACTTTATTGTACTATAATTGATCCTTTAAGAAACATATATCAGCAGTATCACTGATACATGTGTTATATATACCTGTATTTTACTTGCTGTCAATCTTATTATGTTGGTAATTAGGTGCCTTGATATGCAACGTAGCTAGGAGTGAAAACGGGTCGGATTAACTCCGATCCGACCTGCTATCCGGCCCGATTCGGATCGGATTCGGATAGAAAATTTCTATCCGATTCGGATACGGATAAAGTTTTTAAAAAAAATTCGGATACGGGTCGGATATATTTTTCGGATTCGGATACGGATATCAGATATCCGTTTACCCGCATATTATTTTGAATGATTTACAATTTTTAATTTGCTTATTTAAATAGTAAATATTAATATTGTTACTAATAATACATTATATATTATTTATAGAGATTAATTTCTCTAATTTTACATATTTGACATACAAAAAAATTATTTGTTGTAAAACTCTTAATATTTTTGTGTTAATTATATACAAATAAAAATATTATAATTCTTTTAAATTCAATCAATATCCATTTAAGATCTGATCCTCTATTCGAAAATTATCCGTATTCGTTTAGTTAGGATATGATTTTAAATTTTACTATCCGTCTAATATTCGTATTCGAATCCGAATCTGGACTAAAAATATGAATCCGGATATGGGTTGAGCACTATCCGATCCGTATCCGATCTGTTTTCACCCCTAAACGTAGCGCATCTACTTTGTTGCATTGTGTCATTGTTTGCTATTGTATTTGTTTATGTATTTTATTTGCTTCCAATAAATTAATATATTATTTACCTAATGGCGATACTATTAGAAGAGATCCTATGGTGTTGTGACTATTTTACGTCTAGATGGCTCTTGAGAGTTGCTCATTTGTTATTTGCGATTGCTAAAAACTTTAGATACAAATATTAGAAGGATACCAAAATGTAAAACTATATCCGGTTTAAACAGATACAAATACAAATCGGCTACTGATTAGATCTTAAATGGATATGGATATGGATACTGATATAAATTAAATTCAAATATAAATTGAATACCAATGAGACCTTATAAAAAATACAAATAGAATGGGGATTTAGATAGATTTCAAAATGATTTTTTTAAATGTATCCATAGTTTGAGAACTGTAGGAGTTGGAAAGTTTGTGGATATGCAATACTAAAAAATTTATTTGCTATATATTCTATGAATGGACAAATATTTGAATAATCCATATTTAATAATCGAATGTAGATCATGAATAATGAAAAAGCTAAATCAATTATGAGTAAATTGGTCAGGAAAGCTAGAAAGTTTGAAAATCTATCAAATATTAGCGAATTCAATTTAATAATATGAAAAAACGACATGTATCAGTTGTATCGGCCAAAGCCAAAAAATTTTAGAATTCCTATCCGAATATGAATTCGGGTTGAAATTTGCAATCCATATTATGTTTTTTAGATAAGGAACCGGGTCAGTTGGATATTATCCAACCCTTTTTCACCCTACAACCTTGGCCTTAAGAACATTCTGAGTTTCATGGAGGTCTAGTTTCTTGCCTAAAGTGTCGTTACCCAAATCTTGGAGTGTTTCCTAGTGATCTGGTCAGAGTTGGAGAAGCCGTCGATGGTGATGTTAGTTTGTTTTAAGATTTAGCTTCCTACAATGAGTGAGTCCTGTTGTCTTTAGATGTATCCAACTTGGACAAAATCTCAAAATATTGGGCATTGTCTGCTGTCTCCTCATTCTAGTTCATTCTCTGGTTTACTAGTTTCTCCTTTCCTTTTCTCTATCTTCACCTTGCTTTAGCATCTCCTTTAGTTTCCAAAAGGGAAGTGTTTCTCCAAAACTTTCTTGCTGAGAGTTGGAGATGCCCTTAGATCCTCTTTATCTTCGCAGCTTTCTAGGAACCCATTCAACAATCATGTCCTATTTTCTTTTTCTCACATTGGTTGTATATGATAACTTGCCATTACCTTAATTGAGTTTGAGCAAGATCTTTTGATATCTAAATATGCTGAAGTGTGCCAGCACAAATTGTTTTCATTTTGTTACATTATGTTTTTGACAATGGTTAATTTCTACCACTTGCACTGGTTCCAGGATACTAGCTAATTCGAAGCCTTGCCCCAAGTGTAAACGACCAATTGAGAAAAATCAGGGTTGTATGCATATTACATGCACACCTCCATGTAAATTTGAGTTTTGCTGGTAAGAATTCTTTGGTTAGAAGCTCCATTCTTTCATTTAATATTTTCCTAATAGTGTATGCACATCCTTGTATACTATGCCATTTATTTGTGAATGCAGGTTATGTCTTGGTGCATGGTCAGAACATGGAGAAAGGACTGGTGGTTTCTATGCATGTAATCGCTATGAGGCAGCAAAACAGGAGGGAGCGGTAATTCTTATTCATCACCAATCTAGTATCTTTGGAATGTATGTTGTGGATTTCTGATCTTATAGTATCTTTACATCATTTTCCTTGCTTAATTGATGATTTCAGTATGATGAATCTGAAAGGAGGAGAGAAATGGCTAAAAATTCGCTTGAGAGGTATACACACTACTATGAACGTTGGGCAACAAACCAATCAGTAAGTGAATTTGAGTCGTATCTTTTTTATTCCTTTTTGTACTCTATAATAACGGCCCTATTGTTCCGATGGAGAGAAGAACCTATAATTAGCTTTTCGGGAAATTTCCAAACGAACAATTTCAACGAAATCTTTCAATTTCTTATTTTACTATGTTCAACTCTATGTATTCCTCTATCCGTAGAGTACATTGAATGTACAGAAATGGCTATAACAGAGTTTCTGTTATTCATATTAACAGCTACTCTAGGAGGAATGTTTTTATTGTAACTTTCACATTTACTGCTTCTTTTTTCACTTGGCATTACTCAAAGTTTTAAATATAAACTAGATGGTTGATGATAAAAAAGCAGACTGCATATGCTTAGGCAGGTGGATTATAGAGGTCAAATCAGACCAGAAATTAAGTGGGGAAATTGAATTGAAGTGTAAATTGCAAGTATACTTTTTGACATTCCAAGCAAGGTTATCGATTTTTTTTTATCATAACGGATCTAACTTGAAAAGAACGATCCACTATCAAACGGGCCCAACTTAAGAACAACGGTCCATTTGTGGATCATCTTCCTCCCAAGTCCCCCAAGCCCTCTGCAGGCTGAACTTATCTCCTTCACCTCCATGATTCAATATCCTCCGCCCCTTGACCACCACAAATGGCTTCCTCAGTCCTTTGTCCTCAAATAGCTTCTAGAGCATTGAAGATTGTCATCAGGAGCAAGAGGGAGGGTGCCGTCGGCATGGAGTATGTCATTTGTCAGCAAGGTATGTGCCAGCCGGCATGACAATCCATGATCCCAAGAGTTAATATGTAATGTAACATGTCAACAAGAATGCTGATATAGTGATATAAATACACATGTGTATATGTGTCGGTGTGTATGCAAACTAGTATTTGTACAAATGGATCTGAATTTGAATAGTGCATGCCATTTGGTTTGTGCTGTGTCTGTACAAAACTGAAATGACCTAATCTTGTGCATGGCATGCCTGGTCATGTTGCACACTGTGTCAGCATAGTGTCGGTGATGACCAGTATGTGTTGTGTCAGTAGTTCATACAGGTGGCACTTTAAACCTTGTATATGCTTCTATAATATGTATTAGTTCATTATGATACTACCTGCTTGTATATAAGCATTCTTATGCGTTTTTGGTATCAACTATCAATGAGCTATTTGAGTTTGAAGAGCGACCCTAGAATCTAAGGTTTAAGATCAACTAGGGTATGACTTTTGCCTATTTTAATGAAATGCAACTATTGCAAATTAAATAGATTAATGATGGGTGAACTTGATACTAGAAATGACACCTTATAGCAACTGCCTGCTTCCAATTTTTCAATATGAATGGGAGACTAGAGAGGGGTGCTTCTTATGGCTTACTATGTTATCAAATATAAGCCTTTTCCACCTTAGTACAATTAGTAGCAGTATGATATTATCACTTTTATATTACAAGTCGCTGGTTCCAAAAAATCGCCTGCAGAGAATGGTTTTTCGACTTCTTTCACAAGATGAAAGTGTGTTGATGATAGGTACAGTTTTGCGTTTCTATTTATGGCACATCAGTACTTTCTTTTTTATTTCAAGTCTTACCTTATCTACAAAATCCCTTCTACTTTAGGCTTATCTTTTCAAGCTTTGATTATCTGGTCATCTGAGTTGCTTTGTTTGGCAAGTGGAAAGTTTAATCAAGTTTATTATCTTGTCAATATCTGTTCACAGTCAAGGCAAAAGGCACTAGCAGATCTGCAGAGTATGCAAGCCGAGAAGGTGCTTTTTGTTGCTACTTTCTTCTGTTCCCATTTTCATAAATGTAGCTGTGGTTATGCCTTGGTGACTTCCTAGGCATGATGATATGCTTATCTGGTTAAACATGTAATTACCCCAATTGTAACTAAATGGTTTTAAATTGACAAGTCTACTGGCATCCACTTAGTCTAACATGCAGAACTTTCAAGTTATATATGGAGCTTCCTACTGGTACTGGCAATAAATGTGGCACATTATAATATTTAGTTCTTTATTTATAAAATGCTGCAGCTTGAGAAGTTGAGCGACAAACAAAGCCAGCCTGAGTCTCAACTCAAATTCATAATAGAAGCTTGGCTACAGGTGAATTAGGTTAATACTACTGGCTTCCATTCTCGAGATCGTTTATTGCATTGCGGAGCTAAAAAATAAGTGAATTTGCAGATAGTGGAGTGTAGGCGAGTATTGAAGTGGACATATGCGTATGGTTATTACCTTCCTGAGCATGAACATGCCAAGAGGCAGTTCTTCGAGTATCTCCAAGGTTTGCACCTTTATGTCCCCTTAACACTAATGAGAGTTAATATGTGCAGTCAATTAAACTGTTATTGGCATATACTTTTCTAGGCGAGGCAGAGTCAGGATTGGAACGCCTTCATCAATGTGCGGAAAAGGAATTACAGGTCTACCTAGATGCAGAAGCACCAATGAAAGATTTCAATGACTTCCGTACAAAGTTAGCTGGGTTAACCAGGTATGCCTATTTAATCTTTTCTTTCCCCCTTTCCTGAGAGATAGTTGGAATTTATAGCTCCTCAATTAAATGTAAACCACTACCAAGGGTCAACGATTTCTTCTTTACTTCGTGTTTCACATTAATATTGATCCATTGCCTTTCTAACTAGCTTCTAATCTGTTAAGCAAAGAATACAAAAGCAACAACAAGAAGCCATCGCTAATATGGAATGACAATTATTATTGTAAATATGAAGATTACAACTCTAAAAACACAAATTCATCTTAAAATTTCCTAGTTGTGTGATATGAGCATCATAAAGTTGGCTGGCATATTCGGTGAGATCATAAGGGTTTGATTTTTATCGACTGAAAAAAAGAGATAATCAACTCATTGGTACCGATCGTCATTTTGCTTGTATCTAATATCTATCTTCATATCCATGTCCTATGATTTGTTGTACTTCTTCCCAGGTTTCTTTCTATATTATTTTCTCTTTTGGGTATGAATATATGTTTCCTCGTTTCCCCCCTTCTTTGTGATACTCCTGAACAGTGTCACTCGGAATTATTTTGAGAATCTTGTTCGAGCATTGGAGACTGGGTTGAAGGATGTGGGATCTTCCAATAGTCAAGCTACGTGCAGCAAGAGCTCAAACTCAAAGAGTCTCAGCAGCAAGGTTAAGGGTGGCAAGACTAAGGCTGTTGGTACTAGCTCCAGATCAGGTGGTCCGAGTCGCAACTTGGATGACAACAACCTTTGGTCCTGCGACCACTGCACCTTTGCGAACCCCAAGTCAACAAGCACTTGTCAGATGTGTGATCACCATCGATAGGTCATACATAGAACTCTCACCTGCAAATGACTGGCAATGTATCTCTAAAGATACCTGTCCTATTTGGTTGTTCCTGTTCTTTGATGCAGGCAGAAGGATCATTAATCACCTCTGCTTGCCAGCGCCAAAGAAGGGGAATAAAAAGAGAATGAGATGGAAAAGGAAAGTAATGCTTCATTTTGTGTCACAAATGCTTCCCATGAGACCACCTCATTCTTGCACCTTGTAAATAGGTCGACATCTTTGTGTTTTGTTTGCTTTGTCTAATTCAAGGAGAGGCATGCTGGTTTAGCATGCATTGATGTACTGAGTATCTTAATCACCTCTTCTGTTTGAATTGATGTACCAATTTATTCCAGAGCAAAGAGAAGAATCAGGTAGTAAATATCATAAAGAATATGATATTATTAGTTAAGATTTTTATTGTCATTACCTAGGTACCTAACTTGCTTTAGAAGCATATCAATGAGAAGCTAAGGCGTTCACTTGTGGAATAAGTTTTATTTCGGTTTAGCTATGCTCATTTATAATACTTGCATAAGAGATGTTATATCAGTATAAATTATTATGGTGTTTTTTTTGTAAATTATATAATGTGTAATAATTATACTTGATATGATATAAATATAAAATGACAGTTTGACAAATGACTGAAATAACTTTTAAAATTGATGGATGAGGAGAAGAGAGAGAAGAGAAAGAGGAAAGATAGAGTGAGAGATTAAAAATAATTGTTGATTAAAGTGATATCTCTTAAGGGTAAAATAGTAATTAGCAAATATAAAAAATATTGGATAGATGAGAAGAGAGAAAAGCATGAACTAAAAAACTAATATTGAGATAAGTGATCATTTATTTATTATACTAGTATAAGGAGAATTTTACTAAAGCATGCACTTAATTTTTCCAAGGCAGTTCTAGTCCTACTTCGAAGATGTTAAATGACTTGTTATTTGCAACACATTTTCAAACAAGCACCTATCATAATTTGGTGTTAGACATTTGGATATCATCAGATCATTCTTAAAATATCTGTAGTATAAAAATATATTTCAATCATCCAAGAAGCATTGGACATATATAACATAATAATTATATTTACACATAATAACCACATACAATGTAATAGTAAGGCTGAGCAAATAAAGTGCTAAATGTGAAAACACTTCAGCGTAAGAACCTCAGATTGAGATCCAATAGCAAAAATATATAATTGTGATTTCCCCAATCATCACAGATATGTTAATTACATAAGAGATACTTTGTTGACTATCTTTGCTCCCCTGCCTTTTGCCATGTAAAGCCCTATATGATGCAGCAGATCCTAGAGTGCAATTAGTTAAGTTAGGAAAGAGGCTCTGATAATTTGCACATTATAAGATTCAAAAAAAAATTCAAAAGCACCAGCTATATAATTGATAATTGAAGAGTCTGATTCAGGTTATAGAACTTGAGGAAGTTAGAACTCTTAAAAGCAAAGAATGTTCGCCAAATCATCACCCTGAATGAAAAAAAAACAAGCATGTTGTAGTAGTTTCCAATTTTTTTTTTCCTTAAAGACAATTTACAATAGCTGATTTATTCAATTGCTAGAAAGGTCGACTACAGAGAGTACGAGAGATGTTCCATGTCATATGATACTCATGTCTTGAAACAAACATCTAGAAGTGCACAGTCAGATATACTATGACAAGATCTACCTTTTGTGAGGGCTAGCAATAAGTCACTTTAGTGTGCGATCCATCATTCATGAAAGAGATGTATCAGAAGAATCTATGTCATGTTTTCTAAGTTTATACATCACACCAGGAGCTGGAAAGCTAACTGATAGATTGCAGCTTATAACTTGTGAGATAAGGCAATGACAAAATGAATCGGGTTAAGTTTGGTTTGGTAGGTTATTTTGTAAAGATCCTGAATAGCTCTTCTATAGACTGAAATAGCATATAATCACCATGCTTCGCTATTGTTAGTAGGCAAATAAATATGTTTACGAACACATGCTTTAATGCCAAGGAACCTATCTTTCTGGATGAAAAATAAACTTAAGAGTCACAATATGCTGAGTATATGCTAAAACAAGGTATATATGTCCCAGCATTTAGTCATTCATGTTAACCAAGAAAAAATTAAAGCCAAAGTTCATGACATTTACATCAGCAGTAGAATTTGGACCAGAAGTCTAAGAATTGATAAGCTTGCATTGGGTCGAGGTATATACAAAGTAATGCAGAGAAGAGTATAAGACTACAGAGGTAGGCATCGACTAAAAGACCAGCTCATACTTTTTGGCTTTGGTTGCAGCTTTGCATAACCTTTTTTGTTACCTTTCCTTAAGAAGAATTTCATATTAATTGAATAGAAAAGCAAATTAGACTAACTAGACTCGACCGACTTGACCCACATGGTCGGATTATAACAATAAGGTCTTTCATGGTGCAATGTAGAAATGAAATGATCTCCTTCAGGAACATGTATAGAAGCATAATTAATAATTAATGCAACAAAAAATCTTATACCTGGGGATGGGATAAAGCTCCTTTGATATTCCTAGCAACATGAACCGGAAGGTTGTATGTAGCACATCCATGTGAGTACACCACAACATCCTCCAAAGGCGGTATTCGACCAATATTTCTAGCAGATAGTGTAGAGCATACAAAGTCTAACACACAGATATCTGTACATATTCCAAGCACCAAAACCTGTGAAAATTTATGGTGATCAGAGATACTGCTGACATCTTCATTCACTGAATTAAAGAAGACTAGTCTTAAGTCCCAAAGCAAGAGGGATTTCCTTTCCCACATCTAAAGTAACATTGTAACATGAATTAACAATATGATAGCTTACAATTTTGAGTTCATTCTTTTTCACCCAATCAGCGAAAGTATTAGATCCATCCTTCTCCATTGAGGAGATGAAACTATCAATGCAGTGTTTTCTTTTTATCGTTACATTTTGATCCTTCTCTAACCATTCTAGAGCTGCAGATTACACAAATTTTGAAACCATAAGCACTAACAATTAAATTTGAGGCTCTAAATTGCAGAAAAAAAAAAGAATCAAGTAAAAAGAGATGGAAGCATTGCCTGGAACCAAATTTTCTTCACCCGAACCAATTATACAATGTGGCGGATATGGAGGTTCGGGTTTATCTGGGAAGTGGGTATCAAGGAAAGCAAAAACAGGCCAATTCCTCTCACAGAATACTTTTGCCAATTTATCAGCCTCCTCCACCATTCTGTCTATCTGTTTACTGGGCTCAGTTGGAGCCTGGAATGCAAAGAGCAATTCATTTTCGACAATCATATTGCAAATTTTACAATTACAATCCACTTATTTAACCAAGAAAAAGAAAAAAAAACCCTCATCTTAGATTTTCCACGTTCTAGTCTTCTAGTTCTACAATTTGTCTATAATTTCAGCAACATATAATTCATGATAGCATCTGAAAATATATACGAAAGGAACAAAAAGATCCAAACTTTACATGTACCAAATGGGAAGGATCAAATATCTATTAGGCCCATTCAATCCCCAACCTGCAAACATACCACTCGAAACTCCACGTATCTCCTAACCATGCGAAGCCAAGAAGAGATCGAATCCAGAACACAAAACGTTACCTTTTTTTCTTTTATGATGATCATACAACGAAAACCCAAATAAAAAATCCTATCAATGAGAAGAATAAGTAAGAAGCAGGGGAAGAGTAGCGGGGGCATTACAAGATCGCCAGCTCCCACGGTGCAGAATCCGTTGACCACGTCAACGAGGACAAGTCCGATAGCTCTCCCGGATTCTCTCTCCCGCATCAAGATGAGATCCCCATCGGACTCGAACGGTATCTCCGATTCCAACACATCCAAAGCTCTCGTCTCCGACCCCATTCTCTCTCTCTCTCTCTCTCTCTCTCTCTCTCTCTCTCCAAGCCAAAACTCAAGAGTGTTTCTCTCTCTAGACTTTAAATGGTCGAATCTTTGACTTGGGTGGTATAAAGGATGGAGATGGGGAGAAGTAGGCTGTCGTCGGTGACGAAGGCATCAGAGGACGAGATAAGAAAAGGGAGAAAAGGAAAGAAAAGAAGGAAATTGGAAGCAGTACAAATTTGGATTTGGGAATAAATACACTTTGCAGTTAAGTCCCTGTCAAATTGTCAAATATCGATTATAATACCTTTTGAAATTAATTCTTTCTCCGGATAATTTTAAACCAAAATAAATAAAAAATAAAAAAAAATTTCCTTGATGGATGAAATATCCAAATTTTTCTATAAATTTCAGTAACATCATAAGTTCTTATGAATTATATCTCTGAATAAAGTTCCCTATCTGTTATTTATCCAGATCTGAGTATAATTTTATCATTGTCTAATTCTTTTTTCACCACTATATTCATTAATATTTACAAATGGCACCCCTCAAGTGTTACAATTTCCTTCAAGGGCACTCCTATTGGAAGTGAGCTTTCTTTTACTAAGAATTTAGTGATTTTATTGAGAACTTAAATGCAGTAAAACCCTCTAAAAAACTTCTCTATATAACTTACCTTTTTTATTATTATTTAGATTATAAGTTTGTAGGCTGATCATAAGGGCGAACTTTCTGAAGAGAAACGTGTATATAACACTCTACTAAAAAAATCTACTAAATAACACCAACCCTAATATTTACATAGAGAATCAACTATATAATTTACTACGGGTTAGGTTAAGTGAGAAACTATCTTTTTAATGTCCGGTAAATATTTTATCACTTGACTTTAGAATTTACGGCAACAATAAATATTTTGGTTATAAGTGGCTTAAGTTGACAGCTCGATTTGATTCAATGGCTTGGCAGTTGGGCAATATTTAGCTCGGGAACATTATAGCTTAAAGTCTAATTTGAACGGCTTAGTATATTAGTTAAAATTTAATAAAATATAAATATATGATCTTTTTGTCCTGCCTATATTTATATGTAGTCACTGGAATCCAAGTCAAGAGAGGAGGGTGGGCTCAATCTGACGTGTCTTGTTCTAGATTTATTCCCACAGCCGCCGGAATCAGCTTTAAGATATGTCCACCTCATCGTATCCTACCATCTTTTGGATTTATTCTTTATTTTTATTTTGACGTGGAAGTGGAAGTGGGGATTAGACCCCAATAGAAGATTCATTTGGAATAAAAAGAGTTAAAGAATATAAATGTCTCCCAATCGAAACTATTTATTAATTTGCATCTTAGTTCTGTTGTTCTCTTCTTGTGTTTGTATTTCTATTGCAGGTTAAAGATCTTGTGTCTCAAGCCTTTTAAGAATTTAGTGTCTTCGATTGCGACAGAGCTGTAGGCTAACTTTAGACCCTTTTGATCATGTGAGAATTCTCAGGGTTGAGCTTCATGTTTTTAGTTATTTGTACTATTTTTATATTATAGTGTTATTTACTACTGTAATCAAATATGAGGACTGTTTTACCAAACGCTTTGGACTCCAACATCAAATAGAGGTCTCATTTTTATGTTGGAATTTTTAGATGCTTGCCACAGTAAACTTTCAAAATATCATAATTGTCGCCAAATTATTTTCTTCTTTAAAAAATTATTTGGTGTACTCGTCGGTGAGGTATACGCCGAGGTCGATCGTCGCCGTGAGTGAGGGCGGCCGTAGGTATCCACCGCAACAGGTTTCCCCAAGAGCGAGGGCGCCGGCAAGTTTCCACTGAGATAGGTCTCATCACAGGCGAGGGCGCCGGTATCGCGACAAGGAGGAGGACTAGTGGAGAGAGAAGAGAGGTCAAGTTATTCGAGGGTAATTATATAATTTACTATTTTTAGTTTATATTTATTTAAAATTAATAATATTATGATATATTAATTAGGGGTATAATAGTCATTAGGTGTATTATGTCACCACCATTTGACTTTTCACTTAGATCCAACATTTCAGGGGACATTGTAAACTAAAAAAATTTAGATCTTTAGAAAAACTGAATATATTCAAGAGATGTAGATGTAATTATCCCTAAACTTATTTATTCAAATATGCGTCGATGCCACATGTACATTAAAAAAATGTCGCTTAGGGAAACGATTTTATTAAAATAAATTAAGAAAATCTTAATTAGTGATGCCTTTGTTTGGATTGTGGCAAAAATAAAAGACAAACAAAATACACATTTTAACGAGAAAGTTACTCTTCTTTATTAATTGGAAAGAAAAATATAAGATATGCCAATGAGAAAACTAAAAGGGGTAGGATAACTATCGAGGGCAATATGAGCACCATTGAACTGGTGGCACTTCGGTTACGGAGCTGACTCACTTAATATTTCTGCTAGTAACAAATGTCAGATGAAACTCTTTTTTCATTATATGAAAGATTTTCTAAATGTCCGAAGGCAATAGTAGCAAAAAAGAAAAAGAAGAATAATTGTCAAGCTTTAAGTAGAGATGCATGATATCCTTCTGTAGTTCCTAAAAGCTGGTGATGATACAATGTTGCCACAATGTGGCAGAGAAAATTTAACCAGATGTTACAAGGAAAGTTAAAGAGTTCTTTAAGAACCAGGTGTGTCTGAGAAATGTAGATGAGTACTAACTAATGGACCGCCTGTTCTGATGTTCAGTTAGTCTTCTGCACACCATCTGCCAGCAATATTGCAAAGTGAGAGCAGCCATAAAACAGAGCAAAGGTACGCCGATGATGCAGCCCCCAGGTGCAAGGTTGATCAGTGTCTGAAATGGAAAAGGGAGTTAATCAAAACAAAATAAATTGAGTGGACACTATAAGGATGTGCACTGCAGAACTTCTAAGATGATAAAACATATTGATGAATTAGTAAATAATCATGCAGGTTACAAGTGATTTACGAGGGAAAAAAATATGAAATTGACCCGACAGATCATTGTTCAACAAGATAGAGAGCAAGCCCCATATCCTGGGATATATTTCTTATGGGCAATAATGTGATGAAACAATCAGCTATGTGGCACAAAATTATGCAAGAAATGCATTCTATTTGATGATATTCCACATGAGAGGGGCTCTGATAGGTAGACTTGAAAGGGAAAAAAAGAAAGAAAATACTCTATTGCTTGCTCTAACCCACCAAAAAGCAACCTATATATAGCCTTCCAATCAAATTAACCACTTGAGGTAAAAACAAAGAAAAACCTAATTAGACTCTTAAATAAGTTAAGTTAACCAAATATCTAGCCGTCGGGCATTCAAACGATACTGGATATTCAAATGCATCGGAATTTATTGCTCTCAACCAAAAGCATCGTGGAAGCATTAGAATGCCCAGGCGAAAGCCGGACTGTGTTCAAACGCCAGCCCATACATTAGAACGGCTTAGACCGTTCATATCAGATAATGTAAGGCTTTAAAAGGAGTTGAAGGATAAAATTTAATGTTCTGTTAATGATGTGAGAATGATGTTACTTTTGATCCCTTAAGCTCAGGATGCTAAATGTTTCCAACTTTCGTGTGTGTGTGTGTGTGTGTACACACAGTAGAAACTTCATCTTAAACCTTTTCCCAAAGTTTGATATTTCTAGCAATTGACTGCACCTCAGAATTTAAAAGAAAACTCAATATGGGAAGAAATGATATATGCTCTCTTACTACACTTTGGGATGTGTTTTACAAACCCACCAAACAGTCAAGCATAGATGGACATACCGATCAACACAATCAGCATGAGTTGATACATATCGTGCCAAAGAATTATCAATACTGTACAGGAAGAGTATCTCAATACCCTCATGACCATCCATACTGATATGCACCGACACCACTAGGAATTGAGTATAACTTATATTAAACAAATCTAATTTAGGCTCTCTTCCATCCCCTTTGGTACCTCTTTTCATGATCAATATAGATTATACTTCTAATTTTAGATTTCAGTTTTCTCCAAGTTATTTGCCCCAACTTAGAAGATCCAAGAAAATTTATGAATAATTATGATATTAAAATCTAATTACATATCTTACACTAATATCTAGTGTTAAAAGATTTTAACCTGTTTTAAAGCTTTAGAAAAGTTTAAAGATTGTTTTTCCAACATATCATGACTATCGGCACACTGACTTGACATGCCACATGCTAAAGGATTGTACCTTGACGGGACATCAACACATTTCGTGCCTCTGGCACAACAATCTTTGCAATCGAGGGTTAGAAGCAAGGTTGCAAGTATTGAAATCGGGATCAACAATTTTTAAAAACGACACTATCAGTTGTATCGACGGTATCGATCATTCATATCGGCCTATGTTTTAAAATAATTTTTAAAATACAGAAAAATTCTAAATTTTTTAGAAAAAATAATAATAATATATAAATATAAATTATTCATATATAAATTTAAAAACTAAAATAAAAATTATTTTCTCAATTTAAATCTCTCCCTTTTCTACCACTCACACTCTCTCTCCCTTTCTCGTGCAAATAAAAGAAAATTTACATTCTCTCACTAATTCTCTCTTTTCAAACTCTCTCATCTACAAACTCTCTTATTAAAAAACTCTCCCCCAGTAACTCTCTCCCATTAACTCTCTTTCTTATCAAACTCTCTCCTCCATTAACTCTCTCTCTCATTCTCACTATCTTTCTCTCCCACTAACTCTCTCTCTCTCTTATTAACTCTCTCTCTCCCTTTAAAAAACTCTTTTCGTCATCCTCTCCCTCACCCTCCTAATTACACTTCTCTCCCTCTCCACCATAGTTTTTTATTTTTATTTTTCTCTCCACGTCTCTCTCTCTCTCTCCCTTCTCTTCCCCTCTCTCTCTTCTTCCCTCTCCCTCTTACTGCCGCAACCCACAAACTCTCCCTTCCTCCTCTCTCTCTCTCTCTCTCTCTCTCTCTCTCTCTCTCTCTCTCTCTCTCTCTCTCTCTCTCTCTCTCTCTCTCTTTCCCCCCTCTCTTTCTCTCTTATGCATACCCGTCTGGGCGGGATCGGCCGATACGGCCAGTCTCGACCTGAAACAGATCGGGCCAATACTTGATCGAAACTAGTCAATAGACTAGTTTCGGCCCGGGATCGGCAACGGCTGACTCCACTCGAGATCGGCCCAAACTAGGAGCCATGGCTAGAAGAGTGTTAAAAATTTTCTAAAAGTTTCAACATAAAATTTCTAGTCCAACTCGGTATATATTTATTCCGTATATAGATATAATCATATATATACATATATGCATACAAATGTATATACATAGATATCCACGTACATGTACAGACACATACATGCATGGATTCCAGACAAAGATACGCCATGCATCCTGGAAGTCTACCTTAATAGGCTTCCCGCTTTGTATCCTTAACCATATAAGAAAATGCAATGTAAACCAGACAGTCAATCCACTCAGGGTTATACTATTATGCATGAACATGCGCATTGCGGTTATAAAGATACAAATATATGAGAATCAATAAAAATAAATACATCTCCCACATTTCAAGTGGGTAATGTAGAATTGACTGTAAAAATTATAGTGCAGCTTGTTTAGGAAGGCTTAACGGGATCTTAGAGACCCTGGTGAAATTGTGAATTACCAAAATAATTCCTCGATAGATTAGATGCTTACCATTACGGACGCAATAGCGTGGACAACAGGGACAAACATTTGGTCACTTTTCCGTCCTTCAGCATATCCATTAAAAGCAATGACCATTGAAAAAGCATGAATTATCACAAATCCAAAAGAAATAACAGCTGCAACAAAAACAGAATTAAGTTAAGATCAAGATGATGTGAACTGTAGGGAATTATTTGATTCAGCATGAAACAGCATTTGCAGTAATCTTGTGGATAAGATACACAACATCAATGAGAATTTTTGATCTAATATTTTGACATAAATTATGTTACGTTCAAGCATATAAGAGTGAGAAGGCTAATTTGGAAACTTTTTCTCAAAAAGCAGTCTCAATAGAAATATTCACTGATTGCATATTCCACTTAGCTTCTCTTACACTCTATTCTATAATCGTGTGTTTTCCTCCAGAACTTTCCCAAGTATCAAGTCTACCAAAAGATATTTTAGAGCATGATCCTATGGGTCCTAAAATAGATTAGCTTTCCATGCAGTAATGTATTGTTTTGATTCTTTTGAAGTTTGAACTGACTTCACAATGTAGTAATTCCAACCCTTCACAGTTGCATAACCATGACGGTTGGACTATATATATAGCTACTAGAACTACTATACATAAAATATCTTAATTTCAAGTGTTAGGGGATTCAAAAGTTTTAAGAAAAAATCTTGTGTTAATCTACAAGGTCCAGTTTTGTGTCATCAAAAGCCAAGAGATACTTGAAACTATACTAGATTGGGTCAAGCACAAGTCCTTTGTAGTTAGATGGGAAAGCCCCATGAGAGAAAAGATGCAGAAGTTAGAGGCAAGGTAAAAAAGCACACCAGATGGGGCACCTGCTAATAAATTCAGATATAGAAAGAAGATACAAGAATGGTTCCTCTGCTAAGGTGAGTCCATCGAGTCAAATAGATTCTTGCCAGTTATGGCAAGGAAAATTCCGCATTCTTGTTGATAAGAGTTTATATGTATTCTTGTGATGGAAAAGGCAATAATACAACAAAAGCATGCTTACTATTAAATTCAACGCAACCACTTCTCAGTAAAACAAGCTCAGAAACAGGAACATTAAAAAATGATGCCTCACCCGAAACAAGGAAAATTGGTATGTGGGAGCACCTATCAACATAAAATGTTGCAGGACCAAATGCTGGAGTTAAGAGACTAAGACAGAAAAAGACGGCATGAGCCACACCATGACCTAAACCACCAGCTGCAACACATTTAAAACGTCAGTGAAAAAAATAGAAAGGGATGCCACAGAAGTTACCATGGCAACATAACATCATATAGTAGAAAAAAAGATATTTTCACCACTGGTCACAATGGATAATAGGCACTAACTGGACCAAGTATATTTCATCTCAGGGTCCATAAATTGAGAGTAAAGTAGCCAGGAAATTCAAGACATTAAGGCACTAATGTGTATATCACCTTTGAGTGTACAAAAACTGGAATTACTTCACCAGTCATTTCCAAGAATCTTCCTAACATAGAAGATAATGAGTTTAGCTATTGTGATAGCTTTTTTAGCCTTATGTAGCAGACAAAACATCTTTGAGCAGATGTCACAATCGATAGGAGGTCATGAAAAGTATTCATCTAAGTATCCATATAATGAAAGGAAAATGGCACCCCATGTTAGAAGAAACTTTTTGAAATGGCAAATGATTAGTCCATTCTCCTGGCAATTGGCCTACTAATGTCTTAGAAATGAATATAATCCTAATATTACTTTATATCAGTCCATATCTTCCAGATTTCTTTTAGTATAACTGTATAATGGAATTGTGACTACTTGTGTGCTAATCACATGAACCCTCATAACCACTAGCTAGCCAACTAGGTTCATGTGTAGAGCCTCTCTTGATCGAAATTGCCTCTTTTTTTTGCCTAAACAATCCTAAGTGCATTAAGCTGATAGTGTATGACATATATCTGTTGTATCCTTCCAAAGATTCTTTTCTACTTAAGAGCAAGGTTCCAAATATCTATTTCAAAACCAAGATCAACCACCCAAAAAAACAAATACATATGAGCTATCCGCCATATCAGCCGTTCGTATCAGATTGGACTATTTTTTTTTAATTACGTAAAATTATAAATATTATTTAAAAAGTAAAAGAAAATTTAGATAAGCTCTTATTTAGAACAAAATAAGAAAACAATAATTACTCAAATATGAAACCTAAAAATTAGAAAAAGTATTCACTTACTCAAAACCATGATAAATTCCGAGTTGTATTTAGTAAATTCTTGCGCTCGTCATTATTATCATCATAAGTTCGTAAATAGTGATGTCTAAGGCTAGGTACTCCAAAGACAGATTGTATCAAATTAGTTATATCAAATGACTGTCTTTCTTGTTGTATGGTTTGTGTTGGAGGAGGATAATAATCTATCTCTCATTAATTGTAATAACCCATAATTTCAAAAATAATTAAATAAAAAAATTAGAGATAATTATTTAGATAATGACAGATTTAGTTTTATCCTATATATTTTAGGATTCGAATTAAAACGAATTAATATTTTTTTATTAGGTATATCTTTAAGTAAGAAAATATATTAGAATCCTTATCTTAGTAGGATTCTTATATCCTTGATCTATAAAAGGGAGGCTTTGGGAAAAAAATATTTGGGTGACAGTACTGTAGCAGTGCTACAGCACTGACGAAAAAAACTAAGTTTTTGAGCGGCAAAGTGTATTGTATCGGTGCTACAGTACTGAGATGAGAAGGTCATCATCTCCTACTTCCTACTTCCTCATCTAAATTTATTTTTGTTACATTGTCAGAGCTACCATTGTCGGAGTCAGTTATCGGGGAGTCGGAGTAAGTGAATAACACTAGACAAATCGTATGTGAAGAGTTTTTACTTGGTTATTGAGTTGAGCTATTCCACATGGACCTTATGTGAATGAATTTACTCACATAATTATCGTTTCGTATTTAATACTATGATTCCTTTGTATTATTATTCTTATAGTATTATGCTTTGTGCATTATTATCTTTTTATGCTATGTTGTATTTCATGTCATACTCTATTTCGTACAACACTTTAGACTTTAGTTCATAAAATGTTGATTTTCGTGCAAATAATAAAATATTGGCTATGAAGTTAGTAGGACTTTGAGAACATACACATGCTAGATATTCTTCATGCATCTTCCTTTGGTGACTCAAATCTACATTTGAAGTCCAGGAAACAGATTTATACCTGATCAGCATATGATCCATTTAGGTGACTTTGACGTGATTAAAGAACCTTTGAAGTCTAGGAAACATACATATTCCTGATCAGTACATGATCTACTGAGGTGACTGACGCAGTTAGAAAACAGTCCAGAGGACAGACCTACTGATCAGTACATGATCCGTTTAGGTGACTCTAGCGCGATTAGAAAACAGTCTAAGAGATAAATCTATTTCTAATCAGTATTTGATCCGTTTATGTGACTTTGACGCGATTAAGGAATAGTCTCATACTAGACCAGAAGACTCCTTGAGGTGACCTTAATCTCTCTCTATGGTTAGTAGAAAAGAAATATTACGTTTATCATATAATGACATCTCCTGGTGATCCTAAGTAGATTAATTATAAGGAAAAGACTTAAGCACATCTCAAGATGACTTTTAGTTGATGTAAATCCTCGAGCACAATCCCAAATTGAGACAGCTAGTGTTATTGAAATTGAGAAGGGTTGCATAATGAAGTAGAGTATATTATTAACTTGTTAACTGCATCCTTGTGGCTTATGCTTATTATTCATATTATGAGTTGCTGACTATTGTTTAACTATTGATCTTCGATTAATATCACATATTAGATTAAAAATGATCCTAGCTTTTGAGTGGATTCACTCACTAAACTATAGTTATTAGCTCATGGGATCCCTCTTCTGACATTTCAAGTACTAGTCAGGGTTGCATAATGAAGTAGAGTATATTAAATTCTTGTCATGGTGGACTTAAAAATATTTATTAAGGCTTAGTGTATCTCAAGTTATTGAGGTACATGGCTAATCATAATTCCGATTTCGAATCGTGACATTAATTGCTCTCTAATCTCTCCCTCTAATCACTCGAACTCTACAATATAGAAGAGAATAGAGAGAGACAAAAATATAAAAACGAAATGTTCTCTGTTCTAAAGTGTAGAACAGTGAAGAAACTGCAGAAAGAGAGAGAGAGAGAGAGAGAGAGAGAGAGAGAGAGAGAGAGAGAGAGAGAGAGAGAGAGAAAGAGGAGAGAGTGGAAGAACCAAAAGGAAAAAATGAACAAATGACTATTCTATAGTGATTTTTAATGAAAAGAAGAGAGAATGTGTGGAAGAAAATAAAAAAAATAAAAAGTAAAGTTATGTTGCTTCTGCAGTGAAGAAGAAGGGAAGAGAGAAAAAGATAGAGAAAAAAAAAATATATATATATAGTGGAGGTCGGATTTGCATCGAAGAAGCACCGGTGCTTTGCTTGGGAGAGAAAGAAAACGGGGACATCAATTATTGATGTCCCTTGGTTAGATATAGGTCGGATTCATAGTAGATTGGACCTATTTAGCCCAAATCAGCCAATCCGGATCAAGTACCGTTTGATATATACTTGAAAACAAGCAATTGACTAGTTTCTGGCACAAATTGGGATCGACCAATTTTTGGAACCATGCTTAAGAGCTAATGCTTATTATCAAAAGAAAAAGGAAGTAGGGCTAATGAAAAACAACATGAGTCATATTGATAGAAGAAGGTTAGATAAAGATTAAAATGGCAACGATGAATGATTACCCTACAATGGATGAAAGAATGGCACTTCAAAGTAAAAATTGGATGACATGCAGTACATCTCATTTCCTATTTTGACTTTTCTTCAACATGAACGACAGAATTATCGTTTTTAGGAAATTAGAAATTAAAGATTGTTTGGTGAGGTAAATAATTTTGAAGAATCATGTTATGCTTATACGTTATTCTCTAGTAAAAAAATACATGCTTATATCATGTGAATTCACATGATTCAAGGCAGATTTCAGAAACAAGCAAATCAACATTAAGAGCAAGGAGGAGATTTGAGATAGTGGAAAAGTGCAACTGTAAGTAAATTTATTTGTGGGGCAAGCTTTTACCTAATGCAATTTGCATCTTATCAGTCAGAAAAAGACGGGGCTTAGATACCCTATCTGCGAAAGCATCTAATGTATCTTCCATCTTCCTGGCAAAGTTCATCAAAGCAGGACAAAAACATAATCCGTTAATGTATAAACCAATTTTATATGACTTCATAAAAGATGGCAATAAATGAACAGATAGAAGGGACTTTCAATTATTAAAATCACAACCTACTTGTAAAGCTTCCAGAATACGAGCCGGATGCCTTCTTGAAAACCAACAGATGTGAGTATCAGAATCACATAAGGCCACCATGCTGCTGATTTCACAGGAAGAAAACCCCTCCATGCTCCCGAAAGGACTATTAAACTTATAAGCCAAAACAATGTGCTGCATTCAACAATCATCTAGCAATCATTAACATTGGCTACATATTGTCACCATAAATTTACCTCAATAGAGTCCTAGGAAAAAACAGATGGGTAATATCACAAAGCACTTACTATTGAGATTTGTGATCACTCAAGAATAAACACTGCCATTATCTAGTAAGGAAAATGCTATATTTTATTTTACGCAAAGTGAATCCTGAAACTATAATTTCCTGGGTATCATTTAAAGAACTGTGTGGAAGAGTATAGAAAAGTAAAAAAGCTCACAACTTTAGAAACAATTTGCAAGTTTATGAAATACCCATCCATTATGTTGAACGTTTTAATCAAAGGAAAGCATCAAGGTGCGAGATCCACATTTTCATTCATTCGCAGCAGAGAACCACCCAATAAAATCCAAAGCTGAAGACCTCATTGATCTAAGGAATAAAGATAATTGGACGAATTCGAACTACTACCAGAAAATCTCGTAAAATACTCGGAACCCACAGAAGATACCCCAAAAAGAGGAGAAGGAAAAGAAACAAAACTAGATAAATTTCATCGAGGTAGACCTGGTGAGGAGAGTTAGGATAAGGAAGGGCTTCTTGGCGATGACGGAGACAAAGAGGGAGAAGGCAGGTCCGAGAGCAATCAAAGCGTAGCCGACCCCGGCGGCGATCGTCATCTCCGACGACCCCTTCTGCAAGAGTAGCTGAAAGCCTGAAACTTTTACCAGGTGGTCGGCCTCTATTTGGCTACTTTTCCTTTTTGTTGTTTTTTGCCGGTAGAACGAAATATCTACGAGTCCAGGGTTCTTTATGCAAATTTACTTCCCTCTCTTGTTCTTATATCAGTATATGTGCTTTTAAGTTTGAGTTTTTTTACCAAATTAGCTCTCTCCCAATTTAACTATAGCTGTCTCTAAAATTTAGATGGAAACCTCAAAAAATTACTTTTATAAATGCTAAACCATTTAGCGTATTAAGTTTTAGTAAATACTAAACTATTTAGTGTATTATTTATAAAAAAATTTGGATAAAAATTAAGACTAAAATTTAGACGATGCTATAAATATATATATTTTATATATATTTACATATTTTGTAACTAAAATAGATAAGCATAAAGTTAAGATGCTATAAATTTCTTTATATTTTTATCTATATATTTTTCGTTCGTGGTATGATTAAGTTTCAATTAAAATTAACACATTTGTTCTTCTTTAATCTTCGTAACGATATATTATATGTTAAAAAATAAATTATTAGTTGAAAAATATGATATGCAAAATTGAATAATTTGGCGTCTTAATAACGCAATGAATAGTTTAGCGTTTTCTACTTAGACACTGAGCATTTTAAAGTTTTTAACATTAAAATGTTTGATTATTCAGTATTTAATGTGAAAATAAATAGAATCATATTTTTATATTGAACTTATCTAAAAGTAAAATATTAAACTTATCAGCATTTTATATTAAGTTTGGGGTGTCATATATTTCAGTAACTAAACTAGTTTGGTCAAAATATAATCCTTTTTAAGTTAGTTAACAAAGTGACCAGAAGAGCATTATAGAAAAGGTAAGGTTTTGCAGCTAAAATTGGAAGAAATTTATTTGCAAATAAGGAACTTCAGAGGTGTGCTTATGCAAAACAAAACAAAAAAAACACTCTGATTTGACTGCAGAACATAAAATGACATTTATGTATCACAGAAAGGATTAATAATATTAAGGAATAATCTCCCACTTCTTAGGACATAGAGATAATGAAGTACATTTGGTAATCCTTTCTGTGATATTTCATATTTCCATTGCAATTACAATGTCTGTTCATAGATCTGCAACAATTCTATACAAAAGGAAATCAGTTGAATCACTGACTGCAGGAGTGACAATCCATTTGTGATGCCTTAGCATACCAATATTAATAACCAAAAAGAGGACAAAAAACAATTTCACAATGTCGATCGCAAGCAGTCAGTCCACCGCAAGGAAGGCGGAAGATTTGCCTTAAGATCTTTTACTTTTGTTTGGTTTCTTGGACTTTGAGTTAGGGCTTGATGATTCCTTGAATGCAGAGGGGCATAATTTGTTTATGCCACAGATTCCACACTTGGGCCAAAGAGGAGTGCACACAGTCTGCCCAAATCCAACCTGAGAACAGAATACAAAGGTTCACACTATTAATGATATAGTAGAAAAGATGCCTACATTATTATTCAGAACAAACCGAAGTATTCCAAGAAGAAATGATCATGATTTCAGGGATCTTGGAGCTTGAAACTGAATAAGTAAGTATTTCCTTTTTACAAGAGCCAACAATTCCAGTCAGCTTATGTTTGATGTTATATAGTGGTAAAAGAACAAGAAGGCTTAGTGCTAAAAAGAAATTCATAGAAAGTATCTTATGATACCAATAATGGATTGATTGGTGCCCATTCATCCTTTGGTAACCATGTCTGAAGAGACACTCTTGTTTCTTCTGGAGTCAAAGTTTTCTGCAAACAAAAACCTCAATGTGTATTTATTTCTGCTATAAATATTAAGATTCAAGTAAACTTAATAAAACTTATTGTAGGTTCTCTTGGATGCCTAGATCACCTGTCTTGTTCCAGGTCGAAATACCCATCCAAGGCGGTTAGAAATACGATGCACATGAGTGTCGACACATATACCTTGAACATTATCCCATCCTATAATCATAACCTGTTTAAAAGAAAGAATGAAATTGGAGAAGTAATGCATTCTTTCATTTTTCATAGCAACAAAGTCAAGCTGTACCAGATGGGCCATTTTAGGACCTACTCCAGGAAGAGCAAGCAATCCATCTAAAGAACTCGGGATGTCTCCTTCATACTTTTCAAGACAAATCTGAGCAACTTTCTTCATATACTGGGCCTTTCTCTGATAAAATCCAACCTAAGGAAAGCATAATTGACATTCTTAACATTTCTATGAAATATGCATGTATCTGCCAAGATACAACAACGTGGTCAACTTGAAGTTAACACTAATCTAAGTAAATAAAGGGAAGTGCCTACAATACGAACTTACCGGATAGATTAATTTTGCGATGGTTCCTTCATCTGTCCTGACAATGGCATCTGCATCCAATAACCCTTTCTCAGAGAGACGCTGCACCGCACCTGACACGAGTTCATATTACCAAATGAAAGCCATCATCTTTGTGAAAATGAAAAGATGCAATAGGCTTATTCAAGTTATTCCAGCTGACAACAAAAGTTCATCCAGAAAAAGAAGAAAAATGCATTATCAAGACTTGCCATGTGTAACTTGATCTTTGGTTTGACTTGACAATAATGATGACACCAAAACTGCGAATCTCCTTTCCTGTGCAGGGACATATAATTTACAGCATCAAATAAGTTGAATAGACAAACACTGATGAGATTCACAGCTAAAAGTGAAGCATGCTCTAAACCAATGCTTGTCCCAAAAGCATGCTCTCAACCAATGACTTGAGCAGAATTCAGAAAAATAAATCAGGTATCTTATAGTTTAGAAGAGACAAACATTGATAATATTAACTAGAACTGAAGCATAATTACCCTAGACTTTTCTATGAAGATAAAACTGCATGCTCCATATGAATTACACCAAATCAGAAGATTGAGAACATGCTTTTAGAGGCCAACATTACCCTGGGTGGCAGAAGACTGCCTGCTTTTTCGCATCCCTTAGTGTCTACTGGAGCATCCTCAGAACACCTCATTTCCTTAATCCCTTCAAGAACTACTTCCCAATTTTCTGGGGGTTCCACTGCATATTCCGTTTATATTGTGTTTCATGTACAAGAAGTAAAAAAGCATGCAACCAATCAATTGGTTGTGGAAGAAATTGCAGCTAGTAATTATCTAATAGATCAATAAAGAAATGAGCAAATAGAGTAAACCAATCAGAAATAAGCAATTACCTTTCTCATATAAATGATAGCAATTTATAATTTATTTCAATATCAGAAATCTGTAATTTTTATCTTTTTTAAGTACCTCTTGCCATAATGGAAGCTTCAAATTGTTTCCCAAACTTAGCTGAAGAAGACGAGGGGAGCTTCTTATTATCTGTAGAACAATACAATATTAGGGACGGGATAGTGATCACAGAAGATGAAGCTCAAAAAAACAAGAGGTTAATCCTAGTATAGCCAAAGGTAAGACCGCACAGCTTCAGACATGCAAGCTAGAAATGAGATTAGAGTCAGTGAAAAACTTGATAAGTGGGTTCTGTTTTGTGAACCACTGCCATTCTTTCAGGACGACTAAGTAATAAAAATGCCCCGTGAACCTATTCAATCATGATCGAATGTTTAGAGCTAGTAAAAGTTCTCAAGAAAATAGTACCAATAGAGATTTTCTTTGCTGTTGATTCCTTGACCTTGTTATATGCAAACTCTTCAATATCAGGCAACCCATCAAGCTGGAAATAAATCTGACCATTATTACATTGATACTTCATGCCAACTAAAGTAGCCAAATGCATGTATATTTCAGTTAAAGAGCAGAAATCCGGCCAACATAATGATAGTGACAGCCAATGGCAAGTGCAAACTGCTTGAATGGTGATTGAACATTAAAACAATTGAATTTAAAACCCAAAATGAGGTAGCCAAAAGGAAATACACAAACAGACAAACAACCTCCTCTTCTAAGATGAAGCACAGATTATGTACTTACTCTCTGATCAGAAACTTCTTTCTCTGTCTTCTCCCCATTGATTTCAACTGCGCGCCTTACCCTCTTTTTCCTCGCAGAAGCAGGAACTTCAGATTCAGAAGCATCAAAAGAGGGGGCAGAAGCTGGAAAAAAGGAGCAATAAATCCTCCTCAACAATAAAAAAGCAAATTTGTTCACTATATATAATTTTCCTAATCTTTAAACATTTCCGAGACACCCATCTCATTTACCATTAAATTTTCCGACAGCAACAGTCAGATTCTATTAAAGAGGATGATATAACAGGGCTCTTAATGGGATTACAAGTAGGAAAAACGAACACCCATCTCAAATAATGAAGCAAGATCAAATTTTTACAAGTTCTGCATGCTATAATTCGACTAAAAGCATCCTAGCACCAAATACGACGAGAAAAAGAAAAGGCGAAAAAAAGAAATCGGGAGAAACCCACCTGGATTTAGCTGCGAGTTGGAGCTTTGCGCCTTCGTTGCGAGCGACCGCGAAGAGGATCTAGTGATGGGCATCCTCAGTGTTTTCCAAGGAGCGGAGAGCGGAAGCGAAGCAAATCTAAAGCATGGAAGAGGAAGGAGCATCTGGGTCTAGACTTTGGAGGGAATGTGGAGGGTTCACTACGGAGACGAATGGTTAATTAAGTTTATAATTTGGGGGATTATGCAAAAGGAGGCATCATCGTATTCCGTGTTCCTCCGACTATTCTAAGCGTAAGATCGTGGGAAGCTCATGGCCACTTTAACTTCCATTTGTTTAGGAGGTTCCACGCTGACGCCGCAAATCTATGCATATAGATCTCGTTGGCCTGACTTATCCCGGACAAAGAGTCGATCAACCGAGAATATAATAAATGTAAGCAGAGTTGGTAGTTTGATCAGTAACATTATAGGATTAACTCTAATTTTTAAATAATTATTATGAATAAAATTATTTAGTTCCCGTTCACTTAATAGAATAAGAATAGAATAAGCAAAATTATTCCAACGACCAAAAAATACTATTAGCTATATATTAAAATAGGAGTAAATATTATTTTTCTAAAATAATATTATTTTTTATTAAAACTGCGGATTTAAAATATCTATATTGCACTGTAAATAAATAAGTAGGCACTACAGACAGGGTTATAAATTCGCACTGTAGAAAAAATCTTGCACTCTTTGTATAAAATGACCATGTACTAAATAAAGAGGTATTGTTGAGTTATAAACCCGCACTAAAATAACAATGTATTAGAGGATATAAAGAGAAACTATGAGGTAATACAGAGTTATAAGCCCACACTCTATATAAAATAATCATACACTAGAATAAATGAATAGACATTGCAGATTAATACAAGGTTATAAGCCTACACTGGCGGTATAATGCGGGGTTATAAGCCGGCACTGTGGAAAAAGTGTGCGGGCTTAATATTTTTTTTTTATTTTTGCAGAATTTATTAGTTTTAAAAAAAATCTCAACTGTAGGTGAGATGTTTAAAAAAAAAGATAGATGAGAGAGAAAAAATAAACTGTAGTTGAGATAACTGATATTTAATAGAAGAGATAGTGAAGAGAGAGTTAGAATCTTAACTGTAGTGGAAGTGATTTGTAATTAAATGTTATCTAACCTAGAGGCAAAATAGTAATTGTGGGTTATTATTATATTATTTTTTAAAAGTTGTATGGAATAAGATGAGAGAGAACGATAAATTATTATACTAGAATAAGGTAAGATGTTATTTAGTTATTACACTAGAATAAACTTATTCTTATCCTACAAGTGAAACAGGGCTATTATTGGTTTGATAGTTTAGCAGTTTGACTTAATGGCTCAATTTAATTGATGGCTTGACAGTACAGTTAGCTTAGATAAGCGCGACATGCACGGCTTGAAGCCTAAACTAAGTAACTTAATAATAGTGGTTGATGCCTAAAATTTGGTGGGGCCTAAGTGCTTATCTATCTAGGGATAGTTGACAATTTGTTTAGTCATATCTAGCCTTCAAGCTCTTGAATAGTAAGAAAAAAGAATATAATAAAAGCATTGAAGCCTTATAATATAATGGACTGGACATCTGGGCCTACTCTTTCGTTAACAGGCCCCAACTTCAATCCAATATGACGCCAAGTTAGTTTTGCTCCAAATCAGACGTCGTTGAGCTATTGCTTTAAGCTATCATATCATCAACTTGCTCCTCCAACACTATGTCGCTGAACTACTCCTCTAAGCACAGTATTATTGAGTCATTAATCGAGTCAAGTCCAGCCCTCTGCTAAATAGCTCTTCTAAATAATGCATTGCTAAATAGCTCCTCCAAAAATAGTATTACAGAACCATCAATCGAGTCAAGTCAAGCACTCAGCTAAATAAATATTCTATTTATTTCTCCTTCACCACTTTTACTGCACAAAGAAGAGCTTGATGCAACATTGTGATAATAGTGGCAGATATCACCATCTCACCTATTATTGATTGGGTGATCCATGCAATTTACACGACGTTCAATTGATCCGTGCATGTCATTGGATAAGTATTTGATCCAAAGCAATTATTCGAACAAAATTTTATTCTCAGATCTATTTGTCAAGGATAAAATTATTAATTTTCATATATTACTTGACCAATCAATTTAATTTAATCACCAAACTTAAGATGTAGTTTTACCGGATGTTCCTTAAAATTGTAAAAAGATAAATAGTTGGTTTAATATACTAGAAAATTTATTCTAACGATGTAAGAGAGAGAGAGAGGGAGAGAGGGAAAAAAAGAGAATAATTTACCAATTGAAAAGTAAAGTGTGACTAGTAATTTCGGTCATATAATTAGTACTTTTTGTTAATTCAATATCATATACTTTTAGTTATTAAAAAAAAATAAAAAAGTTAGAGATTAGTATTAATTTTTTATTATCAAATTTGATCATTTTTTGTACGCGCAAGCAGAATCATCGAATACACATGATCGATAGACACACATTCACAGTACACTCGAAACAATTCGTATAAATCTGACTATAGTAAACATGTCTACAAATTAACCTTGATCATAATTAATAAGAAATTTTTAATTCTTTTACCCAAATTAATAGTGTTGATATATTAACTAATGATTACAGTATACTTATATATTTTATTAAATTGTAACAGATTAGTTTTTAGTCCAAATAATGTTCATGCCTTTCATTTTAAAAATGTGGCCTCATAAAATCATTGTAGCTTTCTATATTTTTATTTTTATTTTTTATTTTATCACCGATCTAATTCGAAATTTTGTTTCCAAATATATATTTATTTAATGGAAGCAATATTATTTAAGTTATTTCATAATCTCGTTAACAACTTATCTTAGAGAAAAAAAAATAGAAAAGCTGAGGGTAAGATAATTATTTCATGTTTTTCTTTTGTTGGTAACCCGAGTGGTTTAAAAAGATATTAGATTTTTTTATTTGAAAATTTGCATATAATACCCTATATTTTTTTAATAAAATTATAATTTACACCTTATATTTTTATTATTTACAAATCGAGCTCTATAATTTAGCAAATACTTACAGAAAACATCTTACCATTAGAATAGTTAAACTTAATTAAATCTCTATGTTAAGTTAACTATACTAAAAAATTATAAAAATATTAATGATATTCTAGTTATTTTAGAAATAAGAGTATTTTATTTATTTATAAATAAAATATTTATACTTAACAAAATATTTTTACGGTGTTAATCCAAATCTAACCCAAATATCTTTTTTGCACATATTCACTAAACCATATGATTCTATTTATAAATAGTAAAAATGTAGAGCTTAAATCATAATTACATTAAAAGCGAGTGTTATATGCTTTTTTTATTTATTTTGGGTTAAAAGGAGAAGATATTAGATATGTGAGGAAGTGAGAAGTCATAAGAAATAAATAAATAAGGGGTCTGTGTGAAAATAAGCTATAGTTCAGGGGTGTTGGTGTAATTAAACCTTATATTATACTATGGGCTCTATCCAGGCCCAAATCACAGCCCAATCCATTCGCAGAGAATTAAATTGCATGGCGATTGTTTCCCAATTCCCAAAGAAATCAGGGAGAGAGAGAGAGTGATCAGCGAGGAAGAGAAGTCCAAATGCCTAATTCCATCTCTTCGGAACCCTAATGAGCTTTATTTGCAATGGTGAAATCTTTCTTCGATCTCGTCTTAGGAAATCTCTATTCGATCCTTGGGATCTTGGCCGCCCTCGGTTTCTCTACCGCGATCTCCGGAACCCGGTAATTATATCCAAAATCTCTCTCATTTCCCCCTCCAAATTTTGATCTTTGACCGATCTACAGCACCTCTTTTTGAAATCACTGATCAGATGATGGTTTTTGGGGCTTGTTAGGTTTTGATCTCGTGGATCGTAAGAGTTACATTCCGTAGCTTTTATTGGTTCTTTGGATTTCTAAGTGCCAGTGACGCCATCATTAAATTCGGTTTTTGTTCTTGCAATTATTTAAGATAATTTTGATTATATTTAAGATTTGTAATAGATATCAAGAAGGTTTTTTTTTTTTTTTCGTTTCATGAAAATGTGGCAGTTATATTGTTGCTTTATTGAACAATTTGGATGCTTGCTGAGGTATAGTAAAGGTAGAAAGAATAAAAGAAATGGAAAACTATCTCAGCCAGTAGGGCTGAAGATGAGCTTACTTAGTGCAATACTGAGTGGTTGCATGTCATTAAATTGGATAGCGGAACTGGGTTACAATTTTTCTTTTCCTGTACCTTGTTTGTATCATTTGATTTGCTTGGAATTGTTAGCGTTTTGTGTTTTCCTCCTCTAAGGCTCTAATTGAATCAAATAAATGGCCAGGACTAGCGCACTTTCGTAATATAAAAAGAATGGTGACGACGTTTAAATTTTAAACTGCCTGTAGGAAGGAGATTGGCTTTCCAGGAAATAGGTTTTGCAAGAATACTGTTCAGGGGCGCTACTTGCTATCAGATGACAATGGTAGTAAACCAACCAAATATGCATAATTTAATCCGAGCTTCTATTCTAATATTCTCTTATCAGAGGTCACTGGATCTATTCTTCTTATTTACTTAACTAAGCGCATTTTGTAGGTTATGTGTGCAGTGCCCTTTCAGTTGATCCATGGTCCCGCTGCTGTCCAGAAGTGGGGGGCCGCTTTTCTTGTCAGTGAGTTTAATTTTTTTGTTCCATGCAATTTTTTTTTCCCTCAGGGGAGTTATTATTTGGGGTATGTTCATCTGAAATAAATACTAAATTTGGCATCGCATTATCCAGGGGGTGCAACCTCGCCTCACAATGTTGCAATTCATATGAATATTGTGTGTCATGCTGCTTGGACCCATCCAGAGTAAGTTATTCAAGGACTTTGGATTCTTCCATTGAAAAACTAAATTTGAAGTCATTGTTTGGGCATGGCCTTTGTGACAGACGGATAAAGATCTTGCAGTGAAGATGAAGATAGCTAAACCTGTTACTGCAGGTATCATACTTACGGGACTTGTTTTTTTTGTTGAAAAGAGGCTGCAGGTATCCCTTGTTTTTCTGCAGGTACTTATGCTAGTGCTTTTGATTTCTGTGCTGGAAGATGCCGCCATAATTCTGCAAGTGTGGTACTTTTCTCTTCCATGAATCTTCTTTCTTCTGTCACCTTAATATTATTGTCTATTTTATTAGCTTTAGAAAATTTCTTTCCTCTTTTATTTCAATGATCTTAGAACTAGTTATTTTGCTTACTTCATACTTTAAGATGTGAAGTTTGTAACACTAGCATTAACACAATTGGGTAAGAAAATAACAAATTTATGGTCGGAAGGCATACATTTGTTTCCTAGTTTGTCCATTTTCGCTTACCATTGTGATCATAAGTTCTATGTTCTTCATTGATATTAGTTCTAATAAACATGTGATATATATTTTAGGTTCATGAGAATGCCTATGCTAGCGACTTCCATCACTGCTATAAATTGCAGTTCAATTTTTCAGGTACCTCACTACAATTTAATATCTTTGCTCGGTTTTTTTTTTCTGTGATGGAGTACATATCGGTTACTTATCAAGTATACAGACAAAATATACAACTATGTCTTAATTTAATTGAAGTTTGTATCGACATTTAAATCTACAATTTCCTGGTTTTATATAACTGTGCTTGCATGAATCCTTTTGCTTATATACCTAATCCCTATTGTTCTCTCTTCTGCATGAGCAGAAATGCACTCCATTTCCTTTTACTATGTTTGACACTATTTTCTAATAAATGATCTGCACAATTATCATGTTAGGGTTAATAGAGTCAAATTCTGAAGCTCGATTGGCAGGCATTGACATCCTAGTTGCAAGGTAAGGGCTGTCCTTTTCTTAATTGTATTTGTTATTTGCCAAGTGATGGAAACTTTTGGCAATTGTTTTACAACAACCTTATGTGTAAGATAGGCAGGGGGAATCCTGTAATTCTGTGTGCACAACAAAAGGCCAATCATGTGTTCCTAACAGGCTTTTTCTACTGAACAAATGTGAACTGTAAGTCCATTTCATTTTTTTCAAATTTTTAATTGCAATTTTTTAAATTGTTTTTCTGCTGATCTATAATGTGGACTTCATTATCAGTAAACGACCAAATAGTTTACTGATAGGAAATATGGATATCAACTAATTCATATATACAATTTCTTGTGACAAGTGTGTCTTTCTTCATTGCTTGTAATATACCATTTTGGATTTGATGTTTGGTGTAATGACTAATGAGGGTGAGTTATTTTCATGCCCTTCATGATATATCTCAGTAACTATTCCAGTACCATGTAATTAATTTATTTTTAAAAAAAAAATCAGTTTGCAGAAACATATGAGCTGCAAGAGTGGTTGCTTTGCGAGCACTGGAGAAGATCAGCCTGCTGAAGTTGTAGATGATGCTCCCAACCATATGGTAAGTTTCCATGTTTCATCTTACTGTGATAGCTTTTTTTGCTCATAAACCTTTTATTGTTCCCCCACTTTGATTAGAGGTGAAAATTTGATGAGAACCTAAGAAATTAGAAGCGGGAAAGTATTCTCTGTCTGTGTATGTTGCATGTAGAGAAGAACTAAGACGTTCTAAATTGGAATCTTTGTTTTCGCTTCTAAAATGTACATCCACTAGGATCCAGTATTCCAGTCTATGTTGGCTAATGTGGCTGCATATGCATATAGTTGGCCAGCCGCTTCACATAGGTCCTGCATGCATGAATCTGCACGACGAATTTCCTGTTTAAATATCATCATTCTTCACCTACAGATTCTATTTTAATCAAAATCACAAGGTTTATGTACACTAACAGCTTACATTATTCTTTCCAATTTTTTCTATATTATCCTGCTTTTGTATTATGAACTAATTACATAAAACAACTGAAATGCACATGTACCTTTATATGCCCCTGACTTCCAGGCATTTGGCTATTGTGATTCTTTTAGAAGCATATTGCCTTTGACTGAAGAGATTTATCTGTTTATATTGCATGGGTTCGTCCTTCTTATACATCGATCATCTCTAGTTTCAGTTGATAAAGAATAGAAGGTTAATTTGCAGCACATACCAAATGATCTGTTTTAAATATCACCTCAAAATACATGTGGCTAAAGTCCCTGAGCTTGAATTGCTGAAGGACTGGCGTACTGGGGGGAAGAGCAGGCTTTAGCTGGATGTTTATTCTTTTCATACCCTGATGCTTCATTTGATGTTTCAAAATTCTGCCTACTCTTGCACTTGACTTTGTCTATGCATACTTCTTTGTATGACTTCTCAAAATTCTGGATAGTTAAAGGACTGCACTAAGCCATGCCTATAAATTTTGATTCTGTTGCTCTCTGGCTCTCCAGAATCCAGGGGCATGCTTATACACACAAATGGAGGACATGCTCACATGTGATGGTTCACATGAATATACCAGGAGACTCTGCCCTTGTGCATGACATCAACAACAGAACTACAAATTGGGGAATGGTCAATGTAAAATTATAAATCTTAAATCTCTTCATCTAAAATTTGCTTGATGGTGTTGCAAGTTCTATTATGTTTTCCTAATTTTCTTTCCAACCTTTCAGTGACCAGCATACCTAGAGTTGAAAAAGAGGGTTAGGTTCAATTTTCTGAACATCCAATTAATCCGCCTGCCACCAAACAAGCTGTAACACCTCCTGGTCACCAGTGGTAGTCATGACTCCCTCCTTTCTCTCTGACCCTAGACCTTAATGTTGCAATTTAGTATCTATTGTACATGAAAACTTATCCAAATATTTGTTTTCCAGAAGATAGTGTTTGCCAAACATCAATCTTGGATACTTATCATGTTATAAGATCAGAGGATAATTGCAAGTAATGGGTGTTTTATTTTGATATGTTTGGCTGTCTCATTGCTTCAATTTACCATCTTAAGAAACCAATCACTGAGGTTGTTTTACCTCGAAATGTGTAGTTGTTCCTAGTTCATCTGCTCATGTAACTTCGGAACTCATGCAATGTACTTAAATTAGTGTCCACATCCTTGTCCTCTCTTCATTGTCCCATTTAGATGCCTTCATATGCAAAAAGGTGTTTAGATGTCGACAAAAGAATGATCAAACATTTAACCCATCACAACCACAATTTTCCATAGTTTGCACTGAAAAAAAAAGAAAGAAAAAAGAAAGGAAAAGAAAGAACACAAAAATAGATTTTTACCAACTTAAATAGTAGAAGGATGTGATCTGTTTTGAAGTTGCTTTTTATTTTTTTCATTATTTTCCTCACAACTCTTCTTGTTGCTAATAACTTAAAAGGAGTAATCAGTTTTAAAGTTCATGAGCTTTGGCCTTTCCCTTCCCTTCTCCACACTCTTCTGTTCACCACCACCATCACCATTGTCCTCTATCTCTTCTTCTTCTTTATCCTCTTCAAATGCAGGGTGTGTGAGAACGCATGCAAGCAGCTGAGTCCCCCTGAGTGCATTCGTCAATGGAAGGTGCCCCTCAGGTGTGTCATCCTTAAGCTCCCATATGAATTCGCTAGGAAAAGATCTATAATTGTACTGCTCCACCTCACTCTCGAGCTTCTTCATCCACCCCACACGTATGAAGAAGCGTGTGAAGTCCCGCCTCGCCTTCTCCCACAGCCGCCGCTGCACGCTGTACCCGAAGCGGCCGCCGCTGTTGGCCCGCCACAGCCGGTCGATGGCGCGGAGGTCGTCGGCCGAGATGAACTTTACCTCCGAGAAGAAGACGTAGCCGCGCTTCTGGGCCGCGTCGCCTGCGAGGGCAATGAGCAGGCGACGCGTCTCCTCGTCGGCCTGGCGGTAGTCGGCGGAGGAGAGGTGGTGGGCGAGAAGGTCCAAGGAGGTGGTAGAAGTGGTTGGGGTGGTAGAAGTTGTTATAGAAGAAGAAGAAGAAGAGGAGGAGAGGTTGGAGGAGAGCTTGTAGTTGAATCTTTTGGTGGGCTTGAAGAGAAATGAAGTAAGGTCATGAGTGGTAGTGGTTGTGGTGGAGGAGTGGTGGTGGTGGCGGAGAAGGGATTGGTGGAGGGGTTTGAGAGTGGCCATGGAGGGATGGAGAGGGAGAGGGAGAGAGGAGGAGAGAGGGGGTCGGATAAGGAATGGGTGAGCAGCGAACGAAGAGGTTATGGAGGCAAATGGGTGTTATCTTGTTGTGGGGATGTGGCACTGTGACAAGTGGAAGGGAGGGCTGTGATTGGTGGGCATTGGGTGAGGGGAGATTCTGCTCGACTTGTCTGAAACTGAGTGGTGGGGTGGAATGGCCGAATGGTGCTTAAGATACTTAGATTGCGTTGTTTCCTGTCACGAAATTATATATTTTTAGATTTTTTTTTAAAAAAAAAATCTTTTCTGTCACTGCCTGATAACCCATTCAACGGCTTCAATCGCACTTGTTTGGATTCTAAATCTATTTATATATATATATATATTTTAAGTGTGATTACATACTGTCAATATATTAGCATTCATCTAATAGTACACCGAAATCGGACTTAGAAAATATCACTTCTAGCCTTAGGGAAACCGGATTTAAAATAATAATTTTCTTTTAATTACAATCAATGTTAAATTCCCTATTTTATTTTTATATTTTTTTATAAATAATTTCACTTTATACCCCTCTTTTTTTCACTTTTTTACTAGAAAACCTATTATCACGTGATTTACGTGTGAGTAGATTTGTAAATTTTACGCCTTTTATTTTTTAAATAAATAGAAAAAGAAAGAGAAATGTTAACGTAATCTTTTATATCCTATAATTTTAGGGGCATTTTTATTTTTTCACTGTTTTTATTAACGTCGTCTTCAATAATTTAAAGCGTTTATTAACTAAAAAGAAATAAGAGGGTGTATGTAGAAATAAGTGATCTAAGTGAAATTATCTATAGTATTCAATATTATTTGTTTTCCGTAAACGAAAAAACCTTTTCCCTCTCTCAGTTGGGTTGAACTTGAACGTAGTAAAAAATTTCTACTTGGGCTCAATTCAACTTCAAGCCTGGAGCCCTTTGATGAGGCCTGGCTTGATCTCAACCCAAGAAAAAAAAAATTAAGAGGTCCAGACCTAACTGTGTTTGTATGATCTTTCTTATTAGGGTTTACGTAGTGAAATTTATGTATTTATATCATGTAACAAAGATTTGGGCTCAGTAGCCTTAGGCCGACGGACCAAGAGAGTCTCCGGCCCATCAAGTACAAATATGACCGGATACGTCAGATGCGTCACCAACACATAACTCACACATATCTAATGATTTTGATTACAGTCACTTAAATTCTATCGTATACATTTATTCAGTTTTACGCATAATTAATATGACGGTGCATATCGAACAACATAATCGTATTGACTTGGTTGGGTCGGCACACAACAAATCTCCATATGTTCTAAGCTTACACAGAATAGTTCTTCAGTATTTCCTACTGTCCAGTCTAATACATACTAAAATAAACTAAGGATTTCATTGCCCTTAAAGTAAGCAAGAAAATTATATCAATTAAGTCCCTTTTTTCTCTCTCTCTCTCTCTCTCTCTCTCTTTTGCGTAGCAATGTCCATATCGCGTATTCATAACTCGTCAATGATTACCCTAACTTAGAAATCGGTGGAATTTTAATTTCAGCTAGGAGAAAAAATTATATGCCCATATAATGAATACCAATTTTGGTCACACATTAAATGGCCTGATAAAGCCACTACTCACTTGAACTGGGTATTTGTTATATTACAAGTAAATAGTAACCATTTATTAGTATGTAGTATACGATAGCAACTACCACTTTAATAGTAAATGATATTAATGTAGAACCCCAGAGAGAGCAAGCAACAAAATAAAATTATTATAACCCCCAAAATTGGAAACTCTTTTCATATGGCAAATTTCCCAAATTCAAACTTCTTCGCCTATAATTTAAGTACTGAAAGTCAAATTATACGGCTCAATTTATATTCATTAATATATTATATTATACGCACAAAATAATTTTTAATTTCATTACATATTTAGTTTAATTTTATTAAATGTAGATCATGTAAGATTTAATTCTTGATTCAGATTTGGATTAGGTTTGATTTTTTTTATTTTTATTTGTTTGTTAAGCGGTTTTGAAAAGGGTTAGCTCGAATTAGCTCGAGCTCAAAGTAGGCACAAATTAGACTGAAATTGAATTCAATCAATTCAAGCTTAATAATTCAAGTTGTGATCAAAATTAATTGATTAAATACCTGTTTGTGTATTTGACTTTTTAATTTGTAATAATATATAAAAATTATATGGACTCCATTATAACGAAAATAATAATAATTATCGACTATACAAAATATATACACTCAAAATTATATACTAATAATTTAGTTCATATCTTTATATATTAATAGTTTAGTGCTTCAAATTCCAAGAGAAGGATGGTTCTCTCATGTGCATTACTTTGTCCTCGTCCTAATTATTTAAACAAAGCATAACTACATCCAGACCCTCGAACTATTAACTATTTTTATATATAGCCTCTTGTCTATTTTTATATTTTGTGATTCAATATTTTTCTTTAACAATATCGGAGGACTTCTGAGAGATATTAAATATTTGAATGGGTCAAAGCATCATAATAAAATAAATAAGCTATAGTTCAAGAGCCTAAATATAATTAACCTTTTAAACAAAGAGGCTAATTATGGACCAAGATTATCATAGTCATTTATTCAACCTAGTGTCAAAATCTAGTCTATTTCTTCTTAAATTCTAAAATTAAATTCATATCCTTACTAATTGTATATTAATTTATTGGAGTAATATAGATAGGCTACTACTTTATCCTATATTTTTGGTAAATCTGGTGGCTTGTAAATAATAAAACAATATAGGGGTTCAAACTGCAAAACTATAAGAAAGCAGAATATTAAAAGAACTACTTAATTAACTCATTATCTCTAGGATAAATGGTAGAAGACCAGTTCTATGTATATTTAAGAGTTAATTATATTATAGCCTATTTTTACAGTTACCCCCTTGCTTCTTTTTTTAATTATTTTATTTTTTATAACTAACGAAAATATCACAAAAAGTAAATTTATATAAAAATGGGCAATAGTTTTACACTTAAGTACCTGAGTTTAATTATTTCTATGTAAATTAAAGCCTCGGAAGAGTTGCACTTTTCCTGAAAACCTCGTGAGGGGTGTAATAATAAAATTTCCATCTTCAAAGTCACAGGAAATGGCAAGAGTGAGTAAGAAAGCAAGCAAAGACAACTGTAAAAAAAAAAGTTCTTCACCTTTAGGACCTTTAAGAAGCTCACTTCCCATTAAAAAGAATATATGATTTAATACCAATATGTTTCATAATTGAGAAAATTATAAAAATATACTTCGCAATTACATGCAGTGATGTCAATTTTTTCTTTTTTTTTAATAAAACAAGGACTTACTTCGCAAATAATGAAAACAGGAGGGGCTTTATTTGTTATACAGTCAAAGTGTAGGGTGTTATTTGTAAATTTGAAATTCCAATATCTTTCTCAGTATTTATATTTAGATACCCCCTCCCCTCTTAAATTATAAGAGGGTTTTTTTTCAATATCTTTCTGTCAACTTTGGTTAATAAAAAAACTAGAGGGTGTGGGATGTAATTTGTCCTGGAATAATTACGGTGGTAATGCATCAAACTTAGTGTCCAGATTAATTTTTTGAGACAAATTTATCTTTTATCTAGTGATGATGTGGTATATTCTATGACTCCATAAATGCATACAGTTCATCCTGCCAAGCTACTCCAGTTGGCTCATTACAAATTTTCCAACAATCTTTATGGACCCAAACAATTTATTAGGGTTTTATTTGCAAATATATAAAAGAAAGATGGTTATTCTAATTTTCTTTCTCCCATCTTTATATGCACCCCCTTAGATACTGCAAGTATTTTTTTTAAAGTATAAAAGTTATATCTCTAACCAAAAATAAAAAGAAATCTTCTATACATTAGTATCTCATTTTGAGAGATTGGTGATATAAATAAGTTTACGTGTAAATTAATATTATTTTTATTTTTTAAAGAAAGGAGAATTACTAGATCAAGAAAGAAAGTAGCATGGATGGTTGAAGTGATTCAGGGAGACTGGGAGTGAAAGCGAGAGATAGAGAAAGGGAGAATTAAAAAAGAAAAGAATGAAAAAGAAGGGGAAGAAAAGGAAAGGTGCAGCAATCTTGCAGAGGAATTCGAATTGATGGACAAGTGTGCAGAGATCCAGGCATGAAAACATAAGAGCATTTATTTCTCATTAATGATCCCCACCTACACATGCCTACTACCAGAAACTCAAATTTAATGCCATTGAAGACCTCCCCATCTCTCTGCTTCTCTTCTCTCTGTCTTCCACCCTGTATCCTTATACCAGTCTTCCACCCTCTCTGCTCTCCTACCAAGGGGGCCTAAACCATACAACCTTAACAAGTTTGTCATTATGCTGCAATGGGAATGGAGTTGAACTGTGAAAAGACTCTGTTTTGAAGCAGGTAACAAGAAGTCCATCCAGTTAGCATCTGCTGTGTTTTTATTTTTTGACAATTGGGTATTCGATCAAATGCGCCAAAAGTGCCTATCTTTTCTTCTCTTTGTGGTGAAAAAAAGTTTTGATTTTGGAGTGCTTACCATATTTGAATTACGCATTCCACTATTCCAGGTTTTTTTTAAGGTACATTTCTCTAGGAAAGAGAGAAGGGAAGGGCTTGGAGATGGGCGGTGAGTTCTTTTATATTTTCTTACTAACTTCTTCTTTTCACTAGACTTGATGCCCTTCTTCTATTATCTCTGTAGGGTTCTCATCATGTTTCACCATTTGAGTTTTGGGGTAATTGAGTAGTAGAATTTCTCTTCTGAAATGGGTCTGGAAGAATAAATTTAGTCGAGCTTGTACTACTCTGGATCATGAACATGAACACCAAAAGGCATGACGAGTCCGTCTTCATTCAAGTTGCAATCTTGGTGCTAATTTCTTCTGCTCTTGGAGTTGGTGTCTTAGGACTTGGGTCCATGTCTTCCATTGCTGTCTCATATGGAGAGAATGGCCCAGTCTTCTGTGGTTTGAACTCAGATGGGTCTCATCTTGTCACTTGCTTTGGGGCAGATGCTTCCATTGTCTATGGTGCTCCTTTCAGACTCCCCCTCTTGGGTCTTACAGCAGGTGATGGCTTTGTTTGTGGGCTCCTCTTGGATACAAGCCAACCTTACTGTTGGGGTAGCAACATCTATGTAAAGATGGGTGTGCCTCAGCCCATGGTGGAAGGCGCCAAGTATTCCGAAGTCAGTGCCGGCGATGACCACCTCTGTGCCCTAAGAATTCCGGCCAAAGGAACCCATAGAGGCATTTCGTTGATCGATTGCTGGGGCTATAACATGACCGGCAGCCACATTTTCGCCGGAGGGATTTCAGCCATCTCAGCCGGCTCGGTATTTAACTGCGGGTTGTTCTCCCGTAACCAAACGGCATTTTGTTGGGGGGACGAGACTGGGAGTGGTGTGATCGACTTGACGCCGAGGAGTATGAGGTTTCAATCCATTTCGGCCGGTGGGTTTCATGTCTGCGGGACGTTAGAGAATGCTCAGGTCTTTTGTTGGGGTAAGAGCTTGGAGACGAGGCAGTCTTCTTCAGGTATATTAGGCCAGGGGAATGTGAATATTGTACCCATGGATCCTATGGTTTCTGTCGTTGGGGGCAGGTTTCATGCTTGTGGAATAAAGAGTGTTGATCACCAAGTGGTTTGCTGGGGATTTACTCTTCGAAACAGTGTACCTCCTCCCAAGCAGTCAAAGATGTATGAGATTTCAGCCGGTGACTACTTCACCTGTGGTGTCCTCGCAGGGACATCCCTTCGGCCACTCTGCTGGGGCACAGGAGGTCCTTGGTCGATACCAATGGCGGTCTCTCCTGGAATTTGCGCTTCAAATCCTTGCGGCCCTGGTTATTATGAATTCAGGCATCTTAGCTTGGGAAATAAGATTTGCAAGCCTGCAAATTCTAGAGTATGCTTGCCATGCAGTACTGGTTGCCCCGAAGGAAGTTATGAGTCCTTGCCTTGCAATTTGACGGCGGATCGCCTGTGTGAGTTCAATTGTTCCAGCTGTGCCTCGGAGGAGTGCACGTCCTCCTGCTCATCTCAGAAGAAATCAAAGAACCGGAAATTCTTCTCTCTTCAAATGCCTATCTTTGTTGCAGAGATTGTCTTTGCGGTTGTCTTGGTGAGCTCTGTGTCTGTGGTTGCTTTTCTTTATGTTCGATATAAGCTTCACAACTGTAAATGCTCAGATTCTGAACTCAAAATGACAAAGAACCGAGTATACTCTTTCCACAAGGAGTCTATGAAAGTCCGGCCCGATATGGAGGACCTCAAGATTAGAAGGGCTCAAATGTTCACTTACGAAGAGCTGGAGAAGGCGACGGGAGGCTTTTGCGAGGAATCACAAGTAGGAAAAGGTAGTTTCTCATGTGTTTTTAAAGGGATCTTGAAAGATGGAACTCTGGTAGCAGTTAAGCGGGCTATAAAAGTATCTGACATGAAGAAGACCTCTAAGGAATTCCACACGGAACTTGATCTACTCTCAAGACTAAACCATGCCCATCTGCTCAACCTACTTGGTTACTGTGAAGAAGGTGGCGAGAGACTTTTGGTGTACGAGTTCATGGCTCATGGTTCCTTGCATCAGCACCTTCATGGCAAAGATTCATGTTTGCGGGAGCAATTAGACTGGGTCAGAAGGGTGACCATTGCAGTCCAGGCTGCTCGCGGCATAGAGTACTTGCATGGATATGCTTGCCCACCAGTTATTCACAGAGACATCAAGTCATCAAACATTCTAATTGACGAAGAACATAATGCCCGTGTTGCCGATTTTGGCCTCTCTTTATTGGGCCCTGCCGACAGTAGTTCCCCGTTATCTGAACTCCCTGCGGGAACTCTTGGATACCTCGATCCCGAGTACTACCGACTTCACTACTTGACGACAAAATCTGATGTCTACAGCTTTGGAGTTCTCCTGTTAGAAATTTTGAGTGGTAGGAGAGCAATAGATATGCAATTTGAAGAAGGAAATATTGTAGAATGGGCAGTTCCATTAATCAAAGCAGGTGACATCTCCACAGTCTTAGACCCAGTACTCAAACCACCTGCTGACCTTGAGGCCCTTAAGAAGATTGCCGCCATAGCATGTAAGTGTGTGAGAATGAGGGGAAAAGATAGGCCTTCAATGGATAAGGTGACGACTGCCTTAGAGAGAGCTCTTGCCCTATTGATGGGAAGTCCGAGTAATGAGCAACCGATATTACCTACAGAGGTCGTTCTGGGGAGCAGTAGGATGCATAAGAAGGCCTCACAGAGATCGTCCAATCAGTCATGTTCTGAGAATGATTTGGTCGACGGAGATGACCAGCGAATAGAGTATCGGGCTCCTTCATGGATAACATTCCCAAGTGTGACTTCATCGCAAAGGAGGAAGTCATCAGTCTCAGAGGCCGACATGGATGCAAAGAATTCTGATGGGAGGAATGTGGGAAGCAGCGCGGGGGACGGTTTGAGGTGCTTGGAGGAAGAGATTGGACCTGCGTCGCCGCAAGAAGATCTATTCTTGCAACACAACTTTTAGCAGCTTGGCAGTGTCTGAAAGATTCGAGCTGTAAGTATCAATTTTTTTTCTTTCTTCTTCACTTGACTGTTTTCGAATCAATATCATGTTCTGGTTTTTTAGCCCTAGAGATGATATGAGTTCATCATGGCTTCTGAATGTACTTAGTAATATGGGAATTACAAAACTAAAGTGATTCTCTTGATCTGCACTTGTGCAACTTCTGAATCAAGATCAATCTGTTACTCCTGTAAACAGTCTCATTCAAGAAAACCACTTTGGAAGGCATCATTTGTTTTGCTTCTGCAGAGCAACTGCTTTTAATTTCTGACAGATTTTGCTGCAATTGTAATCAAATGTCAAGCATGTGTATCTCCTCTATCTAATCTCTCCTTTTTCTAGAATCTCAAGTGATTGATGGAAGCCACAAACTTATAAAGTTTAAGATTAAATCATTCTTGCTTGCATATTAAATGTCCTCAATTCATGCAATCATTGGTGAATAGCAAGCAGAGATCAGCCCTTTGTGGTTGCTTTCTTTGTATTTTCTCATATATTAATCTTTCTTTGCACATTTACTCACAAAAACTACTTCAATTTTATGCCAGAAATTTCCGAATGATTCTTATACCAGAAGTGAAATATAATTGAAGATTTCTCTATTACTGACAAACCTGATAATCCAAAATTCCTGCAATTCTTCAAGCAGTTAATCTAAACCTGTTCTTATTTTTCCGTAATAAATAGATAAAAGGGAGCAGAATGGTACAATAAAAGGTTAGCAGGGTTATCATTGCAGTTGAGCTATGGTTTGAAATTTCTAATAGATGATCATTAGACCCAAGAGGGAGAAACTTTAAAGGAAAGGAGCTGCGATAATTTCCATTCTTGATGCATGATGGGTCTCTTTCTGAAAGAATGAATCTTTGCTTTAAGAAATGAGACACTTGAAAGGTGAAGTAATAATAGAGGATGGGGTTAATTACACTTAGGCCAGTAAATTATTGCTCATCTTTCTTCTATTTATTTTTTTTGGCAAATATTCCAATACCTCTCTAAAATTTATAATCTTAATTATTTTAATTTAACGGCTATAATAGTCAGTTTTTATACCTAGTATCGATTCTAAAATCATATTACGTTAAAAAAAAATAGACATATTAGTTATGTGCCTAACTTTTAAGTTACACGTTTTTTTCCTCTTAGATAGGATTATGATTTAATTATATAAGATATTATTTAATATTAAACCATCTAAGTTTGATTAATTAGAGATAGACTTCAATTTAAATATGATTTTCTCTCTCTATTTGTAATTAACTTTTAGTTTAAATCAACCTTAAACTAACGAGAGATATACGTAAATAATAAAACATAATCGAAGAGATAAAATTTGATTAAACTTTCATCAAGTTAATTATAAAAATACATCAATATTTTTTATTTTGATATATATACATTACTCGTAGTTAAAAAAAAATGTCTTTTTACTTGATAAATGATTGAGATAATATAATTATTAAAAAATAATGTGCAAAATAATATATTTTAAAAATAAATAATCACCTATTGAACTGATAATATCTTTTAATTTTGCTTGCATTTCTATTATACTTTTAAAAATCTTAATCATTAAATCTTTATGAAACCGATTGATAAACAATTACCTATATGGTATGGAAGAAAAACTCTTATTTTTTTTAGGGTATTTAGATTTCTCAACTATCTAATATCTCTAATCTTATCCACCTCATAATAGTGTAGACAAAAAAAATATAATAATTATTTTATTCTTAAATTCTCTATATTCTTTTAACTAAATAAGAGTAAATCTGTACTTAGAGTATTCAGAATTGATTGTATGACAGTTAGGTGATAGTTTTTAAGGGAAAAAATTATAAGCATTTTTACAAATCAAATCCTACATTTTAATTATTTTATAATTCACAACCCTTGTTTTGAATATTTTGTAATTCAACTCTTTTTTATAATTCTCATTTAACACTTTGATATTATTTTGACTAACATTGACCAAATTATTAAAATATCTCTAATATTCTCTCATTTCTATATTCCTCTACCATCTTTCCTACCTATCTCTTCCACCGTCACCATTGTCGTTGCAAATCGCCATCGCTACTACCTTTCTCTATCTTCCCCAAACCTGTACTCCTCCTTTTCTTCTTCTCTTTGGGAAGAAAAAAAAAAGATGAAAAAGATAGGGATAATTTAGGTATTTATAAATTTAGGGCGTTAAATGAGAATTATAGGATAAAATGATGGGTCTAAGTTACAAAGTCCTCAAACACGGAGTATGAATCTAACCATATGGGTTAAGTTGAGTCTAGTCAAGTTAGTTACTTAGCTTTATCTTATTATTTTAAATTTCAAATAAATCGAATAATCCATATATGGATCTCATCTGCTAAGGGTGGAGGTGGACATGTTTTAGCTAAGTTATTATTTTCATCCTTATTTTTTATCATAGCCGTTAGATAGATTTATCTTTCTAAGAGTAGATCATGGCAATAGAAGTTTCACGATCAGCCACCCTATCTATCTTATGGCCATCCACCACCACCCTTGGTCGTCCGCTACCCTCCGACGACTACTGCAACGTTTGTTATTTATCGTTTTACCCTATTTGATCTTGCTCCACTGTTTTAACCATAACTTTCAATTCAAACTTCATTCCAAATCCATTAGAATCCTAACTTCCGAGATTATTAACCCTCAAAATCTCATGATCACCCTATGGACGGATAGTTTTAGATCTGGTTCGTAACAGAATCGCAAAATAGGTAAAATATAAAGTATAATTGTAAAAATGTCAAAAATATATAATTTGTACCCTAGGAGTTAAGCCAAAATTTAAGGTGTTTTGTTGAACTTCTATTTATGTCACATAATTCTCTTAAAATAGGAAGTCCAAGTTGCCCTTTTGTTTTGCAACAATTAACTAGAGAAGCAAAATTTATTGATTATTTTTTGTTTAATGCTTATTTCAAAACAGGAGAATATAAAGAGTAAAGTAATCAAACATTTAACAATTTTAACCAAAAAATATATTAAAAAAATATAACGATTTTACCTGAAATAAAACTACGGTATCCCTCACCTTTATGACGACATTAGATGAAAAAAATATTAAATAATTATTTTAGCATCAACTTCTGGAAGAGTAAATCGATTAGCATCCAAAATTAGACCTAATAATTTCAAAATTAAAATTAAAATTAAAGTTGTTTTTAAAGAGTTGCCATCACGACACGCGAGATTGCATATTAGAAGATGACGGGCTTTGCACGCATTTTAAAGCGTAATCAAATTTGCATGCTTCGCCATTAGGGTTTCTAATTGGATTGGATTTTTTTCCTCTTTTTTTTTCTTTTTCTTCCGAACCATTAATTATTAAATTAGGATCACTTTAGATTCTTATTAAATTCAATTTGTGTTTCTTTATAACTATATCTACCTGAGTGGGGTTCAAGTTTTTGAATTGGATAATCTTAGATAATCCAAATTATATTACGTGTGATCTCTTTATAAATTTTTTTGATTAACATCCCATCTCTAAGTTAACATAAAGTAAACCAATCTTTAACAAAACAGTATTTAAAGAAAAGTTTTCTCTTAAAATATGCTAAATTTATCTTTTAAAATATTTGAAATATCGTCGTCATTTTCTCTCGCTCGAACTTCTACAATAGTAGTCTAAAATATCATGGTCAACATTCAAATTTCTCCAAAATTATTTTCTCGAGAATACTTTAGATTGCACCGGCTTTAGTTTTACTAAGATTCGGTGGCATGCTTTTCCTCTCACAGACAGTTTTAGCTCCTCTCTTTTCCTTCATTTTTCTCTTTTTCTCCATTTTTATTCTCTCCTTTTATTTTCCTCTTTCTCTAACATCCTATCCATTTTATGTGGTCCTCGGATTTCTTAATGGGCAAGACTCCACCCCTTTCTCCTTTCTTGTTTGGCTGACTTACTGTGTGCCGAGAGCTCCAACCACATCATGCCCCCTCTTTCGCTAATGCGTCTTTGCTCTGCTAACTCATCGCATTGCTCCTCCATCACTAGGTCATATCTTGCTTCTCCTATCGCCCATGCGCTCTCTCTCATAAATTCGCCACCTTTGTCGCATCGTTGCTACACTCAGCATCTCTATCGTCCCTTGATTCTGGCAAGGGTTTTTGGAGGTAGCGGAGTGCTCTCTCTGTATTGTTGTGCCATTATCACTTTCCCTCATTGTCACAACAACTTTTGCCTAGCACAATTGCAACCATGTTTGGCGGTGCCTTGATCAAATTAGTTGTTGATACATCTTTATTTAGATATTTCTCTCTCATCATATATATATATATATAAAATATCATGTTGTTAGTTCTATTAACTAAATTTAACCGGACTACTAAATTAACTTGACTAAACATATTATCAAAATGTCTTATTCAACCCAAAATATCTTTTATCTCAAAGATGAGTCTACCAAAACCTAAAATACCATTACTAAAATTTTTTACCCACACCCAAGCTAAGAGACTAGATGAGAAAGAACTATAATTTTTGGGGAATCCAAGTTGATCTCTCTTACTCTTAGATTTTAAGCTTAGAGGAAAAGAAATAAAATTTATATCAACCATTTCTAGTAGAGTTGGTAGGCACATTCTCTATGATCAAGACCAGGCAGCTTACTATATAGATTAAAAACTTAGTAAAACCTAAGTACCTCTATATCTAGAGAGTAACAGCTCTTTATCGTCTATATTTAACCTTCGAGCTCATTAACGATTAAAAAATAAAACAAAATTTATTAAGCCCTAAAAAATGGAGTGGTTGATATGTGTGTTAAAATACAAATTTCTTTTCAAAAGAAAAAGAGAAAGAAAACCCTAAACTAAAAAATAGGGGGGGTTGGTTCATCACTCAGATCTCTAAGAACCTGTCATCATCATCATCATATTTCGTCCACGTGTCAATCGGATCTCACCATCCGTAGCGAATTCCAACGGTCGGTGGAAACTTTATTAAAAGGTAATCTTCGGCTCTACGCGCTTCTTTCCCTTTTCCCCTCCTCCCACCCCCCCCACCCCCCACCCCACGACGTGACAAAAGAGCAATTCCGGAAAGAAGACAAGAACGTCTCTTCCTCTCGACCACTAAAATCTCCCCCCAAAAAATTCTCCCCACCGCCCTAATTATCGTCGTCACGTTCCTTCTCCTCCTAATCTTTTTTATTTTTAATTTTTAATTTTCATTTTGGGATCTTGTTCCCTTCCTGATCTTCTCCAATTCTGGCGAACTCGGAGATGGATCCGACGGAGTTGAAGCGGGTCTTCCAGATGTTCGACCGCAACGGCGACGGGCGGATCACGAAGAAGGAATTGGGCGATTCGCTGGAGAAATTAGGGATCGACATCCCGGAGAAGGAGCTCATGGCGATGATCGACAAGATCGACGTAAACGGCGACGGGTGCATCGACATCGACGAGTTCGGGTCGCTGTACCAGACCATCATGGACGAGAG